>NC_049566.1:1244598-1866897 GCF_013368755.1 Talaromyces rugulosus | reverse complement strand
TATTGCCTTGGGGTATAATATAGAAAATTCAAAATATACAAAAGCAGACCCAAAACGATACTCCCATCTAATCCCAATTCCTTCGTATTACAGGCCTGGCTGGATCCCAAGGCCCAATGACAACATTCTTATACTTTTGCAGCCCGATTAACCACCAGCTGCATAGTCCCATTACCAGAGCCGTGAGAATACTGCCCAGGAATGATCCTACTATTGCTGCGGCCCATCCACCTCGAAGCGTTATTCCAACCCCGGCCCCAGCTGCAAAGACCAGTCCGAAAGTCAGAATCAAGTGACCGGTCCATGAGACATGTTTTAGATGCCGGCGGAAAACAGGAAACAAGCCAAATACTTCAATGGAAAAAAGGGTCAAGCTGAACACATGGGTAGTCGAAGGTAAACGCGAGGCCAAGACTGTCGACGCCATGAGTGCTGCATTGGTGGATAGAGACGCCGGAAATTTGGTCGCGTCCATTCCACTGTCTCCGCTACCATAGTCGAAAGAGAATATGTTGATGATCATCAGCCAGCAACTCAGAGCCCAGATGGAGTCGCTGGCGGTGGATTTTGTGAGGGATTTCAGGATAGGGCTCAGGCCAAGCAATGCGCAATAAATTAGAGCCGCAGACTTGACCGTTGCAAGTCGCTGTCGATTCCGTGACGATAATAGAGACTTGCCGTCTTCATTGTATGAATAGAATAGGTTTGTGGGTTGAAAAGTAGGAGAATTTGGGTTCGCAGATTGCAATGATGTCGCACTGAGCTCTGTGCTTCGGCGTCGCAAATACATTTCCGAGCTTGACCTCGGGATATTCAAACCCAGTCCCTGGAAATTGCTGGCATTGCCACTGGATTGGGAAGTCGCTGCTCCCGGGTTTGAGCTTGCGGAAGAAGCGCTGGAACCATCGTCCAGCTCGGCCGCTTCAATAATCTGGGCGGCTTTGATAGCCTTGCTTTGCTCTTTCCAGATCCAAGAATCCCACAGCACCCAGCCTAGGACAGTGCCTATACTTCCCCAGCCAACTACTGAAACAGGGCTCACCCGATCTTGGACAATCTCGACGAAGCAGCAAACAAATATCACGACGGAGCACACATGCTGAACGATGACGGTGGAATCAGCAACGAGGGGCCAGAAATCATATGGCCGGAGGCGGGGGTTTCGTTGGAGGTGGTCAAGAAAAGTCTCGGCGTCGGTATAGTTGTCCGGGTCTGAATCCTGTCAGCTGTATCCTTAAAGCAAGTGTAGGGAAAGTATGCATACAAGACTGCCGAACCCACATCAACTTCTTCCATGCTCCCTTGCGCTTCTTCCGTCGCCGGTCTCTCGGCTTACGAGCATCGGTTTTCCTAGTCTCGTAACCAGGAACGGCCGGGGGCGGTCTCAGCGCAGCGACAGCCACCGACGACGAGGTCGATACAACGCCATGGATCGGTCTGTTCTGAGCAGAGTTATCGTGCCACAGTCGCGGCTGCGAGTGAGCATAGTATGCATGTTCGGGCGCAAGTCGTGTTGGATCGGGCGGGACGCGTTGCGGCAAAGGCGGCTTCAACCCTCCGGCCCTGTTCGGATGAGTCTCGACAGGGACTGGCGGAGGGATTGGAGGAGGAGGAGACTGCGGTTGAGGCGCCATTGGGCCTCGGGCGACGCTATAAGGAGACCATGACAGCTGGTGAGGCTTGAAACAGGGAGACTGTGATTCGAGGTTGGCGGCTGCCTCCGTTCCGCGGAAGACAGGTCACGTGATGTCTCCGTAACAGGACTCGGAGTATAAAAAAACGATACCATATTTAAAATATACCAAATACAGAGCACAAGCTATATTTTACAGTAACTTAGCTTATATAGCCAGGCTAATGACAATATGACTCGAGATACGTGGAGGTTGTGTTTCAACTCATGTTCCGCAATCGATCTAGTGGAATTGATGCCAATATCCATACATAGAACACACATTATACATGTGTACAGTCCTGTATTGGACCTCACAATATAAAATAACACTACCATGCATGCAATGGAGGTCTTCAACCAGCACGTGCTATAAATTTTAATAATAATTTTTTATAAGTCTAGGAAAAAGGACCTAGATGCAACCGTCAGAACAGAATTCATTGAGGATAAGGAATTATCTCAAAGGGAAATCTCTTCAAATACTGATGATGTTTTCCAACAAAGATGTCGTGAGGGGAGGGAGGTGACATAAATACACCATCTGGTGTGACATCTTCCCAAAGCGGCCCCCCGTTGTTTTGATATTGTCGAGGCAGATACGCCACTCTTCACCGATCACCGAGAGTGGGTAAACAAATCAAAAATATCACAATAAACAAAGGCAAACAAAGAAATCCTCGTCTTCCCCGACACGCCACTCTTCACCGGAGGACCCATACTGTTGGCGGAGGAGACAGCGTGACGAGTTGAGCCTGGGTATTCCAAACACCAGGGGGAAAGCGAAAACAGACCTCTTTCTGCATAATCACTGGAAGATACCGTGACAATTTTCACCTTTCCCAGAAAAGGTCCGTGATCTTTGGAAGGAAAGCAACGGTGAACCAACCTCTGCCGAGGCGGCCTCCGGCTGACCATAATTTATTTTTATCATTATTACAACCACCTTCTCTACATCATTCTTTCATCTTATCAACACTTCAAAGTCAGTTTTTTGACTATGAGGACCGGGAACTTCGATCTTCAGTCTGGGCTTTATTCTGAGTGGGCAACATTACTTGCCTAGAGAATCTTAGTGAGAATCGAAACAATACCGCTGTTCCCTTGCTTTGGCGCTAAAGAAAAGTGAAGATATTAACGACAAAGAAAATGGAACTTGCCTGCGCTTCATAGAGCCAAAGAATGAGTGCGTGCTGCTGTTACGGGGCGATGACAGCTGGCAGTGCTCCTTCCTCGACCTCGCCATTCATCCTTATTCTCGCCCACAACTCCTCCGTCCCACCTCCTCTTGTCTTTTCCCAATCTCATTTTCTCCGCCGCATTTTTTCTTCTATCACATTTTCATCATTTGCTACTATTAGCTCATCGTATCGTGTTACATATCATAACCATTGCTGCCTACGCCGCCTACCATGGCTCTACAATCTACCAAGGTAGGTTTAGTGCTGTCTCCTATTTTCGAAGTTGCCTGGCGTTGACTAATCCTTATAAAGGTCTTTGGTTTCGTCGGCAAACACTTTCATGTCCCGGAAGACATAGACGCCATAAAGTTCGTTCAAGACGAACTTCGCCTACAACTTCCAAAGATGACTCGCCGTGAAAATACCTGCACCAATCCCGAAGGCTTTAACATCATAGGTGTGCTTCAACCAAACTATCTATCTTCGTTGAAAACGATCCTGAATTTAGTGACTAACGTTTACGGCCATATAGATGCCTTCAATCGAGAGTTCAGCGATCTGCGTCGAGACTTGGATGATCAGCGTCGAGAATTGGATGAGCACAAGCAACAGTCGGCATCTTTACACAGATCATACCAGCGAATGCGTCTACAAATATTGACCGACGCATGCCACAGAACAACGTCACTCGATCGACAATTGCGAAACGAGTTCGCTCACGGAGCATCTATTGTATACGACGCTCGTTTGATCAATAGTCAGAACCACCTAAGTCACGAGAAACTTAGAAACCTTCGTCATGGTTTTCAGAGGATCTATCGAATTGACCTTGATGAGTTCCGGGACTGTTACATCAACAAAAATGCCCCTGAAAGAATTACAGCCGCACTTGATATGCAAGTAAACATCCGGCGACTACATCATTGGCAAAACGCCTCACGAGATACCATCTTCGCACTCGGAAACCGTTGCAACGATATTATTCGCAATTGGTTTGAGGCGAAGTTTAATTACAACGACAAATTAGATGCACTTTGCCGCGCTCTAGAGAAGGAATATGACATCGCTTTCCTGGAGCTATCGCGCAAGTGACAGTCGAAGTTGTCTAGTTACACTTATTGTTATAGTTCTCGTTTTACTCGCTTGCATTTTTATTTATTCTCCTCTGAGATTGACTCTTTCTATTTTATTCTGTGATCGAACTTATCATTAATATGTTTTTTAATAGCTTCTGATTACATTCTGTTTCTTCTTTTAGTTTATCATTATTCTCATGTAAGCTGATCATGAACGATATTATATGTAATCCAGAAAGCAACCAGAATGAATGAAACTCGTGCCTAGACTTATTAGTAGCAGTCTATAGCTTTTTTAAAAGAAAGACAACGTAAGTCAATATTGAATGACATTTTAGTGTGCTATACAAAAACATTGAATCTCCGAGAGAGAAAAACACAAAGCCCGCGGTCATTATTATTAGCTACCGTTGTTGATCTATACATACGCCAAGAATGCCAAGACCAATGGGAACGCGACGATCAGCCCGTCTCGGAGCCGCTTCCGCATCGCTTTCATCTACGTTGGTCATTAATCCTAATAACAATCATGATATCCGGCCTTGACGGTCTTACACGTCACCGGCCTTCTAATCCCATTACCCAAACAGAGACCAAGCAAGAAAACATGTCACCCCCAGGGCCCTTGCCCTCGTCCTCGGGACAGGTGGTGCTGGGAGGCGACGCGAAGCTCCCAGCGCACTTGCTGGAGCTCTTAGAGGAATGGCACAAAGAGCACCCAACAGATCCAGCGCCTCCATGCTACCACCGAAAAAACTCAGTCTCAATGCAGGAGCTTCTTGCCACAACAAAGGTCTTCTCTCGCAATTTTGAAGAACTGGAACCCTGTGTCGAGATCACAGTGGAGAAACCCGTGCGCTATAAAGCGCTGTGGCTGTCGGTTCCTGATGGCGACAAGACCGGCGTGTTTGTGAAGAACTGGAGCTGGGGCAGACGGCGAACTTTTCTGAAAAAGTGGCGTGGAGGCTACGACTTTCAAGACGAGCCGATCGCTGTGCGGCAGGGCAAGCTGCTCGATGGCTCCTTTGGAGAAGCCCCGGACCAGGAGATGTGGGAGACTGTTACCAAGCGAAGCCTGCAAAGCATAACCGCACAAACGCCAGAAAGTTCTTCCAACGCAAAGCGCCGTCGGATAGAGTCTGACGCTGAGCAATCAACAAGTAGTGGCGAAGACATTCCTGCTTCTTCTGGGCCATCAAAGCAACTAAGACAGTCGATCCAGAGTGCCTCAAGGCAATCAAAGCAATCAAGGCCATCTGTTACCGCTACGGCAGATGAAGACTCCGGTAGCAGCGTATCTGGACTTGATTCGCAATCTGATTCTGAATCTAATTCGGACGAGCCGCTCGCTGGATCTATATCTCGTAAGGCCTCGAAAATGCCCTCTTCAACCCAATCAGGCATACGGAGTTTGGTGAACGAAGCTACAGCCTCAAACCCACAGCCAAATAACAACAACCCAACAAGACACACCCCTCGCCAATCCAACAACAGCAATACTCAAACCTCGACACGACCCCCGAGACAGTCCCACATCGGCACTCTCACTCCAGTAACCGCCACAGACTCGGTAACAACTCCCACTGCCGAAAATCGCAATAGCCGAAGCGGCATACGATTCAAACTCATCGTACCCCGAACAAAAATGGTGCGCGATCTGCGCGTCGAAGACGATGAAGATACCCCAGAGTATCTATTCAACCAGACGAAAGATTTCTTTCGTCGCTACGATCGATTAATCGGCACGCCGGTTTTGGAGTGTGTCGTTGACGGCGAGATGGAGTGCCGATGCATCTACAATGCCAAGGAGCTTGGCTACTTTCTAGAAGAGCTTCGCGAGCGAGGAGGACCTATCAAGGTGACGATCACGCAAACTGCTTGATATGACCTCCCTTTTTTTTTGGTGGGGATATATTGGCGTATTTGGGTCTCATCCAATTTTGTCGGAATTCTACTTGCATCGCCACTGTACAACTTGGCTTGTCGGTTGTTTTCATTTCTGCGATCATTTATATACTAACGCGTTTAGACAACGGGCGTGTATTGTTTGATATCAATTAATGTAAACTAGTTTTTTATGTTAAACCTTGTATCATTACTCAATTGTTCAAATTTGAAGCCATCAGAGATAATAAAAGTAAAAGTAAACATCTATCATTTCAATGCAAATCTATTATCGTAATCACCAGTTGACCCTGCTACATATCAATGCAGGCAGTAAGTAGGTAACCGGCGCAAGTCATGTTAAAAATAATACACATCGAAAAATTCCCATGACCAAAATTGTCCTTCAAGAAGCCGACACGTCTTAGAATAATCAACATGTCGGACAAATTGGGTATCTTTATAAGAATATTTGTTCTTTTCCTTTTTCCATGGCCTAGGTTTCTTTTTTCTTCAAACTTATCTCTCAATATTCACAATAATTGAAAGAAGGAAGAGAGAGAAAGAGAATGGCCAAATAGGATGAATCGACAAGGTTTTGTATCATAATAAACCAGGCTGCTGTACTATTTTTGCTGCTGATTTTGAATTTCCTGTCGCAAATCTTCCCGGGCTTGCTTGGAAAGTGAAGAATCTTCCAAGCTATTTCGTCGACCCCAGTTCTGAGGCTGTCGTTTGAGAAAGGCACCGACTGCACCGAGATACCCCTCGTGTCGCAGAAAGTATGCCTCTTTCTCGCCCTTGGACCAGAACTTGATGGCATAGGAGAGAGTATTCATGGTCTGGCGATGGCCGCGGATAAATGAGCCTCCGAAATATATGTGCTTCAACCCGTGCTTCTCAGACTGGAGATAGGCGATCTGGCCGATGTTATTGCTAGAGGAAGTTAGCTCATTATGACTTTTGGTCAGTTATGAAAGAGGCCAACCTTATAGCAAAAAGAAGACTGCGACTCATGTCTTCGGGGCTGAATTGCGCGCCAGACGCGTTCTCGGTGTCTTCGCCTGGTGCATCTTCCGCCTGGCGTTCAGCAGCACGCTTCATCTTGAAAACCTTGCCGAACGAACTAGCAATCGCAGTACTTTTCAGTCCGATTTTGGTATAGTCCATGCCGTAGATGTCGCCGACCAGCATGTCGACGCCGCTGTTGTCGCCGCGATCCGCCATTGCCAGCATGTCGTCGAACGTGGTAGCCCCGGTCAGAAGGGACAGGATGCCCCAAAATGTGCCTCCCCCAAGATGTGTTCCACCGACTCGCAGGAATTGATTCGGGCCAGATACTTTTATCATCGACACTCCGGATCCGATATTAACAAGAAGGTAAGGGTATGCTCCAGCACGCGGTTCCGTGAATTGCATGTGCTCGGTCTCGCTGTAGCTGAATACTTCGTTGGGGATCTCGTTTATGAAAAAGTCCAGGCCTAGTCGATAACACAGTTAAACTATGCAAAAGAAAGAGAGGTGGGAGAGAAAGGGAAAAGGTAAGGGCGTACCAGTGATGAGGCAGTCCATCTCCTCCTCCCGCATTATGTCCACATTCAACGTCTGCTTCAGCCTGTCGTAATATTTATAGGCCCCTCCACCCGTTGCGATAACACATAGCTCGTCGGGCGCAGAGCCATTGAGTCTCTCGTGGTCCTGCTTGAGTTGCTGGATAAAGTCGATGCACCGGTCGATCCGCTCCGTCTCAAAGCTCATGAAATTGAGGCGCCCGCCTTCTTGTGGCGATTGTAATTCTTTTGTAAAATATACCAGCTTCGCCAATGAGCCTCCGATCTGTACATGTGTGGCGGCAAGCCGTTGTCAGTGCATGATGCTCCTGCGGGGAACTACTGCGGGGGGCGATTTGTCTCTGAGACACTCACATCAACTGCCACATGGCTCACCACGCTTGTATGATGAGGTAGCCTAATATCCTTGCGCTCGTAATGGACGCCATCGCCATCCGGTATACTGTCCGGTGTTGGGGGCTGGTCGTCGACAATGTAAGCGCCCTGCACATTTATCTTGACGGTGCCGGGGTTGGTGATAGCGTCCTCCAGGCTCGGGCGGGAGGGGTCAACCTCGGCCGAGGCATTGTCTGATGGTGACATTGGCGAGAACGAAGAGAAAAAAAACGAGATGGATTATAAAAGAGTGAGACAGGGCGAGCGCAGCATCGCGGGACGCTGGCCTTCTTTTCCCGGATAATTTTTCGGCGTTTGTGGTCTTGTGCTCCAGATCGCGTTTTTAAAGCCGAGTCGTGCCCAGGCTTACGGCGTATATCTCCTTCTGGCTGGGGACGTAGTATTAGGCTATCACTATCACTAGCAGCCTTGACTGTGGGGAGTTGACGGTACGTTGATCGCTTGCTTCACCGGTTCGCAGTTTGTTCATGGCCGGGCCGAGGGTCGTGGCCGCTTCCGGTCCTTGCGCAGTCTGTGGACTATCGCTGTTCCTGGATTTTTCCAGGCACCAGTTTATGACACTGTGAAGGGTCGACGGAATGCCTGCCTCAGCGTTTAATTTGGCGTTTCTAACCGTATTCGTCTCCTCAGATCCTTTCTGATACGTCGTTGTTATCTGGCTGCCTTGATTTGTGGGCACCAAAATCTAACTATCGTTCGACTAATGATCACAATGCACATCGACTAATCCATCGCAGCTGGTCGAATAATAATGTCCACACACAGAAGAAGCAAACGACAGTTCCTCATTGGGGGTTGAATTGGTAATCGCTGAAGCTATCCCTTGGAGAAGTAGGGCGGTCAATATATCGTTCTCGTTGCGGTCGCGGTTATAGTGATTGTCGCTCTTTTCGTCGGTGTTATCGTCGTCGTTCCCGTTAATGTTGTTGTCATTCTTGTCGTCGTCGTTGTTGTTTTCGTTATTGTCGTTTGTAATGGTGTAGAATAGTAATGCAAACACAGTTGGGTTTCCAAGGTTGAAGATGGAACTGCAAGAAAGATTCGAGAGAGAAGGAGCGGTGGTGGTGGCTCGTGACTTGCTCTTTCCCTCTGCGCCAGGGCTTCTGGCTTCCGGCATCTCCGTGTCGACAGCTTCACTCTGTGAGCTGTTCCTTGACTCACACCGGCGATGTTCTTCTGACGCCATATCCCTATCGTCTATCAATACTACGATCGTACGAGTGAAGCAATGTCCAGCCTTGCTCTGCTTCTACTGTACTGCCTGTTCAGCCGTGCTCTTTCAATCCCGGTCTTTGTGCCTTCCCAGGTTTCATTACACAGCGACAAGATTGACAAGACCGACGATGAGAGTCTCTTCCGCTCCAACAGACATGCATCCGTATCCTCGCTTCAAGGATCTTTCCGAATCGTCGGTCAGTCAGGTGTCCCGGCCATGGCTGCGGTGCTGATGCCCAATGGCAATGTGGTCTTCCTCGACAAAGTCGAAAATTACACTCAATTGACCCTAGACAATGGCCGGTACGCCTATTCGGCCGATTTCAACTTGACTACAAATACGCCGCGCGGTTTACCATATACTACAAACGCCTTTTGTACCGGTGGTGCATTTCTTGCCGACGGTTGTGTTATATCAGTTGGTGGTAACGGACCTCTATCAGATATCGATCCGACAGTTGGCGACGGTTTTCGTGCAATACGTTATCTCGGGCAAAATTACCAGCACAAAGGTTGGGAAGAGCCAGGTCATTCACTCTCTAGCCCACGTTGGTACGCTAGCGTTCAGATGCTGCAGGACAAGACCATTCTCGTGATGTCCGGTAGTCTCAACGCCTGGGACCCGAACAGGGTGGAAAACAACAACCCCACATTTGAGATACTAGACGAAAATGGCCGTGGAATCAGCGATAGTATCGTTCTCCCTATCCTCGAGAGGAATTGCCCGTACTATATGTATCCTTTCTTACATCTGCTGAAAGACGGGAACGTCTTCATCTTCGTGGCTCGCTCGGCGGAAATATTCGATGTCGAGAACAAAATGACCATTCAAGATCTGCCCGATCTCCCGGGGAAATACCGAACGTATCCAAATACAGGTGGGAGCGTTCTCCTTCCTTTGACCAATGACAAATCATGGGAACCTGAAATTATGGTTTGCGGTGGAGGGGAATATGTCGACATCGACAGCCGTGCCGATTCCACTTGTGGACGGATCCAGCCACTGTCCGACGATCCTGAATGGGAAGTTGAGTATATGCCAGAGGCTAGAGTTATGATAGAGGGCTTGCTTCTTCCAGATGGGACCGTTCTTTGGTTGAACGGTGCTGGATGGGGAGCTCAAGGTTTTGGAATTGCCAAAGATCCATGCCATGATGCTCTATTATATGAATCCGACCAGCCGCCAGGATTCAGATGGAGCATTGTTGGTATCTCCAAAATACCTCGTTTGTATCATTCCGTGGCGATATTGCTTTTGGATGGCACCGTCATGGTTACTGGCTCCAACCCCGCAGAGCAGCCCATTCTCAACCCTGACCGTAGCAGCCCGTCCACAGCGTACGAAACCGATTTTCGAGTGGAAATCTTCACACCCCCTTACCTCTCTGGAGATAAGGCCTCGAGACGGCCGCTAGACATTTGGATCTCGCATGAGGATCTCACGGCAGACGGTAGCAATTTTTTCGTCTCTTTCACCAGCAGGGATGATGCGGAATCTTTGCAGATTGCTCTGTACCATGGCGGATTTGTGACTCACTCACTCCACATGGGCCAACGGATGCTTTTCCTTGACTTTGAGAACTTTCTTCCGGGGTCAAAATATCAGATGGTGAAAGTGACAATGCCGCCGTCTAGCAGCATTGCTCCAGCTGGGCCGTACGTTCTCTACGTGGTGCTTGATGGGGTTCCTGGTGTGGGCCAGTTTGTCATGGTAAAGTAACTCTTTATACGTGATGAGAGGGACTAGCTACGTTATCGTGTATTTTTTATATTTATACCTGTAAATATTTATAACCGTACAAACATGGTAGATTAAGTATCTACCACGACTAAGGCAGTAATAATATTGAGTTATTCGTTACCAAACTAGTCTTCAAATGCTCGTCTTGGATATGTACATCGGATCAATCCCGTTTGTTCGCGGCCGCCGTTTGCATGGCTTGCAGCTATGGCACACTAGTCATACCGTGAACTCCAATACCAGACCTTTACTACGCCAGGATTCATGCAGACTTTACTTTTTTATGGACCGAGGAAATTAGATCCGGTTGAACTTGTAAATCTACCCGTTCCTGCAGTATTAGAACCCTGTCAGTGCCTACAGACTCCAGTGGGCCAATATCCACCAGGGCCATATCATTATCCACCATCCAGACGTGTTTTTCTTTGTTTGCAGTTCCTGGGGGGAAAACCAGTGGCTGGTGTGTTGCCCTGTCAACTTGCCCCATTTTCTCCCTCTTTCTCTCTTCTTCTCTTCTCCTGCTTCTTCTTTTCTCTTGCCTCACTTTTTCACAGCTCACTTTGACTGCCTGCTAGGTTTTCTTCTCAGTCTCTGTGTCCGCAAAGGTAATCCTTCTCAGGCAGTCGTTATTCTGCCAGCTGGTCTTGTTGTGTACCCGTCTGTCTCTGTCTGTTGTTGTTGTTGTTGTTGTTGGTGTGGTGGTGGTGTTTTTCCTCACCGGCAGCTCCCCTGGGCCCACTGTGCTCCTGCTCTGTTTTTTTATCTGCGCCCTGTCTGTCTTCTTCTTTTTCTTTCTTCACTCTTTCTCTCACAGCCTAGTCATCTGAGTTTGTCTCCTTCTGCACAGCGTCTTCTCTCCATCATCAGCGCTAACATCTCTCTTTCACTAGATACGTCCACCCTCTTGTGTTGCTCCACTGCTCTGGTCTTCTGCGAGCAATGGACAGCTTTGACACCCAGGAGATGGCCGCGGCCCTCCCCGACACCGAGGAGCCAAAGAGCCGCATGGATGCTGCAGCAGCCGCTGTCGCTCGCGAAAAGGGCTGGGTTGAGCCGGAAAAGTACGACTACGCCAAGTACAACGCTCCTCCCGTTAGGCCTGTAGCTGAAGGTGCCCCCACTGAGGTCCATGCTTTCGAAAGCGATCTCGCCTGGGCCTCCGATGCTCGCAGGTATGAGTGGAAGGAGGAGTATGGAGATGTTGGTCCAGAAGACAAGGAACTCGAACAGCAGCTTTTCCGTGGCGAGTTCATCAACCGTGCTGGAGTAAAGTTTGAGAAGTAAGTCAACAGCTACCAGAACTTTCCTGTGTCTTCTTTATCTTACTGACAGCTTACAGCATCAAGCAGATCAAGGTGACTGCAGAGTCGACCGAGAGACCGGCACCAATTGTCAACTTTGACGATGCAGGTCTTCACCCGGTCGTGCTTAGCAATGTTCGTCTCTGTGGCTACAAGGTCCCGACTCCCATCCAAGCCTACTCGATCCCAGCCGTCTTGAAGGGTCACGATCTGATTGCCGTTGCCCAGACTGGTAAATTTCATGCTCCAAATACGATAAGATGGAACTAACTTGGTATAGGCTCTGGAAAAACAGCTGCTTTCTTCATTCCTGTTTTATCGAAGCTAATGGGCAAGGCCAAGAAGCTAGCAGCTCCTCGACCAAGAATTACTGGGCCGGATTTTGATTTTCGCACTCATGGCGTCGTTGCCGAGCCTTTGGTTTTGGTAATTGTGCCTACTCGCGAGCTGGCCTATCAAATCTTTGACGAGGCCCGTCGTCTATGCTATCGTTCAATGCTGCGTCCATGTGTTGTGTATGGC
The DNA here is from genome assembly GCF_013368755.1 of Talaromyces rugulosus. Classification (NCBI taxonomy): domain Eukaryota; kingdom Fungi; phylum Ascomycota; class Eurotiomycetes; order Eurotiales; family Trichocomaceae; genus Talaromyces; species Talaromyces rugulosus. Next base: position 1,854,338 of record NC_049566.1, on the reverse strand, counting down.
GGTGGCCCATCCAAGTCCCAAATGGATGAGCTTCGAAAGGGGTGTGATATCCTCATCGGCACACCGGGACGTCTAAACGACTTCATTGGGAAAAGCAACCTTCTGTCCTTGAAGCGTCTAAAGTATGGATAACCCTTCTCACTAACTTGTTTCTTTCTAACAAACAATCAGGTACACAATCATCGACGAAGCTGATGAACTTCTGCATGCTGATTGGGAACAAGAGTTTTCTAGCATTCTCACCGGTGCTGGTATGGCCAATTCATAACATCTCCTATGTATTGAGGGGTACTGACTTTGATAGACGCCAACGAGGATGCCGATCATTGTTACATGATGTTCTCGGCAACATTCAACAAGGAGTGCCGTCAACTTGCACGCAAGTATCTTGCTGCTGACCATGTCCGCATCCGCATTGGCCGCGCAGGAAGCACACATATCAACATCCAGCAGCAAGTAAGTACTCCCCGAGAGACTAGGATAAGAAGAGGATGTGAAGCTAACAGATACGAAGATTGTCTACGTCAATTTCGAGTTGAAGAAAAAGTGCCTCTATGATTTGCTTCTGTCGATGCCGCCTGCTCGTACCTTGATCTTTGTCAACACAAAGCTCGAAGCAGATTTGGTGGACGACTTTCTATACAACAAGGGGCTCCCTAGTACCTCGATCCACAGTGATCGTACTCAGCGTGAGCGTGAGGATGCTATGTAAGTTATTCCTCTGTTTATGCTAGAGCATCCAACTAATGTGGGATCACAGTCGGGCTTTTCGTACTGCTGAGGCGCCACTACTCGTTGCTACGGCTGTTTCGGCACGTGGTCTCGACGTGAAAAACGTCATGCACGTTATCAATTACGACCTTCCTAGTGCAGACCATGGGGGCATCAGCGAATACGTTCACCGCATCGGTAGGCTTTGGAAGCATGTTCTCGGTTTACCACAGTACTAACAAATTCGGCAGGTCGCACTGCACGCATTGGTAACGAAGGCTTTGCCACATCGTTGTACACCGACAAGAACAGTGACATTGCCCCTGACCTGGTCAAACTCCTCATGGAGGCTAAGCAAGAGATTCCAGACTTTCTCGAGGAATTCAAGCCTGAGGGAGATCTTGAGTTCCGTGACGACGATACCGACACCGAGGGCGAAGATGAGATGGGCAATGCAAAGGCTGAGAACGGTTCTGCTTCTGGAGAGCCAGCCAAGGCTGATCAGGGACAGGGTGGCTGGGGCGGCGCAGACGACTGGTAAACTGGGAGTCTTTGAAGACGCTGATGGATTTTTCTCGTGGATCATCTATTGCGACATGGATTGAATATTGATAAGGGTTTTCTTTGAGATCTTGTAGCATTGAGAAAAAAGAGGGGCAATCAGAATTAAAAGCAGGAATGGTTTTTTTTATGTTTTATGATGTTCACGACGTCGATGATGACGGGGGCGTGTGCAGACGGCAGGTGGTAGTTAGCAGTTTCCGTAGTTTCCTCCAATGCAGAACGACTTGAGCTTCTTCTTCTCTTCTCTTCTCTTTCTGACACTCCCAACCACCGTGCAATCACCAGCTATTATCTTTCTACTGTCACCATGGCTTCTCCCTTCTGGTTTGCCCTCTTGCTGTGTGCATCGGCAGTGCGAGGGATGATGCCGAATCGCGTGGAACAGGGCGACCTGGTTATCGACACGTTCGACAGCAGCCCCTTCAACGACCTCGGATTCTGGCACGGCGCCGGCGAGAATCTCAGAATCAGGTATTCCTACGACGACGAGGGCAGTTTCGTGAAGCTGTCTCCATCCGACCCAGACCACAATTATCATACCCAGTTATCCGACTCGTGTTTCGACCTCTCCGACTATGAGGACATGTATCTTCATGTTTCGTACTCTGGCAGTAACAAGTTTTCCATCTCGATTTATCAGAATAACGGAGACTGCAATGCAGATCGGGCACCGTATCCCGGCACCTCGGACAGTGTTGAAGCGTCTCGCTATGCTGTCGACGACGAGGATATTTACGTCCCCCTGTCACATTTCTACATTGACCTTACGCTTGCTTCATCGATAGCCTTTCACGGGTTTTATACACGAGAAAACGTTTACCTTCGACACGTCGAGATTGTGGAAGAAATACCAGAAGATGTCGAGATTCCTCGCAAGTTGCCCACGGGAACACTAGTTCTCAACTGCAAACGGCCAGACTCGTTTGCGTTTGGCATCGACGACGGAGACCCCCAGCTGGCTCAAGAAGTCATGGATATTCTTGAGGATGAGGGGATTAAGGTCACGTTTTTTGTGGTTGGGAAGGGGATTATGGACGAAAGTACGAATCTGACGAATGTGTATGCGGAGATGCTACGGAGGGGGCATCAAGTTGCTCTTCATTCGTATACGCACCCAAAGTAAGTAGTGTCTGCTGTTGGTTATTATTGATACTAAATGGTGCAGAATGGAAGGACTCCGGGCGGTGGACGATATTGATTTTGAGATTATGGATGGGTATTACGCCGTTGAGGATCTTCTTGGAGTTCAGTGTTAGTATTGCAAGGTTTGGGTAGACTATCAGACTAACTGGTTTCCAGCACGATACTTTCGTCCGCCATATGGTACTGTCGGGGCGCGCATGAGACAACGGCTTGCAGCTCTGATCGATGACCCGTACATAGTCAACTGGAGCGTGGACATTGAAGACTGGCTCTGGGCCAACAGCGACCATCCCGAGAAACAGCTGGCCGCATTCCGCCGCGACGTGGCTCGAGGGGGGGATATAGTGGTGATGCACTATCTGACCTGGTCGACGGTGCAGTATTTCCGCGAGGTGATCCAGGTGGCGCGAGACACGGGCAAGCAGATTATGCGAGTCGATCAGTGCATGATGGACCCGGACGCTCCGCCATTACCTGAAGACGAGGAGGCGTGGAATATGCAGGCGCAGAATATACTGCGAGTGGGTGGTGGTTAGTTTTAATGTGGATATCCGTATTGTGTAAACGCTCGTTGATACTCGGTATATAGATATATAGATAGTCTTATCGCTTATCGCTAACAACCTTCAACATTGGAATGTCAAGTTTTTTTACTCCTCCATGACATCAACTTTCAACCACCTTCAAAATGTCCTCCTCGCTAGACGAAAACACCGAGAAAGCGAATACAACACCCTCCCATCTCGACCCATCCACATACCCACGCACCGCGCACCTCCCCGCGGAAAACATCTATCTCGAACTAACCTACACCCCGCTCAACCCAACCACACTCCTCACTCAAACGTCCTCGCCAGCAGCGGGAGCCAACGTCCTGTTTCTCGGCACAACGCGCAACACATTCGACGACCGAGCGGTTGCTCAACTCAGCTACACGGCGTATGCCCCGCTGGCCCTAAAAACACTCACGCAGATCGCGCGCGCCGCGAGGGAGAAACATGCGCTTGTGGGCGTGAGCATTGCGCATAGACTTGGTGTTGTGCCTGTCGGAGAGGCGAGTATTGCGATTGCCGTGAGTGCGGCGCATAGGGGTCCTGCGTGGAGGGCTGGTGAGGAGGTGCTCGAGGTGTGCAAGGAGAAGCTGGAAGTGTGGAAGAGAGAGGAGTTTGTGGGCGAGAGCGCCGAGGAAGGGGCGTGGAGGGCGAATAGAGATAGAGATCGGGAGGGGAATTTTCTATAATTTTGTTGTTGGACATACTTTTACAAGAAAAAAGTTTATAATAATACATGATCGTCAGGTCAGGCCAAAGGCTTGCCCTCCCTCTTCCAGTCATTGACATGCTGCATAATCAGCCTCGTCGCGCTCTCCGGTGTATCCTGGCGACCAACACACTCGACAAAGTCACCCTCGGGGTCCATGAGGTAGAAATAAATGCTGTGATCGACAAGATAGTCCTCGCCCGCCGTGACATTCTCCGGCGTGCTGAAATACACCCGGTACGCTTTACAGACCTGCTTCACTTGCTGGTACGTGCCCGTCAGCCCGATGATATCTGGATGGAACTCGGCGAGGTATTTTTTGAGGACTTCGGGCGTGTCGCGCGCGGGATCGCAGGTGATGAATACGGGTTTCATGACTTCGGCGCCGTCTGAGGCGGCTTTGACGTTGTCGATGATGGCGGCCATTTTGTCGAGCTCGTCAGGGCAGATGTCGGGGCAGTGCGTGAAGCCAAAGTACACCTATACACCATATTAGCATTAATTAGCATTCCCTTCCCTTTTTTTTTTTTTTTTCCTCCGTTCGAAAAGAGGGTGCGTACAAAGCTATATTTCCCCTTGAGATCCTCCGCCGTAAACTCCTTGCCCTCCAGATCCTTCAACACAAACGATCCGCCGACCTTGGGTCTTCCAACCCCCTTGCTCATCTCCGTAACTCGTTTCCGCTCGAGGCGGGCCTTTTCAACTCGGAAGTAAATAATCATGGCAGCCCCCGTCGCAACGAATAGTAATGCTGCCTTCCATGAAAAGGGACCGTTGCGCTGACGCGATTTGAGCTGGCCCATTGTTTGTTTTCCGGCGGCGGAGCGAGCAGTAGATGTAGAAAAGGAGCAGCGTGAGGAGAGGGAGTTGATTTTTTGTTGCTGTTGTGTTCGGAATTGAGAAAACGATCGTGTTGTGAACCGTCCTGGTGGTGATGCCCGCAGCGCGACAGACGGAGAACACATCTGTCGTCGGAAAGACGTCCGCGTCGCGGTGGCCATGCACTGCGCCATTGATGAGACGGATGAGGCCATTGTGTAGGTAGGCTGGCTGCAATGAATGAATGACCGTGATGATGACGAGGAGGAGAGAAGTTTGCGGAGCTGTCGGGGAAAAAGAGTAAGCTCGGAGACTCTAGACCCCCTTTGGGACTAGTCGCAGATCCTCACTACAACAAGAGTATATGCTACGATAAAACATTATTTAGAAATGAGATGCTCAAATGTTATTACTGTATATGCAGAGCAAACAGACTCTCACCTCGCAACAAGTACACTCGATGCTGTCAGATGCAGGTCTCGCCAACAGGCAGACGAGCATAAACAAAAAGAAAAGTAAGAGTAAAAGTAAAAACAAGAAAAGGAAAGGAGATAAACATAAAAATAGAAGAAAAGTTTATTTAAAGCCGCTCCGAAAAGCACGAAAAACATGAAACCGGATATAAAAACTCCATGTCCAAGAAGACAAAAGTTATGCAAAAAGCATGTACGATGATTATTCTAGTGCAAGCCGCGGCTGGCCTGGCTGGCGCGACTCGGGCTGGTTCGGCTCCGCTCGTCTTCCTCCAGTACGTCACTCAGACGCGTGGGATGTCGGTGTCGAGGGGTGACCGAGTCCCAACCACCCCAGCCAGAGCCGCTGTAGTCGACGTTGCCCGGTCCGTAAGTGTGGTGCACAGGGGCTGCGCCGCCAGAGACTGGCGGGTGCGTGGGATCGTATTCTTGTTGACTATCGTCGTCGTATTCGTCACTGCCGGCGTATTCCTGGCTTTCCACCCCAGCGTGATAGTCTACGCCGCCGTGGGTTGCGTACTCGGCTTCAAGCTCGCTGCCTTCGGTGCTAGCCACATACGAGCGGTCATCCGCCTCTTGTTCCCCGTGCAGGACTGTTCCCCCATGTTGGTAGAAATGGCCGGGAGGGTCTGCGTACGCTGCCGATGTCACTGGAGGCTGAGACTTGGGTGTACCGCCAGTGAAAGCGGCCGGGTCTGGTGCAGGCGGATATCTAGAGGCTCGTGGGGTTTCAGTAAAAGGATCGTTCTCTAGCTGATCTTCCTCCGAATAAGCAGCCTGATCCTGGGGCATGCCGCCCATTCCTGTAGCAGTCGGGCCACCGGGATAAGGACCTTCGCGAGTTTGCGGTCTGTTGGCGCTGCTATTTTGTCGGCTGGGCATTCCAGTGATCATAGGCACTACCTGGACACCCCCTACATGTGTAGGCTCGCCACTGCGAAGTGATGTCGTGCGGTCCCGTTCTTCCTGTTCCCTACGGCCGAGCTCTTCCCACGCTCTTCTAGCCTCTTCTTTTGAAATCTGGAGTTCGCGCCGCATTTCTTTGACCATTTCCTCGGCCTTTTTGCGCTCACTTTCTGCTTTTTGGCGTAGTTCTCCTGCGTCAGACCGCTCCAGTTTCAATACTTGGAGTTGGCGTTCAAGGTCAGCCTGAACCTCTCGGGATTTTTCTTGGTCTGCACGAGTGTCGAAAAACCATCGCTGGAATTTGCGCTCCGACGACGCTCGGAGACGCTGCAGCTCCACCACGGCATGGAATAGGTTTGCTCCTGCAGCAGACAAATCATTGATTTGGCGGGCCATTTGTTGGTTGAGAGGATCCTCGCTGAGCTCCGTGTTGTTCTGTTCGAGTTTCCGGATCCAATACCCAGTTAGCCCTTCCCAATGCGAGGAGAGCGTTTCCCATCGCTCAAAGGCGTGGGGGAACGTTGCTCGGCGTGGCTGCTCCTGGGGTTGCGGACCCTGAGTTGGGTTTTGGGTGGGTTGTGATGCGGTCGGTGGAGCCGGTTGTTGTTGAGATGGTGCTGGTCTCAAATTCCCATTTCCAGACGCTCCAGGTAAACGACCTTGTTCTGATGTTGGTTGTCGTGTAGCCTGGGTGGTGGGGTTTCCACTGGCAGCGCCAGCAGCAGCAGAGTACGGCTGCCTTTGAGTTTGCTGCTGCCGTTCTTGCTCTTGCTGGTTTCGCAGCAATTCTGCTTCATGTGCTACTTGTTGCTCACGGGCTTCCTTTTCTGCCTTCTTCCTAGCCTCGCGATCTCGACGATCTCTCATAATATCAGTCGGAGTGCGCACGCCCGCTGGCACCTGGGTGTGAACAGGCCGCGACGCCTGTGCTGTGCGAGAACCTCCATTTTGAGGGCGGATACTGGTTCCAGCTCCCACTGGCGCCGCGGGACTAATCAGTTCGGACATGGAAGCGTTGAGTTCTTCCAGATACGGAGAAAACGGGAATGGTTTGCGAATAGCTTCTTCCAGGGCCCAAAGAATAGCAGAGGCTGTGCGCGGGGAAACTCTGGTCGAGCGAGATGGCCAGTACGACTCTCCCAATTGCTGGACCGAGTCCTGAGAAGTGGATGCGCCGGCTTCTGTTTCTGCTTCAGAGAGAGCGGGGGCTATATCAGCAAAACTGCGGCCGGCTGCTCGCGGGGCAGATGTGTGTCGGCTGTGTCGTCGAGTATGGTGATGAGAGCGCCTCAGTGTCTCATCAACCGCTGTGGTTCGGCGGTGAGTGGGAGCTTCAGGGTTGGGGATGTCAAGTCGTGGGGAGACTCGTCGCAAACGACGAAGACTGCCAGAGGCGCTTGATGAGCGAGGTGGATTGGACGACGAGGGCGCGAATTCAAGAGCAGGTTGCTGCTGCTGCTGGCGGTGCCGTGGAGGGTGCGTTATCGTGGGCGGGTCGTAAATATCGTGGGTATCGTCAAGCACTCCTCTGGTGGAAGGAGGCACGGCGGGAGTAAAGGCAGTCGAATGAGGAAATGAAGTAAGCAATGCGACGAAAAAAGACTAGAAACAGGGTTTGGTATGTCGAAGCAATCGGCAGCACAAAAACGTGGCTCTCAATGGCGTTTGCGATGTCCGCCTTGACGTTGAACGGATGGATGAGGAATGTGCGGCAAAGTGGTAGAAGACAGACACGACTAATCCAGGAGGAATCTCACGAGGGAATTCTCGAGAAGGATCTCGCTCGGGAAAAAGGGAGTGGCCAGCAACAAGTCGGACAGCATTTAATGTGGCTGGTCGAATGGGCGGGCGTCAGCGCAATCGACTGGCTTCGATTAATTGGGATGGCTGGGGAGCTGGCGGGAGCTGCTCGTGCGGCGACGAAACACGGCGGCCAGCTCCGATTGAAGAGCCCCAAATGCGGCGTGCGAAGATATTGGCAGCGTCAAAAATCCAGAGACCGAGCCATTGCAGCGTTGAGACTCGAGAGCGAGAGAGAGCGAGAGAGAGAAAGCTGCTGCTGTCCAGAGCAAACGAGGCAATTGGCAGGAAATTTGGTGTAGGGCAAGTACGGCCGCCTGACCGCCGCGCGCCTTCCCGGGGCGGCCCTAGTAGTAGTCGTCTCCCTCTGCCGCTGATCGTCCTGCTCCCACTACTCTCAACACTACAAAGTACAAAGTAGCACTCATGGATCGTTGCTGACCGATGCGCTGTCAATTCTTCCTCGTCGCCTGCGCTCAGCCACACTGTGGCAACCTTGTGATCTTGCTGATGTGCTGTCCTGCTGCTGGGCCTTGATTGCTGTTTTGATTCCTGCCTTGAAATGCGACGACAATCTGAACTCGGAGGACAATCGTCATAAACAAGAGCGAAGAAACAATACCGACGATATAGCGCCGACGCGGAGATATTATTTTATTATTATTACAGTGACCGCCGCTTTGTATCTTTTTTCCCACGCTCGGTGATGCCTGACAGCTTAGGGCACAACCCCCGCGGTGACGGAATACTATGGCAATATTATTACATCTAGCAAACTGTGAAAGTTGCACTTCATACTGTGTTCCGGAGGGCTTTTCTCGCTAAATGACGACATCAATCAATGTTGATGCGCTGGCAGTCCTCGTCGGCCACTATATCCCTGCTAGTGCAGCCCTGGACGTTTAGATCGCCTACTAGGATTCTGAGTTACGTAGCAAGCATATTACCGGGTAGTCGACTATATTCAGGGCTATTAATATAGAACTGGTGTTCTAAGGTTTAGCTGGTAGGAAACAAACATCTACGTTGGGTGGTCTTTGATACTGAAGACGAACTTGCGTTCACCCAGCCAGAAACTGCAACTCCTATCAATCGGCGACAGATTCTCTGCCTTGCAATCCCTAGATGATCCATCACGGCTCGAACAGCTACAAGACAATATATGTAGCAATATTTGTCGTGGCCAATCGTGGCCAAACTCGAGATCTACAAGCCATCCAGGTCGATCTATTAAAAAAAAGATCTATTATTGAAGGTGTCCCTTGTTCTCGTATGCGCCATCGTAATATATCACTTTGCCCTCGCAGGAATAACCAAAGACAGCAGCTGTGTTGCTACGGCAGCAACTTCAAAATGCCTCAAAAGGGATGTACAACACAGCAGATTCGAACCTGTTGCACACACACACACACAACATAAGCAAGGGCAGCCCTGGCAAGTCCTCTGTTTCGGTCGTCAGTGAGGCGGACGATAAACGCAGGGGAAAGGGGATCTTAAACCTCCTTGTCGATTTGCTCCCAATGCATCGATCCCAGAAAAGAACGGTCTCGGCCGGAGATTTCCTCAATTCGAACGAGTCGTCTCTCTTCTGGTTTGTTTTGGCTTATACAGTGGGTTCAGATAGTGGGCTTCCTCTTTTAGACTCCACCTCTCACTGTCTCAGCTTTGATGCCCTTGCGTGCCCCAGCGGCCTTGGCTCTGATAGTGTGCTCTGTATTGGCTCCCAGCGGAAAAAAGGCAAGCTGCAAGACGATATTGTGTGCATTTCCCCGGGCTAGACCCGAATTCGACCCAGTGTGCTGGAATCCTAATTAGATGGCCGCAAGAGAGCAGTTTTAGATGGTCAGAGCGACGTATAGTACGTAGTGGTGCTTTCGTAGAGACTGGCGAGAGCAAGTGTTATTTTGTAATGACCAGTGCAGCGGTGTCATAACGCGAAGTCGACAGCGCCGCAAAGAGAGCTCACAACTGGGCGGACAAGGAAGAGAGAGGTTGAAAAGTCGCTTGTCATATCGAGGGTTCTAGAGCGCGGCGCGGATGAGCCAAATTGGAGCCGGCGCGCGCCTTCCCCCACAGGCCGCAGCCGATCGTGACTCCTCTCGCTAGCGCTACTCTTCCTTTCTTCCACTCTCGCACTCTCTCACGATATGTCAGATTGCTGGAGCCTCTGCCATCCCTACCGTCGTGATGCATCCCAGGCCTCTGCGACAATGCCGAGTCTGCCTCGCTCATTCGTCCTGGCGCCGTGCCTCGACCTCCCAGCACCAAGACTGGCAGCCTGCCCACGAGAACCCAGCTTGCTGGTTCTCTTTCATCCGCTAGGGCCTATGGTTAATAACTAGCCCACAGCTAGCACTGCTCGAATGCCCTAGTTCGACTCCGTTCGAGTCCCCGAATGTGAACTCGCCACTTCTCCGGTCCCCGAAGGCCCAAGGCTGGGTCGATGTGTCGGCTGCCCGGTGTTGACCTGACCTGACGCTTACGACTTGTCTGGCCGCCACCTCTGTGCTCGTAATAATTGATGCATCAATCCATGCATGCTAGCCAGCGGAAAGGGGCATCCGGGCCAACGGGAGCAGCAGGGCCCAGGGCCCTGTAGCGCGTCGACGCTCGATTCTGATTCTTTGCGTCCAGCCTGCATCGTGTAGAAGGTCCCGAAACACGTCCCAGCCCGCTGTCTTCAAGAAGAAGAAGCAGGAGCAGGAGCAGGCAATCTCGATGATGTAACTAATGAGCCTACGCGCCGATCTGTTTACGACCAGTTGCACAAATATACAAGCCCTGGAATGCGGGGATCCTACCTGCTTGCATAGCAACCGCAGTTGGCCGAGCGCGGATGCAACTTGGATCGAACGGCTACGGTGGTGATTACTCCCACGCTCCCAACAGCTTGGTACTCATTCCTCACCATACGACTGCCTTGTGCAGTGCAGATGCAACTACTGCACATTCAGTCTAGGGTTGTTCCAAACGGAGATTCGGGTCTCATCCCGCGGAAGTCATAGTGTCGGCACCGGTGGAGCCCGGATCCACTGACTATGTAATTACCTATCCAGTGAACTTTACACTACACCTTCACGAACTCGTCATGTTTCGGTGCTTATACACTCATCCAATGGCCAGGCTATACACGCCACTGCCTCGAACGAGCCACCACAGTCTTGTTCGTACTCTGTGCGCTTTGTCTCTTTGGCGCCTTGCAACATATCAATTTCCAAACACTCGAACAATGGCATTAGGAAAACACGATTATCTCCGAGTAATCCGGCTGCTGTGGGTATGTCCGGAAGATGGCCTGCCCATCCGGGCCAGTTCGCGCCGAAACCAAGCCCAGCTTAGGTCTCTCTGCTGCAGAGTTGATATGTTCAGCGCCGGATAAGAGCATCTCGTCGCAGCTTGATTTGTGTACCCCGAACCTCTCGACATTGAGGACCTGCAGCAATATCGTTTCCGCATCGGTTCCCCGGTGCCTCCTTGCTCCAGGTCCTTGATGAAAATAGAGCTTGAGCCCATCCGTGCAGGGTGTCCACCTTGCCGGACCCCCATCCCTGTGCAGCCCGTATGCAAGGTATGATAGGTTTGCCGGCGTCCGTGCGGCGACGCGAATTGATGTATGTTTACACACTTTAGCATCGGCATGCAGATTGAGGGCGTCAGCCACCTCTAGAATGGCTGGGCCTTTGTTTTACTGTTGTGCTCCCTGTGGAGTGTATAAACAGATCATCGTCGCCCTTGGAATCTATCTCCATCATCATCTCTCTCAACCAGTCTTCCACCCATTCACCCTATTCACTCTCTTTACTCCTGAGTGCGCCAACTGGTGCTGCGTCGAATGTGTCCACTTGTTGCTATTCCCAACACATCTACCATCTCGACTACCTAGCCCATGGCTGGCGAGTGTGCTGAGGTTCCCTACCACCTCCAACTTCCTGGGAACCAATTGACTGGTTATGCTTTGAAGGGCTTGCATCACGACATTGACCCGTTTGGGTCATCCACAACCGTAGCTATTGCGGAGGATTCTCATCTCGACCCTTTCTATCTAGAGCACGCATTAGACGCGTCCAAGCAGTGGGACACACGTACCATTGACGACTCGGACGTCGAACTAGAAGACCTGGAGAACGAGTATTTCATGTCTTATATGACCGAGGACAAAAAGCAATCACTATCTAGTCAATATTATCATCCCACTCAGATTGTCGCCGCTCATTACGACACACCCTCTTTACGAACAGCAGACTGCCCAGCGACACCTGATTTCCAAAGAACTTACAACCACCACAGCCAAAACTCCTACAGCTCAATTCAAACCGATGGTTCGGGCCTGACACCCGACCTCACTCCAAGCAGCTCGTTTTCATCCACTTGCTCTACTTCCAATTGCCCCGAAGACGTCCGAAAAGCAACCCAGCAACTAGCCCTACACAGTGAACGAGCAGCCGGTCGAGACAGGTCTCGTAGCGCCGCTCGATTCTATCTTCCAGCAGTTACTCCCGATACCAAATCGAGAGCGTGCACGCGGCCATCGACTCCGGCCGAGCGTGCAGCAAGTTCAAAATCAAAGACCCCATCCTCTGAAACGCTCGTCATGGTCCACAGGCACCCTGCCGCGTCTGCCGCATCTTCCCTTCGCTCCAAGCCTCTCCCAAGCCTTCCACCGATTTTGAAGAACCCCGGCCAAGCGCCTCCTAGGAAAACCCACAGCGCCGGTTCGAGGTCACAGATCGACACCTCGCAGATTTCGCCGCCGAGCCTAATGAACCCAGTCACCATGGAGCCCCACACATCACCCTTTGATCATGCTCTTTTCATTCCCGCGCACGATTGTCCCAGTCCGGTTCCGAATCCTTCCCCTCCTATCACACGGCAGGCAACCAACGCATCTGCCATTGGGCGGCCGTCGACTTCGACTTCTGTTGCCTATGGGGAACAATCTGTATGGGAGTCGGATTCAGATTCAGAGTCTGTTAGTGGGCGATCACAATCACGGCGTGGGCCTATTGATACACTTCGGAAAGTCCGAAGTCGCGTGCAGCTCCGACGCATCGCTAAATCAGATGCCAAGTTACATGCAGACATCACTCACTCGCTAGACGCGGACCTTCCTGCGGCTCCCCCACCACCACAGCTACCCCATTTACCGCTGTATCTAGACGACCGCGGAGCGGCCAGTGTCATCTCCATGGCCGATGTCCTACCCCCGCCGCTCAGCAGGCAGACTCTGCGTCTCGTGGCCCCGTCCACCACGTCGCTGGCGCCGCCCTTATCGCGACAGAGCACTGAAAAGACCGTCACCGAAATGGACACGTCGACCACTGCTGCCGCCATTCAGGCCCAAAGCCGGCGCCGTCAGCGGTCCAACGCTACTGACGAATTCCTCCCATTCACCAAGGCGGAGACCGTCCACCAATACTACTGTCGCCGACCCTCTTCTGATACAGAGACTTCATCATTATACCGCACGAATGTTTTCAAGCGGATGTGGGGGTCTCTTCGTTCACTAAACTGTAGCAACTAATAATTTCTTTCTGCATCGACGAGCCGACGTTTCATGTTTCATTGCTTAATATTTACGATTTTCAACGTTTCAACGTTTCCATGGTCATGACAATGACTCTTTTTTTCCTATGCACGTTGATGGATTATGCACTAACGTACTAATACACTCTTTTGTCTCTCCTGCTTGTTACCACAACTCCGACACGCTTCGGACATTCACTTTTTGTTCACTCACTACGTCTCACTCATACCTTTCAATCTCCTATTTTCCCACTGTCCAACGCCAAGGTTTTATTTTTATTTTTCATCTGTCCTACCTCGTCGGGAAGACTCGTTATGGGTATCCCTCTGTACTATTTTTCTCTGGTCTACTTGTCATTTGGCGTTTTTCCGGTTTCCAAAAAAAGAGATTAAAAGCGCGGGCAAGGAAAAGACGACCCGATGTGCCGTCTAGGTTTTGGTTTTGGTTTGGTTTGGTTTAGTCTGTCATCTAGCTAGATGGTTGGATGGAAAGTATTCAACAAGAAGCTTCTGAACTTCTTGGGGCAAAATAAAATATCTTCAACAGTACTTGTTTTGTCTGTTGTGTATCATTAGATTGGAATTTAGATTTAACCATTTAACTTGGCAATTTAAAATCTTCACAATGCTATAGCATAAACTGGGTAATTACATGCATGTAAGGTAGTCAAAATTCAATCAAGATGATCTTCTCGGAGTTCTTCACTTTTTTTTTTACTTTTTTTTTTCAAAAATTTTCATGCACGTTTATGGATACCGGCCTCCGTGTAAGGGATCCATTGATCAGCATCTTGATTGACTATTATTCAAGCTAGAAGAAATAGACAGCGGACACAATAATTGGTGTTTTTTGGGGTTTTTTTATCCAATAATAATTTCCTCCGTACATAACCCAGAAATGGGTAATCAATAGTATTGTTTTCGGAAATAAAAAATAAAAAAGCACGAGGTTTGTTCAACCGTCGGAGTTTCTCGCAGATTGGCCAATTAAGAATGATTTCTCGTTTGGGTTTATACTCGTGCAGGAATGAATTATTAGGTGCGTGGCTTATGGTAGGATTTGAATATTGGCTGGTTCTGGAACGTGGTTTGAGATTTTTTTTTTTTTTTCAATGTTCCAGCGGTGTAGTTAGGTTGATGTTGGTACTTTGCAAGTATATCCATTGACATCATTCGTTTACCACATGCAATAATAATGAGATTATAAACTTTTTCCATGTGAGCAGACTAACAATGGAGTGTAGTGATCTATAGTAATTCATTTGTGCTTACTGGTTCTTGAAACATGGCCAAGCCAATGTCATCAGCCATCTGCACAATATTCTAAATCTACCACCAGCTGATGGATAAATCCAGCCGGATACAACCGACTTTCAATAAATAGCCTCGTTTTGAATGTGAGGAAATCCATTGACTTTCCAGTTCCGTGAAACATTCAACAATGCAGGTAGAATGTTTCATTGGCAGACCTGAAGTTCAGACTGGCGCGGTGTAACTACCCGATATGTCGACCGCCCATAGCGGTCTCGCTGCTGTGCACTGGGCTGTATTTTCGATGGTACAAATTTCGTCCACCGGAAAAGAGGACAGGCTGTAAATCTTGTGATTTGTGATTTGTGACCGTCAGCCCGTTTTTTCGTCTGCATCTTCCATGCTTTCGACTGTCTCCATGTTCTCCTCCCATGTTGTCACACCCACGAGTTTCTCCCATTTGGCCAGTACAGGCTCAGCTTTGGCTTTCATTCGGGCTTCTGGTTTTTGGTCTCCCGCTTCGCCTTCTTCGTCAGTCTTGAGGCCACCAAAGAGGGCTTCAACGTCTAATTCCTTGACAGCTGTTGTGTAAAGCTTCTTGATCTTTTGTATTCTTTCATTTCGAACTGCTTTTTCCTCCTCCGTTTCGGTGTTTTCGTTGGTCTGCTTTTTTGTGCCCGGGGTGGCTCGTTTCTTGACCGGTCCTGCCGAGTCTCGCCCTTGCAACCCCTTGATCACGCCCTCTAGTATCCCCAATATCGTGCCCACTCTGAGTCCAAACTGCGTTCCAACGGGGTACCCGCCATCAAATCCTTCCTGTACGTGTTCGGCTTTGGACGCTGAGATTCCATCGCGGTACCCAGCGGTGACGTGTTGCCGGCGCAGAGCGGGCAAATCTGAGGGTTCCGGCCGAGACTCTGCTTCTCGCGCACTGTTGTTGTTGTTGTTATTGATCGGAAAATAGTTCTCACTACCTGGCGACGACCCAAAGATATCGTCAAGCGAATTCTCATTATTATTCCGGTCGTCGTTGTCGTTAAGTCCGTCTGTGTCCGGCCCCCCGCTATGCGCTGATGTCATTGTCGTCGTCGGCGATGAGGCGATGGATCTTGTTGCGTCGATGGGATTTGGGGCAGAATGTGTAGAGCTCGTGGGAGAATTCGACATTTTTTATTTATTGTCGTCGTGTGTCGCTCTCTTTAGATTGGTGTTTTGAGGAGCGGAAATCATGACACTCCGTAGAGTTGTTGGTGGATGTTTTTTTGGGGGGCCCTCTTATCAGTTGCTGATAGCGGGGTACAAAACCATGCGCTTACAATGTATATACTGTTGGTATGTAGCAGTTAATTTTTGTTTTGAAATATTGGAATTATCAGGTGGATTATAAATATTTAGTTGGTTTTAAACACATTGTGGAGTTGAAAGGTCAAATTTCCACAATCCGGTGGCATTTAGGTAGTGGAGTAGAGTAAAATATATGTCGACAACACAGCTGGCACTTGATAAAATAGACTGGAGTTTACTTTTTAACATGAATTTGAAGATTTACAAATAAGGTACCCAAAAATTAACATTTATATTTAGAATAATGCCCTGATACATGCCTCATCAACATTAAGATATATATAAAATACCTTCATATTTCAGGCACTTGCTGGATGGGAACAGATTCATGCCTTCAAGTGCTGGCAGTCAGGCATCAATAAGGGTTAGTATTTAGCATGACAATACAACCGGGAGATACTTCTTTTTGCTATTTTTCCGGCTATATTTAAACATCAATTCTACCCAAGCAGTCATGCACAGCCAGATACAACATGTAAGCCGCGAGAACAAAATTGCCTAGATAGGAAAGTAGACGCGGCACGCAAATGACGACATCAGGTCACATCAATTGATAAGCAGCGATGCGGGGTGACTGCACCATCGCTCTCTCAGATGCCATCAGAGACATCCACGCTCGAGACTAATTGGCTTTGGCTACTGACATTTGATCAATCAGCATGGCTTTCGCAAGCTGAGCCGGGAATCACGCAACCAAGTTGACCCTCACGCCCGCAGCATATAAACCCTACTCTGTCTCCAGATGGCTTCTATCAGCACAAAACACCACTTGTTGACACTACCTCGAAGTCAAGTTTACTGAAGACAGAGATAAGAACAAAATGTCCGCCACCGAGACCATCACCATTCCCCAACAACCAGACATCCAATATGCCCCGGACCACGCCAAATATCAAGCCCGCACTGCACGCCGTCTCGCTACAGAAGCCCTCTCAGCAGGGTTGCCTGCAGGTTTCCCCAAGGAGTTAAAATCAGATCTTGTCTGGGAAGGCTCTGAGCTTACAGGCAGCTATGACTGGACGTATGAGTTGAAGCCTGCCGAGGTAGAGGAGATTGAGAAGGCGCTGCAGCATTTCCAGTGTCAGTTTCCCCCCTTTTACTTTCTTACCACTAATACTGACAATTGCAAAAAAAAAGCTCTGAATAAACCTACCGGCTTCGTCACCCCAGAAACATTCCCCCTGCCAACGCTGCACGACACACTCCGTTCCATCTCGCACGAGTTGCACCACGGCCACGGCTTCAAAGTCCTGCGTGGCCTGCCAGTGGACAAGCACCCCATTGAAGAAAACATCATCATCTACGCCGGCGTGAGCTCACATATCGGGCCCATTCGCGGCCGGCAGGACCGCATCGTCACCGATACCCAATCAACCGACGTGGTGCTCAACCATATCAAGGACCTGTCTACTCGTCCCGACTCGCAGGGACGAATCGGCGCGCCGGCGTACACCACCGAGAAACAAGTCTTCCACACCGATGCGGGAGATATCATCTCGCTGCTTGCGCTGAGCGAGGCGGCGGAGGGTGGCACGAGTCGGTTGGCGAGTAGTTGGAGGGTGTATAATGAGCTGGCAGCTACGAGGCCGGATTTGATTCGGACGCTGGCTGAAGAGGAATGGGTTTTTGATGGGTTTGTCTCTCCTCCTCCTCCTCCTCATCCTCCTTGCTGTTGTTGTTGTGCATGCTAACATGATGAAAGATTCGGAAACAAGGACAAACCATACACTACACGCCCACTGCTCTTCCACACACCACAAACCGCCTCAGCCCCCGAACGAGTGTTGATTCAATATGCCCGCCGCTCCTTCACAGGCTACCAGTCTCTCGGCCGCTCGCCAGACATCCCGCCCATCACCGAAGCCCAAGCAGAAGCCCTCGACGCGCTACACTTTCTCGCCGAAAAGTACTCTGTCGGGCTCGATTTCCGTGCGGGAGATGTGCAATACGTCAACAATCTCAGCATCTTCCATGCGCGCGACGGGTTTGTCGATACTGCCGAGACCCAGCGGCATCTGGTGCGGTTGTGGCTACGAGATGAGGAGAATGCGTGGCCGACACCAACAAGACTAAACGAGTTGTGGACGCGTGTGTACGAGGGAGTGGATGCTGAGAATCAGTATTTTCCGACGGAGCCGAGAATCAGGACGAGTAGTGATGGGAAGGCCCAGCAGGGGGGTTACTGATAACATACACACACACACACAAGTCTAACAGATAATGATACACTTGATTATTCATTTAAAACTGTCTAATCTCTATTCCCACTGCCCAGTGTTACCCTCCAGGCCCGCAGTGGCAGTGCCTGCAGTTTGAGCGCCGTGGGTCGGATGTATAGGTAAAACGTAACAACGCCAATAAGGACGCAAATAACATTAGTCATGTAGTAACCGTCCTGCTCGATTACGCATTCGCCGCCGCCGGCTTTGCAGCGACTCTTGTCTGCTTCGAGAGCACAAGAAAAGGCCGAAGTGACGAGGTCGCCAGTGAGTTTCGAAGTGTCGGGGCGTGTCGATGGGGGGATACAAGTTGCTGTGGTAAAGGCATCGACAAGTTTGAGAATGAAGAATTTCGGGAATGTTCCTCCAAGATTGGAAACCCTATTGGTAGTTAGTATTTAGCCTAAAAAAAAGGAAAGAAAAAAATAGGGAGAAGACGAACGTGGCAAGAAGTGTCATATAAGTTCCTCCAATGGCTGGATCGGAGATGCGAGCATGGAACGCAGACACGGCCACAAACATGACCGTGTTCATAAAGGTCGACAGCACATGCTCTCCAATCACAGTCAACAGATACCAGAATGGAATCTCTGAGCCGGCTGGGTATATCATGACAGTAAACTGAGCAAACACAGCAGCCGCCAGTCGGCCCATAAACGCCCAGCACCATAGCCTCATCGGAGTGTATTCGGTGGACCACTGGCCGGCATAATAACCCAAAGCGATCTCGAATGGAAAGTCGATGAGCACAACCAATGCCATGTTATCCTGGCCAAAGCCCTTGTCGATGAGCTTGAGGCTTGTGACTCCGTCGTTTGCCTGGAATCCAATTTTGGCAATCAGATGGACAATGATGATCATTTGAATGTTTTTCAGTTTCAACACACTCCACATGCTGTGGTAGACCTCGATAATGCCGTCCTTGTCATTGCTGCGCTCCTCCTTCTTAAGCAAAAACAGTGCAATGGTCACGACAATGTAAGCCCATCCGGCAAACGCAATATAGCCTCCGAGCGACAACAAACCATGTTCAGGATCGGCATTTGCTGGCGAGCGGAACCACTTGTTGGCAAAATCGGCAGAGTTGAATGCGAGGAACACGGTATACGAAAGGAAGTGACCAGCGGTAAGGCCAACTGTCTGTGCGGTAGAAGCGTAGGAGATGTTTTGTGGTGAAAGGAGAGTAAGCGCCCAGCCGTCGACGGCAATATCCTGAGTTGCGCAGAGGAAAACGAGGAAGAACCACCATTTGGTAAAAGTCCACACATTGGCGTCACTTTCGCCAGCCGCGCGCAACATCGTTTCGGCGTGTCCAGACAGATACACCATGGCCAAGCCCGAAAGCAATTGTACCGGGGTGATCCAGCTCTTGCGGCGACCCAGCCTTTTGCTCCACACAGCATCCACGATCGGGCTCCAGAGCAGTTTCAACGAGTACGGATACGAGGCCAACGAGAAGACACCGATTTGACCATACGAAATGTGCGGTTTGAGAAGGAACGGCACCGAGCCACTGGCCAGGCCCATGGGGATGCCCTGGAGAAAGTACAGCAGCACGAGCAGCAAGAAATTGCGGCGATCCTGCTCCGGCAGCGCGTAGAAACTTGTATTCTTCAGCATCGGGGTGCGAGGCACCTCGGGCGGCTCGTCATCTAGGGTGAAGCTCTCTCGCTCCATCACGCGCGTGGCGTGCTGCGCTGACGAGGGCGCGTCGACCGAAGGGTCCTTTCTCCGCATCTCCAGCTGCGAATTCATGTCGCCGTTTACGAGGCCGTTTTGTCCTTGTCCTGTTTCGATGGTCAGGCCCGGAGGAGCACCGTTTTTGGCAGTCTTGTCACGAGTCCGGCGCTTCATCTGTGAATCTGACAGGTCTAGATCAGAGTCTGTTTCGGTGTCGTGTGCGGAACGAGATAGCGACTGTAGCTCCAGATCTGATTCATTCACGGGATGGCTGTCAAAAGGATCGACCCTGTTCAAGGAAAGTAAAGGATCAGACGCAAAAGAAGCGAGCGAAGGAGAGCTGGTGGTGGTGGAATGCATCCATGTGGCGGAACGAGGCAACTGGCAAGCTGGCCTTTGTTGGTGAAGTGTCCACTTGGAGCTAGACCGCCGGGCAGTAACAGTAACAAGTAACTAGTTACACGGCGACGCGTGTGATAATTACTATTGCGACTCGAGAGTCACCGAGTACGGAGACTGATGAGTGAGTAGTCTACATCCCACGCGAGAGAAGCGAGAGAAGCGAGAGAAGCAAGATAAGAAAGGCCCCTGCTCAACGACCACGCATGCATTGCGCAATCACGTCACTAGAGTCACTTAGCAGGAGACACTACCACGCTCAACCACCGTCTTGTTGCTGCTCATTTAATGGAAATTGACCACGGGAATTCAATGTTCTCGTCTGAATTAAAATAAAAATAAATAAATTATACGACCTTTAAGTGGATTTCAAAGATATATCTAAAATGAACTATTCCTAATTAGGGTTAGTTCACATATAACAACATATCACGACATACACTTCAACCTTGAAATAATGTAAGTATTCTTGTTATATCAATTGATATATCCCCGTTGTACACAGAAGGACAATGTAGAACTAGGAAAAGTGAGTTTATCTCTTATCTTTTTGTCGGTGGGTTGCTTGGGAATTCATCTCACTATGAAGAAGAATGCAGTCACGTCCACAATAGAATATGTGGGACTGCTTGAATAGTATGCTGGTTATTCTTAGTTTATACTGCATTGATGGCCCAATGGCGCTAGTCTAATATTTCTCAACTCATTGACATATAATTAATCATTCATGGATTGTGGCTTGGTACTATACCAAACTTCTTTGTTGTTATAGTGATAAATACTGTTACTAGTCAATACGTTACTATACCACGTAATAATCGGTAATAATAAAGTTGTTACTAGCCTGAAACATGTCAGTAATCTACATTACTGCAGTAATTTATATCTCTCCATCTTCCTTCACCTCAGCCTCGTCATAAATGTTGGATAATAAGGACTGACCAAACAGCCGAAGGCTTTTTGGTTAGTAGCTAACATGCTAAGAATAAACCACCTTCGCGATCAAAACGAGCATCGTTCCCACAGGTAGGTGCTCTGAACACCTTACCCACTGTTCAAGATCTAACAGATATCTCGTTAGATTTTCTTACAACTCCCAGTCCCTCCTCAAAACATTCTCTGTTTTAATAATACCTACCTAGTTGCACGAATGCCTCGGAGACTGGATCAACGTCGCCATTGGCGAGATGAGACCCGCAAGTTGGATCTCTTTTCTTGAACGTAGAAATATCCAAGTGTTGGGTAAGCCCTGGTATGCTGACTTTGCACTTGGCTTTTTGATGAAATTAAAGTTAGACTTTTCTGGCAAAATCACATCAGACAGCTCTCCTTTTGAAGAACCATACGAACAATCCCACAAAGAGCCTGACCTGTGTGTCATTCCACACGAATCAAGACTGCCCACCATCGTCTGCGAATGTGGTTGATCAGTGTCGAAAGTCAAGCTGGTTGGCGGCAAGCCAACCGTCAAGCTTGCACTAATCGTTAAGTTCACTCCCAGAACCGGATTTTCGGTTGCATCGAGACATGTGAACGGGACGAAAACCATGTACCCCGACTGGTCAGAATCCGAACGACACTTTCTCCCTAGATCTGGACCACATGCATCACATCGCAAGAAAATTTATTCGCGAAACTGGGTGTGTTCCCACCTAAGCGGTCCCGTCTGCTGTTTTGGTTGAAAGCTATTAGGACTTTTCTCTCTGTCTGCCAAAATACTTCTCTCCCACAAACGCATTCGTCTGTCAAAGAACTTTTCTTAACTCTTAGCCGAAGGATCCGGTGACGTTTATAAGCACGGAAAATAACGAACAGAAGACAGCTGCTTACGTCGGCTATTGGTCTTAATTTAATATCAATAGTTGAATCTCAAAAAATAGTTTGTTTTATTTTTCTTTTATTAATACTATCTTTTTAATCTCTTATAATAGGTGATTTGCGTTTTTAGAAGCTACATGTCTATTTCGCTTTAATGATAGCTTTCTTGTTGCTTTATGTTGTTCAGTTATCCCCCTTAATAAAAAATTCAAATAAACTTAGGATGTGGTAAAGTAACTAAGATCTAAAACTGGTGGTGTATTCGACTGAAGAGAACATCGAAATTATTAGTAAGTATTGTTACGTAATCAATTAATATCACGTGCGACGCGATGTCAGCACGCTTACCGGATTGGGCCAGGCAAAACAAAACAACGAGTTCAACCACGATAATCAACTTGGACAATTGCACCACACCGCAACAATGGACAGCGAGTCAATTTCCAGCGTGGACGGCTCTCTCTCGAGGCTAGAGTCCGAAATCACCAAAATAAAAAACGAGAGTGCGTGTCTGACACTTGAGAGTGAATACTTTCTAGAGCAGAGTACTGACCGTCACAGTCAAAAACTACCAGAACCGCCGTCGCTACCTGTCCGCAAACCTCGTTTCGTCAGACCATATACGCCAGAGAATTGAAGAAAGCGTCAACGCTTCGTCCGCTGCTGGCCGCGACCTGGTCCCCGTGCTCGACAGTGCGCGCGACCACCGCGAAACAAACTACCACCGCCTGGCCTTCTCCACTACTACGTTCCCATGGAAGGACCCGAATCCATACTCGGACTCACCGAATCTGTTGGGAGTCCGGATAGACGTGTGTGAGCGAAGCGGCAAATTCACCAAGCCGTATTACGTCCTTCTGCGGCGCGAAAGGAGCGGCGCAAATAATAATAATAAGAGCGAGTCGTCGCCGCCTCGCTTGTCTGTTTATCGACATACGGTTCCTGCCTTTATTCCGATTGAAAAACTGGCCCTTCGGTATCTACCTGTACCGCGGCCTCAGCGACGTGCAACCGAATCAGGAAGTGTTCTGAAACCGGACAGGACGAGGAAACAAGATCTCAAGTCGTTTGTTCGCCATTTAAGAAAGGAACTGGCGGCATGGCATCTCCGTCGCGATTCGATCACATGGCTCCAGGAGAACCTTGGTCTTTCGGAAACCGACACGTCCCAAAAAAATCAATCGGCGCTGTCCTCGCTTGCTGCGACCTCGCTAGAATCGAGATACGCGCGGCTGGAATGGCGCGATGGCCGGGTCGGGAGGTTCAAGATATCAAACTCGGGTCTGGTCGAACGTGCAGTGGTTATTGGCGACCAGGGGCGCGACAAGCGAACCGAGGATGTTTTGACAGGGGGGGATCGTCGAATTGAGTCTCTCGTGAGCAGATTAGCACGGACGTGACGTTGAAATATATTCATATAAGCCATTCTACTATATCATTGAAATTTACTCTGACAGAGACTAGAATCGTTCTGTGAACTTCTAAAGGAAGAATTGATTTATATAAATATTGAATAGATACAATGTAGATAATAGACGTAATCGCTATGCAGGAGGATGGCAAGGTGCGGGCGTAATGGGTATCGCAAGGCTAATTAATCGCTAAGCAACATGCCCCCGGGGTATATGATACAAAATGAAATAGTATATATAAGGGGAAAAAAAATCATTGTGGCGTCTGCGAATCGGCAAACGGATTCCTCAGAATCGGCGCTTCGTCGTCTGGACAGCTGAACGAGATTGTCGGTAGCGGTCCATACGGCTTTCCGTCGCGCTGCTGTAGTTTCTTGCGCAAGATGGCTTCTTCTATATTCCAGCGCCACCGTAGCTTGTTCTTCTTGCTGTCAAAGGCTTGCAGAATCTCCTGCTCCTCGCGCTGGTGATCGCGCTCGAGGTCGGCTATACTGTCCGTGTTGCCGTTGATTAGAGCCTCGAGTTCGTTCTGGAGACGCGCAGTTGTTTCTTGCAGTTGTCGCTCTTGGCGCTCTCGCAGCACCTTGACCCGCGCGTCGTGCAGCTGGTTCATCGAGTCTCGGTCAAGGTATTCTTGAGCAAGCTGCTCCTTTTGCCGCTGGGTCACTGTTCGGTTGGAGCGGGCAGCAGCATCGGATCCATTTTCTGATCCTAGAGCCGGTGAAGCCGGAGGGCTAGGCGTGTGGAAGTATCCTTCCATATGTTTGATGCGGATTTCAGAGTGTCGTTTCGCTTTGTCGAATTCTTTGATTTGGTCTATCTCAATCTCGAGCTGGCGCTCTTCCATTCGGGCAATGTGAGCGTTATTCTAGACTTAATTAGTTTTAATACACGTGCACAATGGTATTGTGATCCTTACCTGCTTCTCCTTTTCCCTTTCCGCACTCTCATTTCTAATCTTCTGCTGGGCGATCACGGCGAGATGTTTCCCTTTCAACGTGTCTAGCACATCATTTTGTAGCCGGACAAAACGTAGCCTGATGGCCTTGTGCCTGCTGAACATGTCTCTCAATTGCTCATTGTCCAGACTCCTCTGCATCGACGCCTCGTCAAAGACCGGCACTTCGACATGCACTTTTTCTTGAGCCGCGGGGTTCTCGACCCTCGACGGCGTCACCGTTTTCGTTTCCACAAGCATCGTACTATCCCCGCCTTCTCTTCTCAGCACAACCTGCGCATCCGGCGGCAAGATGATGGCCGACGGCATCCGACGCCTGCGAAACGGCTTGCCGATGGCATGGATGAAACTCGACCGTTTCCGCTCCGTCGACCTGGCCACGCCCGAGTGCGAATTGCGCTGGCCCCGTGCATACCGCTCATTGTGCAGCGACGGTCGGCCGTCGTATGAGCTGATCGATGTCGGGCAGGTTGACGAGGAATCAATGGACGGAATACTGTCGGAATGGTCGCGGTCGGAGAGCGTGGTATCGGAAAAGGAGCTCGTGAGGTGGTCAATGGACGCCGCAGTAGTGACAGCACCACTGCCCCTGGCAACATCCGGAAGCGAGCTATGCGCGAGTGACGACCTCGTTGGCGTCGATGTCGACGAAGACGAAGACGAAATGATATCCAGGAATCCGGCGCTGATTGAGGCGGCCAGCGACGCGGCGATCTGGATGTCAGGCACTCGCAGGCCCAGGTCGGTGGCGTCGGTAATTAGGCGCGCCTCAATCCGGTCTTCGGTCTCGTCGCCGTCGAGGCCAAGCACTTCGGCCCGATAGCGATCGTCGTCGATCGAGGACGAGGACTCCTCTCCTGAAGCCATGATGGCTCTGGGCAATGTCGCAGCAGCGCAGCTTCCATCTATTAAGTAGAGTAAAGGCAGAAATTCGGAGAGGGGCCCTTTTGGGCGGGGGATCAGGGGCCCCACCGATGGGTTGGTGGCATCAGATGAAGCAGGGCGAGCGAAGATAGCTAGCTGTGTGAGAATGTCTTGGGGGCTGTGATTACCAACTAGCTAGCGATCTCCGGGTCAGATGAGGTCTGCCAACCCGGTGATGCAAGCAGCGGTGACGATTGTTATTTCGCGCTGGAAATTAATCTGGAGCCCGATACCGTCTAGTGTGCCCTGGTGCAGGTGAGCGTGATATGCTCTGCTCCGTAGTGTACAGAGTGAGTCAAGAGTGCGAGTGCGCTCTCGGTTCGCTTCTCCAGGGACTCCACTATTAGGGGGTTCCACGTGGTCGCGGTCCGACCCAGTCCGTATTACTACTTACAGAGTACGTACTTCGTAAGTATACTCCTGCGATATGATGACTGGACTAGTAGTAGATTGGAGGATTAGTGCCGTCATAGTCTCCTGCAAGATCCGGTCTGGAGAGCACGAAACTCTATTTATCAGGCACTATTGACGTAAGCTTACGATAGACGACGCACGCGATAAATTGATGACTGCAGGTACCAGTCATTGCACTATATAGTGCTGCAAAACATTTCTCTCCGCCCGCAGGATTCAAATTGGCTGTATACAGCAACTGCGAGGCTATCCTCTGAGAATCCTAGGTACCAGAGCTTGACAGGAGTAGATCGATCCCTAGTATGTCGAATTAGTTACCCCTGTACCTGTTCGTACGAAACGGTTGGTAGAATAACCCTCTATGCCATTGCATTGCATCTGGTAAACAAAGAATGTCGATATCCATGCAGATGAACATAAGATACATTTATCATCTTCTTTCTGATATACTTCCTGGTTGATTGTTTTGTTATAAGACGCTATCCCTGATATGCACTAGTGTATATACTTCCACTAACTGTAAACGGCTAGCGCAACCACCCTGATGACGGCGATCTCATGCTCCAGAGTCCCTCATGCTGGCATTCCGTTTACATCCCCCCAGATGATATCATGCTCGCATCTCGAAGCACTCGTTAACAGAGACTATCAAGCTTAGCCAACTTCCACTGGCTACTAAGCATGGCTCCGCTAGCCCCAACGCCCGGCACCCAGTATACAGTCTTTGTGCGGCTGCCATTTCCTCGGGGCGATTTCATCGACCCTCCACCTGTAAGGCCGACATTACTCGAAACATGCCGAGAAACTTGCTGACTATCTAGCCTGACTGGAACTCTGTTAAAGACCGCGCGCTATGGGAAATCCTGTCGCGGCCCGCAAAGGGGGACGATATAGACTGTATGCCTGGAAGCTCTCTCTATAGCAAGAACCTAGCTAATATTTCCTAGGGAAAGCAATGTAGGCCGTTCTTTGTCAATCAAAATGACAAAATCTAACATTTGATGATTCAGTGCCGATGAGTTCAACGTCACGCTCTCCTTTCTTCTCCAGCAAGCAGCATGGCTCTACGATCGGCAGCTGTCCCAAGTCCGAGCGCAGATGCGTAAGGTGGGAAACACGCAGGCTGCTGCGCCATCACCGGTGCTTGGCTCAGTTTCTGGAAGCGGTGCATTGGGAGGACAGGCCATGAAGCGTGTCGGCAGTGGAGGTAAGTAGTTATCATGTACGCTGTAGCTACACCATCTCTAATAGAGGTAGGTTCGCGTGTACCATCACGATTGTCGGCACTGCAGCGAGAAAATCAGCCATCACGGACAGAAAGTGCTTCATCTACAGTTAAGCCTAAAGGTAGGACTGAATTTATCCAACGAAGCTAGCTAGCTCACCCTCTAACAATCATAGCGTCTTCTATTCGAACGAGCTCTTCAAATACTGTCATGCAGACCCAAGCCGCCCTCGAGCAACCCATAGAGGATACGACTGCAGCCAAAACGCAGGAGCCGTCAGCTAGACGCCCTTCAACAAGACGGGAACGACCAACTCTAGCCGTTCTACAGAAAGCAACAAGGATGGAAGAAAAGAGCTCACCAGAATCCTCAGAAGAATCAGATTCCGAATCCGAGTCCGATGAAGAAATATCAAATCGAAGGATTCCAGGAGCTCGCCGGTTCGGAAAGTTCTCCATGCACAAGCCGGGCTTGAGAGACGATGAAGAGGAGGACGAGGATGAATCGCCGGCTTTCCTTCCCTTGTCTCACCAAACAGCGCCCGGCACCCAGCACATGAATTCAACCCTTCGTCAAGAAGCCCGGACTGCAGAAGCACAACGGAGACCACCAGCGGGACATGTTCCGCCCCATCGACGCGAATTGACCAGCCTAGACAGCTCGGCCAGCTCTGGCGCAGCCGGTGGGAGCCCACGGTCCGGGCCACAGCGACCTTCAGGACCGCTCAGTCCGCGACGAGTCGCGAATCTGGCACGTCAGGATTCAGCTCGAACAGGCTCCGCTAATCAGAGCAGCGAGGAAACACCAAGCATGGGCAGCAGCTTCAGCGACTTGGACGGTATGTAAATACACAATAAAATGTGCTAGGATAATTGCTGATATCTTGCAGATGCTAGCGTCACGCAGTCGGCTCTCGAAGAAGCACTTGCTAGTAACATGCAGCATGGAGGCATGACCAGTCGGATGAGCACAATCAGCCAAGCTCTTCGTAGTCGGTATTTATAAGGTTTTTTGCTCTGACTTCTTTCGTTGTAATGGCATTTTTAATGACTTGCATACTTGTTGAGGGTTTACACTTTTTGATACGAATAATGAATATACTCTTCACTTCAATATTGTCAATTCGTAGACTGTATAGATAGAAAAAAATGATTAGCGCCGAGGCAAACCCACCGTCCAGGCAACCAATTTATTTCTCATCAAGTCCATAATTAATTCCTCCATACTATAACTGATTGGGGCGGACGCCTGGAGGTATCTCATCTACATCGTACATCTGATCACCCGCGGATCATAAAAAGCAGCCGAACAACCGAGGGTGTGTTTTCTCTCTCTCTCCTTCTTCCATCTCCCTGTGCTTCATCCTCGTCTTCTTCGCATATCATAAATAATTCCTTCATCTATCTCTATCGCAAACCCGAAATCCGTCGGTACCATCGGAAACTCCGCTGAGAAGCCAATTTTTGGTGGGTCAACACTAGACCCCGCATTGGCTGGTGAAGACGGCTGTTGAGCGTTGACTGATTTTTGATACAGAGATTGAGTGCCAGTTATTATTGGTATAATTGGAGTATACGTGTGGTCTCTAGACTAGATTGATATCTTTCTGCTGTTGAAGGTGGTCCAATTGATGGGTTGTTTGCATAGACTTGACGTCTAGAGTATATTCACACTCCGAGTATCAAAATGGCCGACAATCAAGAACACGTCGACACCCCAGAGTCCAACTACTTTAACAACCACCCTCCGCCCAAGGCGTTGCCGAAGCATGAAACCTTAGCTCGTGCCTTTGTCGAGCTGCAGGTCGAGAAGAAGCGTCGAGTCGTGCTTGTGACCAGCGGGGGGACAACAGTTCCGGTTTTTACCCTTTTAAATATTACATATGTATGAATTCAAAGCTAACAAGAACAGCTCGAAAACCAAACAGTGCGCTTCATCGACAACTTCTCGGCTGGCACGCGAGGCGCTGCCTCTGCAGAGCGTTTTCTTGAAAATGGCTATGCGGTGATATTCCTGCACCGCCAGTTTTCCCTACTGCCATACTCTCGCCACTACAGCCACTCGACCAACTGCTTCCTGGACTTTCTGGACGAGTCCCCTTCGTCTTCTATCGTCGTGCGCGACGAGTATCAGAATGCGATGCGCGACGTGCTGCGCAAGTACCGCACCGCAAAGCAGAACAACATGCTGCTTATCCTCCCGTTCACGACGGTGACTGAGTACATCTTTGAGCTGCGCGCGCTGGCCAACATCATGAAACCGTTGGGCGCGAACGCGCTGTTCTACCTGGCCGCCGCCGTCAGCGATTTCTTCATTCCGCGCGACCGCATGGCCGAGCACAAGATCCAGTCGTCGGAGATTCCGTCCGACGTGTCTAACAACAACAATCCTCTCAATGAACAATCTTCTTCTTCTTCGGACGAAGTATACACCGGCTACAACGACCCACAACCAAGCACCAAGTCCAAAAAACTCATCATCGACCTCGACCCGGTCCCCAAATTCCTGCACCGCCTAGTCGACGGCTGGGCGCCTCAGGGTAGCATGATTGTCAGCTTCAAGCTGGAGACAGACCCAAACCTGCTTGTCTACAAGGCGCGCACGTCGCTGCAGCGCTACGCACATCATCTCGTCATTGGCAACCTGCTGTCGACCCGGAAATGGGAAGTTGTCTTTGTCACCCCCGAAGCACCGCATGAGCGCTGGATCCGCGTGCCAAAGACACGCAGGAGTAAATCCATCTCTGGCGAGGAGAACCAAATCGGTCTTGCAGAGGGGAGCAAGACGACCGATAAGACGCAGGAAGATGGTAACGCCGAGCCTCGCAGAAACGAGGAGGAAGAGGGTCGTGGGGTGGAGATTGAAAGTATGATTATTCCGGAGCTGGTCAAGTTGCATACGCAGCGGATTAAGTCTGTTAATAAATAGTCTCCCCCCCCCCTTTTCTTCTCCTATAGGGTGGTAGACTGATTTAGTATTCAAATGTTAGAACCAGACATGTGCAAGGATTAATCAGTGATCATAGAATTAAATAATATTCATCAAGCGAATGAATGACCCTCCCAGTACTTGCGGTGGGTATGACTGCTGTCTAGGAACAAATGTGAGAGTCTTCCTAATGACTTCCCAATGAATAACAACGATTGTATAAAATAACTCCATCCCAAAACAAAAACAATCAGTCAACGCCATAGCTATGCCTCTGTTAGTATACAGGTTGTCACTTCTATCCCAACATAACACTCCAAATATAGCCTTCGAGGCTGAAACAAAGAAAAGCAAAAAAACAGAAAGGTTGTAGCAAAAAGAAGAAAAAAATTACTGCCATTCCGGCCACTGGCAATATCCCCTGGCCCGGGATGTAAGCTCTATTCTGGTCATCATCCAGCCGGACTGTGTGCCCTCTCTAGCAACACCGAGTCGCGGGGACTCGAATGTGCGACATTCTGGTCGTCGCACGCCTCCGTTGTCCGGGTCTTCGTCCCATCGGAAGCTGAACTGCCGACAGAGCCCGTCCTTTTCGCAGAATTTGCGGCATGCTACGACTGTGTCGACGGAAGGATCTTCAACAAGATCGCCAGCCAGGTTGTCCCAGTCTTGGTGGATGCCGGCGGTCATTTGTGGGAGTAGACGTTCGCGGAAAACGTCCGAGTGTAGAAGGTATTTGTGGTGGCGCTAAATTTCTTTGTTAGTCACGCATACTCTAGATAAATAAAAAGGCAAGACGCACCTTAATAAACCAGTCTTGGTCAAACTTCCACATCTGCTCCACATCTTCCGGGCTCAGATGGTGGAATCCGACCACGGGCCAACACCACGGTTGGCGATAGAAATTGTTGGTGAGCGGCTCGATTTCTCCCAAGCGCGCATTTTGCAGCAAAGGCCAGGTAAACGTCAAGTCCACTCCGGCATCTTTGAGCACTTTTCCGAGGACCATGTCGCCGGCCCATTCCAAATCGGTGTATTCGTCATATTCGTCGACAAAAGTCTTGCGCTGCATAGAAGCCAGGCGCATTGCCGTCTGGGACAGGATGAAACCAGACCCGCCGTGGGCGAACAAGACTTCTCCGATCTGTGTTTCCGTGCCTAGGTAATGTGGCTCTTGGTGATTTAGCTGGGTGACCCAGTGCACCAAATTTGGCCAAACAATGTGTGTGTCGGCCTCCATAAAGACAAACCACTTGGCAGTGGGCTTCATCTTGAGCGCTTCGTCGATCATGGGCAGGAACTTCCACTTGTCCAACTTCCAGCCAGGGTTGTTGGGCATTCCAAAAACGCCGTTTTCTTCCTCCGTGGCATCCTCGTCCACCAGGCCTTGGCGGCCGTATATTTTGAGCCGGTTGTAGAGATTGAAATCCTCAATGTTCGCTTTGACGCCGTCTTGGACATGGGTTAGCACATCGTGTAGCTGCACGCCCTCGATGGTTTCCTCATAGTCGGACACGACGAGGTAGTTGGGCACGCAGCGGAATGTTGTCCTCGCGTGGACGGGGACTTTGTCGAGGGCCTCGGTGACGCCGGTCTTGAGGACAACCAAGACGTCTTCGATGCCGGGCATTGACGGACAGAGGAATTGATGCGAATTGGCCGGCGTTTCTGTCGAGACAGCCGAGTTTGTGCTACGACTGGTGTCGCTACCGCTGCTCCTCGTCGCGGCCCCGGCTAGCATGGACCATTGCGGGCCCCTCAGGAGCTGCAGCACGACCAAGAGTCCAAGCAGCGTCGCGGCAAATGGGATCCATCGACGCGATTTTCGGCGAAGGGGAAGCATGAGGTCGAGTCGAGTAAGCGACGAGCTTAGCAGGAAGAAGCGCAAGAGGTGGACGAAGACGCCGGGGTCATTAGACGAGATGCGATGTTGTCGACGTTGCAGTAGCGGCAGCGGACTGGCAGTTGCGGTGACGATGTTGCAGTTTTCGCACAAAAAAGAGGGAGCGCACGCACTGTCCGACCGGCACAACAACTATGAATCATAGCAGAGGTGGAATACGGAGTACGCGGGTCGCAAGGTACAGAAGTGAAGGAAAAGAGGACGACAGGGAGAGCCAGGAGGAGTATTATGCTCAATAGTCAGTTCAGGTATGCGGGCGAGTTTAGACGCCTCGGTGAACGCCAGACTCGAAGATTGAGAACCGAGAGAACGCGCAGTAATTATTGGTTCTTTCGCCAACGACAATTACTATTGACAGTTAGTTCGTTCACGATCGACGGTGCTTGGACAGTCAGAATTATTGGGAAGTAGGAGCAGCGGCCCACGAGGGCGGGGACAATTCTGCCGCGGTTTCCCTTTTCGCTCTTCTCCTTCTCTCCCACAGCCTCAACCTCAACCTCAACCTTTCATTATTTATCATTACTCTTCGTCTCTTCAGCCTCTTCATCACCCCTTTTCGTCACACTCAGTCCCTTTCATCGCCCGACGCTGACCCTCTGTCCCCGGCTCCCAACGCTGATTCGATCCGCGAGGTAGCACCGCAGCCAGGGCCTTTTTTTCGCCAACAAGACAGGGCCCTAGTGCTCTGCTTGTCCCGCGAGCGAGTCTGATACAAGCAATGGGCGATGGAGCCTGCGCGATCGCGCGCTTTTGGCCTCCACTTGGCGCCCCTTGGTGCGTGTTTCAGGTTGTCCATCACCGAGCGCCGCGAGTTTCCGACGTCATGGGCTGCCATCCCCCGGCCTTTGCGAGTAGAGGACACTTTGGTCTCTGGTGAGCGATCGACATGCCCACCGCCGGCGATCGCCCTCGATATTCGCTGTCCATTTCCTCGGTCCCAGGCCAGCATCCACTAGAGGATCCATCCAATTAC
The DNA here is from genome assembly GCF_013368755.1 of Talaromyces rugulosus. Lineage (NCBI taxonomy): Eukaryota > Fungi > Ascomycota > Eurotiomycetes > Eurotiales > Trichocomaceae > Talaromyces > Talaromyces rugulosus. The sequence continues at coordinate 1,821,690 of NC_049566.1, read as the reverse complement.
CCTGCGACTCCTCTACCGGTTCGCCAGCCTGTCAAAGGCTCGCGACGAACTGCAAATTTACCCGCACCGCTTCTAGTGGCGTCATTTGCGCTCCCCACAACACTGCCACTGGGTGGATAATTTTCATTATTTTTTTTGTTTGTTGTGTTTAATTTTTGCTAAAAGATTGACAGGGGCAATATGGAGCACCTCTTTGAAAGTGGATTGCCGTTGAATTGGCAGATGCCAGATGATCAAATCAAGCTTCGAGTAATTTGTCACTAACATCCCAGACGTCATACACCACAGCATCTCTAGAAAACCGCGCCCCTTGCAGACGGATAATATTAATCGCGTATTGGTCGACGAGTCGGAGTTATGCTCGAACAGAAGATACAGCGATACTCCGTATGGTCTTTCTCCATCATCTATGAGGGTGCTCCGACAGAGCTATGCACGGACTTGCTTATCATCAAACATTCGATAGCTCATTCAGGTGAGGCTGCTGAACGCGCTTGGCTCGGGTGTTTCATCCCTGCAACTCATGCGGAGTATTATTATCATTAATTTAATAACTGTTATACGCTTATACGCTTTTAGGAAATAGATTCGATGAATGACGTAGGAGTTCGCCAGGCGATGCCAAGCATTATTCATCCATGAATTTGGTTGATATCTAATTCTACAGACATCTATCAATCATCACTGGCAATCTAGGCTGTCGGAGTAACAAGCAGGACTGTCGCTTCAAATGGCCGCAGTGCCCATGTCTCGTCCTGGTACTTCTCGCTCACTCCGTAGCTGTTGAGCAAGACATCCTGCACCTTGCCGACCGCATTCGCCGCCGGGTCCCACTTGAGTGCTTTGTCTGTAAAGTTGCAGAGCACCAGAGCCTGCTGGTCCTCGTACTGTCGCGTATACGCAAACACCTCCTCGCTGGTCTTGTCCAGCATCACAAAGTCGCCATACACAAAGATGTCGAGGTACTTCTTGCGCAGCCCCAGCACAGATCGCCAGTAGCTAAATACCGAGCTCGGATCGGATACCTGTGACTCGGCGTTTATCTCCGCGTAGTTGGGATTCACGCTCATCCATGGCTTGACGCCTGCGCCCGTGAAACCACCATTGGGCTCGGACGACCATTGCACTGGCGTTCGGGCGTTGTCTCGGGATTTCTTCTGGTACTGCCTGCGATATTCGTCCAGCGCGGCGGTGTTGTTGGCCTCCGTGGCTAGGTGTCTGTTCTGACGTTAGCGATCAATTAACAAGAAAAGACGAAGACGCTTACCCCTTCCAGTGGTTAATGCAGTCTATGTCCTGGTATTCCTCGATAGGCCATTCCAGAGGCACATTGCGCATGCCTAGTTCTTGTCCCTGGTAGACAAACGGAGTGCCAGACATCAAAGCAAGACACGTAGCCAACATTTTGCCCGCAATGGTCGAGTCCTCCGGTTTGGCGTTTGTATACCGGTCAATCGAGCGGGGCTGGTCATGGTTTTCCCAATACAAAGCATTCCATCCGTCATTCTCGTACATGAATGTCTGCCATTTCTCAAACATGCTCTTCAGCGTAGTAAGCTTCCAGGGCCCTTCTACAAATTTGTCGTACGGGCCGTGATCAATGTCGACATGTGCAAAATCGAAGATCATGTTGATTTCATGTCGGTCGTAGCGCACGGCTTTCAAAACGTCGTCGAGTTTCTTTGCAAACGGCATCTCGCCCACGCTAAAGGCGTCGTACTCTTTCAGAATTTGGCCTAACCCTTGCAGGTATTCGTGCAGTCGCGGTCCATTGGCATAGTGGATATCCGCCCACTGCCAGATCTGACTCGGGTCTTTGTTTGGGGCATCGGGGAAGTCCTGGTTCTTCGATATAAAATTGATCACGTCCATTCGGAACCCATCTAGATTCATTGGATATTAATACGCGTGTCATAAAAGTACAAGGGTGATGCTGATGATGCTTACCACATCCCTTGTCTAGCCAAAAGCGCACAATATCATGGACAGCTTTGCGCACCGGGGGGTGTTCCCAGTTGAGATCGGGTTGCTCGACGGCGTACAGATGTAGGTAGTATTCTCCGGTGAGTTCGTCGTACTGCCATGCGCTGCCTATCCGACATTAGCAACCTGGTTTATACATGCAACATTTGAACTTGCTATACGTACCTTGGAAATGGGAAATCCAGTTATTCGGCGGCTGTCTGTTGCCCTGCTCATCGTACTTGGGCTGCTTCCACACGTACCAGTTGCGATACTCATTGTCCTTGGAACTGCGCGATTTCTGGAACCACTCGTGCTGGTCACTGGTATGGTTGACAACCAGGTCCATCAGGAACTTCATGCCTCGCGAGTGACAGCCTTCAATCAGACGATCAACGTCCTCGACCGTGCCGTACGGAGCGTGCATGCTGTAGTAATCCGAAATATCGTATCCCATGTCCACCTGCGGCGATTTGTATGCAGGCGACATCCAGATGATATCGACCCCGAGCTTCTTGATGTAGTCTAGTTTCGACACTATGCCGGGGATATCGCCGACGCCATCGTTATTGGAGTCCTTGAACGAGGCCGGCCAGATCTGGTAGACGGAGCTTTCCCTCCACCATGCTCGGTGGATCGGTCTCTGGACATGCTTGTTTGCCATGTTTTGTTTGCGCTGATTTGAGGGTGTGTTTTGTAGTATGTTCAATCAAATGAACCTTATCTGGTCAAAGAAAGAGATGATGTTTACTGTTGGCAGATGCTGAGGTGGCACTTTGCCCCGCGCGATCTCCCCTGCTGCCCCTCACACAGCTCAACAGCTTGAAACTAGAATTGGATGTATCCAACTTCATTCGACGTTGCTCCCTGGCGGTTCCGCATTTCTGACTTTGGTCCGTCATGCTGACTCCACCGCGTGCTGCAATGTGCGGGGGGTTCTCTCCGGTGCTGTTTTGTACTTGAACTATTAAACTTCCAGGGGGAATATAATTGATGGATTATTATACTTTTGCTATTGATTTCAAGGCGAAGAAATAAACTTGTCACAAGGATTTTGACAATCAACCCGGGTCTAGTTAAAAGATTGATAGGATAAGACTATATTATGTATATGTAATAGATTGCGTTTGCCTAGTTTCAAAATTGTACATAGAAACAGCTTTTTCACATCCGCGAGTTATATCGCCCATGCTTTTCCACCACTTCTTAAGCATCTAAAGGTCTACTCCACAGCGTTGACCACGTCCCCAATCCTTGCAGATGTACCCGTCGCAGCATTGTTTGGTATCCTCACACGCGAATTGCCCTACCTAAAAGTTAGTAACAGTAAAAAATAACAGTACCGATAAGAACTATTGATAAGAAATAATTTAGGCTTGCTTACATCCGTAGCAACCGGGACTCAGGGCTAAACAGAGCAGGTTAGTTTAAGTACTCCAAACCACCGTTTTCTTTCTATGAGGTAGTAAAGGTAGATAGGAAAGGGAAGCATACCAGAGGCACAAGAGGCCATAAGCCCGATGGCAAGAAGGCTGAGTTGGAACTTCATTGTGATTTTTATAAGAGATTCTTTTTTTTTGGTATTTGGATCTTGTTGATTTAGAAACCTCAACCTGGGTGAAGAGGTCCGTTTAAATAGTAGAAATCTCTCAGCATCAATGTTAGCAACTAACCAAAAACCCTTCGGCTAGTTGGTCAGTCCTTATTATCCAACAAAATCTTGGCAAGAGCCCGTTTTCTAGAATTGACTGCCTGACATTGTATTTACGATGTAGGATTTCTGTGGAGATAATCCATCTAATAAGATTTTAAGCTGGTCATCAGCCAAGCATTCAAGCTTTTTGATAAGTTGCTACGCGGAGAACCCGAGACGATACGAGGGCCAAAATCCTCCGTATACTCCGTAGTTAGTATTAAATTTTAATTATAGTAGGACTATCATAGTTGCGCCCAATCGGTTTGGCTGCGGTCAAACTAGACTTTTCAAGTTGAACCAACATGTTGCAAATTGTAACCCGGCCCCTACACGCCAATCGTTATTTCGGAGCTGGTGGTAATCAATTGACTGCGGGGGCCAGTTACATGTAGCAATAGTGTCATGAAATCTATACGTAACACGTATTTTAAAAAAAACTCATGATTGCGTTCAAACCACACTTCAAATTGAACCAACATGTTATAACTGGCCCCTACAGAAATTAAACACACGGCTCCATGGTGTGCATAGTAATCCATAGTTATCCCATACGTTCAGTGTTACAGAGAGAGTGGCAATCAGCCCAAAGGCGAGGAAGCTGAGCTTGAATTGCATGGTGATTTTTGTCTTTCAAGAGGTTTTTTTTTTTTTTTCAAATTTTTTTGGGGCTTTTAGATGTTGCTGGTTAGAAGGTTCAAAACAGGGGAAGAAGTCCCTGTAATAATTAGAAATTTGTCACTATGCAGAAAGTGACAGCCTGCTTTGTAGTGCGTAATGTTAATTCCTGATACTGTGACCTGGAAAATAAGCAAGTATACAAGCTCAATAACATGAAATCTACATGTTGGTCATCACACCTACATATGTACGCTCTTAAATATTACACGAGTTCCGGAGCTAGAGGCCGGTTACTAATATTTTTACATATTTCGCCCCCTTTATGAGAAACTATGAGTATGGAAGCACCGAATGCCATGTCTATTATGGTAAGTACATCATAATAGTCCTCACATGTAGTACCTCTAATTGGCAAAGGGAACATCTCGCCGGTCACGACCCAGGCTTCTGGGCCCCAGGTGCTCGCGAAGAAGGCGATGTAGATACAGATGGATGAGATCTGGGCTTTAACCACATTCAAGTTTCCGCTATCAACGGTACCAATGATATGAAGTTCATATTCATGGTTGGCGACAATCTCTGCAAGCTCCTGCCGGATATATTTCGAATCTTCTAGCTGACCACGGACACGGGCGAGGGTTGCTTGGGCTTTCTTGATATTGCCTTTTTTGACAAAGTAACGGGGTGACTCCGGGAGAAAGAGAAGACCGATAACTGACGATAGGTGATTAACTCCCTCATTAATGGAGATATCGGAATAAGACGGGATACTTACAGAGAATAAGTGTCCAGAGCCATTGAATACCGATTGGGATGCGATAAGATCGGGAGTCCAAATCATTTTCAGTAGCATACACTACACAACTGGCCAAAAGAAGGCCAGTAGTCAGTAATGGCGGAGAAAGTCCCAAAGTAGTATTCGAAGCTATTGCCACTTCTGGGGCAACTCCGCAAAAGGTTTGCCACGTTTTCATGGGATGCTCTCCGAAATGCCCCTCACGTGGTTGACAGAAGTGCGGGATTTCCCAATATGGGAATTTAACAGAGGTTGAAAAAAATGGCTCTGGCAATGTAGGTACACGTTCAACGGCGCCTAGTCACATACACCACCCCAGGAAGTATTAACAGATTTCTCGGGTCAACGGAACACTCTCTTTGAGGAAAATCTACCGCAACATAGAAACTTCCAAAAGCCCTACCCCAGCCCTCCGCATTCAGTAGCCCCAGTGTGCCTTGGTATGGAGCTCGCATATACGAGCATGCATAGCCCCGTGTGATTCTTTGGATTTAGGATAAGATAAAATATAAAAAATAGTTTACATGGTAATTTCTTAGTGACGTGCCTAGGATTTGTCTCACAACAACTCTATTCCTACTACTGCTGCTCTCTGCAATTGCCTTGAAAATGTCAATGTGAAATACTGAATCAATTCCGTTGCGCGCGTCGAGTCAAAGACCACATATACCCCCCTTAGCAGCCGAGAATTGTATTAAGTTCCTTTTCAAGCTTCCTCGATCTTTCGTCCTTGCCAGGTAGTTTGATAGGGCTTAGGCCCATAGCAACCCTGCCCGCTTCGGATTGAATGTCTTCAGCTGTCGCTCTATCTGAATACTCCGACTCTCCAACACCACCTGGGAAGTCTGGTGGAGGAACTCCCTTTGAAAAAGCCTCGCGTTGTTGCGCGACATATTGCTTTGTGATGTTAGTGACAAGTACGCGTATTTGGGATCATAGGGAATTATCTTACCGCATTGCTAGGGGTCAATGGAACCGATGGAATGTAAAACACACAGGCATCAATGTCTCCTGTGTTGTCCATCTCCGTACCGTGGATGGTATCCGCACTCCAGAACACTAATTACGTCTATTAGCTTGGTCTACGTTTTGTAGTAGCTTGCATGCTTACCAGTATCACCTGGCTCGACGGTGGGATAGGGAACCATGGTTTCGCTGAGTCTCAAATGAGGGTGATGGGCCGGGGTGTGCTCTTGAGCAGTTCCCGGATTGGCGCCATGCAAGTAAACGTTGCCCTCATCATCATCAAGGGAGAACTTCCATCCATCTAAAGAGTCTTTCCGAGTGGGCTTGAAAAAGGGCCGAAGCATCCAATAAGCAGTGGCGGGTTGCAAAATCGGGTGAACAACAAGAGTACCTGATGTCACAAGTAATCAGCACATTGGGCGAGCCCCCCCAAATTCAGAGTCAACTAACCTTGCTGGGGTCCATGGCGGGACAACCCCAGCCAGCCTTGGAAGCTTCGGAAGACCGAGCATCCTCCTGGTCCGTCATACATGTTCATGTTGGCATCAAGGCGACCAGTGAGATCCCATGGGTTGTACTCTTGCCACTGTCAAGCTATTAGTTCTCGTTGTTTAAAGGAGTCGCATAGCTGACGGTCCTCACCTTTCCTTGAAAGATCTTGCGGTATGTATGATTGTAAGCGCGGTCCTCCCACCTTTCCACCCCTCCGCCATCGACGTGAGGCGGGAGTGCAAAGAGCTTATCGCCAGGTGGGCGAATTTGGAGTCGATCGCAGTAAGTGAGGGGGACGGTAAGATCGACTAGAATTGGTCAGCAGGGTTCGGTAGATTCCCTCATATGCAGTGTTCATTACCCTTTTGATTTGCATCGGCAGTATAGAGCTGGTTCATCCACGATTGTGTGGCAAGAAGATTAGGATGCGATCTGGCTCTCACTTGTGAAGGACTCCAATACGATTCGTAGATAACCTGGTTCAAGGTCAGTCTCAGATTGGGCCAACTTGAAAAGCAAGCATCACCTTTGTCTCTGAAGTAGACGGGAAGCCTTTGAAAGGTCGAGACGTCAGGTATTGACGAGCGTCTGAGAGGAGCCCTTCGGTGACATCCTTGTCCACAACACCTCTGATGACGGCAGCACCAGTGCTTCTGATGGCAGCAACATTTGCTGGGGATACATTTCCGGCTTGAATGTCAGAAAACTGTATTTGAGGAATGATCTATTTTTTTTTTGAGTGAGTGGCTCGATCCCAGCTGGTGATATGCAATGTACGTACTGCTTCTCGTTTGGTGGCGACCTCCTCAGTCCGAACTTTCAGAATCTCAACAAGCTCATCCCACGACTTTTGGATCTGCTCTTCAAACCCGGCAGTCAAGTTACGCTTTAGGTCCCGGAAACGCTCAGGCAGTGGCGGGCTCTTTCTCCCGGAGAAAGTCGAAAATACAGAAGAAATATCTCCCTCCTCTTTGTCCTTTCGAGTGATTTCCGACGTTTCAGTCGCCATGAGACGCTTAGCTGTTCCTGCGCATTTTCCTGCGTGGAAAGTAGGGCATTTCAGGCATTTGGAAGACACAGTCCTGATCATGATGAACCTCGCACTCTGCAGTGTTGTATAAGCTTATACCTACACACTCGAAACATCTTGCTTCCTCCTGAGGTTTATATAATATTCGTTGCGGTTGTTTAGGTGGAACATGTCCATGTCACTGGGCCCAATGAGCGGCGGTGTAATGCATATACAAAACCTAGTAGATTTGCCCCATATTGCGGCTTCTCGCCCGAAACGACAATGTTCCGACCTCAGGGAATATCGGACAACCCAATGGGGAAATTGCCGCATCTCCAGGTTTGGTCCAATCTATGAAGCTCCGGGGTTTTGCAAGTAGTGTTGAAAACCCTAATCAAACCTTGTCTCAGTTTCGAAATCTAGGGTATTGCGCGCATTCGTATTTGCGGTGAAGGTGACCATGAGGGCTTGAAGAATGTCCCTACCAGCGTCCTCCCGGTCCAAATTCGTATGTGTCAGAGAAACAGAACGTCACAGCACAGGCAATAGATTGTTGGCCGACGCTATTTATGTAAAGAAAGGACGTCTATGTATGGCACCGTACCTTTTCGGCCGTAGTTATGGCATCGGCCTATTTCCCCGTCATCCTGCCTGTGAGGGTGCCGAAAATGGCCTCCGTCGCTCTAGAAGTGCATGCGGCCTACTCTGCCTTGAGAGCAAGCTATTTCTCCCGATTCCTTTTTGTCTTGGTTCGGCACCGTGTTTCATGCGCTTTTTGTGATGGACCCAAGGTCTCTTGAAGTGCCAATCTAGGCATAACCATGCGTTTCCCAGTCAATCAGCTCGCAAATCGTGTCCTTGACAGCGTCTCTCGTCTGACCATGACCTGAAAGGTTCACTCTATCCTGATGATCATGATGGTGATGAGGGTGTCTTCGGCTACGAGTCCGACGACAGTTACTTAATCAATATGACTGAGCTAGAGCCGGTGCTCTCACGTCGCCCAACACGAGTTGAGGGAGGCTCCCCTCGTCCAGGGCACACCTGGCTTCAGAATGTTTCATTTGAATCCCAGGATTATAGTTATGAAGCCAATGACGATATAGATGTGGATATCGCCAATATCCTCTTGGGCTGTGCGTTCCAAAAATTTGTCACGCTCATATTGAGGAACGGTGGCGCAAGTAAGAATGCGAAACTTTTCGTCCACGAGCCTTCCAAGGCTGCGCCTACTTTTCTTTTACTAGCTGATGACAGTAAGCAAGCTCTCGTGAGGCGACAATAAATGATATTCATAAATTCTTCAACTATTGCATGATGCTAAAAGTAGGGGCAAAAACGACCGGCTATTGAAGAGAATCCACAATGGGGAGCACTAGGTCAAGATTAGAAAGCGCTCCAGGGTTACTATCAATCAATCACCAGATCAGCTTTCCCAAATAATAGTGCAAACAGATTAATATGATATGCTACTGGGTTTTATAATAATTATCTCTTCTAATAAGGGACAGGGCATGCGAGATTCCATAAAAAATGGCAGCTAGACATGGAAACTAATTGACACCACTGTTTTTATCTCTATAGTACAGGTACTCATCCTATACACAATCCCTATATACGAATATGTAGCAGTGAAGCTCTCAATTTTTGATACATCCATATTAGGCACCTCCGTAACTTATGCGGGAAATTGTCTATCTAGGACTAGGCTGATAGTGATATGGCTGCTTATCATTCCCTTTTTGCACACTTCTACTGTTTGATGCGATAAAAGCGTCATTCCTATGTACTGCGCAAAGTTTCCTAATTCGGGTGAAACACAGCCCACACTCTCGGCAAAAATTACGACAATCAGCATACCGACTAGAATATAAAAAGGTCTAAAGACATATTGAGCTGCCGGTAAGATCATTAGTAAGTAAACAAAAATTCAAAGATTTGTTGTTTGGCTTCTATCTTATCACAATGAGCATGGTATGATATCTTGTGGTGTGACTTGCCTGGTGATCAGACAATGATGCATGAGGTCCTGATTTAGGGCTTTCGAATGAGCCCTGATTAACATTATCTTACTCGTTGTTTCTTCGATGTGAATTTTATTGGACGATGCACGTGATACATATAGCTATAGTCTTTCAGAAAAGTCATTCTCGCTAATTCTACCCGCCCTTTTGCCTGTAAGATGTTGCCGGAAGTATAGTGATATCAATCTAACAGGATTCTTGCCACGATTTTTGACTTGGAGAAAGGGCCAACTCTAAAAAAGGCAAAAGTCCGCCTTCCACCCGACCTTCACGTCTGTGGGGAGACTATTTACCCCGAGGTTCTCTAACTGGAAAGTAACTTGAAACGCTTTGAGCAATTTGTCGCCCAAGGTCCGGCTCCTCGGTTACTGACGAAATGGGGGTATTGGGAAGAAGGGGAGGATGCTTTAGAGAGAACACGGCCTGTGAGTAATTGAAATCAATTACTTGTGCTGCATGTCATCCGAAATCCTGAAAATCCATAGGATATCGGCTTGTAACAGTTATTAATCGTCGCTTTAGCGATTTGGGATTTATCCGGCGTGGAATTCATCGAGAAACATCAGTTGCTGTACAGTAGTGGGCGTCGGGCTTACCAAAGATGGTAATTTCCCGTCTCCCCTAACTGTGCCCTAGAAGAAATTACACGATGAAAAGATTAAAAGAAGCAAATGCTGCCATATAGCCCTAAAGCTCAAATGAGTCGATTATTGAGTGCGTGATCTTGGTCAAAATGTTCTCGTCGTAGGTACTAAGAGTGATTCACCATGTCGTGTCGGTGCCTGCTAATTCATGAATCCTTCAAGTATTCGTGCGCGATTGGCCACTAGGCCTTTATTAACACAAGTTTTGACTACAGGGGTATGCCATTTCTATTTTTGATGAGACTTGAGTATGGACTGAACCAACTCCAAAGGGCCTGTTTGCTGCTGGCGACTTGCTGGCCCAGCACGGAACTGAGAAACGAGAAATTAAATCAACGGACTACGTTCGCACGGCGAGACTAGGTGTCTACGGAGCTGGTAAAAACACTCTACATTGGGTCCCTTGAGACAGGGGCCCACCTTTTCTTTTTTCTTACCAATTTTGATGTGAAAAGGTATCTCTCAGTCTAACCAAGCTCGCGCAGTCTTCTTCGCACCAATTGCATCGAAATGGTTTCAATTCCTACAGAACAATATCATTCTAAAGAGCCCCCTGCAAACACTTTGTGTGAGGGTCGCCATGGATCAGACCTTATTTGCTCCGACTGCGATATCCATGTTCTTTGCCGTTACATCTGCAATGGAAGGCAAGAATCCCATCGCCCAAGTCAAAGAGAAGCTGGGGCCGACTTATAAGATGAATTTCTTACTATGGCCTTGGGTTCAGCTCTTGAACTTTACTTTGGTTCCTTTACAATATCGATTGTTGTTTGTGAACACCGTCAATTTAGGTATTACTCCCTTGTAGCATCTCACTTTGTCTGTTTCACTAACACATACTTACCAGGTTGGAGTGGTTTCTTGAGCTCAATGAGTACTTCGGTATCTAGTCGAGGATCTTAAAAGCATGCAAGATATTCTTGTGCAATATTCTATACATTATATATAAACCGACTATATCTAGCCCAAATTATTATAGGTGTCTCTTACTCTAAGTATCAATCTTAAATAGATTTAAATCTACCAATGAGGTACATAGTCTGACCACTGCACCGTCTGAAATGCACTATCGGGTAGATTTCGTAGTCCGATAAAGTCCTCGACAAGTATATAAGTCCGACACACACAGTAAAAAGCACACAGTATGCACACCGGAATGAAAGCCCTCAGCGGAATATCCAGGCGGGGATCCTTTGATTGGTGTATATTGCGCAGCCTCGCCGCAAGGGAGGAGTCGTTCCTCTCATCATCCCTGGGCAGACTACTCAGTAGTAAATTGGGTCGTCGCTGTTTTTCCCATTGTGGAAATAGAACTTTATGGCAGTACTGCGCGCAGATGCCCCCCAAAAATGTAAATACCAGCGTGTAGATGCTAGCCACTCGCCATAGGACTAGTTCGGTAACTGACGGAAAGTCAAAATGCCACGCGAACATGAAGATGGACCCAAAAAAGACTATCACAGGAACACCCAGGGTTTCAGCTGGTGCATCCAAGAACTGGAATTGATCGCTTGGGATACGGTTATAGGGTCGGGCGTCTACCCTCCGTGAGAATATAGGTAGGTGGATTTGTTGTAGAATCTGCGTAAAGTAGCGCCAGAAGCGCTCGCAAAAGTAGATTTCGCCGTTGATAAAGTCTAATGGGGTGTTGTACCAGAGATCTGGGGAGTAGATTCCATTCTATTTTCAATATCAGTATCCCTGATACCATCTTATTTCCGCGTGTAGACAAACCTCTGCGAGAATTTGGTCGATGTGAACAACAGTATGAATAGGCACTGTAGTAGTGATATCCTGCGGTTTACGGTACCAGCAGAACGAAGTCACAAAAAACACCAATATAAATGACATCGTAGTCAGCTCTAGTGTCGTCAGGGCCAAACCCTGCGCTACCCGCGTGAGGCAGTTGATGACCATCCACACCGCCTGAAAAACAGCGATGCATCTCGTGAACCCATCCGACTTGTTTCGATCGTCGATGTCTTCTTTTGCAATCCGAGGGTATTCGATGTATTCGCGTTGCAGTAGGAACAGCAATTGCCGCGCATCTACCGGAAACGGGGCTTTGATTCCTGGTCCATGAAGCACAAAGCCACCCATGTCGGCGTAGAAGCCATGCACCATGGTCCAGTCACTGTAGCCCAGTTCCTTGATTCCCTTTGCATACAAAATCAACATTATCCTGAGCTGTCCGAAAATGTACAAACCTTCACTGACGCCCTCGCTGACGTCCACTGACCCAATGTCAACATGAGCAAGAACTCTGGCCCAAGAACGCCCATCAGCGCCAGATGAAGTTTATCGCGTATGCGAGTAAAGTTTCCATCTGACGGAGCAGGTATATTCGGGCATACTGATGTCCAACAGCACAGGATAATAGTCAGAAGACATGTCGAGAGAATGCCCCAGGTGCCGCGGCCGTCGGGCTCGTCTACCCAGCCGAAGATAGGGACTGAAGTGTTGGCCATGTATTGTTGTGGTCTATTATTTGCACTTAAAAATATAACCAGCATTCCGCGGTTAGCCACGATTATATACATGTAGGTCAATCTGTTCCCCCCACGCGCTAATGTCTGAAACCTGAAACGACACGGAGGCTGTGCCCCTGAACATTGTAAATCTGTCGAGCCTGGCGCGTAATCTTGCAACTGAGATATACCCGAGTCGCACGATTCATGCTCGTAGCCGCGACACATCATACCCAATAAGGGCTCAGAAACAGGCTATTAAACCAAGAATCGTGCGGGCCAGCGCGAAACAAACCAGTCCAATGGCGACTGACGTGGTGATTCTGTTTGATGGCCCTTTTTGTTCTGTTTATTACGAGATCAGCCTGCATGCATGAGGCTAATACAAGACAGGCCAATAAAAACGAACTATTTTCACAGCGAGGCACAATCTTGATACGTATCTAAATATACACGGTCCCAGAGTTTGTGGCTGTATCGATACCCAATCCTTATGTAGATCCTCGCCTTTTATAGCTTCATGTCGTGAACTGAGCCAACACTACTATACCTAAAGAGGGCATTGAGCGGCTATGTTACGAATATGGAACTGCCCTGCATGACACTAAGATGACACTAAGCCTACAGTAAACCTGACGGCAGAAATATTAATACAGCCTGTTATTATATGACCAAGAGAAATTATCCCCACCATTTTTGGTAAAGAGGTCGACAAAACCCTAGGATTAAGAATCCCTTACCTTAATGAAGTGAAAACCATGTCAAAATTTACAAGTTTCTTTATTATCTCACTTCAGTGATCCCTTGTAATTTTATTTCTTACTATACAAAGTTCTTTTCGCGAACAAATTCCCAGTCACATAACCCATAGATCTTAGAGAAAGCTGACAGTCACACGTGATGTCTCAACAGTATTCGCTGTGCAATTCGGTGCCCATTGGTGGACGGTGATGGCGGTGAGGAAAGCCTGGGATTAGTCTTTGATGAACCGCATGGCTCTCAGCCGCTATTCAACTTCCCGATGACACAGACTACAATGTCATCGAAGAAAATCCCATGCGACTTATGTCGCCAACGTCGAGTACGTTGCGGCGGACTTCTACCTTGTGGCTCCTGCTAGCGGACCCGGCTTGTCTGCAGACGCGAATACGTCCGGAAACAACGCAGTCCGAAACATGGCAGTGGAAAGGAGATGGAAGCACTGAGAGCTGCTCAGTCACATTTCAATCAAGATGAAAACAATGATGCTTGCAAAACAGGCGAAGATCTCCTATCTCTAGAAAATCTGCCGCGGATAATGTGACGCTGCGTCGACACCTATCTACATCATTTGTACCCGATCATGCCTCTTTTCAGACCATATACTCTGCTAGAATGGCTCGATAGACCGATGGAGCTAAATAAACAAACCGTGCTATTTGCACTATGCGCGTTGGTCACCGCCTTCATGTGCGGTCGTAGCGACACCAGTATCAAGTGCGGAAAATGGGCATCAGTCACGCGGAGGTTCATAGAAAGGAGCCTGGCGGTGCGGTCGGAATATAATTCTATCGAGGACAACACTCCTTTGTCACTTCTCTCATCTTTCTTTATCGCAGTTACGCACGTTGAATTGCACAATGATCGACAAAGTTGGTTCTATCTCCGCGAAGCTATAACCTTGGCTCAGGTGCTTGGCTTTCATACGGATTATGTGAGCGCCTTATACTGCCATCGAACTTACATTTTATTCATCACGGAAAGATCTTTTGCCTTGGCAAGACATAAAACGGTTCTTCTACCTTATCCATTACCTCTTCCTGCCCCCGAGACGAACGATCGCCTAGAGGGTCTGGCAGAACAACCGGGAATTGACCTCGGCTTCCGCCAGCTTGTAAACGTTACATAACGTATAGAGGTATTTGGGCCGCGGTATCCCCTGGAGGATTATTTTGGGCAACCAACATCTGAAAATTATTGATGGTATTCTAGAGCAAATTCAAAATAAAGTTGTATCTCGGAGATAAAGAAGTGGGACTTCGGATATTAGTGGTATACCGAGGGGAAAAGAACTCCGAGTGTTCCTAACAGTGTCGCGCAAACTATAAAAGATGACAAGGTCCTTGTTATAGGGGCCAAATACCTTGATATTATAATTTTCATTTACGAAAAAACAAATTATTTTGGTCGTTAACAATGGACGAGAACGTTCCTTTAACCTTTGCATGCGGTCCTTACGACCGTATGGACCCCTTAGCTAAGAGAGTGGTCAACCCTGCCGGAATTGATCTCAATTTTATCACCATGGATAACCCGCGGGAAATATTTGACCGGATGATCAGAGGTATGGAGTTCGATGTATCTGAAATGTCCAGTTCCGAGTATATTTGCCGGTATGTAGCTGGGGAACGAGATCTGGTTGGTATTCCTGTGTTTCCCTCAAGAGCCTTTCGCCATAGTTGCATCGTGGTAAACTCAGACGTCATCTCAAAGCCATCCGATCTCAATGGTAAAAAGATAGGCGTCCAAGTGTATACTATGACGGCTGCAGTTTGGATCAGAGGAGTTCTACAGGATGCCGGGGTTGATCTAACTACGATTACTTGGGTTGAAGGAGACCTTGCTAAACCCGGTTCCCATGGCAAACCAAAGTCAAAGCCACTGCTCCGCCCAGTTTCCCGGGTCCTAAATGAAAGCCCAAAATCGCTCAGTCAACTCCTTGAAGATGGCGAGATTGCAGCCACAATTGGTGCTCATGCTCCGCCATGTCTCGGAAAAGCAACTCATATTCGACATTTGTTCCCGAATATCCGCGAAACGGAGAAAGAATACTACCAACGGACTGGAATCTTTCCTATCATGCATCTTGTCGTCATCAAAAGAGAGGTTGTGGAAAGGCACCCATTTGTCCCGCGCAGTTTATTCCAGGCGATGAATGAGTCCAAAAATATGGCCCTGCATTTTATGACACTTGCGTCAACTTACCGATATATGTTGCCATTTCTCTCGTCCGACCTCGACGAGATAGAAAGTCTATTTGGTGGTGATCCATGGCCGTACGGGATCGAGTCTAATCGCACAGTTTTGGAAGAACTGGTAAATTTGTTGCATGACCAAGCTATGATTTCTCGCAGGGTTTCGCTTGAGGAGTTATTTCCAGTCCCTTGTGAATAAACTTCAATGTAGGCGACCTGTAAAATAACAATATACAATGATATAAGGAATGAAAAGAATACCACCGGTCCCCCCCCGAAGCTACTGGTGATTCCGATTTTGGACTTAAGAAGCCAATACTATCAATTAAATGACGACCTGTTTTTACTCACTTCACAAAGAGCACAAAGACAATATTTAACAGTCGATACAATGACAAGAGCTGAAAGCGACAGTTGAACGTGAGTTTATAGACCAAACGAAGATGCGAGTGATTAATTATTTGGGCTCGGACATAATAATGCAATACGAATGGCAAATGGTAATGCGGAACGGCAACATACAAGACCCAGCGGTTCACTCGGAGATTAAAAGTCCGCATTAGAAGTCCGCTTTTAGACAATTGTTTTGGTTTATACTATTCCTAGTAATGAAAGCCGATGCATATGCATGCGACTTCGGAGATATTTCCTCACTTTACGTATTTGCCCAACATGGCGTTATATCCTTATATCCTCTTTCGCTTGAGAAGAAACCGGCTATCCGGGTCAGGTTAGATTAAAGGTCTTTGCTAGGCTTAGGAGTTGAGGTGGAGACGCTTCACGACACTTATGAAGTCTTAATAAGGACCTTTAAAGCTCATCAAGTCTTAAAAACGCCGGTATTAGGGCTAGGGTCACCCAAGAGTTTGGCCACGCCGACGTCTTCAACCAATTAAAAGTCCAAGTCCAATGCAACACCGACCTTTTTAGGACTAACATAATTCGTAATAGGACTGAAGGAACCCATTCTTTAATTGTTAGCCTCATAACTTATAAATCTTAATCGATATTTAGAGAATAAGGCCTGTAATATGAGATTTTATTTCTTCTATCTTCGGATTGACTATGCTACCGCAACATTTGCAGTCTTAGCAATACATGAATACATGTATGTAAGCTACACTTTTAACAAATAAGATGCTCCTTAAACCACTCAATTGCCTGCAGAAACGCGTTGTTCATCGCGTATCTTGCCACCGGGTCGTCATCATTGCCTCGCACCGCAAAGCCATGCTGAACGCCACTGTATAGGTTCATTTGCCAGGGAAAATTCGATTCCTTTAAGATGGTCTCTGTTTCTAGGCGTTTTTCTGAGGGAAATAATGCATCGATTTCGGCAGCAGCAATGGCCAGGGGGCCCTTCATGCTTTTTAATTCATCCGCATCAATATGTGTTGGATGCGCTGTGTAACCAACATCAAACTTTCCAGGATGTAGGTGTCGAACGACATACTTTCCGCCAAAACAGTATCCCACAGCTCCAAGCTTCTAGTTTATTGTTAGCAAATATTACCTTCCATGACTCCACAACAATACGTACCTTGCAATTATATTTTGCGCGCATCTCTCTAATGCAAGTCTCAATAATAGGATCGACATCCGCAGGCAGATGGGCCTTTCCTTCGGGGTGGTATGCTCCCATTCTCCACTTCTGCATATCGAATTCACCTGGTTTGTTCAGCGGCACAGGGTCACCGTGAAAGAGGTCCGGCATCATAACAAAATAGCCATTCTTTGCAAATTGGTCAGCGACGAGTTGGGAGTTTGTGAATCGGTGGCCAATAATATCTGAGAGTCTATCCACCGGATGGTAAGCACAGAGTAATGGACATGTAGTCTAAATCGAGGAGTGTCAGTACTTACAGCAATACCCCATACTCCGTTGACTCGCTAAGGGGGTAGCTGGTATAGACCTCGAAACCATCTAAATTTGTGACTGTGCCTTGTGGTGTTCCATCATGCTGGAATCCTTGGTAGCAGCATGATTGAGATGGGTGGGAAGTCATTCTTGAATGAGACGAGCACTGAAGAAGTTAATTGAAATTTGCGGGACGGGTTCTTTGCCAAAAACCATTAGCGACTGATTTGATTGGAAGTTTTTCAATCAATTTAGGCGTAAGGCACCATTTAAATACTTACTAGGATTGTTATGACCGATGTAACGGACATCGGAGATAAGTATAGTTCTCGCCTAAGGCCCCAATTTTCGGGGATAAAAGTATGAACAGTATCGGCTTCGGTATTAAAATTGAATCGTGGTTCAATCAATAGTGTACCGAAGCTCCAAAGTGGGCCTTTACCAAATACATCTGTGCATCCCATGAAATTCGAATAGTCGGTCATACTTTTTACTATGTAATTTCTTAGTATTGAAGTTTTCTTCTATTTAAATCTAATTACTGAATCTATCTAAGCTTTTTACCATATAATTTTGTTAGTATTTGAGCTAACATCTATTCATTAACACTTTCTTGTAATTAATGAACTTGGAGAAGATAAACACAAGTCCCCAGTACCTCCGAAAAGACGTATGCAGCTGCACCCCTTTCGTTGTGCCAAAGCCCTATATACTCCCTTCTGGATTAGCCACACATGCACTATCTAGGGGGTTATATATAGCCTATAGCTGCGCAAGGCCGACAATATAAGTAAAGTAATACAGTACTGTAGGAGTTGAGCTTGGACAATCAATTGATGCATTCAAACGTCATTGAAAAGGCTTCTTAGTGCCCAACTAGGGATATTATGTGATTCAAGGATAGAATGTCTAGAAATGCATAACGGATGAAAGTACCCATCCTATAACTAATGGTAAACTCCACACGCTTCTGATAGTTAAGTTGGCTATTGGATAGTCTGTCTCTAAATACATAATAAGGCAATGATACTCTGTTACGTATAGGTTTTATATGCGTAGGTAGATACTACATACTCTCCACAGAATCCTTTTCGTATTTGTTAGGAAATGAAAATCCATCCTGCTAGGAAGAGGACACTAAAACCCAGCAAGACGAGCGAAGTAATATGTGTATATCATCTTGACCCGTTATCAATTTATCAAGCAACATTGAAGACATTGCAGAATCCGAGTTTCCATTTTTCAATGTGGCGTGAATTCAGAAACACACAAAATTTGGCAGTTGATTCTATTTAGTTAATCTAACGTAAAGATAATATTAGTATTAATTAAAATAGTAATTTTGCTTTCTATTTTTAAACATCTCCTTTGACACTTTGGTGACGATTGAAAGGATGCCTCTTTCGGACTAGCGGCACCAGGTGCTGCGGGCCGTTCTCGTTCTTGCTTTAAGCTCGCTGCTTCTTCCTCTTCTTCATCGGCTTCTTCTTGTCCTCTTTTCGTCAACGATATCTTCGCATGTGAGCATTTTCGACAAAAATGGCCCACGAAAACAGATACCCCTCCGGACCGTATCGTGCAGGCTACGACGACAGAGACGGGCGCATGTATGACGACCGCCACTCGAGATCTCGCTCCGTCGAGCGCGGACACTTCGGCGGTACACGCTCCTCCCTACATGGCATCAGATCGTGATTCAACGCAAACTCGTTGAATAGGAAGCTTTTTTTGCCTTTTTGTCATTCTGAGCTTGTGCTAATTTCCTGATCGCGTCGCCGAACAAAAGACCATTCCCGCAACGCTGCTCCCCGCGGACCTGCCGCTGAGAGGAGGCACGACTATTCTGGAGATCGAGACCACAGGTATCGCGACGACTACCGCCGGTCGCCGCCTCGGCGTGGCCGGCAGGGATACACCGACCGTGACCGAGAAGGCTATCGCTCTCCAGAGTATGACAGCCGCAGTAGGAGCCGCAGCCACGGCCGCCATCACCATCACCACCACACACAAGAAAGCAGAGAAGTCATAATGGAGGGTATACCCGTGGATATGGTTGAAGAAGACGTTCGACAACTCCTTCCTTCCAGTCTTGCTTGCCCGCTAAGCATCCTGCGATAATCGTTTTTGAAGACAAAAGCTGAGATGTGCTTTCAACACGTGGACAGATCTCGAGTGAATTATTAGACTACTACCACGTCCAAGGCTTGGATGATGTCCGGATCATTCGCGATAGGCAGACCAGTGAGTAATTTATCCAGTTGTGATCCAAGCAGCTACTGATATCCGTGTGCAGAAGTATCACGGCAGATTGGCTTTCTCCGATTCAACACTCTGAACGAATCTCGAGATTTCATGGCCCAGAACGCACCGAATTTGTACATCTATGGCCAAAATGCTGGGAAAGATGACCGCGCTGCCAAAATCCGCATTTCTTTTACGCGCGAACGAGACGATCGTCGAAACCGCCCGGAAGGCGAATGGACGTGTCGAAATGTTGGTTTTCGTATCCCTATTAGGATGATGAAGGGCATGACTGACTTGGAAAGTGCTCTTTTGACAACTTCTCAACTCGGCAAAAGTGTTTTCGCTGCCAGGCAGATCGTGCTGGTAAGTAAACACGCAGATTTTACGGACTGTACTAACGAGTCTAGATGCCGAGATGTCTGTTGAAGAAATGCCCGATCGTGTCGTGAATATTGGAGACAACGATGTCGCTGCAGATAACACGCCGTCGCAGTTTTTGCTCTTCAGAGGATTAGATGGCTCGGTTACAGAAGAACTCTTCTCCAAAGGGGTAACGAAGCTGTATAAACCTGCAAACAGTGAAGACCAAAGCTGTTCAAAGAAGGCAAAAGTTGCTTCAACCACAGGTGATTCAAATCTCGGTGCTAGGGACGGTTCTTTGCGACGTGTTCTCCTCATTCGCGACCGCCAAAGCAACGAAAGCTGGAAATTCGGATTTGCAGAATTCGCCACAGTTGACGTAGGTCTACCTGCTTTGAGTCTATTTATCCATGCTAAAGGCACTCTAGGATGCGCAAGCTGCATTGAGAAAGTTGCATTCATTTGAAAAATTCACAATCTCCTCCAAACCGGTCTTGGCTAGCTATATCCATGCGGGTGTATTCGTCCCGGTTCTGAATCCGACGCCGAGCACAGTGCGATTTACTTTCAGTCCTCTGTCAAATCCTGGGATGAAGCTTGCATATTGGGACGAGGAAGGTTACGTAACCGAATTGGTTGTGTCTACAGAAGAGCTGGATAAGCCCAAGGTGGATGCAAAAGCTGCCAAAGACGCGGAGAAAGCGAAGAAGAGAAAAGCGGAGGCGTCTAGTGCTGCTAATGCCAAGAAAATGGCAATGCCATCGCATCTCCAATTCTGGTCGGACCGACACGCTGAGTTGCACGGGATTCAAAAGAAAGAAGACGAGGAGATTGGCGGCTCAGCCAAGGGATCTGAAGGTGGCTCACCAGCTCGGTCTGCGGCACCGCCAGCTCGATCGTACGCCGACCTTAATCGGAATTGCTGCTATTTGTGTATGCGCCAGTTCAAATCAGCATCCGAAGTCAACCAGCACGAACGACTCAGTCAGTTACACCGGGACAACCTGCAAAACGAGGAAACAAAGGCCAAAGCATTAGCAAAACTGGAGAAGCACCGCAATGACCCGCCCATCGATCATGGACCCTCCACAGAATACCGAGACCGAGCCAAGGAACGCCGCAAGGCGTTTGGCAGCTCGCGACAAACCAGCAAACCCAAGCCTCCTGCTGCTCCAGCCAAGGTGGAAGAAGAACCGGTACCTGAACCAGCAGCCCCGTCCAAGGGAGCTGCACTTCTGAGCAAGATGGGATGGTCTGCTGGGTCTGGGCTTGGTGTGCAAGGGACCGGCATGACGGCGCCGATTGCCACAGACGTGTATGCGCAGGGCGTTGGGCTTGGCGCACAAGGTGGAAAACTTGGTGATGCGTCTGAAGAGGCAGCCAGAAACACGCGCGGCCGTTATGACGAGTTTCTGGAAAAGACAAAAGACCGGGCTAGGGAGCGGTACGAGCGGATGTCTTGATACTTGACACAAGGTAGACTGTAATGTACATTAGAAAGCACAATCATATCGACATGCTTAACTTTCAATTCAATGTTGCCATGTAATATTCACATCAATTGATAAGATAATATACAGTACTCGACTCTGTCCGAGTCAATACCATGCCCGGCCACTCCTTGACGCTTAGAGTGGTGATTCATCCCATGCCCGCTATAACCGAAATCCTATACATATCCAACCCAAAACGCCCATAATTCCTGAGAAGAGAGAGAAAGAGGGGGGAAAACCCCCCAAAATGCCCAAAAATCACTCCTTTTTACCAGCCTCCGACCTGGCCGCCTCGACTTTTTTCTTAATCTCGCCGATATCCTTCTTATCCAGCATCTTACCCACCCAATCCTCAATATCCTGCTCAAACTGTTTCTCTTCTTCCGCGGTGGGTGGCACGCCCTCGGCGATCCCCATGCCGGTCCTCACTTTGACGCGCGCTTGCTCGATATTGTCGATACCCAGAGCACACATGGCCCCACCCAAAGCGGTCATTCCGACGGAGGCGACATTGATGGTGGCGATGTTGAACGCTTCAGCGGCATCGAGCGCGCCATTGCCGGGGGGTTGGTGGTAGACGGAGGAAGAGTAAAAAGGGGGAATGGCATGGAGACGTCGCCGGGCGAGAGCGCGGCGGGTGACGACGGAGGCGATGGAGAGGAAGAAGAGACCGCTGATGAGGATTTTTTGGCTGTTGGGGAAAGTCCGAGGTGGTTGTTGTTGTTCTTGTTGCTGTTGTACCTGTGATTTTTGTTGTAGAGATGGTGTCTGCGACGATTGAAACGTGTTTGTGTTTGTTGGCTGCGTCGACGTAGATGGAACTGGAGCTGGAGATGAAGATGCAGCTTCCTCCTCAGGTGAGCCCAGCCACCGTTTCACAACCCAGGACATTGTGTGTGCTTTTTTTCTCAACGACCGCGAAACGAATTGTATTATTTGCAAGATGAAATTTCTTTTCTTACTGACAGGATTCAGACGACTTCCCGGAAAGCGCGGACCGAAACACAGCCTTGAAACGGACAAAAAAGTGAAGCTTCCCCCGGGCCCCACTTTTTGCTGTCAATACAAATCACGTGCATCTCCACGCAAAGACAACAACAAAAACAACATCAACTTGTTTCAACCTTTTTCTCCCTTACTCATGGTACCGGCGTTTCGTGGTCATGTAAAGCGCAACCCACGTGTAAATGGTAATTCCGAAGACGACATCATAGTCTGACAAAACCTCCATGTGCAGAAATTCGAATACGGCGTACCAGCTTCGATGATTCGTCAGTGAGGTACTACACAATATCAAACGAGACGAGCGGTGATGGATCGAGAAAAGATAAACGAATGAAGAACTCACAATACCCATATCGGGAGGTCATTTAGTAATTTCTCCGAGATTTGTGGCCTGGTATCAGAGGTGCGCATTTTTCTAAGCCTTTTCCCTGTTTATCAAATGTTTGTCGTTAGGATCGACTCTTTCGTTGGCCGTATTAAAAAAAAAATCCATACCTGACGATGCCCTTCGACTCTTTTGTTGGATTTTTCGTGCCAAGGCAGATTCTCCTTCGAACGAAAGGAGGAGATCCTCAGAGGGGTCGATGGTGTATGAGGCCCTAGTTTACCAGTTAGCTCAGCCGATATGATAGAAATAAAATAACGTTACTCTCTATCGTCCATATCAGGATGGCTTGAAGAAGGTGGGGGTATCACTTCTAAATCCATCTTCGAGTGGATGTCTCCTTTTTGAGTGAAGAGTGAGAGGAGAGCAAAGGACAAAAATTACACCTCTGAGAGGTGATGAGATATTTGAAAGGTAACGCAAAGAAATCACTCTCTCTCACGTTGCTCTCACACTAGCCAATAAAGAAGCTCTCTTAATTTGTGCGGGCTCTCCCACTTTAAATGACAGTACTTGTGCCTTTTTCTCTTGTTAGTGTTTGCCGCCGATGCGCCCCATGGGGTAAAGAGTTCTTTATAACATTTGAAAACACAGATACTAGAACTGTTCTCTTTTATCTTGTGTATTCTCAGCCGGCATATCTTACCCAGGGCTAAAGGTGTGAACGACTACATGTACCCTTGATGTCATATCCTGTCCCTTCTCTTGGCCTTTTGGAGTTGAACACAAGGTTCACAAAAGCTGACTGGAAAAAATTAATTATTATCGAGCATGTACGCAGTGTAGAGTACTTTTACTAGGTTCTACCAAACTCTTCCTCGAAATTTATCAACAATAATAGGTCAATTATTCATTATCTCAAGTTAACTAAATCATCTAGTTTCATATCCTCATTAATCCCATCCTTTCATAAGAAAAAAAAAAGAAAACGCCCTCTATACTATGCATCAAACTCCAGACCCATTGTCTACCAACAAGGGTGATTATCTTTTTAGAAAAGGAAAAACATAAAAAAATCATATCATACACTTGACTCAACATAACAAGTCAAGACGGTATTAGAGAAAACGTCATCTTCAAGCTTTCAGACCTCCCGTTGTAATGAGCATGTCTGCCCTCCCTTTCCTGGTCAGACGGTCGATGCCCAAGTGATCGCACTGATCAAGGCCCCTGTAAACACCAAAGCCATACAACGGCACGGTGCGGTCGTGCGGCGGCGTAACAACTAGCCGTGTAATGAGGTCTGTCTTTGTTCGAGGCTCGCGCAATACATCATCCGACAAGAGCGGACTCTGATGGAAAAAGCTAATCAGGTCGGCCAGCGTGCTGATATCGTGCGGCAAGTAGCGGTGGCGTCGTGGCCAGATGGCTAGGTACGAGAGTGCGTATAGACCGCAAAAGGCCACCAGCGCGTAAAACGCAGGCAGGTCGGAGGCGATGCGGACTTGGCTTTGGGAAGGATACCAGAGCGCAATGAAGACACCGCCGCCGAGGATGGGGAGAGTGAGCGAGAGAAGGCTCATGAGCGAGATGAAGGCGACTTTGTAGTGTCGAGCTACAACGGCCAAGAATGTCACTTCGACCGGGAGACAGGCTGGGTAGGACAAAAGCAAGCTGTGCTCTGCCCATGCGCCCTCGGGAGTTGACATCGAGGCGAATGGCTGCAGGGCTCGCATGTATACGTCGATTGGCTGCCAAGCCAGAAACAGGATATTGCCAATCAGCCCAGGGATGAAGCTGAAGAGGAAATTGGAAGCAGAAAACCCCTTTGATGAAGCGAGCGTTGGGAGCAGCGGTAGGAATCCATCAGGAATAGCCTCCTTGACGAAGCTGACGGCTACAAAAGCAATGAAAAGAGCGATCATTATAAGGATCCAAACGATGATGGAAATGTCTCGCAGGAACCAGACTGTCCACCGGAATCTGACAAATGGCGAATGTAGAGTGCGCTCAAAGGATTCGTTTCGCAAGATACTTTGTTGTTCCAAGTCTTGCATTACCGCGCTTCGCTCAACAACTCGGTTCTCGCTTCTCCTGACAGGTGATGTCGGTGCTGGTGTCTCTGCGACAGCATACTCTTCTCCGATGCCGTAGAAAACATCCTCCTTATCCATCAAGCGCCAGTAGCCAAGTCGTAGCACTCGAGCCGTCAACACATCGCGGACTGACGGGGCGGTCTCGGTTCCATCAAAATCACGCAGGATATTGGATCGCTGAATCATGGGGACGATATCTGCTAGGCTGACTGGGTCCCACAGAAGACCGGTCCAGCTTCGGAAGAACCGAGACAGGACCAAGGCAAGACCAACTATCAAAAGACCATAAATTGCAACCAGAACCCAGCCTACAGACTGTGTCGTTGTCCATCGCCAGATATCCTGATCATCGACGGCGTAGGACTTGGCTTGGAAGAAGCAGCTTATCAGTGGAATGGTGAAAAAGTTTGCTATCCAGATCGTGATCAAGCCAATGGCAACCAGAGGCTCGCCGTATTGAAAATAAGAAAAGTCTGGGATCAGGTGGTTTCGTGACAGGACAGAGAGATTCTGAAGAGTGCCCGTCTTTTGTCGTTCAGAAGCCATGATTGAAAACGGCATGACTCGATAGATGGCAGCTTGGATGACCAAGTTCCACAGAACAATAAGTCCAGCGAGGAGTTGGGGGAGATATTGAACCACGAAATAACGCGAGCCACCGACTCCAGCCCAGTCCCAGATGCCGCTGTGCCTCTGTGACCAAACATTACAAACGGCCAGAGCAGCAACCATCCACAAGATCAAGAAAACAAAAAGCCCAAGCGCCCAGGACCGGAGCACAAGAGGCACAAAGTCCAGTGACGGGTGCAACAGATCAGTGGTCTCTGGGTCGACGGTCACGAAAACCGCCTTTGTGTGCTGTTTTTCTTGTTGCTCCTGCGGTTTTTGTGCGTCGCCATTACGACTGGCAGGTTTTCGAATCTCGACTGTGGTGGGTCCTGTTCGGTGATAGTATCCCAGGTTCTCGTCTGCAATAACTCGCTCGACAGGATACTCGTTGCTGGCGACGGACCCGTGCCTTGCCAGCCCTTGTACTTCCTCATCGCGCGTTAGCTGGTCAATGGCGAAATGAAGATACGGCGAGTCGTCGACACCAGGCGTCGTCGCACTGATCTCGCGTCTTGGGTCTTGAATCTGATGCCGGCGCGGGCTGATTTCGGTGACTTGGTTCTGGCCAAAGCGCACGCTGTTCGAAGTGCCACTGCGAGCCATGGTGGGGCCAGCAGCAGGACGATCTCTTGAGCTGTCGGACGATTGAGTGTGGGCGAGATGGGCCTGAGAATGTTGCGTGGAGAAAGAATGTGAAGGCAGCTGTGACTGCGGGGTTGCATACCGCACAACGGTCACTTTGCTGTCGTTGCTCTTATCAGACGACTGGCCAGACGAGGCAGAGAAATAATCATCAGAAGCTGCAATGGACTGCTGCGAATCTTGGTGAGAAAGCTGCGGTCTGCTAGCTGCGGTGAGCGAGAGGTGGTCAGCTTATTTGTTTCTATTCCTTTGATGCCGGGCAACAGGCGGTGATTAGATATATCCTTACAGTTGACGGTCTTTAGCTGCGACAACTCGGCGAGCATGGCGGTCGTGTGTAGAGGAATGCAGGATGATACATGATCGAAATTCCTGCAGCTGTACTGGCCGGCATGGTGGTTAAATCGCAGCGCATCTGGCGGGCTGGGAGAGGTTGGCGGAAGGCGGGAGGCTGGCCAGACGAGGCGATTCACACTCCCAGCCACCCAATGTGTCGCCTCCCGACTGGTCCATGCAAGGTGTTTCGACAGCCCAACCCAACGCCGCGCACTATAGTATTTTAGATTAGACGCCAAAAAACTTAAAAAAACCAAAATCTAGATGCAGGTGGCGTGTTTTCTGGGAACGTCCTTGCTGGCTCGGTGCGGCCCGATTCCGCCAGCCACGTTGTCTCTCCTTGCTATTCCGTATACTCCTCCGTACACCCACCACCATGCAATAATATCAATAAATAAATAGTGGAAAGCCAATAAATACTCTCCCTTTCAAAGGCCGTTATTTCTCTTTCGAGAAACAGAGCTTTTTGCTGTTTTGGGACATCCCCAGCCACCAGCTGTAGGGTGTCGTCAGCCGGAAACAATTAATTGGCAGAGCTGCTACAGGGCATATTCGATATATCAATTGATCCAGAGTATAGTGGATAATGCGATTATCCGCCAAAAGTAGTGCCGTCTTATCTACTACGATTCGCAGCTCAAAGCATCAATTGAGGTCAACTCCGGTTAGGGCTATTATCTCGGAATAAATGGCGTGACTCACGGGCAACCAACTGTCCCCCTCCATGAACAACCAATTATCCCGATATCCAACAACATTATTGCCCACTATTTATTCCGAAGAAAGTTGGCAGCCTTGGTCTAGATTCTCTATAAATATATTCCGCCTGGTCCTGCAAACCCTGAGCCACAAGCAGCCCTCCACTTCGACAAAGAGGACGACAATCTAAAGATTAAAGGTATCATCAATCCAAAAAATGGCAGCCGAAAAACGATTTCTCCCAGTCGAGAACCCAACTCTCCCATTCTGGTTAACAGAACGCTCTCCGCTGGACGCGCATCGTTCAACGCCCAACCTTCCCGACGAGTCCGACATTGTGATTATCGGTGCCGGATATGCCGGAGTCAGTCTCGCATACCATCTTTTGACGTCTATAAGCTACAGCACCAAGCGTCCCTCGATCACTATCCTCGAAGCAAGAACAGTCTGCTCTGGGGCGACGGGGCGGAATGGTAAAGTATTGCTAGTATCTCATCAATTAGCCGATAACTTATCAAACTCTTAGGCGGCCATCTCAGACCAGACATCTACGGATCCATACCGCTGTTTATCCGGCGCCATGGTCTAGACGCTGCTGTCGAACTGGCCGAATTCGAGCTGTCGCATATCAAGGCGATCCAAGATGTTATCGAGAAAGAGAAGATAGATTGCGATCTGGTTATGACCCGCAATATGAACGTGTACTTCGGCACTGACCGCGGGAACAAAGTCCGAAAAGTAATTGAAGATTTAAAAGCTCAAGGATGCAAGTTTCTGGACGATCTAGTCTTTCTTCCTGAAGAGGATATTGAGTCGGTGAGTTGATTTGAATTAACTGTCGCTGGCCATCAGCTAAAGATAAGGGTCCAGACATCCGGGGTCAAAGGCACCAAGGTCGGATTCTCGTTTACTTCGGGGGCAATCTGGCCGTATAAATTTATCCTCGGACTTTTAGAGAAAGTTCTTGAGTACGGCGGCGACAGTGTCAACTTACAAACTACAACACCCGTCAATTCAGTAACGAGTGAAGCACCCGATCGCCACGTTATCCATACTCCCCGGGGCAGCATCAAGGCAAAGAAAGTAGTCTACACAACCAATGCCTATACCTTTGGTCTTTTGCCTGAATATGAACGTGCCATCTTCCCAGCACGCGGTATCGTCGCACATATCAGCGTCCCCGAAAACCAGACCCCGCCACACTTGCCCTTGTCGTCGTACGCATTGAGAGTCGATCCACGTACGGGCGTCGACTATCTCATCGCGAGGCCAGATGGTAGCATTATCGTTGGCGGAGCGCATCACCTTCACCAGGATAACAACGATGAATGGTTCAACAATATCGACGACAGCAAACTCATCGAGTCCACCAAGGATTACTTTGACGGGTATATGCAGAAGCATTTTAACGGATGGGAGGACAGCGGTGCTTCTGTCAAGGAGTTATGGACTGGTAGTAAGTTCCCCTAATAAAAACATAAATGCGATTGAAAACAACCGCTAACACGAAGTCATCAGTAATGGGCTACTCCTCCGATACAGCTCCTCACATTGGCGAAATTCCGTCTCGGCCAGGTCAATATATCGCTGCCGGATTCAACGGGCATGGGATGCCAGTAATCTATCTCTCCTCCAAGGGTCTTGCGCAACAAATCCTCGAGGAGAAGCCATTCGACGAGACAGGCGTTCCGCGCACTTTCAAAACGACTTCTGAACGGTTGGAAACTGCGGCAAGCGGCAAAATTGGAGGTGATATATTTTAACAAATGGTGTTTTATTTTGACAAAGATATATATATTATTGTTTTTGGAGACGAAATTATTTATTTGGGGCTATTCCCAGTGACTCCAGCCTAAGCCCTCTCTATCTGTCAAATATTTA
Source organism: Talaromyces rugulosus (assembly GCF_013368755.1). Lineage (NCBI taxonomy): Eukaryota > Fungi > Ascomycota > Eurotiomycetes > Eurotiales > Trichocomaceae > Talaromyces > Talaromyces rugulosus. The sequence goes on along the minus strand of NC_049566.1, from coordinate 1,792,510 downwards.
TATCCCACCTGCGGCCCCTCGGCATCAACGATATATCCTCCCTCGCATCGTTCATATTCTACCTTGACTTGCTCCTCGTAGAAAGAGTCAAAGCCCCAATGCAAAGCATCTTTTAAGGTCTCAACGTTACCTTCCGGGTGAAGGACTTTCCAGGGTGCATGACACGTCTGTCCACGGCACGATTTGAGAACAAGCAACAACGCATCGAGCCGGTTTATTACTTGCTCTATCGTAACACCAAGTAATAAATTAGATGGTCTTGTCTGGGAAGACGCGGACGGATAAATATTATGTAATTGGTATGGATCCGTAGTGAGGTCGTATAATTCATGCGCGTTATTGCACCAAACGGAATAGTACAAATCATATCCCGAATCTGGAGAGTGCAGTCTCAGCCCTTTGTACGTGTTGTTTGGAACAGTAATGGGGTTCTCCGGTCCAAAAGAGTTTCCTTCTCCCTCGGCGATGGCTAGACCCCAGAACTCAACATTGGCATGTTCAGGTCGTCGGTGAGTTTGTACACTTTGATGACCGTGTAATGGCACCGGAATTCCATCAAAATCATCTCGCTGCTTAGCACCTGCGAGATGAAGAAGCGTCGGCGCGAGGTCGACGTGCGCGGTAACGGCCTTTTCAACGTGCCCTTTAGGAATTCCCGGTCCCCGAATAAACAATGGCACGCGAATGTCCTCTTCAAATCCGCATTCCTTACCAGGAGGAAGACGGTGCTGACCGATATGGTAGCCGTTATCAGAAGTATAAATGATATAAGTGTTGTCAAGATTGCCGGTATACTCGAGACGCGATACGATCAAGTCAACCAATTCGTCCACGCTTTGAAGAGCACGTAGGCGCTGGCGATAAAAATGATCGTTTTGGTCGACAGTGGCGTCGCTTTGCTGTGGAAGATTGGATATCCAGTTGACTCCATTAGGCTAGTTTTAGATATTAGTACTTGCTTGCTCCCCGTCGGAGCAAAAGACTTACAGTGTCTGGATTAAAGTGAGGTGTCCTGGGCACTTTTACATCCTTGAATAAATGTTCATGTCTCTTGGCTGGTATCGGTGCCGTCATCCGAGACGGACCATTTCCTGGCTCTAAATTGGAGTGGGGAGCCACCGGTGCAATGCCCACGAAAAAAGGCCTCTTTGCGCCTGAGTTTGCACCCGCGATGCCATCATCGATAAGGCCCAATGCCTTGTTGGTGATGACATCGCTTGTGTGCCATCCTTCATAACTGACCGGGCCCTGCTTATCCCGCTGATATGTCGAGTTTAGATATGAATAAGTATATGGATCGAGCAGGAAGTCGCTTGTGTTGAACCCTGCAACATATGGCGAGTGGTAATTGTCGACGGTGTGCGCATTGAATAGTTTTCCCGTGTAGTAGGTATTGTACCCCGCGGACTGCAGCCAGATGGGGAGGAAATCGGAATTGAAGCCCTGCTCGACGAACTTGGGGTATCCGCCTGATTATCCGTATCGCGAGTCAGCGCGTCGAAGATGGGTTCAATTTCAAAACATGAAAAGGCTTACCATATGGAGGTTGCACATTCGTCACATTGGTGTTATGCGCATATCGCCCTGTCCACAAGGTCACGCGGGCCGGACAGCACAGCGCAGTCGGAACAAAATGATTCTCATAAAATGTGCCCTGATCCTGCAGATGCTTCTGCACAGATGGCATATACGACAGCGAATTTAATTGGAGATCTTGGTCGTCGGTTAAAATAAAGACTATATTTGGCTGTTGGTGATGGTTGTTTGTATCGGAATGGGTAGTAAATATTGACTGGAGAGGGTGTTGGAAATCGAATGCATCGCTGAGAGATGTGAGCGCCGCAATCGCTGCAATTGTAGTCAATAATCGCATTATCATTTCAATTGAACTAAGAGCACAGAATAATAAACAGTAGAAAAGAAGAAAAAAAACACACACACTGTGGGAGTCGGAGAAGTTACGCAGACGTGAGGAGAAGCATCGCGTCATGATATCATGTGGGGCTCCCCGCTTTTCCGGCCGCCACTGTCATTGGCCGCTTGGCCATGTGGAATAAGCTTTCCGAACCAGAATCTCCTTTGATTGGTTGAGATACCAAAATTACGAGAATGCCAGCCAAACGTGCTAGTAATTAATGTCCGTTTATAATTGGTTTGGTCCTACCTTCGTATTGAAAATATACATTGTGCATGTAAATATTTGTCGACCTTGTGTTCTCGAATAGTAGACCGAGACCGAAGAAATTGTTGGTTTATTGGCAGTGCCCAACTGGCTCTGATTGTTGTTCTGGAGATTGTATCCTCCCTTATGACCATCCTGACCAATGTGGCTAAGCATTGTTGTTACTGTAATAGCGGAGGCTGGGACCGATAACGCAAATTTGATTCCCATGTATTTATCTCTCCCGATGTTGCTGTCACTCGTTAGCCGGTTCAATCCATGGATACTATACCGACCTATATTGTCCCATCCTAGCTGCACAGGTTTAACGATCGTACAAACAGCCAAGTCTACTCCTCGGGCAAATAAACCGGTTAAAAATAGCTCTGAGGCTCATTATCTCCTGCCCTGAACTTTCTTCCCCATATCCTGCCTTGTTGTATGAACAAGACAAGGTTCTGTAGGTTAGGGTTATGTTTAGGGTTGACGGGCGCTAGTTTTTTGCGTACTACTGCCTAGAGGCTCACTCATCCGAGGCGCCGATTGCGTGCTCTATATTATTAACCTTTCGATAATGCCAGTGAGTCACTAAAACCCACAGTTTTCAGGGCTGCCGAATAGCTCTTCGAGCCGCTTGCTGTTTCGGGAGAAGTCTTCGGTGGGCATATCTAGGGGTTAGTAGCCGAATAGAGCCCTATTGGCCGGAACTTGCGCCATCACGCATACTTCGATTTCTCGTCTCATCTCTTTCGCTACTCGCGTCTCGCTTTAAATGGCTGTTGACCCGCGGGGGGAGAAAATGTGAGCAAGGGCAGTTTTTGGCTGTGAATGCCAATCCGCGAGAGTGACAAACATGGCAGCCGGCGATTCCGATGAGATTTCGCCGCTCACGTCCAAGGCCGCTAGTGTCACCACGTCGTACGGAACAGTTGATAGGAATTCAGACAGATTGGAAAATGGCTTGACACCGCCTACGGACTCTGATACCCTGGTGAACGCGGAAACCGACCAGGGGAATGGGGACGAGAATCCCGAGCGAGCCGGAAACGTGAACGTCTGGGGCGTCATCTCCATATTGTTACTCGGTATGAATAGGTGCTGTGCTCTTGGAGGCATTGGATTTGTTTGTTGACAACGATGGTAGGCGAATTGGTAGCACATGCCGACAATACGATCACTTTCGCTTCCGCCGGGCGAATATCTTCCGAATTCAATTCCCTACCAGATGCCAATTGGCTCTCAACAGCTTATAGTCTGGGAGTGTGTGCTGCGATGCCCATGGTGAGCCAATAATCCTTGCGATTTTCCGCGGGTGATATTCTAATCAACCCCTTAGTATGGTAAACTGAGCGATATATACGGGCGAAAAATCATACTCCTTATCGCATATCTTCTATTCGGCGCCGGATGTACCTTATGGTGTGTTACTCATCCCTACTAGGTCTTGACATAAAGCTGATATCGAGATAAAGTGGGCTCTCAGTGCAGATGTGGCAAATCATTCTAGGTCGTGCTATTTCCGGCCTTGGAGGTGCAGGGATGGCTACCATGGCTGCCGTCATCATCGCAGGTAGTTCATATACCTTCTTCTAAGTGACGAGACCCTGACCGTAGCCAGATATTGTCCCTCGGCGCGAATTAGCAACATGGAGATCATATGTCAACATTGCCTCGACAGTTGGCCGTGCAGCTGGTGGGCCTGTTGGCGGCGCACTGACAGACCTGCTTGGGTGGAGATGGTAGGCCTATTTTTTTTCACTTTTTTGCGACCACAAGACTGATTAATTTTGACTGGTTTAGGCTATTCACTGGACAGGCAATATTGATCGCCATTTCAGCATTGCTAGCCTTGTTTAGGTTGCAGATCCCCTTCAAGCCTCTCAACGAAGAACTCCCAAGTTCAAAATCGAAATTTTCTCGAATCGACTTCACCGGTACCTTCTTCCTTTCCGCATCTGTGATTTCCGGTATCACGGTCCTTGACTTTGGCGGAAAAAAGCTTTCATGGACATCGCCATGGACAATCTCGTTGGGTGTGGCTGCCATAGTTCTCTTCATCACCTTCCTTTTGACCGAGGCCTACTGGGCCAAAGAACCCATCTTTTCGCTTCGCATCCTCCGACAACCAAACGTCACGGCCAGCTATCTCGTAATGACATTACAAGTCCTGTCCCAAGTTGGCATGATGTACACCATTCCGCTTTATTTTCAAATCACATCCCGAGCATCCGCATCATCTGCCGGGGCGCATCTGGTACCTGCTGTCGTCGGAAATGCTGTCGCCGGCATCCTATCTGGAGCTTTCATCAAACGGACCGGTAGATACAAGGGCCTTACTGTGGCTGCAGGATTAGTAGCCTCGGTGACTTACATACTGGAATATTTCCGCTGGAACGGAAACACCAATGCCTGGGAATCTTTGTATATTATCCCTGGTGGTATAGGCACAGGTATTGCTCAAGGGGCTAGTTTTGTTGCAATGACCTCATGTCTTGAGCAGAAGGATATTGCTATGGCCACTTCAGGGGTTTTCTTGTTGAGTACTGCTGGGGTTTCTGCGAGTATCACGGCAAACAACGCAGCTCTGGAGAGAGAATTTAGAGGTCAGCTACAGAGGAAGCTGACTGGAACAGGAACAGAAGAGGTGAGCTGTTGATCTGTCTTTTGCCTGATACGTACTAACAGAATCTAGATTATTAAGAAAATCCTGTCTGATGTAACATATATCAATACTTTGACTGGTGAATTGAGAGATATTGTGGTCTCATCATACGTCAAGGGCTTGAAACATACCTACAGTTAGTAGATCGACTCCTAATTCTTACAGATGTGCTAACTTCCCCCAGTTTTCTCTTTGGTTTGCTCGCTTGTGGCATCAGCCAGCGGATGGACGATTCGGAACCACAAACTTTGAGTGACTTGTACATGTATAAAATAATATCGTTAATATCCCGGTAGCAATTAGACAGATTCAATAGTGGAAACATACAGTTGAGATAAATCTAGTATGGGTGATGGCGAATCCATAAGAAATGAGGACATATAATTAAATTGATAATTGGAACCCCCTTTATCTTGCACTTGCGCATTGAACAGTGTTCGCTAGGAATCAGACAGTCCTTCTATCAACATCAATGATTCCCAGGAGTGATATATGCCTTCGTTTGCAGTTGGCCTTTCCTCTGGTATCCAACAGAGCATTTTCCGTAGTTATCGCATATATAAATTTGCTAAATAGGGAGATAACTAAGCGGTAGCTGGGGTCTCGCAATTCCCCATATTGTTTGAAATATATACTGTATTGATAAGGTTAAACATTCCTGTTTATATAGGGATTGACTTTCCATTCTTCAGCCAAAAGTCGCATCGTGTTTTCAGCTCCACAAGTTTCACCTGCTGGAACCCATTTTCCGCGATAACAAACTCTGCCTCTTGTGCCTGCAGCTCTGGGACACTCAGAATTGAGCCATTTGTAACCTTGTGTGTATTGGGGCTACCAGTTTCGATGAAACTAGCAAATGAGCCGGTGTATCCGTCGTAGGTGAGTGTATCGCTCGTCTGTGTCGTGTCGATATCATCCCACTTTCAAAAAGTATCAGTATTATTTCAAACCCGCAATAGAAGAGAAGATGCCTCTTACCCATACGACATCACTGCCGTGTCGTGCTGGTGGAATTGCATACTCCGCCAGCCACCCCTGTACTTTAGCCGAACTCGCCAACCAATACGACGGACACGCAAACATCAAATCGCGATATACTAGTTGAGCTCTTTCATATGTTGTATTGTATAGCGGGATCGTCTCAGTTGATCCTTGTTCTGGATACAGCTGACTGACTTCTTGCAATTGAGAGTCACTGAATCGGGGCAAAAACCCACTAACCCAGTTATTATAACTGGCCAAGGAGGAATTGTAACCGTCGGTTGAAGTCGTGTTTTGCAGTCCTGGTGGGATAAAGTTCTCGCCCTCATCCGAATTGTACAACCCGTAGATATAGTCTACGGCTACTCCCCTGTTTTGAATTGTGCTGGCCAGGGAATCTTTAAGAAACTCGCCGTCGATGACCGGTGCCCAGGTGTATGAGCTTGTTGTGTATGTATGGTCAGCGTCAATGACTAGACTGGAATTTCGTAACGCTTGCACATCAACTGCCTTTAGACACGCTAGACTGTCCGTTGAATTCGCACAGCCAGTTAAAGAAACCAACTGGTCGTAAATAGCCTGAGCTTCGGGGTCATCGTACCGATATGTCTTTGGCCAAAAGGGCGAAGATGTTATCGCCTTGTCAAATAGTGGCACTCCTGCCTGACTACCTGCAAGAATCTGGCTTACGACACTCCCACCACCGGCACTTTGTCCCCAAATCGAGACGTTGTTTGGATTACCACCAAAGTGCTGGATATTATTCTTGACCCATTGAAGAACGTACTGTTGGTCACGCAATCCCGAATTAAGATCAGATGTATTTGAAGCCTTGATTTGTTTTCCAGGAAGGAATCCGAATGCATTGACACGATAGTTTGGCTGGACAATGATAAAGTCGTTGCCGTCAGAGACGTTGAGAACCGGGTACAGCCGCGTCCCTGATATCTTCCATGAAGCAGAGCCCTCAATAAAAGCTCCACCATAATAATTAACCAACACTGGACGACCGGCGTGTTCACGTTTTGTGAGATTTTGCTCCGTGGCCCACGGACGCGAGTACACGCTTAGATACAAGCAATCCTCCGACCCATTCGTGTTCCGCTGAGGGCACATATCAAAGTCCTGGTCGGTAATGTATAGCTCGTTTTTATCGTGTATGAGCGGTGGCTGGGGTGCGCGAAAGCGATTTGTCGGGGGCAAAGGAGGTGCTGCAAAGGGGATCTTGCGAAAGTACGTTATGTTATACTCGGAAGAATAATTACCGACTAGGTTTATATAGTTGAGTGATACTAGAGGGTTCAATGGGATAGCGCTAGATATGGTTGCTGCTGAAAAGAACGCTGCCAAAGTTGGCAAAGCTGTTAGGGCTCGCATCTTGCTTGAGTTTTCGTACAGTCAATGAAGGCTGATCTACTGATCTTATTCGGATCGGAACTCGGTCTCTTTATATAGACATGAATGATTTTAGACCAAGATACTAAATAACATACATTCACCTTATTGGTGCAAGTATTTATTTCCAGTGGGGTAAACATAAGAGATCGGCAAGATCGTGAAGAGACCGTGGGGAAATGGGTATTTTTGAAATGCTGAGCGTATAGAGCAGTATCGAGCTAGAGTAAAAGGTCCATGTGAATGACTTTGTTTAAAAAATTTGCCGATTTTAATAAAGGGAAAAAAGAGATTGCCGGTAAGCAGATAGCAGGAATTACAACGTTGCTGTTGGGTTCGGGATAATGTTGGGCGAGAGCCCCCATTTTTACCCTTTTCGGCATTGGTTGATGCTTTTGGCTGCCGTTAGTTGCATCGACGTTAAGGTTGTTTATTGGATACTGTCTTCAACTGAGTATTCTGAAGCAATGATATAATTCAGGAATTTTGTCGGAGGCCTAAATATTATCTTGACTGCTATATACATGTACACCAAATGATTAAAGATGAGTTGGCGCTGATCAAATTGGCACAACCATCCACATAGAAATCAATTGATCATAATTTTTTTTACAAGATTACAAAACAAATGCTCAGAACCAAAACATGTTTTGTAATATTTTGGTCGTAATTGATATCAACAGGACAAAATTCAATAATGACCAGGCTATTGTGGCATATAACATCAGGTTGCTGGGCAATAAAGGGAGCATAAACTCCATGTCTTTTGGTCTTTGTCTTAGCCCTAGAAGGGTAACTCCCTTGTCCACAGATGGTTACATAGTCATAAGCCCACATGTGCAAGCCTTGAGATAAATCACATTTACAAAATTTACAATTAACCTCGGCACAGTTCTAGAAAAAGGCGGTAAGTGAATATCTTGCATCACTGTGTACCCATACAATGCACGGTAACGCTGATGGGTTTGTGTTATCTAAATGTAGAAGGTTTCAATGTTTGTGACACCTGATGGATATGTCGGAGATTTCACTGCCGAGATGTAGCGGTCAAGATTGTTGCATAAACATCAAGACATCAACTGCTATCAAGGGGTGATGTTACTTTGCAGGCTGTAATTACAATGGCTTTGTTGTGAGCCGAGAAGTACAAAACGAGGCTCAAGGATAACAAAGAAAATAATGATAATCGCTATTTTAAATTGAAACCTATAGCAATTGCTCTGTCCTAGGTGTCGTGGACATTAGTTGACCGGAATAGCCCAGCAACTTCTGTCCCATGAGAATCTGTCTAACTAGGTATATAACGAAGATAATATGGATAAAGCTTGTCTCTCTTCACGTATCTTGTTCATGAAACATCTCTATAATGGCTAAAAAAGAAAGCCTGCCGTTTCTGTACACGCTGTTCTCTGCACAGATTGACCTGGGCGCCACTCCTCTGCCGAATTTAAGCGAACTTGAAAGTATAATTAGCATCACGGCCGAATGGGAAGAGAAGACATTGTTTTTCGGACCAAAGCGTCGCCAGCACACTGAAACATGGTACGTGACAGCTGACGCTAACACGTACGACCTCGTCGCCAACTTATTGCCGGAATCACCACGAAAACGGCCAAACGGAAAGTCACCGCAACATGTAGACCTAGATTCGCTCTCGCATTATTTCACAGTGCACACAGAACCCATCCTAGACAGAGACGCGAATAGGGTCAAAGTTACCCGCTGGAGCGACGGCAACCTGATGCCCTGGAACGAAACCAACCTGGCTCACGGCCTGTCGACCGGATCCGGCATCGAGCTGAAGCCCGATAATGCTCACCTTGCGCTCGGGCTAATGCAGGCAATTGTCAACTGCGCCTACGAATCGCGGTTTAGTCGCATACTGTTTCCTTGCTATAAACAGTACAAACGTACTGGTTCGGACTTGCAGTGGCACCACGGTCACTGGATGAACGGCAGAGCCGAGAATTGGTGGAACGCGGACAAGGCTGTCGCTGTGGCCAGGAAAGCGTTGTATACGCAGATATGGCAGGGAAATGTAGTCTGGCGGGTGCGAAGCACCACGGAAATGAAAGTTCCGCTGCGGTTAGATGGCTGGAACTTGGAGGACAGCACTTAGTAGAAGATCCGATAAACAGACTTTGAAGGGCCTGAGTAGTTTCCACTTTGGGAAACCTTCCGGATACGCGCATCTGCTCATGAGGCAGTTATTCTGTTCCACAGATTTCAGAGACCATGGCCTCATAGCCTTGGTGATACTACTTGGCTAGCCGATAAAAAGGTCGCATGATTGAAGAAAATGTGGAAATGTTGAGTGTTGATTTTTGGTAAGACAAGGTAGGACGAGGTACTACATTGTCAAAATCTTCTCCTTAAAGGCCGCAGACATCGCCCCATCAGTTCTAGAATACATGTCAACTGAACAATCCATTCGAGTCAACAATTTATCGAGTCCATTTTCACCTTTTTTTTTACCATACTTGTAAATGCAAGATGCATTATCAGAAAACAACGTCGGAGCTCGTGGCTCGGGCCATCAAGGTTTGCGACGAAATATGCGACTATACTACAAACCACCACAGCTACGGAAACAACTTGACCGATTGCGTCGACCTAGCTAAAAGCTGCAAGGAAGTCCTAGAGGTCCTCCAGTCCGTGGTCGAAAGCGACAGCAAGGATGACCAGGTGGCTAGCAGCGCCGAGAAGAGAATTGCAAAATGCGAGGATGATATCCGAGAACTAAAGAAACAACTGAAAGAATACAAATATTCCAATCAGAAGTGGCCAGGGGGGAGGCTATTGTATAGATTCAGGGGGAAGGAACTGCCTAATCTAAAGCCCAATCTGCAGAGTCTGCGAGACAAATTGGGCCGAGCGACGAAACTGTGAGATTATCTTCTGCCCAACGAAAAACAAAACAGACAAAACTGATAAAAATCCTATTCAGCACTACCGTCACCGTCGAAAAGTGGGAACATCGCACCGTGAAAACAATACTTCATGATGAAGCAGACGACGAGACAGAGCCCCCTCCTCCACGCTATACGAGATACGAGAACAAGCCATGTACCACGTATAGCACAAAATCGACAAGTACCAAAACCCTTCCTGCCGACTTTGCCGCTCAAGAGGCACGTGGCCCAGCACCTGCTTATAGGAGCCTTCATAAAACGGTGCGTTGAATGGCACTTTTCAAATGATGTATACATGACATAAGCTAATTTGTCATTACTTGTTTGATTCAAGGCCAACGGGGCGAATTTGCACCTAGGAGAGGCAAATATGCTATACAGGGAATACAATACCATGGCACATCCATGGAGTCTAGGGTGCCGGTCACAATTCTACGAGGCGAAACCAACTGGTGTATACATTGCGATGAACTATAGAGATAGAGCTCCGCGATACGTGTTTTATCTACAAGATGTACAGTTTTGTTGTTTCAATACACGCTAACAGAAAAACCACTTGACTGCCATCGATTGTCAAGGAGTTTGTATGGCGCAATTTAGTGACGGAACATTTCACAGGGGGTCGGCAACTGAAAGACGTTTTTTCATGTATTACGAAATTACATATGTAAGCATTCAGCCACTTTTGCACATGTTTTTGATAGTATTGTTTGATGGGCTGTATTTTTGTATGTTGGTTTGTCAAAACACCACTTTTATGTTTAGGTTGATATAGACATAACGAGTCACATGATTTCAATTGCCCTAGGTAGATTGACTCGATGACGGAAAGTGGCTATTTCATGAAGTTGCGACGCAACACATTGAAGAATATCGGAAACCCAAAAATTTTAAGCGTGGAGTGATCATTTGAAATGCAAGGATCAAGATTTGGTATACCATGGTTGTGTAGCATGGCTCTTCGCAGTTTCGGTTTGCCACGGGCTATCCTGCTTCGCCCTGGTGTTACCGCCTGTTTAATCCTCATTTACGGTGTGGAATTTAAAGACTCTTACAGATGTAAGTTGGTATTGGCGTAGTTGGTTGTGCTTCGGATTGGTCATTTAACCCTCCGAGACATTCGCCCTGTTTGTGTTCGATCTATTTTAAAGCTTGTACCACAGCCACAAAACGCGATTACGATATTTAAAACTGCTTGTGGTTTATTTTAGAATAATCGTTTCATGATAGAGCTCAAGATATACAGCTCGACAATGTTGCATCAAAGAATCATTTTGGTTTCATTCTCATTTTTTTTATCCCGTTTACGACTTGATATTGCGCATTTATTCCGGCATGTGAGGGAAAGGATGGGCAAGGGATTCCTGGCAGAAGGGAAGCTTGCCAACAGTCCAGATCTCGGTGTCCTATTCACCCGTAAATTGTCAGTGACTTTCTTGTTCACTATCAAAATCAAAAACAAAGTAAAACGCACCGGCTTCAGGTTCTTCTTGATCTCCGAGTCGAGAGTACCGGCCTTGATGGCAATGATCGGCGGGGCAGCATCAGGGTCATGGGCAATAGGGGAGCCACACTCGGAGCAGAAAATGCGGTGGACATCCTTGCCAGAGCTGCCCTTGCCAGCCCAGCTCTTGGTGGGGCCGTTGATGGTGAGCTTGTCCTTGGGGACAACGGCGACGAGAGCTGCCAAACAATCAGATCAGTGGGTCTGATGGAGGAAAAGCAGCAAAACACGTACAGTAGGTAGAGCCGGTCTGGCGCTGGCAGTCGTCGCAGTGGTCGTAGCCCGTGATGATAGGCTTGTCGACGTCAATGGAGTAGGTGACGGCCTTGCACAGGCAGTGTCCGGTGAGAACCATGGTGGATATCTGGATGAACTAGGATTGGATCAAGGAAGATAGGTGACTTGCAAGGTACTCGCCGTGAGGACCTTGTGGTGGCGGACAACGCTCTTTAAAGGACAGGAGAAGCTTCCCCCGCCATATCGACGTCACCGCCCCCGCCCACCTTCTTCCTCCGTCAACATGCGTCCGATGATTTGGAATTGGTCGGCCAGCAGCATGCTTATTATTGACATGGCAGTTATTATGGTAGTGACAAAGCACTATCATTCTTATCGTTGCAAATCAGTCAGCGTGCGCTAGCCTGGGCCCTGAGACGCCAAATGCCCCGAGCGCCCGCCATTGGCTGCTCACAACCACGCCGCATGAGGTATTTGGAATTATTTCAATCGTGCCCGACACCGCTGTCGCAGCCATGCCAGAACAACCAGGAACGCCAGGGAATGGGCGCCCTAATGCAAGGCCGATTAATAATTAGCTGTTTCTGTCTACTATGTAACCGGGACTCGGTGGCCGGACGGATGCAGCCAACCGGACACCGCTCCATACGGCTGGCTGTTCCCAACATTTTTTGGTCTTGAATCTCTTATTAATCAACTAATCTAGACGCCCACAGATGAGATGTCTATTTTTTCGCCGCAGCGTCCCTCAGCCGTCGGTCAATTCCCATCACAATCGCATAAACCGTGTTCAGCGTCGGCGTGTTCAGCCCCAGCTCCTTGGCCTTGCGATATGGATATCCCAGAATGACTTCGACTTCCAGAGGCCGACCGGCTTTGCAGTCGGTCTGCATGCTCGATACAATGCCCGGCATACCGAGAATCCTGTCCGTCAACACATCCACGAACCCGTGCTCAAGAGTGGTGACACCGCACGCCCGGCCGACGTCGATAACTTCGTTCATCAACTGGCGCGTCACGGGCATTGCCTCGGAGCTCGAGTCCAGCCAGCTGCGCGAGTCCATGAGAGTCATTGTGGTGATTGAGTTCCACGCCGCGTTCCAGACGACCTTTTGCCAGCGCTGCAACGGCATGTCTTCGAGGACGGTGAATTTGGTGCCTCCGGTTGTTAAAAGTGAGGAGAATGTGTCCAGCCGGGTCTTTTCCGTCTCGCTCGGTGACAGCGGAGATGGAAACAGCCCCATTTGCATGTCTTCGTTCTTGCCATGTTCGACATAGCCGGGTGTGTTCTGTATGGCGCCTGTCCATGTCTGCATGTCATTAGCGACTGTTTCAAGCCACAGAGGGCAAGTACTTACCACACAGGTGATTATCGTAGCCTTGGGCCATGTATCTCTGAAAGGCTCTTCATTGCCGACTCCGTTTTGGATGATCACAATAGTGGTTTTTGATTCTTCAACTGCCCGACCGAGCGCAGTCACCGCCAACGTCTGGTCAATGGCCTTGTGTGCGCAGACAATGTAGTCGAATGTCTGGTTTGCTTCGGCCGGCGTTTTGATCACGCTGTGAGGGACGACGGTGTGTTTGCCGTGGTTGGCCGAGTTGATGACGAGTCCCTATCCCAGCAGTGAGTTTCTATCGTTTTCACAAAACAACAAAGTGAAGCAGAACATACGTTATTCTTGACAGCATCGTAGTTGGATCGCGCCACCACGGTCAGCTGCACATTCGGATTGCGACTCAGCACAAAGGCGTAGAATGAGCCGATTCTGTATTCTCTTCAGTTAGACATCGATTCATGTTTGCAGAGTAAGAAGACCTACGCTCCCAGCCCGTAGAGAAGCACGTCAATCTTGCCACTTGAAGCCATTTTCATAAAACCAAGGACAACTGTACAGATAAACAACTTGAAGTTTTCCGGCAGAATATATTTCAAGGAACACTGCAAATGTCTTTAACCTAACCAATTACCCCCAATCTTTCCCCGCAGCCCCTCCGGACTTGTCCAGGGTGGCCAGCCCACGCGATGTGGGATGCCCAAGCTGTTCTCTCTCGGCGCGAGGCCGAGGTTCCCGGCTGCAGCCAATGGTTGCGGGCGCTGCCGGTCACTACGGGGGCAGCACAGCGGAGGGAATGCCGATGCTTGTATAAAGATGTCCAAGTCAGTATGCTAAGAGGAGTTGAATTATTATTGGTGAAGTTGAGAGAATATAGATTTCTCGCTTAAATGTCAGAGAATCTACAGGCTGCTTTTCACGTAACACAACAGGGCGGCTGTGGTACTTGCTAAGAACCAGTAGATGCAATCAATTAAATCACAGCTTCGCAAATGCAGTCAAATCCCTCTCCAGCCTCGCCGTGTTGAGCATGCCCCTTTCTAGCTCCGAGACCTTGGTCGCCCCGATCAACGCCATGTTCACCTCGATCTCCTCGCGTAGGATTTCGATCATGTGTCTTGTTCCTGCCTCACCGTAACCAGCACACATGCTATATAGGAATGGGCGCCCCAGGCCAACCGCCGTCGCACCAAGCGCAAGGGCCTTGATCACATCTGTGCCGCGCCGAATACCGCCGTCGATGAAAATCTGCATTTTCTTGCTTTTGATGATTTCTGGGGCGTACTTGTTAATTTCCAGGAGGGTGAGCAACGGCGCCTGCGCTGTGTCTTGTGACCGGCCCCCGTGGTTGGACAGCACGATTCCGTCCACCTTGTGTTTGTATGCTAGGACGGCGTCTTCGACAGATTGGATCCCCTTGATGACGAGAGGCAGCGAGGTAAGCTTTCGGATCCAGGCGATCGTGTTCCAGTCGAGGTAGGGCGAGACGGTGCTAGATAGGGTTTTGGCGATTCCTTGCACTGCTTGGTCTTTGCCGAGTTGTTGATTTTGTTCGCCAACCTGAAATATTTCGTTAGCATAAGTGAATAACTAAATAACAAACAGAGGGAAAATAGAGGAGAGACCTACATCAACCTGTGCTTTCAGCCGTTCATCTCGCTCTCTCTTCCCCGTCACCGGGGAATCCACCGTCAACCAGATCCCTTTCACCCCAGTCTTGATGGCCTTTAGTATTGTCGCCTCTGAAATTTTCTGATCCTTGTGCATGTATAACTGGAAGAAAATCGGCTGTTGTTCACCCCCCGTACGGGCTTGCATGATCTGGTGAAGCGACATACTCGACCGCGTTGCCACCAACTGTGCCAGCCCTTCATGACCAGCTGCAGCTGCAAGGGTGCATTCGCCTTGCGGATCAGCAAACTTGGCAATCCCAACGGCAGACATGTAGACGGGCAGCGAAACGTCGCATCCCAGAATCTTGGTGTGGGTGTCGATACTCCCGACATTGCGTAGAATCCGCGGCCGTAGTAGCACCTTGCGATATGCTAGCTCAGCCTCTGCCTTGGAGTACTCGTCATCTGCGCCTGCAAAGTAATAGGCCCATGCGTTGGCCGGTAGGTGTTTTTCGGCGACTTGTTCAAAGTCGCGGAGATTGATTAAGGTGCTCAACGGGGGAGGGCCATCGTCGGACGTCGCAGCAGAAGGTTTCTGCTCTGAAGTGTTTGCTTTTTGTGAACTTGGCTGGTCCAATGCGGATGGGTCGACTGTGCCTTTGAAGGCCTCCGGCGACAGTGTCTCCTCGATCAGCTCTGCTGGGTGAATAGCGTCATAGTCGTCTGTTGCGTCGCGACCAGCACAGTTCAGAATCACGCGAGCACCGCCAGGGTGTTCATCCAAGAAATCTGGTGTAATGTAAGGAATACTGAAAAATCAAATGGAGGAAGATTAAACAAACCAGTCACGTCGTACACTTTTCCTCGCACAGCTATCCAGCATGATTCCTTGCTCTTGTGCTGAAACACTTCGGTGCCGGATATTGTGACGCCCTCGTTTTTCTGGCCCATCTTGGTCGGATAGAATCAAATGAAAGAATTGAAAACGCTTAATTCCATGGAAACACATGCGCATATAGGAAGGTTTATGTGTTGTGAGCAGGAGCAAAAAGTGACTCACCCCACGGCTTCGACTCCGCATTGTCCACCCCAAGCTGTATTCCCTGTTAAGAATAGCGTGGGGTGGATGTGTGGGGGTCAAGAGACACCACAGAAGCAGTACATAGCAGGCTGCCTATCAATATGTGAATTCTGAAAAACAAGAAGAAGATGCCCGCCATGCTGTAGATACATGTATGTAATTGTTAGAAAAACATCCACCGGCGACAGGCATGGCCGCTTGCCGCCTGCCGCCTTCCACTTTGGGCACCGCCGCTGCAGGCGACTTCCTCTACGCTCTCAGCTTGAGTTCACCTTTCCCCCCTTTCTCACTCTCTGGTCTTGCAAATCCTCGACTTTAATGAGCCTGGGTAAGGTGCTTCAGCATGCCGAAGTCGAAAACCCCTTCAGGGGGAATTTGGGTCGCAACTGGAAAGAGAATTCCTGGAAGTCATCAACAGGTCCGCTTTCTCACGTGTACGAGGTTTGTTTATTACTTACATGACACAGCCTTCAAAAAAGTTCCAAGTACACCGACTTGACTATCAAATGTGGCACTCAATCATTCGAAGTGCATCAATGCATCGTCCTTTCTCAATCTTCAGTCTTGGAAGAAAGATACCTTCGTGAAGGAAAAGTAAGAGATTTCTCATCTATGGTTATTTTCTCTTGGGTCTGATGAACGAAATACAGTTAGAGATGAAAGATCACCCACTACTAGTCACTAAAATGATCGACTACTTCTACACCCGAGACTACATGGTTGACGATCTGGACTTTTCGGCAGCCTCGTTCAAGCAACTGACCGAAAGTTTTATCGAAGATTTTTGTTCGGTTCTTGAAACATCCACGGGGCTGGGTCCATTGCCATTTCATATGATGATGTATTTATTGGCACATCGCATGGAAATCTCGGGACTGAAACTTCTGGCCAAGGATCGTGTTACACGTTTCCTAATCGATAACATGACTCTTGATATATTCCCGTGGTCCATTTCTGCCATATACAACACATACAACATGAATGGTGATCCAGTCCATGAACTTCGAGATATTGCCGTCCAGGGTACCATTGATCATAGGGCCGATCTAAGACGCGGCAACCCCATGGTGCTCGGCAACGACCTTTTGGACGACATGCCCGAATTCACACGTGATGTTCTAATTGCAATGATGGACCGGGAAATGGAAGGTGACCAAGGAATGACAGTTTACTACTCACCTTCATGTTGGGGAACATGGTAATTGCCCGCTTGTGCGTGAATGTCTCAACAGCCTTCCAAACCTGATGTACTAAGGCGGGCACGCAGGTATTGAATTGAATCGAGGAAGCATTGTTGGTGCACTTTGATATTTCTTCCAGTGATACTGGGATGGTCAGGCTTTTATTGTGTTTACCAGAATCAGTTTCCTTATTCATTTGAATAAAAACCCTGTCTGCTCTTCTAGTTGCACCAGGCTGTTCTGTTCTTCAAATTCCAGTATTTGTGATGCAGCAAAACCAAACAATCAGATCCTGTAAGCTACTAAGCACTCTCAATGACCAAGAATTAGGGGTTAGGTTTAATTATGTTGTTCTTAATGCTAAGTAACAAGGCAAACCTCATCATAGGTATGCATAACGGCATATTTGATACTAGCAGGGAGATCTATGTTTAGATAGCAGCGCCGCAAGTGCACTTTCCTTTTGCTTTTCAGAAGTCGAGATTATCGTGGCACGGATGACACCCCGGTCCCTTCCAAGGACTACGAACAGGTCTGATCTGAAGAGCTGGGCGTGCCGTCTAGATTATCCGCAACAACAGACATGTCTAGAAAAGGCAACTGGGGATTGTAGGATTTAAGCAGTCTGGCCTAGATGACTCTAATACGACACCTGCGGGGTTTCTATTACTAGCTAGCTTGACCGGATCCTACGGCGAGATTCTAGGCGGTACATGACCGTCCGAGAAAGCCTTCAAATCTCTGGTACGAGGGAATGAACCGCGACTCGTGACTGCGAGAAACGACTGGGATTGGCTCATATTTAATCTTGACACCTGAAAATTCACATTTTCCTTGTTTAATCTTCGGCCATAATACGCCTAACAGAGAACAATGGCGGGTCTCTTGGACGGCGGTTACCCGTTTAGGAAATTCTTGCATGCATCCCTAGCTAGATAGCCTAATACCACCTCCTCAAGTTTTTGGTAGCGGTCAAACATCACGTTTGACTTTGTTTTCAGACTTTCTTTTATTGTTTCCTCGCGATGAGGTTTCGTACACTTGACGAAAACTCGCAAGCCAAGTTCCGCTTTGTGCATCCGGTACATTGTTGTAGACTATCACAACGCAGTCTGTGTTGCCTGCAGTCATCACAGGATTTCATCCGCGACAAATATGACATACTGCTGACTGGTTTTATACTGCATAAACACTCGGGACTTCAGAAACAAGGTTACTTCAATGTGAACGGGAAAACTCATACCGGTTGTATAAGTATTGATGTAGGTCAACTTCAATTGATCGCACCGCCAACGAATACCATGGTATATCAATTTCAAAACTGAAAAGCATGAACCTTTATTTAAATTAGATTTATCTATATATTAATTGCCTTCGCCATCTAGTTGGATTGGCTGATGCTTAACACTCAATTGATGCACGAGGATCCTGAATCCTTGGTGGATCTTAATTGTCGACTATTACTATGTTCATGGGTTCCAGCAACAGTAGGATCATATCAATTGATGGCATGTATTTTGTTTTGTTTCAATTTTACTATTCTTTAAAACTTGACAACTACCCTATTTATCATGCCCTAGTGAGCATCAATTGATTGATATTCACACAGGCTAAAAGCCATAGACAACTAATATACATAGCTTAATAGGGTAGGTTTACAATATCAATCAATTTGGATTTTAGACGCGTTATTGTCGACGAGTCAAAACTGACTAGCGATGACTCTCCAGATAGGATAGGGGGTACACGCCGAACTCCCGATGCCCCACAGTAGCGGCGAGGCTATTAAGAAAAATTTCCGCCTCAAAGGGTAGCGAGATAGAAAAGGCGAATGTTCCCCCCTTTCGCAATAATAGCAACATACTCTTCTCTGTCCATCGCGCACATCAATGGCTGCCAATCAATGTGTCGGTAACCCGACCTTCAACGAGGTCACAAACGGCGCCATCTCCGAATGGCCCGACAACCTCCCGGGACTCATCTGTAAAACGCCCCCATTTGGCACCAACAGCGCCTCTCGGTTCGCGCAGTGCTGTTCTGGTCCCGTATACAATATCACATCGCCGACAAGCGCCGATGATCCAGCTTATCCCGTCAGCTGTGCCACGCTCTGCCAGATGGACCCGGCCCTGAATAAATTTAACAACAAATACCCGTATCATTGGAGTGACCACTTCATGTGTCTCACTGATGGTGGTACCGAAGCCTCGGATTGGGACGTTGTCTGTGATACTGTGACTGTGAAAGGGGATCCGGCGCCGACTTCATTCATCCATACTCCAACGGGGCCCTGGCAGACCAGCAGCTATGCTCTCGACAGTTGGGGGTTTCCTGAGCCTACGGCGGTGTCTGTCCTCTCCAACGTCCAGTCGGAGACGACAGCAGTTAGCTCCACGAGATCTAGTACTCCCACCGCCACTAGTACAGGTCTCTCGGAGACAGCATTGCCTTCGACATCGGTATTGCCGTCGATTAGCTCGTCTCCGCCATCATCACCATCACCATCACCATCATTATCTGGAACAGGAACTACAACAGCACCTGTACCGACGACTAGCACGTCGAATGGCGGAAAACTCAATTTGAAAAATGCTTCTACGGCGCTGCTTGCTGTTTCCATGCTCTGTATTGGATGGGGTTCTCTTTAAGTGTCAGATGGAAATGATCCATGGCGAGTACAGTATATAAGTATTTGAAACTGGCTCGGTATTTATTTTCGACATATTAATAAAGATGGCGATTGGTAAATGTGCCACTCTGATCGGTGGTCAATACATGTAAGATCGTATCAGGAAATCTGGGGTACATCAAGGATACTAATAATACATGTATAATACATCTTGTTGGAAATTCCTATAAATGGGTAACATTGAACCAACATTGAAATTACTTACATTATTTGTTCTTTGTTGTCATCCAACAACAGGATTTCACCCCCCTAGCTTAGGCTGATTGAAGCCAACACAACGCCGGGTCATGGCATTATTAGCGTGCCGGGAGATGGCGGAGTACTGTCTTCAAATGGCAAAACAGGAAGCATCTATCTCCGCCAATGTTATCGATCTGTCTCCCGTTATGCATCACTAGGGCATTGAAGATCACCGTTCCGCTACAATCGGTGTGGTGATTGGCTTTCTCGTGCATCGTATTGAAGCGAGCGACGTGACAAACATCTCTCTAGTTCCATCACATAAATAAGCCCGATCTCTTGTTAGCGCTAGAGGAATAGAGAGGGGAGGGTTACTCCGATTTAAAGTAAAGATTGGCGCAGCCATCTGCCGAAAGCAAATGCCATCGTTTTTCCGTTGTGATCTCATTTGTCGTCGGCAGCACGTTACTAATCCATATATAGATACGGGTGAATGCTAAGCTATGCTCAAGTCGTGTTCTTTTGAAACACACCATTGCTAGGATTGAATAATCCAGCGACGTGTCCAAGTCAAAACACGGAGATCGAGCCGCTGCCAGCAAGTGTCAATGGGTTGGATCGATGTATGTTGGCTGCACACCATCACAGATTTCCCGCCGGCAACGTGCATATGCTGCATACGTTCTCCACCACTCAAGATCCTCCTAGCGAAGCGCCTGTTGTGTCGAGTCATGCACATGTGGTAGGTATGTCATTGGGCAGTGAGTCAGTTAGTCAGGCTGTTGTCGAAAGTTTAGGTCAGCAATACTGGCCAACAACGATCGGTCTCGGCGGTTGAGACATCAACACGATTGTTGTTGAAGTTGAATTCAACCCCATACCACTTCGCAACTCCTGGTATGATTCAATATCGTGAAGACCCATACCCAGAAATCCTAATACTGATTTAGCTGAGGCCGCTGCCATTGTCATCTGATTAAGGTCTCAGAAGAAAGACCAAGTCGCAAAGAGGGAAAATCAATCACATGAGTTGTCAAGTTCAATTATTATTCCGACTTTTCTCTATACCAAATATGAGCAACATGGACACATAACCCGAAATTAAATATTAAACATTAATAAGGAAATAATGATCAAGAGGGTGCACTCCGAAGAAAAAAAATAAAGAAGAGGAAAAGAGAAACACGGACAGAGACAAGACAGAGGAAGAGAGAGAGAGAGAGAGACAGTGTTCCAAACCCTCCCAGGAAGTTTGAACATGCAATGACACAAACCTGCTTTTTGTATGGTTTCCATAGGTCCGTCCTGAGGCTCAAATTGCGTATGGCCATCTCCAATCGCCCAACCTTTGTCTTGACCTTTGGAAAATTCTGACAATGTCGGACAGGAAAATTCCACCACGTCAAGCTAAACACGGGATTCTATGTTCTTAGCATAGTCGAGGCACGGCTC
Source organism: Talaromyces rugulosus (assembly GCF_013368755.1). Taxonomy (NCBI): domain Eukaryota; kingdom Fungi; phylum Ascomycota; class Eurotiomycetes; order Eurotiales; family Trichocomaceae; genus Talaromyces; species Talaromyces rugulosus. The sequence continues at coordinate 1,771,125 of NC_049566.1, read as the reverse complement.
TCGAGTGTGTGGTTATTCGTCGTTTTCCCTTGGGAAAGATTAGATGGGTTGATGTCAATGGCTTTGCAGAAGATGGCGAACTGGGCGATTGGTCTTTGGGCGAGTTACAGGGTGAATCTTCAGTTGTATCTATGACATGGAGATGATTAGTTAACTAGTACTACAGGTATCCGCTTGTCTGCGAAGAAAGATGCTCACCAGGATTAGGACTAGAAAGCCCAGTTTGATTTTCTGGCCCTGATTCGGACTGGACGGATGATAAGATTAGATGGGTTGACGTCAATGGCTTTGCAGAAGATGGCGAACTAGGTGATTGGTCTTCGGGCGAGTTACAGGGTGAATCTTCAGTTGTATCTATGACACGAAGATGATTAGTTAACCAGTGTTACAGGTATCCGCTTGTCTGCGAAGAAAGATGCTTACCGGGATTAGGACTAGAAAGCCCAGTTTGATTTTCTGGCCCTGATTCGGACTGGACGGATGATAAGATTAGATGGGTTGACGTCAATGGCTTTGCAGAAGATGGCGAACTAGGTGATTGGTCTTCGGGCGAGTTACAGGGTGAATCTTCAGTTGTATCTATGACACGAAGATGATTAGTTAACCAGTGTTACAGGTATCCGCTTGTCTGCGAAGAAAGATGCTTACCAGGATTAGGACTGGAAAGCCCAGTTTGATTTTCTGGCCCTGATTCGGACTGGATGGGTGATCAGGAATCGACTCCAAATGAATAGCTAGGTGAACTGGTCCCTGTTGGAGGCATGCACCTACCCTATTGTTCCTGCGTCGATTTAACGATCCCAACAATCCTCGTAATGGGTTGGATGTTGCCGGAGAAGATTGGCTCGAATCAGAAGCCATTCTTGTTCTGCGACCGGTGCAATACTGATGCTAACTCTGGAGTTGGACACCTAATCGGGAGTCCTTGTCAGCTGAAAGGAATATAAAGGAAGAGACAAGCTGGAGACAAAACAATAAATGAAAAGGGGGTGGGTTTTTGGACGACGAACACCGACTAGCGCTGCGGGCAAACACACCATTCTGACCGACTTCTCTCCAAGATCATTATTTTATTGTGTTTGTGTGTGCCCATCGAGGTAGCCGATACGACTAATACGTTTTCGTCGTCCATATATGCTTTTTGCTATTTCAAGCCGCACAACTACAACATGGCCGGAGCCGTTAGGCACTGCTATTGGAGCTTGATCGGTCTATAAATGTGTCGCCTCGTTTTGGCTGCGCGCCCAAACCGGGCTAAATCCAATGTGAATTAGCGGACATCGATCATGGATCGCTTCTTCAACGTTCTCTCGGCTTCTATCCCAGGTCTCGCGCATTCCGCTGACTTGCCTAGTAGATTTCCAACCGCATCTTTTTTGATAGCCTGCCGAAAGAAGCCCAGCTGCTCGTTTCGACAAGACAGGCCGTATCGAATGACAACACCAGTCATTTGTCATGGAGGGCCCGTTCGTTCGGTTGGATTTGACGTTGGGGTAGTCCGTAGACTACTAGCGCCAGTGGTTAGACCCTATCCAGGCAGCAGCTGAGCGAAGGTGCCATGGCTGTGCGGCGAAATTCGTCTGGCGATCGCACAGATTGACTCGCGAGAGGGTTCTCGGGGTTCCTGAGAAGACGGCTGGGGGCAGCAAAGGATCAATTAAGGAGAAGCTGTCGTTGTAGTAGCGGAGGCGGACAGTTGGTCCGTGGCGGGAACGTTCCATATGCAGAATAATGCCTTCAAGGCTCCACCTTCCCAACGTTCAGCCTCTTTGTTTTCGTCTCCTCTTTCTCCCTCTCCCTCTCCCTCTCTCTCTCTTCCAACTGCCCTCCTTTACTTTCAGTATTCTCTATCTATAGTCAGACTTCAATCATCTAGCTTGTCATTCAATTTTTTAATCCTTTTTTTTTTCCGTTTCTCACACTGAATTCGATGTAAAAACAGAACGCGTGCGCCGCCCCAGTCCGCTATGCCTTTTACTGCGTCCTGCGCACCCTCGCCAACTCGGTCCACGAAAAGAAATACGTTATTGTCGTCCTCGTATGAGATCCCACTAGCTACTTGCTGCCCTCTTTCTGTCTAATGCTAACCTACAAGTTATCCGGTGTAGCAAGCATGGTTTGCCAGTGAAAACAAACGAAGAAGCGATTTCGTACTGAGAAGATTGCTCTCTCGCGCCCAGAACTCGCTACACCATGTTATTCTGCAATTTATCGTGCAGCCCGCTTTAGTCTCATGGTCGAGCTATGTTTATTGTTAACGAATAACCTCCGTGGCTGCCAGAGGGCTTTTCTTTTGACGAAGACGCAATGTAGTCGACATCAGAGACGACATGAACCGACGCTAAATCGCACTTTCTGGCCATGCCTGCAAAGTTTAATCATTGGATGGCTATCGCCCAATGGCCGTTGACGGATATTTTCCGGGCTTACGATCACGAACACGTGCGATGTCCTAGCAAAGCGAGCGTCAACCGAAACATCTATTCCGTCTCGGTGATAATTGTTGTTGATTTAATTTGCCTACCGATCTCATCTGAAACCTGCCCCGAGATCACAAAACATATCACTGGATAAACGAGTTGGGACTACTGCAGGAGAAGTTCTGGGGCAGAGGTTGAACTGGTTCTCGGCTCATATTGTTCACCACCTTCGGCACCAGTGATGTCCTAGTGTGATGCAACCAAACACTTACATGCATAGCCGCCCACGCAGCGATAGCGTGGGACCTTTTTAGTCGATCTCATCCACTGTCCATGAGGCCAGGTAGCAGCGCAAGGCTTTGTGGCCTGAGAACGCAGCCAGTTCCTACAAATGAGGGGCGATACTGCTACACCCTATTTCTTCATGGATTATGCAAGTTGTCAAGTTTTTTTCGCAACCCTCACTTTGAATGCGCGCTGATGACGAGGCTGCGACAGACACGGCCTGAATATGCAAAACGGCCCCAAGGAAGTAGCATATAAAGTGAGAGCCAGGTCCTTCCTTATCGATCCAAGTTGTCTTGCAAAGTATATTCTTCTTTCTATTGGAATGTTAAAAAAATGTCACAACACGAGAAGTATTTGAGTGATCTTGCTGAATCCTTTGTTATGAAACCAAGGGTTGCATTTGCCAAAAGATTTAATACAATTTCTTTCAAAATTCTCCTTCGTCTTGAGAGTGAGCTACTTGAGATTGAAAGCCGTGGATTTCAGGATATGCCAGGCGATGCGACATCCACTAGTCTCGGCTCTCCCACGAGTTCTCAACCATCGTCGACAGGCCCAACACGTCAAGCTGGGGGCAGTGGAGAACAGTTAGCAACATTTGATGAAGTGCGCAAGAAGATGGAAACGTACCGTATGTCTAGCCGTTTGCAGTGGTCTTCCCTTGGGGGTGGTTTGTTAACCATCTCGAACTATGTAGAAGACTTTCTTCTTCGGTTTATCAAGCTATACAGCTTAAAACCTATGGACTACGTCGACCGTAACGCACTCCACCATCATTTAGCCAATTTACGTGTATCTGAGATAGCTCCCGACACCTGGTCGGACACCAATGACCTCGTTGGTGTCTGTACCACTCACCTCCCAAAACGAGACCGGTTTACCGAAATGCTAATAAAGGCTCTGTCTTGGATTATAAGTCAACCGCTTGTCGACAAATTGTTGAAAGTGGGTTGCATATCTTCCTCGAAAAGTGTAATTTAGCATTGTTGACTAATAAAGCAACAGGGTGATGACGACAACGTTTACGCAAATGAAGAGACGATCGCATCATGTATTGTTGTTTTCAATGTTTGCATTGCTTCACTCATCAATATGATGGCCTTGTTTGTTCTCTACGCGATTCACTCGACCTTGGCGAAAATAGGCACAATTTGCGCCTTTTCCATGCTCTTTATGCTGTCTGGTCTGTTTTTCACCGGGGCTGATCCTATCATGGTCTATAGTTCCACTGCTGCGTAAGTTCATTCTTGTCTTTTCACGGTGGGGATTTTTATTTTAACAGAGTTTCTACTACTAGGTATTCGGCCGTCCTTGTTGTGTTCATTGGCAATGTCAACTGATGCGATTTGGGGATGGGGTGTTACTCAAGGTATCCAATGTAAGATGGCGTGTGCTTATTGGGTTTCAATAGCTTGACGAATTTTGTTTCTGTCTGTGTATTTATGAATGTACAATTGGTTTTAAACATATGAGTGTCAATAGTCGCTAAACAACAGTACCGTCGCTCCCTCCTTCACATCAAGCGATCCCTCCACTATAAATATAGTATGCATGCAGTAGCATTTCCCTGGAAATTTTCTTGTTTCCCAACACTTGAATCTTAAAATCATGGATAAACTGTTGTTAACAGCCGAGCTAGTTTCTCGAGACGGCGTTTTTGGTCGGCCATGTACCGCTGAAAGCCCTAAACTCTGGCCCGCGAGTTTCGTATGCACTCTATATCCCTCCAGCAAGCTATAACGACACCACCAAACTTCCGCTTCTTGTCTCTCGGTACATGGCACCCTGCCCAGGTGGACTACATTAAACGAAGAGGAAATAACCTCCTTACGCCGACACTGGTCCTTGTGCCGTCCTCGCTCCCTAGTTCCCGGCTGGTCTTGACGGACCAAACGATTTAGATTCCTATAAAACTCTCTGCTCGGCGACCTTCCGGTCAGATTTAGCACTCCTGTCTATTTTAGACGAGCTTTCCTCAGCGATGGCCGAATATCGACACTAACGAAATCTTCCTGATGGGATTTTCGCAAGGCGGCCAATTCGTCCATCGTTTCCTGTACCTTTACCCTGAGAGACTAGTTACTGTCAGCATCGGAGCACCAGACAGAGTAACCATGCTCAATAAAGATGGAAAATAGCCGACTGCTGCAATAGTAGATGTCTAAAAAAATATTCAACTAATCAATTGATAAGCTATACGTCGACATATAAATGAACTAGCAAACCCTTACCATTAGGGTTGACCCTTTTTGTCGTAGCGGTATTCAGTTCGACACTATAGATCTAGTAAGTTACTATCTAATTAATAATTAGCTCGGAAGATAATGAAACCTATAAAGATAAAGAATTCTAAATATCAATTGATAGATTAAAAAAGTTAAAGATACACAAAAAGAGCAGGGTTATAGAGTCCTAAGTAATAAATATAATAAGCTAGAAACAACTTCAAACTCTACAATATTTGCAAACTGTTTGGGAGAAAGATGGTACAGATAACTAGTTAACTATATATCGTATTATAGCGAGTCTACGTGACGAACTCTCTAGTCCCATCATATTGAACCAAAATACACATTGAGCCGGGGCCCACCCAAAGCGGGAGCGGTGGGTCGACAGGTGGCACGGCTTAATATCTGAAGAAAAAGCTGGAGGCGGGCACTAAACTCATCTCGACTGAGAGTTCGAGTCTAAAACTAATAGTGGTTGATCATCTGCGTGATGCTTCAAGCTAAAATCAATAGTCTATGCGGAGTTCGTTCTCCGTAGAGTCAGCTCCGTATGGTGTATTATATCCCAAAATAATGTACAGAATATTGGGTAAACGTGGGATTCTTGAAATTGTCCACTGTGAAATCGCCGATTGACACTGACAGATTCTTGTGGTACCGATCAACACAGTTGACATTGATTATTCCGTACTTTATCACTCTTACGGGGTACAAGCCGTAGTTATACTTTATCATGACTTTGTATGCTTACTTGATGATGAAACTAGAACAGTGGATTGGCAAAAAAATGTCTTGAGAATAAGGCAATTAACAACAGACAGAAAGAATGAAACGTAAACAAGCTTAAATTTGAGGAATGGTGATCACACCGACTTCATATGCGAGACTAAATAGACTAGTTATTTGTGATAGCGAAAGCTAGCTCAATTTATGCAGGCAGCATATCCCGAGGCATGACAAGACAAATACTTAAGCTCACCTGAGAAACATTTCAATTCTCTGACATTCTCCATCCATTCTTTCGTCTTCCTTTCCTTTTGTATTGCTCTGCAAAGCATCTGGTATCATGTTGCTCAAGCAAGTTATCGCCGGCCTGGTGATACCCACTGCCACTTCTGCTATAGGCCATCATGGAGCACTGCACGGTCTCCTCCAGGCGACGCCTTCTTTTTCAGGAGATTCGATAGTGCTACATCCAGGGCTGCACCCTGAACATAATGCCAGTGATGTTGCCCACCTTCGTCCTGAGCGAACCAAGAACCTCTACTACAGCCAGGAAGGTCATCGCTGTAAGCTAACTGCCGATTCTGTCTACAAACTTACTTTCTAACTTAGACAGCTGCTCTTCACGGCGCAAAGCACGCATCCGTTGACGCAGTCTTCGTCCGCGATACCGTCGTTTTGGATCACTCGAGTCACATCAAGACAATAACCTGTGATAGCGGCGATATTCACATTTGTTTCCAGACACTGGAGGCATTAGACGTTGTGACAGAAACCTGGGTCGACCGGGACAGTTTCAATCTAGTTACTTACCATGTAGGCTGCGGCGATGAAACGTCAGGAAAGCGCACCTTTTTCCACGCCTCTGACCTTACCGTTTATCCCGACACCATGTGCGCGGTCATGGCAGCTGTCCCGGTTGAAGAAGAAAAGGCGTTGGACTCGGGAGTTGTTACCTGGGGTACATACGAGTCGCCGGATGATAGAAGACGATCACCTATAAAGGGCCATGTTCGCGCTGTGCAGCCACCGACGAAACCAAAGCTGAGGAAGACACCGGGCGGTAAACCGGCGTCGATGTCACGTAGACCGGCCTCCATGATGCGCAATGGGATAAAACTACACAATGGAACGATGCATGGTAACGGGACAAATGGAACTGTGCCAGTGTACCAGGATTTCATGGATCTAACAACCCAACCTGTTGCCCTCAGGACCTTCTTCAATGACTCCAAAATCGATACCACCCATATGCAAGATGAGGTGAATGTTATGGATTTCATGCCGATGGATGGCGAAATGGAAAAAATGAATACGACGGAAATGGGTGGGACTAACATGACTAGGAGACACACGTCTCTGATGTCTAGGCGACACGCGGATATGATGCATCGGAGAGGGATATTCGGTGACATTTGGGAGGGTCTTAAAAAGCTGGGCAAGGTAGGCCACGATACATCAACTGATATATCATATTCTATTCAGATCAACAACATTGAACTAATGATTTTCGTCAGTTGATTGGAGATTTCTTCACAGGGGCAGCTAAGCTAGTAGCAACTGTAGGCGATTTGATCGTCAATTTCGCAGTGATCAGCTTGAAACTTCTCATGGTTCCTTTCGGCGTCCCCTTTGACCACTCCATGAACTACGATATCGTCTTGGACAAGCGTCTCGACGGGCTCGGTGGAGGAAACAAACCTCCCAAAATCTTCGGCATTGGAAATGGATTTACCTTGGCCAAAACTGTGGAACATGGGGCGGAGTTTTATGTGCAATGTGCCAAATGTGGCGTTCATGCAAACATGAATCTGAACGGACGACTTGCCTTTAGCATTCAAAACGGCGTTACTGAAGGCTTTGTCGAGTTTAACAACAACGACGAGTTCATTCTGGATGCCCAGTTTGGGATCAGCTTGTCTGGAAAATTGGCAACTAAGACCTGGGAGACACCGGTTAAGGATAGAAGTGGTAGACAGCTCACAGCGATCCCATTCAGTCCGCTGTCCATTCCCGGAATTATCACCATTGGACCCCAGGGTTCTATCAGTGTGGCGTTCACGGCAACGCTTGAGGGTAAGGCTGAGTTGCTGGTCGGTGGCAGTCTTCGCATAGCACCGGGCACGGCACGAGTCAGCGTTAAAGAAAAGGACAATAATGGAATTCATGGACTGGAAGTCACCTTCACCCCGGTGCTTAAGGCGACTGGATCCTTCACCGTTACGGGAGATCTGGGTCTGCCAATTGCCATTGAGTGTGGAATTGATGTGTTGAACGGCAAGTTCAAAAAGACGGTTGGTCTGGTTGATACTCCGTCGATATACGTGCAAGCCATTGCTTCGAATGATCCGTCAACGCCGTGTCATGACGGTGTTGAAGTACGGCTAGGTGCTAAGAATCGAATCCACGTTGCTGCTCTGGATTTGTGGGACTATGATATTCGAGATGATATCATATACGAAGCCGGTCTAGGCTGCGTCACGTAAGTTGACTTTTCCCTTTCAAAGCCGCCTATATAATCTGACATCCGATAGGAAAGATGGATGGGATTCCGGCAAAGTGCAACCCTCGAAAACGATTATCGACGCCGTGGTCAAGAAATCAGACGGAGACCCAACGAAAGAAAACACACCACTGAAAGACGTCGCAAAAAATCTTAAGCAGCCACCGGGCAAGCAAGGCTTCCGACTTTTAATGGACGCCGATGAGGACTCGGTTCTGGTTTCGGGTAACGATGGCGGTATTTATGCAGTCGACCGGAGTCAGAATTACGACCTCAGTGCACCCTGGGGGACATTGGATATGACGAAGAATCCGCTGACGTTGGATGTGTTTGGGCGCATTATTGCCTACACCTGGCTCAGTCCATTGAAATACGGCGATCAAGATGTGCTGGTTCCAGCACTGGCTGAGATGTTGGTTGTAGACCCAAAGAAGGTCCCTGATGAATACAAGGCTTGGTGAGTTTGTCATCGTACAGCTGTACTCGTTACAGGCACTAAACATTCGTAGCTCAATCGCTCAGATGAGCGCCACTTCGAACGGGATCAAGCCGTATGGTATCCCTCTCGTATATGAGCCTGAATTCAAGAGCCAGATCGAAGGCTACCAGGAACCTCTGCACAAGCCAACGGTGTGCAAGACTGAGAATGGGCTGAGGCTTTATGCCACGCGTGATACAATCACTAAAGAAGGTAGGGTCATGTTTGACAATGGTCGCCAGGATGAGTTTTTTGATAAGTATTGGGAAGATATTCTCCAAACATATGTTGGCGTTGGCCTCAAGGATTGTAGGACAATTCGCTTGACTTCTGATATCAAAGGGGCCACCAAATGAGCGTCTAGGTTAAGCACGATTAGGATTATAGAGGTATCAAGGGGACGAGTTATAAGTTCTTCAGATATAGCCCTTGCCCTTCGGGTTATAGCCCATAATTTTGATTCCATTTATTGAGTTTTTACTGCTTATCTCAGAATAAAAGTAGTCTATCTCCAATCTAGTAAGTTACTACGATATTATCTAATTAGTAATAAGCTTAGAAGATAATAAAATCTATAAAGATAAAGAATTTTAAGTATAGATTTAAAAAGTTAAAGATGTAGAAAAAAAAAGTAGGATTATAGAAGCTTAAGTATAATAAGCTAAGGATGACTTTAGAGTCTGCGAGATTTACAAACTACTTGGGAGAAAAATAGGGTATATAGCCAGTTAACTATGGTAGAAGGCATTTCTCATGAAGGCGGGCGAGCACGAAAGCCCATGCTTGATTTCCTTGCACCATTTATCTACTCTGCTGTTCAATAGGAAGCAGAATCTGCAAATAGGGCCTGGACATCGTGAATAACGTATCTACTTCAGACAATAACAGTACTAGAGATACATTTTATTACCACGCACAATCTTATCGTAGTCATGGGATGATGGCCAATCAGAACACGGTTTCCAGCGGTGCCGCCTTCTTTCCACACCCCCGCCTTCCCTCTCCATCATCTCCGTCCTAACTACATCCTCCTACAGCTCATCATACACCATGGAAGAACAACTGCAACGTCGTAGTGCAGGCAAACTGCCGTCCTCTAAACGGTCCTCAATGGCATGTACAACATGCCGCCAAGTCAAGGTACGCTCCCCAGCTTTATAGATCGGTAATGACCACTATCTCACCCGTCCTTCAGTTGCGATGCGACGCCACGAATCGTTTCCCAGCGCCCTGTACTCGATGCGCTAAAAAACGCATCAACTGTAAATTTGATCCAAGCTTTAAGAGGACAGCTGTTCGCGGGTGAGTCCATCAACAACCCCCTTCTCTAACCGATTCGTTCTGATGCATGATATGATCAGATCGCTCGACAAGGTCATGGAAGAGAACAAAAGGCTACGGAACCTTGTACATGCTTCGGAGACCACGCCTTTGGAACGTCATGAGCCTTTGGAACGTCATGACGCTGCCGGTCTTTCAACTGTTTCCGATAACTTATACCCTTCGAGCATTGGGCCAGCAGTCTCTTCTCTTGGGGAAGAATCTTGGCAGGTACCGACTTCTAAGGAACTAGAAGATGTTCGGGTGGATGGCATAACCGTCCAGAGTCTGTTTGAGCAGTACGCATAAAATTTCCGCTGTTGCTCAGTGAAAATGAAAAGACCAAGCTAATTCTCTGTGGTAGCTTTCTGAGGCACTACCTTGGCCACTTTCCGGTCCTAAATTTGCAAAAGCCGATTGACTCCATCTACAACGACAGCCCGGTCCTATTTTGGACAGTGATAATTATCTCAGCTCGCAAACATCCAATACACTCGGAGCAGTTTAAGCAGCTACTGATACCCTTTAAGCGGATGTTCTCTGGCTACCTACTAAACTCGATATGCTCTATCTATACAATACAGGCTCTATTGCTCCTATGTCTCTGGCCTTTTCCTGTGAATAGGCAGCGGGAAGACCCAAGCTGGGAATACTGTGGCATGGCCGTTGCTGCTACGCTCAAATTAACGCTAGATGACACTCAAAGAATTTGGGCCTCGAATGACGTATCTGTCGAAAATGTGGCCTGGGGCCTGAAGACATGGCTCGGGTGCTTTTTTGTAAGCACAAAGTAAGTTTATTCCAGCTCTTCTCCGTATAATAGACGATGTTCAAAGAAATTGACACTTCTCGTAGCCTTGCCGCGGCGCTTGCACTTCCCCCACCTATGAGCTCGGTTGCTCATCTGGTGCCGGGAATCCGCGACAGAGTCCGCTCGAGCTTGTCCGATGAATTCCTGGCGCAATTGGAAATTCAAAGTTATGCGATTAGGGCGGCCGCGGTTTTGACAAACCAGAACTTCAACGGACTCCAGAGGTCCTTGACAGAAATTTTGGAAGACGACTTGGATACTCTGGAAACCCGTATCCCGACTCAGACTCATCTTCGTGTTCATATTGGGATCCTGGCAGCAAGGCTTCGTTTGTGCGCAATTCCGATGCTCTCTGGGGTGTCGTCAACGACTGAAGAACAGGGTCTGGATACCTGGTCACGAGCAGTTTGGTACAAGGGCTTTCATACGTCCATACAGCTGGTGAATCTTTTTGCAGCCTCAACACTGCCTGGGGACACAAGTCTGAATGAGGATCAGAAAGTAATCACCATTTATTGTCCAAAAAATTATTTCTACATTCTGGTGACGGCTGGGATGTATTTCATCAACCTGCTGGCTATCGATGGTGATATTTCCACAAACAACAGAGTCCTAGCGCAGAACCACATCAAAATGGTCTACGAAATACTTGGTCATTGGTCGCGAGGGGGTCGTGACGAGATGTCAAGAGCAGCTGCGGTTATTGACCTGCTTTCACGCCATGTCGATGCGCAAGACCCCTCAAAATTGCAAGAAACGTCCAATACAATGCCAACAACAAGTGTAATCACAAATGGGTTGAAAATGGTAGATAAACTTCGGAACAGGGGGCCTAAACCAACATCAAGGCTCAGAATTGATATATCATCTCCCCAGGTCTCCGACTGGCCCGATTTCCCCGGCGGCTTTGAGCAAGACTTCCTGGGGGACGATTTATTGGAATGGAACACATTGTTTGCCAATATGGATGGGATTACGTCGTTGTTTCACACACCTCTGCCTACACCGGGAGATAAACCTGATATGAACACATGATTCGAGATTCGAGATTCTAGGCATCCGCCTTCGGGGCAATACGAAGCGAAATTCGCTTCTCGGTCCGACCGGGGTTTGGTGTCCACATCACCGCGGGGCTACTATAAAGAAGAGGTAGATCACTCTTTCAATCGATCTTTTTCTGATTGTAATATATTTAACATTAAAGAATATTTCCGATCTCGATTTCAACTTAGCTTTGGAATACCCTTATACCATACTATACTGCCACAATGAGTTCCCTGGTAGCTGACCTCGGTGAGAAACCGGAACCATTGTGCCAAATCATTACGCCAATCGGCATGCTTGGCTATGGACTCAACACAGCAGATATTGAAAGGGGCATAGAAATTTCTCAAGAAACAGACGCTCCAACAGCGATCATTCTCGACTCCGGGTCGACCGACTCAGGTCCCTCCAAGCTAGCCCTTGGCTCTATGACTTGTCCCCGATCGTCGTATGAAAGAGACCTGAAACAGCTCCTCCACGCTGTCCAGACTCACCACGTGCCACTGTTGATCAGCTCGGCCGGAGGTGATGGCAGTGATGCACACGTCAAGGAGTTTCTTGATATAATCGGGGAAATTCTGGCCTCGCCTGAGCAAGGGTAATAATGCTTTAACACTAGAAGAGTAACATTGCAATAACTAATCTTTTTTTCAGTAGCGAATCGAGGAGCTTGAAGGTTATCGCTATCTACAGCCAGGCTAGTCCTGAACTGCTCACTCAAAGACTAGAAGCCGGCAAAGTTACTGGCTGTGGTCCAAGTGTACCTACTCTAACAGTAGAAACGATAAAGGAGACCCCCACCATCGTTGGCCAAATCGGCCCGGAGCCATTTGTGCAGGCCATGGCCGCTCACCCCGACTTTGACGTTGTCATTTCTGGACGAGCCTACGACCCAAGTCCGTACGTGGCTTTTTGTGCATTTCATGCATTCGGTCAATCGTACGGCTCTTTTCTCACGCTCGACCCCACTGTTCTGGGTGGTTTCACCCACATGGGCAAAACCATGGAATGCGGAGGGCTATGTGCGACTCCGAAGAGCGCAGCCTCAATGGCAACCACCTTCCGCGATGGGTCTTTTGAAATTCGCGCATTATCTGATGATTCACGATGCACTCCTCAATCTGTCGCTGCACACGCTCTGTACGAGCATTCTCGTCCAGATGTTTTATATGGCCCCGGAGGCGGTCTCGACCTTACCTCTGCGACGTATGAGCAACTAGCAGACGGCGTCACCGTCAGATCTCGTGGCGCCATATTTAAATCATCAAGAGAAGACGGGCGTCCATACACGATAAAATTCGAGGGAGCTAGAATGGTTGGCTACCGCACCATCTTCATGGGATCATTCTGTGATCCAATCTTAATTGGCCAACTCCCAAAGCTTCTCAAGGCTGTTAAAGCATATGTTGCTCAGAAGCACGCCCGCCTCCAGGATACGTGCTCTCTGGACTTTCATATCTATGGATTTGACGAAAAAGCACAGCAACAAGGCACACAGGGTGAGGTTTTCATTGTCGGAGAAGCACTCGCCGCAACACAAGAGCTTGCAACAAGCATGGCCTCGACTGCGCGAGTTGGATGTGTCCATGGCCCTTATAAAGGCCAGAAAGCGACAGGCGGCAACTTCGGCATGGGTATCGGTGGTCAGGGAGAAATTGAGACCGGTCCATGCGCCGAATTCACGCTTTATCATATTGTAGACCTCGAAGACGGAGAGGAAGAGGCAACTAGCCTTGAGCAGAAGTCTAATGGGTCAGAAGATAATAATGCAAAGGGCAAAAAGGGTTTTATCACATGGGAAACGCGCTTAATAGGGAATGGTCCCCGTATTGACCACACTCAGCCTCGGCAATTGAAGTCGACGAAAGAAAATATCAACGGCACAACTCAACAAGCTGCTGTCCCACCTGCTCTTCCACCTCCTGTCTCTTTAGATGCTCCTTGCACTCTTGCTGACATCGCCCAAGTCGTTCGATCCAAAACTGCCGGCCCCTTCGAGATCACGCTGGATGTGATTTTCGACAATGTGTCAATTTACGAACAGGTCAAGCAGCTGAACATTCTTACTCCCCAGCGGATTGCGGAGTTGTACGATATTGCCGTCGAGGATATCGTTTGGTGTGGCTTCTTCGATGGAGCACTGGCTTTCAAGGCCACCCTCCCCCGACGCAGAAATGGACAAGCAAAATCAGCAGGGGGTTACATGGAAAATGATGTCCATGGATCACAGAAGCATCTGCCTTTATTAACTTTACACATTGATCCACAAGCATCTAAGGAGGCATCGGAATCATAGACAGGGGTCTTATTTTTGGAGGAAGGGCGCTACCATCAACACCGGCGTAGGACAGGTTTAAATGTTTATTATGTGTTTTCATTCAGCAAGTGAAGGGGGTATATTATTATGTACTATGCGTCTATAGCAGACATCAATATTAAAAAAAATATGATTTGAATTGTACATTGCATGCGAAAGGGCTTATTGAAATGGCAAATGTCTTAGCCCTAGATGGTCCGTGTTGTATGTAATCTTAATATAGATGAACAGGTCATTTATTCATGTCTGCTAATAAGGAGTGTAAACGTGATTAATTTAACTATAATCTACTCATGATGATTTCTATTGAATTGTATTTCTGTACGTATAGCCATTATTATCATAGGCGTTGTGGATATTATAATCGTAAAAAGCAAAGGCATGGTATCATATCTAACCGAACAAACTCGATGCGTATTTCAGCAAATCGACCGTAGCCGACGCCGAAACAGCCCGGATAGCTGCCGAGTAATATGGGATGTCTAGCCCATTATAGTCGCAGCTATGGCCGTGGACATCAATAGTGACGACGCCTAAATCGTCTGATCCCAAAGCGGCATCGACCAGGCTTGATATGTCGACCTGTCCCAAGACGTCGGTAGTGGTAATGTTTTGCTCAAGCATTAAATTAGGAAGGTCTACATATCCTAGTGGTGAACCTCCCATGCTCAGGTTGAATGTAACGTGGCCCTGTGTGCAGCCGTTAGCCAAACCTTTTTTCCTAACGCTTTTTAAGCAGCTCATCTAAGCCAAAGTAGTGCATACCATTTCAACAGTGAATGGGGTCGGGTTGCGGACAACGAGCGTCGCATTGAAATTGTATCCATCAACTGGGGGTTTTAGGATATTGATGCTGGTGATATTAAAAGCACCATCGCTATTCACAAATTCTGTTGTGGAACATTAGAAATGCACCCACAAGGAAATCAGAAGAAAAGAAACTTACCAGTCACATTGTATCCTATATGTTTCCAATTCGGACGCCATTAGCATGTTTTCACAGTCGTATAGAAGGCTTCCAGAAACCTACCGTTCATCTTCATCGTCTTGTCAATGTTCAAATGGGCTGTTGGCAGAGCTCCAATTTTCAAGTCCGGGTGGCCAGTCACGACTACGGCGTAGCTCTCATTTGTCGCTGCTGAGGTAGCAATCTCCGACAAGCAATCCACGCATGATATATCGAGATCTTGGTCGATACTGAGATGAGCGCCACCACTAAATTCAATTTCTGGAACGGAGAAGACAGCAAATTCCCTGCCGTCGGAAGTACTGATTGTTGCGTTGAATGGCGACAAATGTCCGCTGCCACTAAATCCACCTCCCATGCTGAGTTGCGACGATTGACTGACGCGAAAAGCATCAGGCCGGGGGTTTGTGATGGCCAGACCAGTGTAGTCGTACTGGTATTTGTTGATGTATTCGTCGGCAAAGTGAGGGATTCCAACATAGACGCTGTGCGTTTTTATTATTAGGATTAATTGCACTGGTTTTATCCGGACAACTAACTCACATTGGAAGAATCACCACCAGGATAATGCACCCAAACGCGATAAAATAAACCCACCACCACTTTTTCATATGCGCCTTAAAGCGCTGCCATCTCGTTGGCTTGGGCGCCACCTCCTTTGCGCTGGCCACCGCGCCCTGATTCTCTATCGTCTCAGGATCCGACATGGTGAGAATAGCTACCCCGGGGGGGAAAATGGCCCTGGAGACAACGCGGAGTTTTTAACTTTCCCCCCAGGAGCTAACTACGTAGTATTTTTCCCGGACCAATTCACATGGGTGCAAAGGCCGCGGCTTGTAAAAAACTTGTGGAGCAACTAGTCTATGGGCCGGCTTTAGGGCTGCGTACTGCGCGCTCGCTAAGTTGCTCCCCGGACAATGGCGTGTTGATCCCTCGCAAATTCGGAAAAGTCACGCGCGTCATGAAAACAGGGGTCGAAATCGACCCAGTAGTAGTACTACCTAGTGAGCATTTTAACGTAGGAGGCTCTATGATGGTCCACATATACTCTGTAGTCAGGTCGATCGCGTAGGAATAATGCTATTGAAAAAGGTTTAGTTCGGTTTTATGTCCGAATTATGTTTTATTCGTGCATTCATCAATTCAAGAAATAATTACCAGTATTATCATAGTATTTTCTATCCTTTTTAAACAATCAGTTGTCAATTAGTAGCTGCAGATAGCAGTCCTGGATCAAATATATCTGCCAGAGTGGGATGGTGTTCCTTGACTAAAGTGGCTATATAATTTAATCTACAAAAGCACTTTGAATTATTCGTCTCATTTTTCTTTTGCCACCACGATTAAAAGAGCTTACTCGGATACGATATTCTATGCCCAGGCCCTGTTGCTCTAATGACATACTTTGAAATATTTAGATACTGATATTTTGTGACAGTTGACGGTGTTGTAGCTAGCTAATATGGGTGGATAGAGTGCTATCATCATTATAGATAAACACGCCATCCATATCTTAAAATCCTAGAAGTCCTCTAGAAACATTGAAATCGTTATTTAGTCCCATCCTCCAGATGTCCGGAAGGCTCTAGATTTTACAGCAGATGAACCTCAACTAAGCTTGCTACTAGTATGAACAAACATTCCACCAAAAATATTGAATACAATTAGGTTTCGTGTCCATCGCCCAGCCACGTCTTTCCTGGCGTATGTTTAGTCGCACGGTAAGCATGTGCTATTGCTATCGATTCTTGTACACCTCCCAGTCTAGGCTCAGTGCCGTAGCATCAAAGTGGTATCTATGTAAGATCCTTGTTACTCGTCAAACTAATCAGTAGCAAAAACACCAATGTTGTATTGTCAATTAGAACCATGAAAATTCATTATAAGTTAAGTACTTAGTGGCTTTCAGGCACTTCTTTCGACTTTTACCCCGAGATATATTCCAATGTCCTCGGTGTTTCAGATTCCGTAAATTTGATAAAAAGCTCGTAAAATATCACCCAAAAGGCTAGCCCTACTCGATGCGCAACTCAGAAGAGACGGCGTAGATGCTAAGATAATCCAAAGGCTGGCAGTTCTTGCCGGGGACATTTCCGATCGCGAGGCTACCCGTGAGCGTTGTAGAATTGCTTCCTCCACAGTTAGTAAAGACGTCGGCTGCTCCATTAGCCGTCAAATGGCCGTCTTCGTCGATATCGAAATCGACCCAGTAGAAGTCCCGGGAGGTATCGTTGAAGAAAGTGAACTTCAATTCTCCGCCTTCGGGGGTGTCGGTATAACCGTTGGCGGCATTCAGATAGTTGAAGACATCAAGAACAATCAGGTTGTTGTTATCTTTGTTAATGTAGAAGACGGATTGCTCTATCTTGTCGGAGTCGGGAAAATCCAAGACTGCCAGTGAGTCGGTGCCTAGTTCGCCCCATGGAGTGATGGAGACTGGATTCAAGCCGGTATCATTACTGCCAATGGTCGCGAATGCTTCGAGTTGAAACAAATTTCCTTCGACATTGCAGCCACTTGCAGTCTCTATTAGAAAGTTTCGATTAGTATTCAAATGTTTTATCCTGTGATTCGACATCCATGTCAAAGCATAGGCTATACGCACCACGAGAGACAGCAGATGCCGCATGAAGAGCGACGGCGGAGATGAGAGAGGTTGTCAGCTTCATTTTGACGAGAACTGTTGTATAAGGCGGTATTGTAGAGTTGTAAATATCGTGGGCGTTGACTTATTATTCTGGGATTGTGTTTGCTGGACCTGAGGAACGGACTCCTTATATACTCCAGATGTTGTACGAGGGAATGTCGAACAAATAAACATTGACTCGGCATGGGCTGATAATGCAACACTAGGTACGATCAACCTTTTACTACATAGCCTCCATGTTAGAGCGGAGACACCTGAAGGCTGAAATAATACATTTATGCTCGGCATTAGCTAGCATGGCATTATCTATGATCCTAATTGGCGAATTTACACACTTAAACGGGTCTGATGATGCGCTCCAGTTATGTCACCTCGCTTGCGATGTGCTTAAATTCTTGGCATTTATCAGCTTCATTTTAAAAGATTTTGTTGTCCAATAATAGTCTTTTTAGCCGTTGGTTTCGCCCCTGATCAACCACAGGCTACAACTTTTTGGCGTGATCCCATTGGTGATCCTCGTAGGAGTTTATTATTAGCAGTTGAGGCTCTTGGCTTTTTTCTAAAATCTTACCCTGTATCCATGCGGAATCCAGAACTAAGACCGAGAGATCCCGTCGCAGGTTAACGCAGTCATTATTATTGTTACTATTATTATTGTACTGGTGCTTTGTGACAAGCTAAACAGTCGATGACCCCCTGAGATCCAACAGTATGTATCCCCTATATTTGAATTTGTCAAGTAGAAGAAAGTTTCTCGCAACAAGCCCAAGTGAATTCGACTATGAATCAACACAAAAAGAATACCTACAAACTCGTGGCTAATTTCCATGCAAGAACTAGAACATCTATAGAGCTATAGAGTTTGGATTCACGAATGCTTCCAATCCACCTCAGCACCCCAAGATACATCGTTCGGGAATCCTTTCTCACTTTTATTGCCCGGGCTCTCTGCATCAAAATCGAATCGATCTGGAAGATTTAGACCTGCCTTTAAATGGTTTCGAACGAACCAGACAGAAACGCCGTCACGATATAGCCAAGGATCCTCCGTCCGAAGCTGCCATTCCTCTAATTTTCCCCTGAGATTTTCAAGAACCGCGATGTGCTCGGGTTCCTTTACCAAATTGTGTATTTCATTGGGATCGTTCTCTAGGTCATACAGCTCCTCTGGAGGACGGAAGAAATAATCCCTTAGTTTTCGACCACCGATAAGTGTGTCACCCTTGGACGAGTCAATATTACGAATGTCCTCCCAAGAAAACGAGCCGTAAAGATCAGCTGCGAACGGAAAGTCTAACCGCCATGCGAGATTGCGATGGTACTTGTACCGGCGGTTTCTAACAAATCGGGTAGGCCAGTAGTTGGTCACCTCATGGAAAGTATGTGATCCAAAGACCTGGTTCCAGTCTGACAAAGTCGAATCACTGCCAAGAAGGGGGATAAGAGAGCGACCCAGTCGCTGTTTATTCTGGTCGACTATGCCGGAATGACCTGCGTAGTCAAGGACGGTAGGCAAAATATCGACGTATGAGATGAGGTTTGGGCTAACAGCTCTCTGCGTATGAGGATGTCTGATAATCAAAGGTAGTCGTACTCCCGCATCGTATAGGGTTGTTTTGGAATTGATAAAGGGCGGGCCATTGTCGCTGATGAATATAACCAGTGTCGAGTCAGCCTGGCCAGAGTCTTCAAGGGCTTTTAGAATAAACCCGACACCTTGATCAAGTCGGTGAATAGAGTTATAGTATTCGGCCAGCTCCGACCGTGCCCCAGGAGTGTCGCTAATGAACCCAGGAACTTCGACATCCTCAGCCTTGTAATTAGCCTTGGTAATGCGGCTGTCATATTCCTGGTCATTTCCGAAGCCGCCTCTCGTATTATCTCTATGCGGATCATGGAATCCAACAGTAAGAAAAAACGGCCTTGTCTCGGTCTTTGACTCTTGAAAGAAAGTATTTGCTTGATCAGCAATCACTGCAACGTCGCGCGTTGTGCTTTCCTGTCTTTCTTCCCACGGATACACAGCCGTGGGCCCCACGTGTATCTTGCCTAATATCCCTGTACGATATCCGATTTGATTGAGCAGATGAGGGGCAGTTTCGATATGATCGAATGTCACAAAATGGTGGCGATGGCTTGCGAGCCCGTATTGTCCATTCTGGTGAGTGTGTAGACCGGTGTAAATAACAGAGCGACTGCCACTGCAGGACGCGGTACTGGCAAATGCATAGTCGAACCTGGTGCCCTGGGAAGCCAGCTGGTCGATGTTTGGTGTCTGAACCACTTTTGCCCCATAGCTGCTCAGTTGTTTTCCCAAGTCGTCTGCGATTAACAATAACACGTTTTTCTTGTCCACCATGCTGAAGATGAGAAGTGACGCTCCGTTTGAAAATGAATTCACTGAGGTGGAAACGTATTTGAAAAGAGAAAAAAAAAGCTGGCTATCGTGGGGGTTCAAAGACCCCGCCAACATCCAGGATAAAAAAGAGTTAAAAATTATTACCGAAAATGGAAGTTTCCTGCTAGTCTCCGCCGGCGGGGAAGCAATCTCGCCATCGGCGTGGGAGATGATGCACTCAAGCCTTCTAACGGCTTTCAACAAAGTAATTTATCTGGTCGATTTCCTCTTGCTTAATTGAATATTATAACGTGCCATTCTCTGAGTTGTTTAAACACTAGATTCTTATCATTCCCGATGTTCTATATGAGTACCACAGCTGATGTTCACTGTAACTAACCATTTAACAAACTATGCAGTAGAGAAGGGTGGTCATACATAGCTTCTATGAAATAAATATATTCCCTAATAAGTCCATATGGACTGGGTGGACGGAAAAACTATGGCGTGCTTTAAGAACGTTAATGGTACCTATTTCACAGTCCTATAAACAAGATTCTAATGGAGCTAAAAACGCTGTTATCTATCGCAGAGTCCAATTGAACAAACTATGACTGTTTAATTAGGCTAAAATTAAAGTTTCATGACAAGCCCAGCTTGTGTTCATTAGTCGACTTTTGACAAACACCTATTCAAGAAGAGAGCACGACATGTACAATCTGAATTACTGGGAAACCTTGTAACAAAATATTATGTTTTGAATGCCGCTAAATTTATCGAGTAGAACTTAATTGTAGATGTTTGCAGATGAATTATCTTGCTTCAAAACAATACCATATGATTTCGAGATACTAACTAGTTTATTTCAGAAACCGATTCCCAATACGGATCTAGATATTCTGCGCCGAAAGCCAGTCCCTGGATAGCTGCTAGTCCGTACAACGCCGTGATATTTGTAGACACCCAACTGGCTTCGTTTATAGGAAGTGGCACGTTGCTTCCACTTATAATTTCTGTTCTCCATGGTAATGATCGCGCATAGCCGTCGCCTTCATAGAATTCGTTCCATGCTCGGCGAGCAAGATCCGGATTCTTCAATATCCGAGCCGCATACGAAGTTAAACGCGAGTGGCCTTGCCGAAGAATCAGTTTGGGAAAGCTTATTCCATATCGAGATATTTGACTACTGCTTGTTCCATTAAAGTAGAAGCAGTAATCGAGCCACGCCGACTGGAATTCTTTCAGCAAGTCCCGATCATTATTCTCTGTAAACTCCACATCAAGAATCTCTGCACATGTCTCGACGAGACCAAACATGGCTGAAAGGTGAGATACTTGCACATGTCCTCGATTTTCGACATCGGCCGGAGGCGGACTGATTTTCCCAGTCTCTATATGCGATCGAGCCTGGCCCGTCACAAATTTATTCTTCAACCCGACAATTCCCTTCATCGATGTAATCAGCTTTTCTCGATAAAACTCCCATTTTGGACCTCGCCTCTCCCATTCCATCATCCAGACAGCAGCCAAAGCGGACCAATCCGTGCCCAACGAAATCAAAACACCAGTCTCGGGGTCTTGAGTAACATAGTCCCGATCTTTACGGACTTTTCTATACGGATCTAGGACTAGAAACGTCTTTTCGACTTCGAGGGTTTCCCGAATGATTTCACCCGTCCTTTCATCTCCGCCTGTTAGGTAATAAAAGTATTTCCGATATAGTGCGTTTGTAACCCTGGCTTGCTTGCAGCTGTCGCTCCAATGTTGAACGCCATGTCTTGTTCCCAAGCCCTTGAATACGCCAAGGTGATACGTGTCGACCTCTGAGGTATGTCGGGTTAGATTTTCGGCAATTTGAAAGACATCTCTGCGCCGCGTGCAGAGGAAATAAAGCCACAACCATAGATCTGGGGAAAGTTCTGAATTGTCCCAAGCATAGCCCCCGATGTCGTATCGCCAGGTATGCCTGTCTGCGTCGTATGTGTGCATGATGTCTCCATGATCCCAAAAGCCGTACCAGCGCCGTTGGGAAATTTGTGTTTTGTAAAAGTCGAATAAAAAGTCGAGATTTTGCAGGATCTCACCGGTTGCTGAGCTGGGGCTATTTCCACTCAATGATGAGAAAGGGGCCCAATAGTTTCCAAATGCTTTTGTTTCATGGATATATTCCGACTGCGCAGCCAAAAGTGGTGGATTGCGCATGTCTTTTACTATCCTTGAGAGGTCCTCCTTGCTTGGCGTATGTTGGAATGCATACAAGTACAGCTCATTGGTTCTGCCTATACCGTACGGCGATCCAGTACCTGGCCCCCAGTCTTCGTACGTTATTTGCAATGCATCCAGTTGCTCGTCGTACGTCTCTTGACCCAGGCCATCATGGTAAGGACGCATATCCAAAGGCTCAGCTGCAGGGCTATAGATCCACATGGTTATTTCTCCGCGATCCGTGTCCGCATTGCGGATGTCAATCTGTGTAGGGTATCTCTCCCAGAAATGACGCATCCCAAAGCCCAGGCCGCCATTCGCTGCCCCTCCAAGATACGCGAGGCCATCTGCTTTGGTCCCGCCCGGCACATTGACCCAGCTGTGGCCTGCCTTTGTTCGCTTCTTCATGGTATAGCCATCAGGTGATAATTGCGATAAAGAAAAGTCATTCCAGCGAGGAATCCACCGCAATCTGGACTGTACTTCCGGGTTCCACTGGTCAAAGCCAGGCGTCTGTTGGCCGGAAACTTGTGCTTGTCGAACTTGAACTCCAGGATCTTTCCATAGTCCAGTAACGCCTTGCACTGCTTCACCAAAAATGCCGCCGTCCACACCTGCGAATCGTATATGACGATTGTATGAAGGTTCGCCTTTAAGTGGAACGTGAAATCGGACACCGATTTCTCGTATAAATTGACTCTCTGGGTCCTGGTCGTAAAGAAGTGTGTGGACAATCCGAATACTATCGGAATTGGCGTAGAGATAAAAGCGGAGGATAAATGGAAGCCAACCGGGTGATGATGTACCAGCCGGTTCGGTGACGGATAGTTGTTGATGTTTTCCTTCAATGCGAACCACAACCCTGACAGGCCCTTCATTTTCGATTTCGGCCTTTGATATTTGTCCCCTTAGTGCATGGATGGTTGTGGAAGATCCGGCTTCCTCACCCTCGAGTGGGAGTGATGATTGGCTTCGAAGTACCAAGTGTCCATTTTCGGCAACCACCTTCCCAGAATGGGAATGTTCTATCCTGTCAACGATTGAATGGCCAGAAGTTGGAAACGTCACTCTTATTCTGCCAGTATCTATCACAATTGTGTCCGAAGATGATGAAATTACCCTTAGAGGTGCTGCCGCTTCGCTGAAATTGGTGAAGTTTTCTTTAGCCGAAGAAGAGCGGATGTAATCTACCGAAACACTAGCAGGGTATTGCGACAGAGCAGGAAGTGCAAGGCCTGTCCATTTTATTGAACCGTCTGGCCAGTAGGCAGTGTTCCAGCTTTGTGATGGCAGCCTCTGGCCACTAGGATCAGCACAGTGTAGACTACTGCGGTCTGGCCAGTATTGACCCTGAGCCCAGGGCACAGCAAACGTCAGCCCGGACCTGCAAGAGGGTCTATCACCAATCCAGTCAAGTGTTGGCATGGTTATTTATTTGATAGTGATTTCCAAGGCCCTTTCTCTTGTATTGACCAGCGTAGGTCTTGTAAAATTCACCGGTGACACAAGACTAGCTGGCTGTTTTATCAATCAAACTTAGTCAAAAACACCTGGAAGTGAACTAGGTACCAATGTTGATTTGAGTCATATCAACAGGATAAGTCAACCGTTAGTCAACATTGAATTGATGAAAAGAATGGATGGATGACCAAGTATTGATCTCCACTCTGAAAAAAAAAACTCGAAATTTAAACTTAGTTTATTTTTCCACCAATGTGAGCGACAGTTTTCTCTAGATATGAACATTTAGAGATCATTGCATGTGCTTGAGCGGTACGTGCCGCTGTTCGAGTTTAGTCAGGGTTGATGCCATGCGCACTTAGATGACGAGCGCAGCTAACCAACGCGTAAACATTAACAACGCGGGGCGCTAGTTAAATTGATAACACAATTATTCTAAAGAGATTTTGACAGTCCAAGATAGCAATAATAAAGGCGACAGGCCGATGCCGCATATTCTCTAGCAAGTCATGCTACACAGTTTGCCGCTATTAGGGCTAGTTTGCTAGCCACGTGAATGGCATCATGGCTTGCTCCAAGCACGCGTTCAGGTAAATTTTATTTACATGGAAATTATCCGGTCTTGCGGTGTTGGTACCGGAGCTCTGGATTTTACCATATTTATATTCCGGTCGTTGCGGACATGGCCCGACCAGAAGCGACAACCCTGAAATCTTTTACATTTAAGTCAGTTTGGACTTGGGTGCTTCTGGCATAGCCATGGCATCTCCGACTGTAAAAGAGGCGTCCGTGTCTCAGTCCGACTTGCCTGCTGTTGACGATACCAACCCCAAGGACCCAGCTATTGTGACTCTTGTCGAGCCGGAGGAGACACCCGAATATCAATCGGTGCTGTCGTCTCTTTTTTCGCGCCGCAGAAACTATGACCCAGATGCCATTGCCACAGTCCGGAGTGTATTTGACGATCCAGTGCTGCAGAAATACTACATACCGCAGCCAAAATACGAGAACCTCCACCGATTCGACATTGAAGAAAGATGGACGTACCGCGAGGAAGCTAGAGTGCGACGAAAGACTGACTGGTTAATATTACTATGGATACTGGTGATGTTCTTTAGCTTGAATCTGGACCGAGGGAACTTGGCCAATGCAGCAGCCGGTAACTTGCTAGACGATCTCAACCTGAGCACCGACGATTACAACAACGCCCAGAACATGTACCGCATTGGATTCCTCATTGCCGAGATCCCGTCACAGATGGTTGGCAAGAGGTTAGGGCCTGATCGATGGATTCCAGTTCAAATTATTATTTGGAGTTTGGCATCTGGCGGCCAATTCTTCATGCACAACCGGGCTGGGTTCTTTGCCTGCCGGTTCTTTATCGGATTGTTCATGGGCGGATTTATCCCGGATTCGATTCTTTACTTGTCGTATTTCTACACCAAGTCGGAAATGCCCTTTCGACTGGCACTGTTCTGGTTCACAGATTCGATTTCTGGTGTGATAGCGTCATTTATCGCCTATGGCGTATTGCACATGGAGGGTGTGGCCGGACGTGAGGGTTGGCGATGGCTTTTCCTGATCGAAGCCCTTATCAGTATCGTCATCGGTTTCCTCAGTTTCTTTTTTCTCGTGCCGGGCCCAACGCAGACAAAAACCCGGTGGAACCCCAAAGGGTATTTCACGGAAAGGGAGGAAAAGATCATCGTCAATCGAGTGCTACGTGACGATCCTTCCAAGGGCGATATGCACAATCGCCAGGCGTTATCACTGAAGATGCTGTGGCAAAGCTTAAAGGACTACGATTTATGGCCCATCTATCTCATCGGCATCCTGTTCGAGATACCCACTGCACCGCCAAAGGCATACCTTACTCTTTCTCTCAAGGGTATTGGCTTTACTACATTTCAAACAACGCTGCTTTCGATACCTGTTACTGTGTTTGCAGCGATCAATCTGCTGATTATCACCGAGTTAACTGAACGATTCCACCAGATCTCACTATTCGGTCTTTTCTCCCAGATTTGGTCTCTCCCGCTTCTTATTGTTCTGTATACCTCGGCTGGGAAACTGTCGAATTGGGGACTCTATGCAGTCTCGTTTATTCTGCTAGGCTGGCCATCTCCGCAAGCCGCGCAAGTCGGCTGGTGTTCGCGGTTGAGTAACTCTGTTCGAACCCGGGCAGTGAGCGCTGCGCTGTTCAACATTACCATTCAGCTTTCCGGAATCGCGTCTTCCAATAT
Organism: Talaromyces rugulosus; assembly: GCF_013368755.1. Lineage (NCBI taxonomy): Eukaryota > Fungi > Ascomycota > Eurotiomycetes > Eurotiales > Trichocomaceae > Talaromyces > Talaromyces rugulosus. Next base: position 1,745,132 of record NC_049566.1, on the reverse strand, counting down.
ATACCGCTCGGATGATAAGCCGAACTATCGTCGCGGTAATTCGCAGCTTATTGCGATAAATGTGGCTGCTATTGTCGTCTATGTCCTATCAAAGGCGTACTATGTGGCAAGGAATCAATGGAAGAAGAAGCAGTGGGATAGTATGAATTCACAAGAAAAGGCAACGTATCTGGAGACGACGAATGATCTGGGGAACAAGCGGTTAGACTTTTTATTTGATAGCTGAAGACAGGTTAATTTTTGATTTTGTATCTGGTTATGCGAAATTGGGAATTGCCGTGAATATGGATGAATGGTTAATACAACATTATATATCAATGATGAAAACAAACTCATGAAAAATGTTCATTTGGCATCAACACCTCATTTTACGTAAATGGAATAAAAATATTTATAATATTATCGATATCTTACGTGTAATAGTATATCAACGATAACAGACCAATGCTAAAGGCGCCACTTGTCAATTGATGAATCAGCCAGTTTAGCTCTCACCACATCAGCTCAAGACATCAGCTCAAGAACGTGCATATATTACTCATCCAGCATTACAAACAAATCTGACTGACTGTAAGACAGACCCTTGGCTGGCAAAACCCATAATGCAGCCCCATGCGACAGACTTGGGCCACTTTTATACGAATATCTATGCAGTGACATCACTCTACCGACTAAACCCCACTTTTCGCTTCTTCCGAGCCGAAACAGGCCAGCCCGGTCTCCATAATAATGGCTATAGTCCGTCCATATTAGGACATTATTATTGGTTGAACCGCCTAAAAAAGGAGCCCCCATCTATTTTCGGCAACAGATTTCCCAAAACAGAAACTGCTAGGTTCGTGATCATGTCCGCTTTTGGGAATGGTTCGTAAACGTTAATTTGCAACGCCGATGGTTGAGCTCCATGTACGAAGTACTATCCATTCATTTGCTCGCTTTCGTCTGTGATCGACAGTAATCGACAGTAATCGACTCTTGGCATTGCTCTGTTTTTCTGGAATCATGAATAATGCAAGGGGCACTCAAAATTCAAATGTAAGATTTAGATTTTTCCAATTGTATCATATTTAGGCTTCCTGCTATCTGGACCCTGGCCCTTTTCTTCGTTGATATACCTATTATTACTCTCTAGAAGACAAACACCATGCGTCACTCTTCTCTACTAAACTTCCTCGTCGGAAGCAGCATCCATCTGCAACTTATTGCTGCAGCTGACACGAGCGGCTGCGGTATTGAGCGCGATTTCGCCGGCCAGACGCATACGGGCAAAAGCATCGAGAGTAGTGGAGGCACGCGGACGTACGATGTATATCTGCCTCCGAACTATGACGAGGTATTTCCCCCCTGCTGAACCAAATCCTTGACGAAGGAAGAAAAATTTTCTAATGGGTTTTTTCTTTTTTTCTTTTTTTTTAGAACACGCAAACACCATTGATTATCTCCTACCATGGAAACCACGGCACTTCGGAGAAACAGCGTGCGCTCGATCGTCTGGATAACACGACCTGGAACAACGACCACATAACCGTGTGGCCGAACGGAGTCAACGTGAGTTTTCTTTTTCCATATTACAACCATACACCAGAAAAAACGAATCCAGGACTAACGAGAACAGAAATCCTGGGAAGGCCCCTCGTACGCAGTCGCCGGCGTCTCCGACAAAGTCTTCACCACCGACCTAATCGCCCACCTGCGCACCCAATTCTGCATCGACTCGTCGCGCATCTACGCAGTCGGAAAATCCAACGGCGGCGGGTTCGTGGGCACACTTGCTTGTTCACCGGGCCATGGCGATGATTTTGCTGCTTTTGCGGCTTGTTCCGGTGCATTTTATACGGATGTCGTTGAGGATGAGGATGATGGGTGTAGTCCGGCGAGATCGCCGTTGCCGATTATGGAGTTTCATGGGTCGAATGATGGCACGGTATTTCTCTCTCTCTCTCTCTGTGTCTCACACACAAAATCATGTTTGTTTTCAATGCTGATAAATGATAGATCCCCTATCAACCAACCGATGACGGCTCCGGTGGCCCTCTACCGCAAATTCCGGACTGGCTCGCAGCATGGGGCCAGCGAAACGGCTGTCCATCGGACTACAAGCCGCAAGTCAGCACACTGCAAGGCCACGACGACACGCAGCAGACGCTGTACCAGGTGAACGGCACAGATGTGGTCACGGGCTATCTGATCAGCGGCATGGACCATGACTGGCCCTCGACCACGCCAAACTCGGATAGCGAGGCCCACGGCGACGGCCCTGTCAGTATTGACGCGACGCCTATGATTCTGGATTTCTTCCGGAAGAACCAGAAACCCTAGATATCTAAAGTGAGACGTAAACCAGATACATGTATATAAATGATCGTTTCGAAACATTGAACTGAATTTGTACAAACTGAATTGAATACGACTGGAGACATACAGAGAGGGTGTAATTAAAGGCAGCCAGATCGTCATCGCATTAATTAACTACATATTTTCCTCCCAGAGGATTAAATCAAAATGACCACCACTCATAATATCGTGCACCACTGCACCCGTCACTTTGCCTTATTGTCGACCTAGTTGAATCCGGCAACTACCAAGTCGCCGGGCCGAATTTCTCGCCAGTAACCTGAATGGCGCTGTACGAGGCATCCAGTGTGTTGGCCGCGATATCGGTTCCCCACCAACTGGTCATCTCGTGGTTCCAGAGCTGAAGAGCGACGAAGATGAGAATGGTACACAAGGCCAGGCCGACGTCAAGTCCAGCACTGAAAACGTAGTTGTAGTACATCCACCAACCGCGCCAGCGGTTCTTGATAAATTTGTTAAAGATGTAGCCGACAATTCCCCAGGCCAAGTAGTTGAGCGGGGTAGCCGGAGGAATAAGACCAGCACCACCAAAGATGATTGGGGCGTTCATGAAGCGAATGGGAGATTTGGGGAAGGCGCGAGCGCCAAGGTAGATGAGCACGGGGAGGATGAAGCCGGCAAGGAAGAACCAGAGCATGGGCGAGTAGATGGCACCCGGTGAGAAAATTCTCTTAGGTCCAATGGCACCCCAGATAACTGAGGCGTTGAAGAAGACACGGCCGTTGGGACAACTGAAGTGGTTGATCTGGTCTTGACTGCACACATCGGTGATGGCACCCAAAGCCCAATTCATGACGGCGATCTGGACGATCGAAGTCCACAAAGTGGCAATCATCTGGGCAGCAAAGGTTACACGAGGGGGGACCTTCATGTAGTGACCAAGCTTCATATCCTGACAGAAGAAAAGACCCTGCAACATACCAATGTAGCCGTAGGTCTTGAACAGCATCATGGCCATGGGGCGGCCAGGCTGCATGTAACCAACCATGAACTCGGTGAAGACGTTGAGACCAATCTGAATGTTGGTGGTGGCCTGCACAATACCGATGGGGATGAACCAGACAGCAGCGACGATGATGGAGATGAAAAACGCCCACCAAGACAGGTGAGTGGGGTATCCGAGGACAACACCCAGAGAAACACCGATCATGATCAGCAGGATGGCACCATACCACCACAGGGGAACAGGCTTGAAACGGCCCATCAGGCGGGCGTGGACGTCCTCTTCTTCCTTGCCAAAGTTTTTGAGTCGGATCCAGAGCTCCTTTCCGTGGAAGAGAGTGGTGTGGACAACGACAGCAACAATGGTGGCGAAAGACAGACCATAGCAGATGGCAAAAGTGGTGGACAAGAAAAGAGGAGAGTAGTCCTTGTATTTCTGGAGGTTGAAGGTGCCGTCGGCGTCGAGGATACGGCTGACGTTGTACGCGGCACCAGTGTTATCGTAACTGTTCGAGTCACTGATGGGCAAGTGCTTGGCATAGAACAAGCCCTTGAAGTGAACGGCGAGAACGACGATCCAGTACCAGGAGACCATACCGATGAGGGTGTTGGCAATACCGAACCAGGGAGAAATGAGCGGCGAAAAGTTGAAACCAGAGATTTGGGTCCAGTCAAAGGTCATGGGGATGAGAGAAAGACCGCTCCAGCCGCCAAAGAGCTGGTTGATGACAACGTTGTCGGGTTTGATCCAAGTAACCCAGGCAAACACACTCAGGAAAGGAGCGATGAAGCCGGGGAACCAGTACCAGACAAAGGAGGCAATCATGGTGTACAAGAACAGACGGTACTTGCCAATCTTCCAGCCGCTAGTCTTGGCAGGGTCGGGACTGCGGTGGTCGTGCAGAGCATTGAACAAACTGGAGTTGATCAGGGTCTGGGGCCAGATCATGGCGGAGGGCTGGACGAGGAAGCGGGTGAAGAAGCCAGCAATACCGAACCCCAGCATCTGGGTTGTGATACCCAAAAGAATCTCAAACCCCCAGTCGTAGCGCTCCTTGTAAAAGGCGCGCTGGGCCAACAAGACGTCAGTAGCATAGGCAGCACCACCGTTGAAGGTGGCATTGGCCATGATGACAGTGATGGCGTGCTCTTTCTTGCTGAATGGACCGGGGTTAAGGTTGCACTTGATACCGAAGAAGGTGAATTGCCAAGCGGGCACCCAGTACTCCCAAGCCTTGCCGATGGGGAAACCGACGACCTGGGCGACGTAACTGGGAATGATGATGTAAGGGCTGCGCATGGAGAAGAGGGTGTTCAGGCCGGAACCGATGGTGGCCAGGACCATGCCAATGACCCAGGCACGGATGGTGTTGCTGTGGCCACCTTCGTCGACATTGGGCACGGCAGCGCGGACCTCGGGGTAGGGCGAGTTCTCGAGCAGCTCAGCGGCAATGCCAACCTGGGCGGTGCCATCGTTGGTCTGCAGAGCTTCGTCGATCTCGTCGTAAATGTCGTCAGACAGGTTAGGGTCCCATTGGTGCTGGGCCTTGAGGTTCTTGACATGCTTGATGGCCTCTTCAGCGTCGCCAATGTCGGCGCCGGTAGCCTTTGCGGCCACGGTGGGCTCGGCGACCTTTTCCTGGATAGTCTCGTCCATGGCAGCTGATTCAAAAACCAGACATCCAAGAGCGAGAGTGGTGGGAAAGAAGTCGTACGGGAGAGAGAAAGAAAGAAGGGAGGAAGGAAAAAAGAGGGGACGGGGCGAGGAAGAAGCTAAATACTAAATAGGGCCGTTGCGCAGATGCACGGCAGGCGCGATGGACATGCAGATGTTGCAGTGGATCGCTCCTTCCTTATCACAGCAAGTAGTGCCAAAGGGGCAGTCGCAACGGTGGCCTCCTTCCTGTTTCGCGAACCAGCAATCAAACAGACTTTATTGGTGCGGGATGCTTGTGGATGTAACGCCAACTGGAAGCGGCGCTCGTCACCTGATAGCGCCTCTTCGGTCTCATCCGAGATGCTTTTCTCCCTGATAAGACCTGGGGTACGCTAAGCTATCTAGCGCGGAGCTTGGTAGGAAAGAGGACAATGAACATGTATTTTTAGGAGCGAGACAAACGCATGCTTGTTCCATGGTACAGAGGGCCTGTCTTTATTCTGGCACGCGACAAGGCTGGCCTTGTTTGTCAGGAATTGGGTAACGTGGTACAGAAGAAAGACTCCGGAGACTGACAGTGACAGCTGCCATGAACAAGATGCAAATTGCAAAGCACAGGGGGCATACTGCGCTAGTCCGGTTGCGGCCTAGGTTATATATAGAATCCGTGGCACAGGCAATCCTTTCAACGGCCATTGGCCAATGCTGCAGTGGACCCCGCCCCATTAGGCCCAAATCGGATGCGCTAGTGTGGGTCCATCGATAACATGTCGTTGTGTTAGTGGCTGGCGGGTCGGGCCCCACTGCCAAACACCACCTCGATGGGGCCAATAACGTATCAGCGAATCCAATACAGAGTACGGAGTAGACGAGCCCGAGGCAATAATATTGGACTCGGTCTGCTCTGTGCTCTGTACCACACAGTTTTACCACTTACCAAGTTCGCCTTCTTCTCCGTGAATCAAATCAAGGTTTCGCCACAACCCTAGATTAGATGTGCAACAAAACTCGACCCTAACTCGACCCTGACTCGCATCTCCGGTCGGCAAAATCCTAGCTTTACCATGATGGGATGCAATGCAACAACAGCGCAAAAAAAGAAGTTAACAAAAAAATCCATTGGCAGATCGCGTGTCTTTGATCCACCCTGCCGCCACGGTTATAGTACCCGCCCTCATTGGCCATGTCGATTTTCTGATCTCGGTATCAAATTGCCAAATCGAATTGCGATATCCTACTGGTCACATGCGACTTTCGACAAGCAATAATAAATAAGGGGGGGAGGGGGGGGGGAGGAACACAACCCGGAACCGATGCGGGGTTTGACTTTTTCCTTCCACATGGCGGACGGTATCTCCCAGCCTTCTCGACTCATATCGCCAGCCACACGGCCAGTCTCCTGCCTGTTCCGGCTAAGATAGATAGTATGGGGGAAAGAAATATATGATAATCACATTTGACTAGGGACCTATCAGCCTCTGCGACTGGGGAATACTCCGAATGAGATAATCCACACAAGCGAGCTGGATCGAATGCAACCCCGTATCCTTTGAAAAAGTCAAAGCTGGCGCTTACCCTAACTAGGTGGGACCGCGCGACATTGACATTTTATACTAGTATGTCGTAGTACGTGTTCCTATTAATATCGGCCGCAGATAATAGGGTAATATTTTAGGTCCAATGTCTCACTTCTCCGTCCTATTGGTGCTACCAGAGCCAACATATTTTCCGACGAGCCCATTTCCTGGTTGCGGACCTCGGCGCTATTCCATTTGGGGGTTTTTCGTTCTAGAAAATCCGAACTCAAACGACGATACCAGGAGTAAAGTCTAACCTTAAATAGACTAGAGTGGAGAAGTGTAAACCTAATTTGGAAATACCTAGTTTAGCGCGGCGACTCTAAGCTCCTACGCAGCTAGACTACTTCCGGTTAGCCTCTGATAAGCTTGAATCCTTGGCTTGCTTTGCATGTGAATTTCTTTATTCCTCATGTTTTGCTCCGTTCATGTTTATTGAATTGTTGAGTGTTTTTTTTTTTTTGTAAAATCTATCAAGTTCAATACATGTACGTATGCATTAGCACAGATAACTAAAGCAAGCTTGATATTAGTATCCCGCGCCACGTCTTGTGATACGTACACCGACGCGACATCTAGCGCTATCTTGTAGCCGGTACAGTACAGCGAATGCTATGCGGTTACCTTCGGGGCATATTCAGGATATGCACCGTATCAACAGCTGGTAGCGAGTCAGCTCGCAGGCCAAAGATAGGCTTAATTCGGCTATCTCGCGTGCTGCGTGCTGCATGGACCATGAGTACTGTACTAGTGCTATGCAAGTGCCAGTAGCTTGCGAGTCTGCAATCATCCATGCAAGATGGAAGAACACGCTTGATGTCCCGCCCAAACCGCTGTGGAACCGGCCGGAAAAAAAAAAACACATGGCTCTCTGCCTTCTAGAAGCCTGCCCTGTTTGGAATCATGCTTGGTCGTTGGATCGGGAACCGGAACCGTCCTGCCTCCGGGCTGGTGCATTAGTGATTACTTATTGATTTTCCCTCAGGGAGATGGCAACATCGGATTCGACATTGGCCACGCAATGTCCGAATACGACTCGGACGGCAGCAGGTAATCGCTGCTTACTGCCCACTCAAAGTCGGCAAGAAACTCGTCATTAAGAAAATGAAATTCCGAGTCCATGTTGAATGGATCCGGTGCTGGAATCTCAATATCCTCGGCAGTTCCTGTCGAGAAAAAAAAAAAACAACCCGGTTAGTCAATATGTATGAACAATATAAATGCGGTTTTTGACCTACCCGTCTTTTCCTCATCGTTAAACCGCGGGCCCTGCTCAGACCCCATTTCGTCGCGCCACCACCAAATCACATCAATAGGAGGCGCCATCACCAACCGACTGCGGATGCGCAGCGTCGTGTGCTCTGTGCCGTCAGCCTTGCGGAATGCCTTTGGACTGCTCCATAGCTGGCTAAACGCCTGTGAGCACTTTGCCGGAAAGTCGCTTGGATCGACGGCAATGCCGTTCAACAGGTTAATCCCCGTGAAAAAGGAGGATTTGGCCTGCTCGACATCCAGGTCCCGTGCAACAACACTCTTTAGAAGCCTTAGCAGAGACGAGCATGCAATAACCAGTGCGTTGACAATAAATATAGGACATGACGGGTATGTCTCTGGCTTGTCGAATAGGATTTTGCCATGCTCAATCACAGAGCATGCCGTCCTTGCTAGCTGTGTGAAACAGCCGTCATGCGGTCCGCTGAGGTCTTTGTAGAGGTGAAACACTTGGATTTGTAGTCGCGCGATAGTTGGGTATAACGTATTAGCGTCTGAAAATATTAGCTAATGACGACGCCAAGAAAAGTGGATGTTCTTACTAGACGGAAGAGACTCCTGAAAGTCTTTTAACTGATTTTCAAATGTCCGGATGATGATACCCAAAGATCGTTCATGCTCAGGCGATGTGTTGCGTACCCCAAGCACAAAAACCGAGACGCAGCATTTACTGACAATCTCAAGACATTTCAGCTGTGTCGTCAGCGCCGGCGATAATCGCTGGCATAGCTTTTGGCCGGATTCGGGGACCAGGTCTAGCATTGCCCGGGGCGGCTGTCCTTTTTGTAAACACGTCCTACGATGTATAAGCTCTCTGCCCATCTTTCAATTTTGGTTCTGCACGTACCGCTGATAGACAACAATACACTGCGCCCATAGTTCTGACCGTCGCTGCATTTCAATATTTGCCAGGCTTCTGTCGGTCTGGGTTGGGTTGTCCTTGGGGATCGCAACATATCGCGAAAACTCATGACTAGCCATGGGCATATGAAGGCCGTTCTGCATCGCTAGGTGGAGGAGTAGTCCGCTAAAGGGGAATAAAACCTCAATCTTTGGCACAGGCCAGGTAAGAAAAAGGATCAACGACTGGATTTTGGCCACGGGCGTCGCGTTTGTCGACAATGATAGGAGCAACATATCATTAACAGGCTGTCTGAGAGCCGTAAACAGCGTCGGGTTCTTGCTATAGCTGCGACTTGCGACAAGAAGGATCGTCCAGAATAGAAGGGGGGACTGCACGTAGTAAGAATTCGGAGTAGTGGCAGGGTCTAATATAGGCATCAACGGCGCATAGTCACGGAAGAATCTATATTCGCGTTAGAAAAAAAAAGGTCCAGACGTCCCGATATAAACTGACATTTGAAAAATATCGCTAATCTCTCTTCCCTCGATCTGAACGGTATTATTGAGCGTCCTCGGTTGTGTTTCGTCGTCGGAATGGGCCATGGGCATGTCACGCGCAACCACCGGGGGCGGACGAATATTCGATGGGATTATTTGAGGTTCGTCGACCCGTATACTTGACTTTGGTGAAGGTATTGCCGGCGTGTACGCATTGAGGCTTTCCGGCGTCCTGCTCATGTCGGCCGCAGCTGTCAGGACAGGCTGGACAGCGATGGGCGAGGCGAGTCGGTTACTACTACCGTGGTCGGACCCAAGTTGTTTTCGCAATTGTTCGGCTTCATGCTGGAGTTCGGATAGTCGTCTGCATGATGTCAGAGAGTGTCCTTTCCTTTTCAGGGTGTTTCTTCTTCTGCGTCGCTGCACTCACTTGCGCTTGTGTTCTCGTTTGAAGGGATCCGATATAACGCAGTCTGCGCCGACCTTGCGACATCGCGAGCACGGCTCATTTGGGTTCAGATGAGAATCGCATTTGGCCTATATCCCCATCAAAAAGTTAACTGCAGTGAACGGGTTTTGTTTGCGACGTGGATGCGACCAACCTTTTGCTGCCGACATTCCGTGCACGCTTTCTTACTCCTTCCTTGAGTACCTGTCGGGGTGCCTCTGTGGATCGCGTTAGTTCCACTCTGTAAGTTTCCCCAGACCAGCTTGACGTACGATTTCGTGCCGTTCATTGTTCGTTTGATGGCGAGATATCATCCAGACCAAGTGCAGGATGATGTTATTCCTGTTTCCGTGGAACCCGCAATCTTCAAGCGCGTCGGAGACAAGCGCTTAGCGGCATCGCTATCTCCGAGAGAACCGCGACTCAGGACTGTGGATATCATTTCTACCACCACCAGTTTCTTGGCTTGACATTGAGATCCGTGCCACTTTGGATGAAGTATAAAGACTAATCTTAATCCGACGGCAGGCAAGAAGTGGGACAAAAGACTGTCAATGACTAATGGTCGGAACGCATCTGAGTGACTAGCACTGTCAGTGTCAACAATTGGATACTGAAATTCCCTCTCAGTTAGCTGAGCAGAGCTAAGCAGCACCTCCTGGACCAGGAAAAGGATCGAATAATTGACGTGTTGACGTAACATCGTCGACATCTCCTGCAGTGACGACAGCCAGCCGGAGCATACGCATTGAACCAGCCAGCTCACCGCTGTTGCTGCATTGCATACTCCGAGCACATGATCCTCGCAAGCCAATGTAATTTCTCATTCTATTATTCATAATACTACATCCCATTGTTTGGTGGTTTGGCACTCCGACGGCGAGTCCGCTCACGTGACCGGCGCTGGACATGAGAGATATCACCTACAATGAGGAGAATGCCAGAAAGTGGGAATAAAGCGGCCTGTCGGATGTCCTCTGACGTCCCAATACCCACCAACAAGATGTCTACAGTGGGGGTTGAGCCGGGGACTTGTGCCAGTCATGACACGCTGCGGGATTGCACTGTCCGTTTTAGGAAATTCTACGCATGACCACCTGCCTGCGTTGGTGTGGGCAGTAGGATTGATGACAGCCCAGAACTGTTTTGCGTCTGTCTTTGTGTGTATGTGTTGTTTGCTGGTGGGTTAGAAGACGGGCTCGGCCGGATGAGTGGTATAAGAACGATGTCATCCGTTTTCTGATACCAAAACCAAACCCTGTTATCCATCCAACCACCCTCAAAAAAAAAAAAATGTCGACCACCTTCTCATCCCTCCCTATAGTAGACCTTGCCCCTCTCCAGGCTGCTCAAGGTCCGTCAGATTCCGAGCTGAAGGACTTGAGCACCCAGCTTCACAATGTCTTTGCCACGACGGGGTTTGCGTACCTCGTCAACACGCCCCTGACGTTCAGACACGCCGATGTGTTTGGTCTGGCCTTGGAGTTTTTCAATCTTCCGCAGGAAGAAAAGATGAGCTTGGCAAAGCAGTCGTTTAGAAAAGGAAATACCAACACATATCGAGGGTGGGCCTATACCTAACTGAGCATACAACAGTATAGTATCGTAACTAACCATCATCCAACACAGGTACTTCCCCACCCAGCCAGAGCAAGCATCCGATAACCTCAAAGAAGGATTCGAAATCGGCTCAACCACTAGTGTCGAAACGAGATCAAATCCAACACGGGACTCACGCTTCGATCTATCCGAGCCCAACGTGTGGCCAGCCAAAGACTCTTACCCTTCTCGTCAACGCCTGGAGAATTTTTATTCCGAGCTACAAATTTTATCCTCTAGACTGCTCTCCCTCCTGGCCATGTCTCTCGGCAAACCAGCCGACTTTTTTGATCCCTATCTGACCGACTCCCTGAGCACGTTGCGTCTTCTTCACTACCCACCTGGCGAAACTGCTGCCACTACTACTCCATCATCATCAAACGATACTTATTCTCGGGACAACACCACAACTCCTCCCCCAGAGCCCTCTGATCCGGTGAAACTCAGCTGCACTCCACACACTGACAGCGGGATCCTCACTTTGCTTCACCAGGACTCGACAGGCGGTCTTGAAGTGCAGGATTCATCCGGCAAATGGGTTCCAGCACCGTATATCCCCGAGTCCATTGTCGTCAACATTGGCGATCTCATGGCCAAAGTGTCTGGTGGCAGGTTCGTCGCCACCATGCATCGCGTCCGCGCTCCTCCAGCATCTGCCATATCGGTAGATAAACAGCCAGACGCAAAAATGAAAGATGCAGATGGATCGAGGGCAAAATTTGGACGGTTCAGTGTGCCCTTTTTCTTTGAGCCTGGCGAGAATTGTGTTGTGCGTGCTGTTGACGATGACACGGGCAGCGGCATTGTGTATGGCGAGCATATGCGCGCAAAGATGAAGACGTGGGTTGAGTATAATTGAGTTTGATGTTTATTCATTCCTGTTAGCACACAATTCCCACAGTTTTGCCAATTACTATTATTAATATAAGAAAATAGGTAGATAAGAGATGGACAATAAAAGTACACGTAGATTGTTGTAGATAGAATACATATTATAACATTAGTAAAAATACAGTAGTAAAGTACACTCTATTACAAAGTAGGTGGATTAGGATGACCCCATGTATGTCGTAGTCCCATGTTGAATCACGCCTGCGTGAATGAATCGTTTTTGATAGTGAAAACCCGAAAAATCCCCGAAACCCCAAAGTCGTGCCGTCATTAATGATCGCCGATAAAAAGATATGTGTCAATAATAATAATACAGTTGTTGGAATGTGAATGTGTTGGTTATAATGCTCCGAAATACGGATAGTTTGGAGGCGGAAATCCTGGCTCCGGTGTTCCCTGCCTCGAGGGCATTCGCGACGACGTCAACGAGGTAGTAGTGCATGGAGCGCTCCTCGACGGAGAAGCATATCTGGTCGAGGACAAGGAAGCCGGCGAGCCGGCCCGATTTCGACTGCTTTCTGATATATAGCGTTTATAAAGCGAGGGTTCAGGGAGCCACTTGTTGCTAGGCGACTCGGATCTTCCTCGGAGGGCCGGGTGCTGATGATCTGGCGACGACCGCGTATTTCTCTGGGTTCCGCCCGAGATCGAGACCGAGTAGCCATTTGCCTGACAGTCAAATGCAAGCCGGTGGAGGTATTCGTTGTATTGCGTGGGCGTGGCCGCTCGCAGCTGCTCATCGGTGAGATAGCCAGTGCTATGGCTGTCATCTGAGTGGGTTTCTGGAATTTCCAGGTCCGGAGTATTTCTTGTCATCGGCCGGCTGCTTCCGATGCTGCTCATCGACGGACGTGAGCTCAATGTGGTGGTGACTGATCTTTCCATGTCGCTATCAGTGTGGCGATGCGTCGTTAGGGACGAGTACTGCTGCGGATGCTGATGTTCCAGCTGGTCCAGTGGCATCAAATGCGACATTCTCTCCACCAGACGCTCGACCAAGACTGCATGAGATTTTTTTATGTTGCGTTTCACAATCGACAGCAGCATAAAGTTGCATTTCAACTCGCAGTCCTCGCGCAAATACAGGCCCTCCTTTGGGACTCCGTGTTGCTCGGCGCCGATCTCAATCGGCTCGCGTTTCTCGCCAGGCACCCAGCCGAGGACCTGCCATTTATTGCGAATCTCCATTCCGAATGGCGCATGGACGTGCGTTTGCAGTCCCAGTGGGATGTCGTGCATGCAGGCGGTATAGGTGACGCTGCCGGAGAACGAGGTGCCCGGGATGTACTCGACCTTGTCGGTGATCTCGTACCAGGCCGAGTCCAGTTCGTCTGGGAGCGCGTTGGGAGGCGGCGTGCAGCGGCCATGATGGGTGACGAGCGGGTTCGCCGTGATCATGGTCGAGTGATCGTGCAGAAGAGTGACGACGGCATCGCGAGTGGCGTACTGAGGGAGCGGAGTGATATGGGTCAAGGTGACGTGCTTGCTCATGTTGAAAAGAAAGTTCATGAGTCTTGCATCGCTGGAGAAGAGAACGATCGAGCTAAATATATTGTTTCGTCTGGCGTCTGTCGCTGATGAGCTGGCTCTGCGCTGGCTGATGAGTTGGCTGTCCTGTTACGCCAGCGTGCAGTCGAGGATCAGAGGTCGTGAGCTTTGTCGACCGACCCTGGTGTGGTTTCAAGTAAAGTGGCGACAGAAAAGAGCGACAAAGGGCATGAAGTAAAGTGAAGTAAAAGAAAAGAAAGAAAGAAAAAAAGAGGATAAACAAGATTAATATGACTATCGTTCAGCCTCGCTGACGTGGAGGGCGATGCTAGCCGCGCCTGGGCGGCCAATGAGGGCGGGCTACGTAGCGTCCTTCTAGAAGGATTCCACAGCCTTACTGCAAACAGCTGAATGCAACCACAGAGATTTCCCCCTTTCGCGAACTTGTCATCTTATTTCTGTATGCAACCGCGGCTGCATGCAAATGAAAAGCGGGCGCAGGATGGGCCACCTTGCCTTTTCTGTCGCGCCTTGCCTATTTTCAGCTCAGCCTTCTGTGGTGGCTGCCCGACTGGGACAAGTCGCCGTGGCTTTGACAGAAAAAACACGAGGACTAGTAAGGATTAATACGGGTACTAAAATACTAAAACACCCCTGTATCCCCATCTCACTTGTTGAACTGTTGAACCCGATCTACGATCCTGCCATGGCTCGTCAAAACAGTAAACCCGAGACGAGGGGCGGTTGCTGTTTCTGGCTAGTATTGCCTAAACCGGATAGTGCTTGTTTTAGATGATGTCGGACCCACTTGGCCGCACTTGAAACACACCCAAACAGGACAGCTTTGCAGTGTTTGCAAGGGGTGCCAGTTGCCCAATGCAGTTAGTCCACGACTCATTATTTAGTAGACGATCGATCCTCCCTGCAGGAGTTCATTAGTATTATTATTATTATCCTAGGATTATTTTCCTACCAATTATTTAGGTTTTTTTAGTGGCTTTCACGGCGATCAGACTCTTATTTTATTTCCCGACGCGTAACCTGTCTAACTCGGTAGAGTTACTCTAGTTTTTTCCGTGCAACATACAAAGTTGCAACTTGCAAACGCTATGCAAATAAAAAAAATTGTAAATATTATTCCCGGTCCCAAGTCACCCCGTTGCGCGCAGCTTCTCGTTTGTCGGCCGCGCTCTATGTAATATCAGTATACACTCCAGTTTCGAATATTGTGTAGCAATATGTACCTGCATCTGGGCTGCCAAGCTCCCCCTTGTAACCATCCCCCCCGTGTATATGGCTTCCACCGACTGTGCTTCACTCGCTTCCTCCTTGGTCACATACACGGGGCCAGGGTCCTGCACCGCTGGCAGCCCCAGGACTTCGTTGCGATCTGCAAGGGAACGGACTTGTGCTGAGACGCTGGCCGGGCCAGGTGGAGTGTTGAATGCGCGACCCTAGACTCATAAATATGGTTTAAGCAAACTTCCCATAGTACTACCCACGAATAAAGGACGCGCAAATAGTAACCAAATACAGAATAGTAAAGTGATTGCCTTATATAGGGTGCAACCAGACAACCAGACATACCTCTGCAGACTGCATACTCCGCGCATCCTCCTGCGTAATATGCGACTGTGGCTTGTGCGCGAGTTCATCCAGTTTGGCCTCGAAATTCATCTGTCTCGACGAGAGGGAGTGTGCCGTCGCTGCTCGTGTCAGTACAGTACATGTAGTCTCTCGTATTTGTCATTAATGACAAGGGTCCAAACCAGCTGGCCCGCCTTTGACCGGTCCTCCGCCGGTAAACTCGCTTTCTACTTGAGCGATCTGGGACACGTCTTCGGGCGTGATGCGCTGGCCGACCGCCACTGCGCGTTTGATGTCGCCTACGGTGGGGATGTCGTTGATGGACATTTTTGTGTCGATTTATGAGGCAATCGTAGAAGAAGATTTTAGGTTCAAGGAGAGTTTCAAGTCTGTAAACTTAAAATGGAAGAAAGTTGGATTGGCAATGAATAGTGCATATGTACCCGGCACGGCGGTGATGTCAGTGATGGTCATTTCTGTCGCCTGAGGTGGCTCATTTAGAATTCGCCTCTTGTACATTTCAAATGTTATATCATATTGATTGGTTTTATTGGACGTTGGAGAAACATTTTTAACATTGAATGGTTTTAATGGTATTATTATTCGGCTTCGGGTAACAATATATATACACCCACCAGTTGACTCCTTAATCAACATTGAAGGGTAATATATCAATAACTGTACATCTATCATCTAAAACCCCTTGATTTTTATTAAATTTATCAAGGATAGTAAAAGGAGTAATTAATATAGATTTTAGTATGTCTAGTCTTGAAGATATCAATTGATATGTTGGAAGTATATACAGTACCAGGCTTTTTTTCTACGTTGTGCAAGCGCGAATCACTGCAGGATTGACCCGTTCAATACAATGGCTCTTGAGCCAACATTGTATTGACTAATGAAATATTACCTTTCTCATTCAAAAGTCCTGCCATGGGCGTGGGATGCTTTTTAGCCATGCCGAGGTTTCTCATGACTCGCACCTTTTGTCGTCGTGGTTGATGACAAGCCCGGCGGTGGCTTTGGTGCGTATCGCGATCGCGCACGAGACCCATGGCCGTGCAGCCTCGTGGTGCAAGCAGAAGCAGACTGTCGTGCTTCCGGGGGTTTCGCACTACGAGCTCTATGATAAGCCCGAGGCTGTGAAGCCCGCGCTTGCCCAAATGCTGCCATTTTTGAAGACGCATCTGGGGGATATAAGGTAGAATGAATGAACCCGAAGTAATGTTGCCATCAAAAGTATAGTTAGTCATCTACCTACGTCTAATCAGGTATATTTACTCACATTGAAATATGTTATAGGAATAGCTTCTCATTGATACACATTGCAGGAAATATATAC
Organism: Talaromyces rugulosus; assembly: GCF_013368755.1. NCBI lineage: Eukaryota > Fungi > Ascomycota > Eurotiomycetes > Eurotiales > Trichocomaceae > Talaromyces > Talaromyces rugulosus. The sequence goes on along the minus strand of NC_049566.1, from coordinate 1,728,630 downwards.
ACTAAAGAATCATATATCCGGAATCATATATTCCATCGCTCCGTTCCCAATCAAACGCGTAATGGCAAATGGAGATCTAAAAGATCTCATAATTTTTGTCTTCTTCTTCATGGACATCGTAAACAAGGATGACTAGATCTCACCCGAGTATCCCTTTTAACAGCGGAATCAGGCATGCACCCTCCGCTTAATTCCAACATCCAACCCTAATGGCTTCCGCAAAAAGCCCTCCCTCGTCTCCATCGGATGCTGCTGCTCAATCACAAACTCGAAATTCCTAAACACCGCGCCGACAATGTTAGTCAGCTCCATCTCTGCCACGTTCCGTCCCACGCAAGCACGAGGACCTGTGGAGAAAGGGATGAAAGCCGCCTTTTGACGTGCGGTTAGTCGTTCGGGAGCCCAGCGCTCTGGAACAAAAGCTTCAGCGTCACGACCCCAGATCTCGGTCGAGTGGTGGATAGTGTACGCGGGAACGGAGAGAATGTCGCCGGGGTGGAATGTGTGTCCGCTGATTTCGATGGGGGGGCTGTTGGCAGGGATCTGGCGGGGAAGGCCAAGGGAAGAGGTGCTGTGAATACGCATTGTCTCCTGGAGGACATATTGGATGCTAAATAGTTGTTAGTCATTTTCCTTCGCCTTTTAACCAGACAAGAAAAACTTACTAAGGAATATCCTTCAGCATGGCATAGCTCGGTACATCAACGCCGGGAGGAACAGCCTCGTCGATTGCCTCTTGCAACTTCTGAACAACACCCGGGGTGCGCAAAACCCAGTAGAGCATGGCACAAGACGTGTTGGACGTGGTATCGCTGCCAGCGATGAGCTGAGTGAGTGCTTCGGCAGTGAGCTCTTCACGTCCCATGAGGGCACCGGTCTCGTCCTTGCCCTCCATCAGCCGAGCGAGCAGATCAACTCGAGTGTTTTTCTCGACGGCCTCGGGCTTTAGACGCTCGTTGACACGGGCAATGGCAATTCCGGCCAGGTTTTGGACCGCTTGGAGACCCTTGCTGAAGAACGAGTCTGGCAGATACGACGCATACGGCTTCAATGCAAGCAAGCAACCCAATGTAGCTGACACCTCGCCACGACGGTTGAGCACCTCAACGGCAGGGGCATACGTCGGGGGAGCATCAGGGGCCATGCGCACTTCGGCAACATCCTTTCCCTTGGCCAACATGCCAAACGGGGCACCAAAGGCGAGATCGCCAATGATGTCGAACGCCAGGTAATTGAACCAGTTCAATGCATCGATCGAGGCATATCCGGTACGAGGATGGGTCTGGTTCTGGCAGATAGTATTCAATTGCGTCACAAACAGTTCAATGTTGGCGTGGATGTACTGTTCAAACTGGCCGATGGATTTGGCACTGAAAGTGTGCGAGACAGTCTTGCGTTTGCGGGAGTGGTCGTGCCTGTCTCTGGTATTGAACAGGCCGCGGCGAATGGAGACAAAAGCATCATAGTAATCACTGTCATACAATGCATGGGTTAACCACCAAACGGTTTCACTCAAGGAACAAGGAACATTACGTTTTCAGGAAGCCGTTTCCATGGCCATAGATCGACTGAATGGCCGCGTCGTCTGCTACACTGACATGGCCCGGCTGGATACGCACAAGCTTGCCGTATTTCTTGTGAGCGTCGTTGACGGCGATAAAGCGACGGCCGCGACGGGCCTGGAAGAACAGCCAGAGATTGGTGAAGGCTGCAGGGAAGGGAGCAGGGATGCCACGCAGATGCGATTTTGACAGATATGGTAGCACAAAAAACACAGCCAGGACGACCGGGATTGCGTACGGACTGAGCAGGTAGGATACAAACGAGGAATTCGACATGGCGATTGGCGGGCTGCAGGAATGCGGGGAAGAAAGATCTAGTTGGCTGTCAAGCACGACTGACAGGTGAAGTGCTTGGCATAGGCAGAGCTGTAGATAGAAGAGATTGAATGGAGATAGAAGCGATTGAACAACGAAGAAGAGATCGTCTCTCCAGGACCGGTCGAGTGTTGTTAAATAGTGCAGGCGCTCTCGGCAAAGCAATGTTGATACCCGCAAGCCGGGCCACGCGGTCGGGACTTGGTCTTGCCTCGTGTGCAGCGCGCGACTTGCCGATTTCGAAGCCGGGCCCGTTTTGCGAGGGCGGTGAGCGGCCACTGGCAGTTCCCCGCTTTCCGTGCCCGCCTCCGCGTGATCGGCGGCGCTAAGCCTGTTTGGGCCAGTGGTCGTGCATCTATTGCAAATCATCTTCATAGTATAATGTGTTTCTATATATATATATATGTGTGTGTGTATATCTGTATGTACAAGTTGGTGTGATATGAGACATGTACTACCACGTCTCCCCCTCCACCCGGAACAGCCCCGACTTTCTCTTCTCTGCCTCCCACCGCTCGAACCACGCCTTCATCTTCTCGCGCGACTTTGCACTGCCCACATTGACCGTAGGAATGACCCGGCCAATACGCAGTGCGCAGCAGAACATGGTCAGCTCGCGGAATGAGCTGTGCTCGCTGTACGGTACCCCGAAACAAGATGCTTGCTTTGTGCTGCCGCGTTGTGGCACCATATCCTTGACACCGAAAGACGTCTTCCAGTTGCTGGAATGGAGGACGTTCGCCACGGGAGGGTTGTCCAGAAGACGGCCACCTGGCGCTCGATAGTTCCAGCCCGTGGGACGGAATCCGACCACGCGAGAAAAGTGGCCCTTGAAAGACTGCAGATAATCTGCCAGCGTCTCGGTGCGGATTTCGAACAAAATCTGCATGTGTATCTGGGCTTCTAGCGGGTTGTCTGTGAGCAGCGACGATAGCTCAGCGTCCTCCAGACAAGCACACACGCGTTGCTTTTGCGCCGGTGCGTATATCTTGCATTTCAGAGCCCGCGCGATACCTATACATATGCGCTCTTTGCCGATGCTATATGTCCCGATAACCACCAGAAGCCGCCCGCGAGCTGTCGACTCAACTTCCCTTGGCTGGTCGGAATCACCGTCGCTTTTGGCGAAGAATTTGCTAATCACCTTTGTACCGTCCGCGAATTTGTGAGCCTCGAGGGCTTCGTTCTCACTGCCATGCTTCTCGTTTAGCTGGACACACATTGCCGCGCAAGCCGAAATGACCGCTTCTTGGTTTGGAAATGCGTATTTCGGATTTAAATACGTCGTGTCTAGATAGCACACATCGATTCGTTGCTGCCGCGATTTGCCAGAAACCTGATCTACAACATCGGGCCGCAATAATGGATGCTGAACATGAGCTGGACATGCACGAAAGTCACCGCAGTGCAGGACCCGTTGAACTCGGCCGCTCTCGAGGATCTTTTCGAACAAGAAGAGAGAGCTCCCCGGACAGTGATTCGCCGCTATCATCGTAACATAAACCCCCTTCGTCCCAGGCACTTCTGTCTTTTCCTCGAATTCAAGGTCAACTATATATTTCGGGTTGACCTTGATTTGCTGTCGTACAAGGTTACCTGTCACTTTGCTGCAATAAATCCGCCCATGACGCCATGAACTGGTGAGCCCCACGTAGTGATCGCTGTGAAAATGGCTCAAGAAGTAGGCCTCACACCCTTCCACAGCCCCGTACCGAAAGGCATCTACCGTAATAGAAAACCCGGGGAGGATCTTATAAAACGGACACGTTCGCTCATATGCTTGCTTGCCCTTGGAAGATACTTGATTTGCTGCGGCAGTAGCCCAAGCCGAATCCTCCGCATTTCCTGCCATAAGTTTTGTAAAAGCGGATGCAACGCCTGTTGCGGCAGCAGCAAAAGGGTTACGCTGCCCGGCTTTTGGAATTGCCGCTTTCTCCTGTCGAGTGAGGCCACTTGGTACTGCTGCATTCCTTTCCGGCTCTGACTGAGGGTTTCCATCCAAACATGCGTTCACATGGACAGATGCTTCCTGGAGGAGATTAGACAAATTTGCCGAATGAGTGCTTGTAAAACCAACGTACCGAATCCGATAGTCCCGCAATACTGCTCTGGCAAATAGGACACGCGGAGCCATCGCCAAGCGGCTCACTGGTGTCGTCTATCACATCTTCCTCCAATTCTCCATCCACCCATGGCCGTTCCATAAATTCTTCGCCTTCAAACTCATCGTCTTCTATGTCTTCAAAGTCATCGGCCACTGCACCTGTCTCAAAGTTGCTAGTGGCTTCTCTTACCAATGGCGGGCGCTCGCTGGGAGTAGGTTGTGAGGGCGGATTTGTAAACAGCGGAACATTGGAATATTCGTCCTCTTCTTCGCTATCCGATTCATCGATAAATGGCCCTTTCTGCTCTTTTTGTTTTATGACGGGTGGGCTATCGACTTTGCGGCGTTTCAAAGATCCCCCATTTTCGTTGAATCTCACATCATCATTCTCCTTTACATTATCCGAGCCGTCAAAGAGGCCATCCATCGAGGAGTTTGGCTTGACCGGGTCAATCTGTCTCGCCTTCGATTGTCCATTATCTCTAATATCCACTAGGTTCTTTGGCGGACGGCGTCTGTCCTCCACAAACAACGCTTCAAAGGGAGTATCCTCCGGTTTATTGCCTTCATCTCCTTTATCCTCCGCTCTCGGGACCTTGACGCCGAATTGCGTTATTCGAGCCTGCGTAGACTGAGGGCCGTCGTTCTTTTTGAAAAAGCTGAGAATGCTCGTGTTCTTTTTGACGGAAGACGTTCTTTTATTTGCGGGGGCTGCTGTCCGCTTCGGTGTTGAAAATGGCCTTTTCGGGCCGGAGCCGGCCATTGGAAAAGTGCCTTGATCGGCTCAGCGAGGACGAGGGTCACCGGTACAGAAGGATGGGCGGTTTTCGATGGTGGTGGGTTAACTCATGGTGTTGTTGGCAGAAGTTGCGGGTGGCAACACGAGCCGATCGCGAAATGTCGCGCGCGGTCACGTGCGCTCCCGAATGGGGCATATGTTATATCGCCGTACAGACACAGAATTGCATCCCGGAAATGAGTTATTGTGCAAAACCATAGGCTTAGAATTGGGAATACTTTGACCCCTTCCATTTTGACTGGCGCTCTATGTAGAGCTTTAGATAGGGCATCCTACTATGCTTTTTGCAAGACAATCCGCGTTTCGAATACCCTACCTAGGCCAGCGCGCTTCGCAACGATGCCTAATGTCTACCGCGTCGCACCCCAACACGGAACCTCTAACCAGCGGCACCGAGCTTCAGAGCGACTCTGGGCAGACTTATCAGATCGAAGAAGTCCTTGCCGACCGCCGAAAGCCACTTCTATGCGTATACCGGGCAAGGTCCGTTTATCGCGACACAAATTATTCATTGCTAACCCCACTATGAGCAGCGCCGAGAGACGGAATTACATTGTCAAGAACATGATCAAGGGCGACTTCGACTATCAACTGAGCCTGCAGAAATCGCTATCTGCTTTACCAAACGTGCGAAAGGTCATCGATACTGTTAAGGACCTCGGGATGTTAATATATCCACTTTTGTCGGGAGATTTGTTTCATCTGAGTCAGAAAAATTTATCCGAGAAAACGAGGAGGTACATTCTTCAAAAAGCTCTACAGGGCCTCGCCGATATGCACGACAAGGATGTTTTACATAATGGTAAGTAGAAATGGAGAACAATGCGGTTAACCTGGCACTAACCTCCCGTAGACATCAAACCCAACAATATTCTCGTCGATTATGAGGAAAGGCCTGAAGATGGAATTGCCATTAAGACTGTCCAGATCTCAGACCTTGAGAATGCCGTCATTGTGCCGCCTGGAAAGTGGCTAGCAGGCTCGCTTTGTGGTAATGCGATCTGGAGGAGTCCAGAGAGTTGGTGTCGCTCCCGCCAAAACCAGGCATCAGACGTGTTTTCTTTTGGAATAGTGGTATGACTGATAACCTTACCCTTGTATATTGCTAATATTCTCTTGAGATGATTTATGTAATGGCCAACGAAATGGTCTTCCGGGTCAATAACAGCCAGCTAACATCCGAGTGGCGCCATATTCTTACTCGACACATATCTTACTTTGGAGATGAAGACGACCTCGAAGGGTTTCTAGAGCATATAGGGGAACAGAATCCTTTTTACGAACTCCTGATCGGCCTGGCAAGCAGCTTTGGCTCGGACAATCCAAGACAGCCTTTTCAACATTGGGCTTATGTGGAGCCCGACCTGAGGGATTTGGTGAGCAATATGACGAAATTAGACCCAAGAAAGCGAATAACTGCAAGAGAGGCACTCCAGCACCGATGGTTTAGCCAAACTCAATGATTGTTTCTCAAAGAGAAACCGTCCTCCCTTCTATCTTGGCGGGCCCCAAGGAGTTGGGGAGGAGCCTTTGAGGGTTTTCAACTGGATGATTGAATACTTTTTAATTGTCCTTTAAATTTAAATAATTTAATGGAACATCTAAATACCAATATAAAGCTTCTCACTTTTGTTCTTCACCCGGTACATTCTTTTTCGACACAAGCACTCCATCCTGATATGTATACCCATTCTCCTCCAAATACGCCTTGAACCGCACATCCTCAGTTTCCAACTCTCGCGACATATCCGGAATAAAATACCACGAAATCAAGCCTCCAACAACCGTAAACGCCGATCCAATCAGGAAAACAGCCTGCTGGCCCTTTTCGTCCGAGTCAAACGAATTCTGAATCGGCGTGAAGACTTCTGTCCCAATCGATGCACCGGCTTTACCAACTGCTGCAGCCCAGCCGAGAAAATGACCGCGTAGAGGGGTAGGGAAGGATTCCGCGGCGCACAAAAAGGTGGCAACGCCTGGTCCCATTTCGCCGAGGGCGTTGAAGATTCCGTACATTACGACGAAGAGCGGGAAAACCGTCTGGATGGGATGCAGGGCGCCGCCTAGAATAAAGCCCCAGATGGCCCAGAGAAAGAAACCGAGGGTCATGGTCTGTTTTCGGCCGATGCGGTCCATGAGGAGGCCACCCAGGAGACAGCCGGGAAGATAAAAGCAGTTTATCACCGTCTATTTTATTAGCTCATGTCTTGATCACAAATTTGTGTTGGCAGTCATGACTTACGCCGTATCCTATATTTTGAACAGTGGTATTGCTGGAGTTCAACTGCGAGATAATTGTGGAAGAGAATAGCCCAAATGGGTACGAGACAAAGTCGTAGCAGAACCACGCGAGGCCTGTCCCATTAGCAACAGAAAAACACGGAAAAATTCTCAAGACTCACATGTTCCCAGCATGGGCCTCCAATAGCGCTTTAAAATCAGCCAGTACGGGTACTGAGACTTGATACTGTGCTTTCGATACTGGGTGGAATCAATCATGCGAAGGCGGAAGAAGCAGATAGCTACTGGAAGCTGCAGTCTAGATCAGTATACATTTTGAAGTAGAAAAAAATGAGATAGCACGTACCACAAAGCCAAGTCCGAAGCACACTCTCCAGACGCCTTCCGAGCTGTGTTGATGATAGCATGCAAGGACGATCAAGGCGACGATACCGGCAGCGACGAAGCCCTAAAAATGATTGAGCATTTGTTGACCTTTTTGCCTAGGAAAATTCATACCAGGTCTACCGAGAAATCTGTCGTTAAGGCTACTAGAAAACCGCGATTCTTCCTCAACTTGGACGTCTCGTCGCTGGCCTCTGTGGCATTGGTTGCGCAGACGGGATATTCGCCGCCGGCACCAAAACCGGCGACTCCACGAGCGACAATCATCATCCAAAACATACTACATTTCATTAGAATGGCTCATATTGACTGAAGGTGGATGGATATACCCCAAGTTGGACCTTCCATGAGCGGCGGTTGCTAGCACAACTCCCAGCACCAAAAAGGCTGTAGCAGCGACAATGCCAGTCCGACGTCCCAGTCGGTCAATCAATACACCAAAGAAGAGCATTCCAAAAATCTCACCAATGAGATACGAGTTAGACAGACGAGATTTGATAGTGGATGACATGGCATTGCCGTATCTAACCGCGTTAGTACAATGGCCTGGAAATAACTGACTCTAAGCAGAGGCATGAAAACTCACAGGACCGAAAAGAATGGCTCCATATATCCGACTATAGATGTCTTAATAAAACTGGGATTGATAGAAATGATCACTGGGTCACTCACTGATCTGGGCATTGTAGCCATCACTGAACAGCGCCATCCCCGAGACGACAACGTTTAGCACGCTGGTCCTGCGCCCAACCTGGGCAATCTCATCGGTTTCATGAGACTCTGTGTACGAGGCAACAGTCTCATTTGGCTGGTCCTTGGAGTCTTTGATCGCCGGCATGGCCGCGTTTTCCGGAGCGACTGCCATGCTCTGACGCGCTTTGATCTCAGATGACTGTGACTGCTGTCAAGTTCTAACACGTCAAGCCACTTGTCGTAGAAATGCTATCAACAAAGTAAAAACATGTACAGCGCCAGTCATCTTATTATATTGCGTTCCGACCTTGAGTCTTTTCACAATACACTGGGTAAGCCTACTGCTTTCCGCCTAGACTGTCGGGCACGCCCGCCTAGAGAGGAGCGAATACAATCTCTGTACGCCCAATAATCGACAGTCAGTGTACCATGTGGAAGACTCGGTGCGAAGTCCTGTGTAGGCGAAGGGCTAGATTCGCGAATCGGCAGGGCGCCCGACAGAGACAACGAGGAGAGACGTGGGCCCCAGGATGGATAAGCACAAGAGATTTGGTCCCTCAGCTATGCTAGTTGAACCTAATTAAATGCATCACAAGCTAGTTGTAACTTGTAACTGCCAGCTAACAACTCGTGCATGCAGCTCTAGGGCCCTGCGGAGCACGTGAGGCACGTATGGCCGGCGACTGGCTGGCGGCCGCTGCGGGCTTCGTGCCGACATCTCCACCGCGGACGAGGTTATTCATGCTGTAAACCCGTTTTTCCATGATTTCGACGAGACAAAAATCTATGCGCTTTTAAAAAGATGGTGATTGTCGGACTGGACCGCCGTGCGGCGACGCGAGGTATAATACCCGGTGACAGGGCGTCTGGCTGACTGGACGGAGTGTCCATTTCATTGCTCACGCGACCTTGTTTCTAGCATTCATTCAGTGTTCATCATGGAACACGATGCCGACTATCCTCTCACTGCGTCGCAGATTCAGTTCTTTGAAGACCGCGGGTATCTTCTGATCCGGAACTTTCTGTCCACCTCGGAAGCAGTCCATCTGCAGCAATGGGCGCAAGAGGTCCATGATCTGCCTCGGACTGAAGATGCGCCGTGGATGCCATACGAGGTATGCTATTTTTATGCAACCTTTTGAGAAAATGCAATTATGAACAGCACGGCTCATAAATGGGAAAGGAAGTCAATGCAGACGGCAAAAAAGTGCTATGTCGGACTGAAAACTTTGCCAACACGCATGCAGGCTTCAACGCCTTCCTGCGTGGCTCGCGGACTGCCAGTGTTTTGGAGCAACTGGCAGGCGAGAAGATGCTTCTTTTCAAAGAGAAGATCAACTATAAACTTGCCGGCAGTGGTAGGCAGCTCCAGTCAGTCACATGTATAAACCGGAGAAGTTGACAAATTAGGCGGGTTTGACCCTCACATCGACGCCAACGCGTACACGCACGTGAAAAACATTAAACACCTTACCATCCTGGCCGCAGTGGACGAGATGAATAGCGAAAATGGTGGACTTGACGTCGTTGAGGGAAGCCACCGCGAACATGTCCCCCTCGGCAGCGATCGATGCATTGGGCCATCATGGGTGGAAAGCCACACCTGGGTTCCTTGCAATTTAAGTCCTGGTATGAGCTAACACATAATTCCACCTATTTGGATGTCATGATTGACGGGTTGTGTAGGCGATATCTTGCTATTTGGCTCATATCTCGCGCATCGCAGCGGCCCTAACCGGAGCTCCAAAGATCGAAAGGCGATTTATGCAACGTACAACAGCGCGTCCGAGGGCGAGCTGCATGACAAGTACTATCAAGATCGACGGGAGTTATGGCCGGCAACGCACCTGCGCAAGGAGGGCGTATCGTACGAGGAGGGTCGCGAGCGATATGCTTATGGATCGCCGATGTTGACTATTGGCGCTGGGAAGCAGGTGGCTGCTTAGTCTGAATACTAATTAGTAGATAAAAACTTTACGAAACTAGTAGGTTGTAAAAAGTGGTGGGATTAATGAAACCGGTGAAGAACTCGAGTGATAGGTGTATATACCTTAAGGACGAGATTCCAGTCCCAACGTACTCTACATATTTGAAATATAACTACAAATTAAACCAAGTAATCAAAATTAGAGATTTCACACGCACCAATAAAAATTACCCCTGCTCAACCGGACTAATTGATGTTGCGTTTTCCCTTGTAGGTTATAAACCTCCCCTGCCCCTCGCCGGTACCAGTTTTTCTAATCTCCCTATTAGAACATAAATTTATCACCCAACATACTTGACGCAGCTCAACGTACAAATACATACAAAAAGATGGATACCCCATTAGCCAAAGCAGAATCCATAGTCGCCATCCTCGAAAAGTACGGCCAAGGCGACTACCTTGGCGAATCCATCACTCAGCTTGAGCACTGCTTGCAGGCAGCCCATCAGGCGCAAACATCTGGTAAGCATGGCAGGTCTGTTCCGGTGCGAAATATTTAACATAACCAGGTGGCCGTGATGAGCTTGTCCTCGCAGCTCTCCTCCACGATATTGGACAAATTATTCCATTGGAAGCGACAAAAGAGGTCCGAATGAACCTTGGTCGCGACAGTGCCGAGAACGTGGGTCGCGTTGGTCATGAAGCTATCGGCGCGCAGTATCTACGTTCTCTCGGTTTTAGTGAGACTGTATGCCGGTTGGTGAACAGTCATGTTGCAGCGAAGAGGTATGGCCCCTTTTTCTGGGACACAGAGAAGCTACTAATAATGCTGAGTGAAGATATCTGACCGCTGTCAACAAAACTTATTACGACTCACTCTCCAGCGCGTCTCAAAAATCTCTGAAATTCCAGGGAGGTCCATTCATAGGAGAGGAGCTTGATACGTTTGAACATGACCCGCTACGAGATGAAATGATTTCATTGAGATTGTGGGATGATGCAGCCAAAGTCGTGGGCGTCGAGGATACCACGCCACGTGCAGCAGCTTATCAGGATCTCATGGTAGCGCATTTGACGAGCCAGAAGAACTAATTGCTGGATTTTGTGCATTTTTACTTTTTGGCTCGTCGATTTGTGTATTTTGGGAAGAGCTTGATATTATGCAATCTGGTGGGGATAGAAGATAGCAAACTGTTTTCAGTTTCCCAACTATTTTTACGAGTTAATATTGAATTAACTCAAATTTCCAGCACTTACATGAATGGAACAATCACACCTTGAGAAATAAGAAAGAAAATGGTGGGAGATTTCCTTTATCAGAAAAAACACAAACACAGACTAAATTAGCCTATCCTCGGCGCTCCTTTTGATCCCGTGAAAATGTGATCCTTTTGTTTTTTTAAGGTGGGTTTTAATATTTGCCTTCACTAGTAAAATGTTTCTTTGTCAAGCCGGCTTGCTTGTTTATGTCCACGTTGACCGTGTTGCCCGAAAATTTCCTAAACAGGAAACCCGGCGTGACTGAAGGGATTGTTTACTGTTTACATCTTTTGGCGGATTTGGCGGCAATTTAAATATATCTTTGTCTTCCTAGCTGTTTAATTCTTTCATTAAACGTCCTTGTTTATTATCATTTCATTTTCCTGGTCTATTGCCATTCCCATCTCCTTGCTCTTTGCACCCCTATTCCAAGCATGAATACTGGAGACGCCTCATGGCTGCTGGGCCTTGGTATCAACCAAGTCGACCAAGACGGCGATGTCCCAATCACAAATGGGATAAACAGCGAGGGCCCTGTCACTGATGCATTCCCTACCATCAACGTGCAGACGGCCTTCGCCAACGAGTACAATCAGCAAGCACCACCACCCCCGCCACCACAGCCATCCTTTCTACGTACGCCTCCCGAACTGTCTCAACAGCACCATCAACAGGAGACTTTGGAGAACAGGATAGAACGTCTATTCCGCGAGTCGGAGCGAAGCCAAAATGAGAATGATCAACGGCTGCAGATATCGCTTGAAGTCCTCGACGGCCGCCGGTCCGCAGAGATCCGTTTCTTGAACAACAAGCTACGGACAATAGAAAACGAGGTACGAGAGATAGATGTTGGCATCTTTAACCTCAAGCGCCGGGTAGAGAATATGGAGAACACGGCGGAAAATATCCAAGCCGACACTCGCGACGCAAAACGTCAAGCAACCGACGAACACAACATCGTGAGAGGCGTGCTCCAGAATTTCACCAGGCAGGCTAGCGACCGACATCGCGCAATGGACCAGCGATTGACTGACATCGAGGGTTCCTCTCAAAAGATGGAGAGGAAGGTCGCTAAATTTGGGAAAGCCGTGAAAAACGCTGCGTACGAGCTTCACAAGTTGAGCGAAATTGTGGAAAAGAATGGCAGCGCTAGAAAAAGACGCTGCCGTTCGCCGAATTATGTCTGCGTTCATCGCCATACTGTCGGTTCTAGCGCTGCGCACCCAAACCATCTCAGAGACCATGACAATGAGGATGGCCAGTCACAGAATACCGACACAAGCAGCTCAAATCACGCAAGGGCAGAGCCAAGTTGCCCAGAAAAGACAACAAGGCCGCTAAATACTAAAAATAAGAGAAGAACTCGATCTGGAAATTGATTCAGATTTGAGAAGTTACCTTCAAGATGCCGTATCTAGCAATATTAAGCAAATCTACTACCTCAGCAGCGTAGATCGAGCTGTAGCCCCTGGTCCAAACATCCCACTGCCATCTTCCACAATTCCATCTCAACCTCTCCCTTGTCTTCCTGTGCCCACGATTCTATCAACTCATTGATCTCCTCGTCATTTACTTTCCGACCAAGTGTTCCCATCCTGTGCTTCACAAAGTTCAAAAGAGTGTACACCTTGCTGCATGTCTTGCGTTCGACTGGCGACAGAGGTCCTGGACGACGGTATGGAGAACCCTTGTCGAGAAAATAAAAGAAATTGTACAGTGTCGAGCCAATCGGCGGAACCAGCGCTGTTTTGACTCGTGTGGATGCATACAACGATTGGGACAACGCGCTGCTATGAAAACGGGGTCCTAGCAACAAAGTGAGGTTGTGCAGGGTGTCGTTATTGGTGATGATGAGGCGACGCAGAGGCACTCTATAGTTGGAAGGTTAGTTTATCCTTTATATACGTGTATATGGATGATTCTCACATTATAGACACGGCTTCGCTTTGAGAAACCTCCCCCTCAGGTAGGATCAGATTGATACTGGTAGCCAAACTACAAGCCCCCTGCACTCTGTATGCCTTTGTGTTGTAATATGTCGATGGATCAGGAAAGTCCCCGTCAGGATCTGGATTGAAAAGTTTTGCTTGAGCATTTGAAACCCCTTTGTTAGGCAGCTTTGCCCCATCATCATCATCATCATCATCATCATCCTCGTCTTCTTCTTCAATAACAGTCGTTACCAAAGTACGCCCTGCGATAGTAACTGGTGTAGGAGGGACAGAATCAAAGTCTTGACGAGACCAAGTCACCGCGTTGGTGTCACGTAGCACGTCAGTCGTGTGTTTCTTGATGCCTCTAATCAGGGAATGCTGAAAGGCAATGTATGTTATCATTGCAGCACGATTGTCACGATCATCGGCCAGTCGAATGTTCAAAAGAGGATGATTCCCATACATCAGCCCAGCAAATTCTTGCAGACGATTAGACATTGCCTGCGCTAATTCCGAGTCATCAGTGCTCCAGGAGAAGGGCGCAACTTTTCTATCCTCAGCTAGAGTCAGGCGAATCAGGCGAGATGCGCCATCTACATACCCAGAACCACCGGTGAAAGTACTTGAAGTCGAAATGCCTTTTGAAAATCTCGCAAAACCACTCAACTCGCTGACGGCCTGCTGAATCTCATAGTTCAGCCTTGTAGGAAGCCCATTGAGAAACGACATGAAGAGGAAACGCAACACAGTGTCGACTTTTTTCTTCATTGGCAGCACACGCAGCTGCATGGGCCCGCCAATGTGTGTGAAATTGTTGCCCACTTTGACGACCTGCACAATGTTGTCTTCAGGGTCAGCGTAGGCAGCGGGGCAGATGGAAAAGTGATAGTGGTTCTCGACTCCATCGTGAGAAAAGCGAGGATGAGGAAGGGTGAAGAAGTACACTGCGAGGTCCTCGAGGCTCGTTGGGGAACGCATTTCTTGCGTTTTTGATCTTAGTTTGGAAGAGGATGAAGGAGTGAAGCCGCGGCGTTGTCGGTCATCTGAAAGGGTTTCCCTTGTCACGTCGCGACTTGACCTTGAACGGCCGGTTTCCACGTCCTGCACGATTGAAGAGCAAGGAAATTTCAATATACTTTGTTGGTAAATAGCCTGCTTCTAGCGTGGATTCTTGGGTTAAATTTAAATATTTCTTTATTAAAAAAAATCTCTGTAAATAAAAGTTGCAAAGTTGCAAACAATATACAGTCAAAAGTCGTATATAGTCCAGCACATCGTTCTAAATTACCACAACTCCTGTATCGGGTGTCAAAAATCGCTTATGCCCAAAATAAAAATATCGCAGAAACCCCGAGGGCTCACTGGGGTGACAGCAAAGGTATGTCGTACAAGCTCGTTAAATTATTTCACAAGAAAAGCCAAAATCGTGGAAGTACCACGCCAATTGTGAGGTATAGAAGAAATATTGAATAGTGAAAAGGTAGGGTCGAAATAATGGAGAAAATCTATCGTCGGTGTTGTACAAGAAATGGCCAAGACCAAGTTTAGATTTTTTCGTTCGGCGTGATTGGAAGATTTGACCTCTTGGAAGGTGCGAGAACAGTCTCAGGTTCGAGAATAGAGTTTGGACAGATTTTCTCTGCGGCGTAATTGTGGTATCGCTCGAGGATGTCGGTCTTAATTAGGTTCTTTTGGGGACCAAAGGCGAAGTGAGCAACAACGGACGTGGTTTCAACGAGGACAGCTAGTCTTGTTAGTAAATCACGCAACAATAGTTACTTGAAAAACATACCTCGGTTCAGCTGCTTGGGTAGTTCCACAGTCAAAATATGCTCGTCATCTCCCGTCAATTTCATCGCATTGTTGAGAATGTCGATTCCTCGTATGGCCATGAAGTTGATGCTGATACGGCTTCCACGCATATCCCATGTGCTTACAGCTTCCTCGTCACTGCCGTGCACCATGAAATAACGACCCAGTCGCTTCTCTTCAATATTTTGTAGCAATGAATAGTGCGCCTGTGCAGCCAGCGGCCAGTGGTGCAAGTTGTTTCCAAAAGCGTCATATTCCGAGGCTGCGACCGGCGTTTGGTAGAGATAAGTCAAGTTTCTAGTCGGAATCCATCGGTGCTTTGGAACGCTCGGTTTATCGTTTACGCCAAAGAGCTCGTAGAATTTGTCCAGATCGGGCATCTGCCACTTGGAGTCAGACTCGTTCCAGGTCGGCAGCTCGGAGGCTTTCCAGAAGCCATTTTCTTTGGTCGACAGTTCGTCTGGTTCCGGGATAACCTCTGGTACGTAAGGGTGCACAGCACGCATGTGGTAGTGTACCCAGCCCAAAGCGGGATTGTTGACAACGTTGGACGAGACCAACAAGCTTCGCGGGCTGTTCAGCAGTGTCGTCACGAGACGAGGAATGGCACTTTGGTCAATGAAGACGATATCGTCGTCCATCTTGACATAGATGGTATCGGGCTCTTTGAAGGCCTTAAAATAGATTCCGGAAAACCCGCCGGTATTGATCGGCATGTATGTGTACTCGTCGGCAGTCTTGGCGATCTCCTCCCCGTATGCAAGATCATCTTGGTCTTGAGTGTTGGCAGCCCAGATAACTTCATCGAGCCAGCCACCGTTGGAGGCCAGGTTCTTGCGCAAATAGCACTCCAAGACCGAGGAGCGGTCCCGGCGGCCGTAAAAGACAACACCAACGATTCGGATTCCGTCGGGTCGCACGAGCGGAGTCGTCGAGTGGTCGAGATGACTTGCACCTGCCTCGCCTTCCTGGTGAAGAGTGATGGAGGTCAACTCCGGAGAGGACGTGGGCGTCGCAGTGGCGGATTGTGTCTGATCAGGGGAGGCCACGCCGGTGGGCGTAACGGTGTTCGGCTGCAGATAGGCATAGGACAGAAAAAGCAGCAGCAGGCCCGGAATGGCGAAGAAGGCGACGTAGATCCATCGAGAATTCTGCGTCAAGCGGCGTGGGAAGTCGGACCAGCGCCGCGCAGGCTTCAAGTCGGCAAAATCCATCGGTTGGGATGGGCGTGAGTCGAGCATCTCTCTCCCAGTCTGTGTGTCTCTGAATGGAGTAGTGGCGGTCCGGGCAAAGCGCGCGAACTCGCTTGGATGCGACAGGACGAAGGCGATGCTCTATACGGACATTCTCAGTACTATATCAATACTCCGGGATGCGCGACAAAGATGAGCTGGAGAGTGAACAGGAGAAAGTTGCAGGTTGCAAGTTAAAAGTGACGAAGCCGGCACAGCGCAGCCCCGGCGGGCCTGGTCAGGCCAATCGCCGCCATGTGCTGCGGTCTAACCGCATCCGGCGGTCCCTCTAATGGTTCTTCAAGTATTTAGTTTATGAAGATATAAAAGTCTAGACATTGCTACGTACTTACACTATCTAGCCAGTCATAATCTGTTTTAATAGTTTTTGACAAAGTGGAGCACAATCAACTAATCACACGCTATGATAATTTCTAGTCCGGACTATTTGGGCAGGAGAAGAATTGCAATTCTCAACGCATCAATGATGTTGTTGTGTCAAACCACAAATAATATTGCACTCACGCATGTCGTGATTGCTTGATACTACCAATGCTAGCATTTCCCGTATATACACATGCATTTTTCGATATGTGGAACGTAAAGTAGACGCTTCCCGCCTACAACATTCAACAGCTATCAAACCATATAATCTAGATCGCAGTTCCGTTGTACACAAGCTCAAGCTCGATTGTGAATGGGGTAACGACGGCATCGGTCGAGAACAATGGGGACACAACTGCCTTGCCAGTGTAGTTTGCGATGTAGTTGGTCGCGCTGCAAAAGACTGAATCAGTATCCAAACGACCACGGCGATGCTTCAAGAAGATCACTTACGCTGCGGCATAGTGAGCATGGATAGTCAAGTTGGTCCTGATCTCGTGCTCAGGGCCATAAAGCTCGCTGGCAATTGCAACAGGGGCCACCTCAATGTTTCCACCCCAAGGCACTCCATACGTGCAGCCTGCTTCACCTGTCAAACAAATTATATTAGCCCGATCAGGGGTTTTTTTTTAATGTTCAATGTCTTGGCTTGAAAAATCTTACTCGAGTCACCGCTTCCTGCGCACGCGCCGATGAAGCCGGTGTAGTGATCAAAGTACTCGAACTGGTACGAATACTTTCCGAGTCGGTCAGCCTCAAAACCAGATATGTTGTACTGAGTGAGCGAGATGTTCTGGAGGGTCGGCCACGAGACTTGGGCAGCGACGCCAGCCAAGGGGACAGCGAGCAGAGAGAGGACTTTGGAAACCATGGTTATTGCGAAACAAAGTGAAGCGATTATTATACCGTTTGTGATAGTATCGTGTATGGGGGTTGGGAATCCAACCTCTGGCAGGGTAACAGTCTTAAATATATGGCGTGCAATTCTGACAAATTGTGTCAATGCTCCCAGAGTAAACGTCAAACGTCTTACTGAGCCATGACTAATTATCCCATTTCACCGTTGTTTTGAGGCGAGACGCATTTCGCCCTTATTTATCTTGCCCTAACGCCCCGCGATGTTACCGTATTATTATGAGCGATGATCTACAAACCAGTACTAAAGGGCATTTGTACATTTAGCATTATCGGCGGTTTAATTTAGCTCGACTTCGCTTTTAAGGCTGAGCAGGATCAGATAATAATTCTAGTAATGAATGCCTAGACATTGAAGGTACTAAATAACATTTTTACCACCACACAAATTTAATTATTGTATATAACTTTTAAATATCTAATATCTCTAAAAGCATACTACAGGAAAATGGATCTCCTATTTCCCTTGCACTCCCCAAGAGCTGGACTGGCCCTGAAAAGGCAATACGTTGTGGGGCCAGTCAGCATAGCTATGTATAGATTAGCGCTTAGAGCTCAAGGGCTTAAGGATCCTTCAATAATAATAATCTGCTCTAGCCTGCTTAAGTTGTGCATTTAAGCCAGAGCTACGCTACATGAAGCCAAATTCGGCCTTGAGCTGCGGTGCCTAAACCCGAACACCGGCCCTAGGAGCATTCAAACTCCAAAATGCGACCCTTTCATTCGGACGACAGACCCCTGGTACCTATCCAAGCAATAGTATCGGAACTATTCTACCGTTTTGGAATGTTCTCGCTCTAGCAATTCCTGAAACATATGGGCAAAGCTGCACACTGATAATTACGAATCGAATATCACCCACTTCCGTACAAGGTACGGGCTTCGCATGGCTAGTCCGTAGCCCCATCCAATATTATTACAATGGAGAAGAGCTTCTTTTGCTAGGGTGCGTTCAAGTTCATGTTAAAAAGATTAATAATGCGAAGCTTGATAGACAGCGACGAGAATAGAAATTTCCTTTTTCAGAACTGAACTAAATACGTGTGGCTTTAAGTGTACGAGCTGGGTGGGCGAAGCTTCAGAAAACACCGGCGCAAGTGGTGATGACACATTGGTTCTTGGAGGTTGCATATTGCACGACTTTGAGCTAGCTGTTGTGTATTTCGTTGAGCAACATGGCATGATTTGAAACTGAATCTCACTTTCACAAGAGCCAATGGTTTCCAGAAAACTACGATGTGACTTATAATACACTAGTTTAGTGTCATGATCACCAGGCAATCAAGTATAGCTCTCTACAAGATAGCAGCTAGAATGAAATAATCGATGCCCAAGTGTACTGTAATATCTTATTTAAAAGTAGAGATAGAGTCATTGAGCGTGTTTCTTAAAGATATTTTACGGCTAGTGGCCACACTACGAACTTTGAAAATCATCATGCAATTGTGTATCCATTTCCTCCTCTGGATAGGTCAACTAGCTAAAACGTGGAGAGTGCCGGAAATGTTAAGAAACCTAAAAATCAATGATTCTGGGCCCCGGACGAAACTCCACCTTTTATCCTGTGTCTCCGCATATTTGATCAAGATGAATTCTCGCCACACATCTACCGTGGAAACTGTCAAAATGCGGGATCATTTATTGATGTTGGCGCTGCTGGTAGGAATTATTATCGAAGAGTAACTTGCTAAATAACAGGTTGAAGGAGAAAAGAAATAAGACGCTGCATGGGGTTACGAGTCCGGATAGACCCGCACTATGCAACTTGGCATGTTATTGAGGCCACTCAACAGCCGTGGCTCCACGAACTGCAGCCAACTTGGCGAGGCATTCAGCGAGTTGATTGTGCTATCTGGGGACATACCGGAAAGCAATCTAAGCGTCTTAGCGGGTGATTAGTTAGTATTTTACCGAGGGTAGGTACAGACTTCGACTATCGTGTATCTTGATCTCCTTATTAAGGGCGAGTAATCGATCTAGGTTTGCTGGTTCTGTGTCTTTCAAAGTACGTTAGTTTCTCCTCTGTATCGATAATTAGAAAATGCTCCTCAAAGAGTCTATTAAAAAGCACGAGCATACTCTCCATACGGCAGCAATTCAGTCATTCCTTGAACAACATACTCTGAATCACTTGCGATGATCCACCAAGGTGGCTTCCTTGGAGACTTTTTTGATGGCTCATTGGTATTCATTCTGTGGACCTCCGCGATGAACTTTAATTCTACTATTGCTAGCAGTACACAGTTCTCTATGTTGATTCCATCGCACTGGGAAAGGGTCCTCCTTTTCTGTAACAGGTATGGACAACCGGACAGGCTTGTTGATACCAAGTGCTACACCAACGCCTGAATTTGCTCCCTATTGGCTATTCCCTAAGCACACGCCATCAATGAAAACAATTTGAAAGTGGCTTCTATGCCGCCTTTTCTAGGGCAGCAGTACATTATCTTCCATTTTGCAAATTCTCGCATTGAGAAGTCTTAGATGTTTACCGAGAAAACTTCCTATAAAACAAGTGTACTCGGTTGAGTTGGGATAGATAGTGTTGATAGCTGCACTGAAAGTCTAAGACCCGAAAAATATGTGACCAATACCAAAAATCCCCACCAAAGGGTTTTGGTAGGGTGGTAAAAATTCCTTGGGCAGTCAATCTATGGTATACACTTCACATTGGCGTGTTCTGGGTCGAGTCTATGACTTCATGATTGTGGCAAGGGGTACCTCCGGATTAGGGTTAGGACAGGCACGTTTTTGTAGATAAGCTCATGGCCAGACCAGTCGATTCGTGGTTTCCGGCTACGGATCAATTAGGGAGGTTACTCTGTGCATTCTTGGCTATTGGGACCCCTTGCATATTGCAATTTGATGATTTTTCGCTAGAAATTTCTTGGATAATTAATACCTCGCGAAATTACTTTTTATTTTGCATGACTTCGGCAAGTTGCGGATGTCAGATGGTTCCGTATGTGCCACGCTGTGTGTATAATAATAAAATTACCTGTCAACTTCGGTGAAGTCCCCATGTGCATGTCTAAAGGCAAACCTATTGGATTGTGATAGACTGGGCAATGCGCCATGGCTGCAATGAGTCATGGTGGTGAATGTGGGCAGCCATGATTGGGCGGATCGGCAAGGATTAATGCATAGCAAGCAATTCTATTAATTTTAGCAAAGTATAATGAAATTAGCTAAAATGCTATTGAGTCCTGCTGATCGCCTGTGAAGATCTTGCTTTGTTGTCTGTAAACCTAGTTACCTTGGCACCTTGTACATGTATGTTATATGTCATATTTAATATTTAAAATGTTGGCCCAACCAAGTGCAATGTGTTTTACTTGTCTAATTTCATTTTAGAATGCTCGCAAATAGTAAACAGTATGCAAATGATATAGCCGAGGATTCCTGATAATGTGCTTTCTAAGTATGAGTTAAGCGGTACCCCGCATGAAGAGCGGGTCCGATAGCCGCGGCGATTGGCCGGCATTTACCGCCTACGGGCACATGACCTAATAGTCTATAGATCGTGGAGTGCCAATAAATATTTTCAGCAGCTCCACCTCAAAAACCAACACAGGATTGCCCAACAGCCCAAGCCCTCCCTAAGCGAAGAGAATGACTCTCACAGAGTGACCTGACGTGGCTGTGCTGCTGACAGCACCTGTTTGACTGCTGCCTGTCAGGTGTCAATAATGACTGCCTAATGCTGCGCCAATGCCGAGGAATAAACTGGCCAATCATGCTGCTTGGAGGCTGCCTAAAGTGGGCCTTGACCGTGCGGTGCGAGTGGGGCAGTATTTCCTCACTTGTGATTGGCGGTGACAGTATCCTTACCGCGTGAAGAATGTGCCGATTGGCCGTAGCTCCACAGCCCGTGACAGGCTAATCGCGATTGGCTAGCATGCTCAGAGTGGATCCCTCAGGCGCTCTTTCTCTCTGCGCGTCACACAAAAGCCTCAAACACTCCAGCCAGTTTGATAATCATAACAATCTGCAGTCTGCGTCCGTCGGATGGTGTTTACGCCTCCCCGAAAAACCTAGCGGTGTATGACACACTACCGATTCCATATCCTGTTCTTTTGTTCCGAGCAAGGGATCCATGCAAAAATGATCTGTCGTGGCTCGCGACTCCACCTCCGCCATCCTTTCGATTCGACACGAAGAGATTGGCGCCACGCTTACTGCTTCCAGCCCCTATACACCGACTCCGAGCGTAGTCGAGACCACTAATCGCATTCATCCGCCTGACCAACTCGCCTGCTCCAGGCCCTGTGCTCAGTTGGGTCAGCCTAGAGTTCCCTAGACCCTCCTAGCGAGCCAGCTAGCTCTGCCTGAGGTCCACCAGCCCGGCTGCCCGGAAGAAAAAAAGTGTGGCTTTGCCGGGAAAAAGCGCAAATAGTGCTGAAAAGAAGCATTGCTCTCTGCTAGTTCTAGTCTAGCCCGCCAGTCCTCGGTGTTTGAGGGAATTGTATTTATTGCTCGCTTCAGCCTCCTGCGGCTTTTTTATTTGTTCCTCTTATTTGATCTCTTCTGCCTCTCCTTGATGCACCTCGCCCGCTTCTGTTATATGGATTTGATCCCGCTGCATGGTACAAGCTCGCGGCCGCCATGATGGACAAGCACGAGGTCAGCTCGGTCGACCTAACAGACGACGATATGAGTCTGATGAGTGCAACCGAGGATATGGGCCTGTTGTCACAGCGCACTCACCGCCGCTCGTCCTCATTCGATAGCTTCGTCATCTACACCAAGTCCTTTGCGCACAATATGCAGGATCCCGACTTTGTCAAGAACGCCGTGGGCATTGCCGTGCTCGTCGTTCTGTGGCATTCCTTTTCCATGTCCATTTCTATTGTAAGTGCTGCCTGTTATGAGAGCTTCCTTGAGACAAGTCGAACTAACAAATCAGTACAATAAATGGATGTTCTCCGGCGAAACCATCTCTTTTCCATTTCCGCTGTTCATGACCTGTATCCACCAGGTGGTGCAGTTTGGCCTCTCCGCACTCTTCCTCTACGTGATTCCATCTCTCCGACCCCGTCGCACGACGCTGCCGCCGTCTGCTGTGCTCCCTGGGGGTGACCCACATGTCGAAATGAGTCTGACCCGATTCTACCTAACACACCTGATCCCCTGCGGTGTTGCAACTGCGCTGGACATTGGACTCGGGAATATGTCTCTCCGCTTCTCGACTCTGACCTTTATGACGGTCTGCAAATCCTCCGTCCTCATCTTTATCCTTCTCTTCGCCTTCCTCTTCCGCCTGGAGAAACTCTCTGCTCGCCTTATCGTGATCATCGTCGTCATGACCATTGGTGAAGTGATGATGGTCATAGGCGAGGTTTCCTTTAGCATGACCGGATTCAGCCTGGTCACGGCATCAGCATTTTTCTCTGGATTCCGCTGGGCTATGACCCAGGTGCTCATCCTGAAACACCCAGCGACCTCAAACCCGATTTCCATGCTCTTTTTCCTGAGTCCCGTTGTGTGCGCCACCCTGATTCCGATTTCTCTGTCCATCGAGGATCCAACAGCGATTAAGCATAGTCTTTACGCGCTATCACACACCTGGGGCGGTGCCAGGGGCCTGACGCTGCTGCTACTTCCCGGTGTGTTGGCGTTTTGTATGCTGCTTGCGCAGTTTGCACTTCTTAAGCGGTCATCCGTCGTCACGCTAAGCGTGTGCGGTATCCTAAAGGAGGTGTTTATTATTAGTGCGGCCGGCCTGGTCTTTGGAGACCAGTTGACACCGGTCAATATCTGCGGGGTCCTGGTGATCGTCGCCAGTGTCGCTGCATACAACTACACGAAACTAACCCAGACAGAGCGGTTAGTGGGAGTGAAGACGTTTAACGAAAAGTATTCATGACCTGTACGAATTGAGAGATAAAAAGCATATTATATACCCGTTTGCATGTTAAATGTACAAATTTGACCAACCTCTACCACTCTAAACGTAGTAGAAGTATATTTACCTACTTAAATGTTATCCAACTCCTTCACGCTAGCTCTCCATTACCGCTCCTCTAATTTTACCATTAAATCAGGTTTGTCCCAGATGAAATAAATCTCCTGGTCCGACCAGTTCTCACTCTCAGCACACAATTCGACTTTGAAGCGTAAAAGTAACTTGCACAGAACAAGCCGAATTTCTGCGTACGCCAGACTAGTTTATTGGTCAGCCAGTTATTTCCCTCGTTTTTTGGGGAAGGGGGAAGGTGCAATAACTTACTTCTTCCCAAGACA
The DNA here is from genome assembly GCF_013368755.1 of Talaromyces rugulosus. Taxonomy (NCBI): domain Eukaryota; kingdom Fungi; phylum Ascomycota; class Eurotiomycetes; order Eurotiales; family Trichocomaceae; genus Talaromyces; species Talaromyces rugulosus. The sequence goes on along the minus strand of NC_049566.1, from coordinate 1,704,825 downwards.
ATTTCTCGGACCAAGGCTAAACGGCTGAAGAACGTCCCTTTTGTCTGATTGAAACCGCGCATCACCTAACCATCGTTCCGGGACGAATTCGTTGGGAAGGATAAAGTTTGCCTTGGAGTGGTATGACGCGTAGTGGTGGCATGATACCTGAGTCTGTTTCTGGTCAGTATATATAATCTTCGTCCAGTACAGGCTGATGTAGAAACGTACGCCCTCTGGTAGGAAATGCCCGTCCACAATCCCACCACCAGGTGCAACCGTTCGCGGAAGACCCATGACCAGTGGAGGATACATACGCAACGACTCCTCAATCACAGCAGTGAGATAGGTTAGTTTCGGGGTGCTTGTGAAGTTTATCTCGGTATCGATGGAAAAGGTGGAGCGAATCTCGTTAGCCAACTTCTGCATAGCTTTTGGAGTCTTGCTCAGGTAATAAATGCAGCCAGACAGCAATGTTGCTGAGGTCTCGCTACCGACTGTGATCAGACTAGAATAATAAGTTATTAGCAAACAAACACCACTTCACACACACAAAAAAGGTCACATACATGTAGGAATTGGAGTGTAGTTCTGCCCGGCTGAGCACTTTTTCCAGAGTACCATCTGTCACAGTAGTATCGTCATCATCATCGACGAACCCATTCCTCAGCACCGCAGACATGAAATCAGTCCGTTCCGTCACACCCATTTTTAAGCGCCTCTCCATCTTGGCCGCCGCAAGATCAAAGTGATCACGTTCCTGCTGCCTCAGACTCGCCGGGATGAGCTTCTGCAACACCGCATTCAGCCACGGAAACTGCGTAAACACAGTCATGTACATGAGGGCTTTGACCGAGTTGAACACCAGCGCGATCCACGGATGCAACTCGCTGCTGTCGAGACACTGGAACGATTCGCCAAAGATAAGTTCGCCGGTGAGATCGAAGAATGTATAGTCTAGCCAGCTCTTGATGTCGACCGCCGCTTGTGAGGACGACGAGCTGCTGAGTTTTGCCATCAGCTTGTCGACATACTCGGTCACCAATTCTTCCTGCTCACGCAGCGCGCGATCTGAAAACGCATGCGACAGCAGCCGTCGATGTCTCGCGTGCACCGAGTTATCAGCCGCAGAAATCAAGTGGTCGGCCCCGTTCGTCGCTGGTAAGTAATGCGTCCGATCCTTCAGAAACGTGCGTGTTGCTGCCGGAGAGCCATAGATATCGCGAAAGGCCTGCGGCGAGTTAAAGGCCAATTCGTTTGGGCTGATGCGTACGACCGGTCCGTAGCGGTCGTGCAAGGCAGTCAGTTTCAAATGGACGCGGCCGTTGAGACAGGAGGACTGTAGAGGGATCTTGGAGATTGTCCATAAAAATGGACCGGGGAATTTGGCGAGGGGGGAGAAGTAGATTTCGTAGACTGCCTGGCTGATGAGGTAGCTGATGGCCTGTCTAGTCTGTTAGGATTACTAGTAACATGATGATGTATATGGAGTGTACCTGCCAGAGCACCTATCAAGACGAAAAACATCCAGCCCAAGGACTCCATGGTACGGAGTTGACTTACTTGTGTAACCTCAAGAAAAGATGGCCTTCCGAAGAAGTGTTTGGGGTGCGTTCGCCTTATAAATAATAATAACAAGTCCCGTGACTCTTCTATTATTCTTTATTAAGTATGCACTATCGCTCTTCTCACCTAGGCTTTGAACTTGAGGCTATATCAACCGAGAAAAGCCATTCAATATAAAGCCATGGTCTATATTTTCCTTGATCGATGACGATATCCTTCGAAGATACTGAGTCGAGCTCAATGCTATCTATCCCAACACTTCAAATATACTGATTGGCACTGTCGATTAGCATCGTAGCCTTGGAACAGGCTAGGCTGTATAAGTGATTGTGCATGCAACTAGCGAGCTGATCATGGCCGTACTTGGGCAGTGCTGCTGCAGCCATCGATCTCGCCGATCAGCCGGGAATTCACGCTTTACAGGTAGTCAAATTAACAGATTTCGGAGTTTTGTTGACCCCTGTACGAAGTACTTACTGCAAGACATGGCCGACCGCGCTTCTCCGAAAGTACTATCACGAGAACGCGGCCTGGGCCGCCTCAAAACAAGGTGCAGCAGATCCATGGCGATCTTCCGCCGAGTTCGCGCTAACACAACATGCATGATACAGCCCATGGGCCAGTAGAAAGCCTCGTTTGCAGCTATCGAGGGGTGAAAAATTGCAGAACAGTGACGTTCCCGACTTTGCAAACAAGGCTTGACTTTGCGTGTTTGTTGATGCCAGTCCGTCCAGCTCTCCTGATCAGCCACAGTTAAACCCCCAAAACCGTCATAATGTCGGCTACAGCCGAAGATCAAAAGCATGAAAGATCTGAAGACAGAGCAAGCGATGCCGAAGACTCCAAGATTCGAGATTTCTACGGCCCTGCCGTGTCAGAAGCGTATCGCTTGAAGTCGGAGCTGGTTGCACAGCACCTGGCTAAGATTGGCATGGGAAGGTACTTTCTGTCGTCTTTGCTGCAAATTTCTATCGTCGACTTACACAACTTCGCATAGATTTCAATACCTGCTCTTCATCGTGACAGGATTCGGCTGGATCGTCGACAACTTCTGGTCCCAGGGCATCACCGCCATCAGACCACCCGTCGCAAACGAATTCACCGACATCTCACGTCTGAGCTTCAGCTCAGTCGCATACTATGTCGGTCTCATAATCGGTGCCTGGTTCTGGGGCACGACAGCAGACGCCTTCGGCCGGAAACCAGCATTCAATGCGACAATCCTCCTTGGCGGCATATTTGCTTGTGGCGTGGCTGGGTCACAGAATTTTATTACTTTCTGCGCGCTTTGGGCGTGTATCGGCACCGCTGCTGGTGGAAACGTGCCCGTGGATAGCATCATATTTCTCGAGTTTGTACCGCAGGCGTACCAATGGCTTCTCGTGAGCCTGTCTGCGTGGTGGAACTTTGGACAGGTGGTTGTCTCGCTCTTTTCCTGGGTCTTTCTGGCCAACTATGGATGTTCCAGCGCCGACGCGCCCTGTCCTAGAAAAGACAATATGGGCTGGTAAGTTTTGATTGCTTGTGTGACATCTTGTGCTGACAAGGTGCACAGGCGCTATACAATGATAACGCTAGGAGCTATGGCCATCGCCTTTGGGCTTATTCGCATCTTCGTCTTCAAAATCCCAGAATCGCCGCGCTACCTTCTATCTAAAGGCCTTGATGAAGAAGCTGTCGAGGCAGTCAATTATATTGCTCGCTTTAACAAGAAGCCTGAGACGCTGACTATGGAAATGTTCTGGGCCATTGACCAAAAGCTGGAAACCTCCCCCGACCCAAATCATCGCCCCTTGCGTGAATGTACCAAAAGCATCTCCCTAGCGAACTACACCGAAAAGACGGCACACAAGCTGAAAAGCTACACAGCTCGCAGCTATCGCAGACTATTCACTGGCCGCAAGATGATACAACACACCACAATGATTTTTCTCATCTGGCTGACTGTAGGAGTTGCATACCCACTATACTTTGCCTTTATCACCTCGTATCTAGAAACGAAGTCATCGTATTCTGTCAACCCGTCGTTAAACCACACTTACATGGTTTACTGTATTGTCTCCGCCGTCGGCGTCGTTGGTCCCCTTGCTGCCGGTTTCTGTGTTGAGACTCGTCTAGGGCGGCGCTGGATGATGAGTATCTCTGCCATTCTAACCGGTGTTTTCTTATTTGCCTATACGGCGGTCGGCACCGAGGCCGCCAACATAGGATTTCAGTGTGCCACGGGCGTACTAGGAAATTTCGGTATGTCTCAATATGAACTTATGTTTTTACACACTAACGATGAACTAGAATACGCCGTCATGTACGCATTCACCCCAGAGTCCTTCCCTGCACCTATTCGAGGAACTGGCACCGGCGTGGCAGCCACGCTTTTGCGAGTCGGCGGGTTGGTTGCTTCTCTCATATCCACATACAGTGGATACACAGTGGTTCCTATTTATGTCAGTGCTGCGTTGTGGATTGTCGTCGGACTGTTTTGCTTCGGCCTGCCGTATGAGACTCATGGACATGCATCGATTTAATCACTATACCGAGTCACTGCACTATTTAGATGTTTACCTGATAGAATATTGAATAATCAGGAACTGTGGTATTCTTCGAGAGAAAGAATACTCAGTTTGATGAATGAAGATGATGAGTTTTATTGTCAAGCAAATATTTGATATTATTTTAATACATTACGTCGACTGCACTAGAGACGACATCCCACCGTTACATGCATTATCATACCCGTATCTTTCCCTAAACTCCTTCAACCACACAGCATTATCAGCCATTGTAAAGTCCAACGGATCGTTCTCGCCAAACACGATTCGTCGACCGTGACATTGAATTTCCAAATCCGTCGGGATCCTGCCTTCTTCAGCCAGAGTTGCATTTATGTAGCTACAGATCTCCATCTCGAAGCACTGGCGCAACGAAATGTCTCCCGCAGCCGGATATGTCATTTGATGAGAATACAGCTCCAGCTTTCCCTCCTTTGTCTGAGCGTGGTCCAAAAGCGTTTTGGATCCACTAAACGGAATCACAGTGTTCCGCTCATGGTGAATGAGATACGGCGGGATGCTGTTCTCGATGAGATGCGAGATATGAGGCTCAAACCCCCAGCCACCCGACCAGTCCGACATGGACGCCCCCGCACGAAAATGACCAGCCAGGTGATCTATGCGGGCTTTTAATGTGGTAAGAACCTCATCGCAGAATCCACATCGCGAGCGGACGTATTCCGGCGTACTTTTCCATTTCTCCATGCTGGCGACAAATTTACAACCGTGGACTAGTTTGAGGTGCTGTCTGAGATGATCCTTGCGGTAATATGTTCGTTCTGGCACCGGCCGATCTTCACAGGCCAGGTGCCGATGTGTCTGAAGGTGCTCAGCCGTAGGGGATGGCGCGTTGCAGTACGCGCATTTTGGCGCAGATCCGTCTTCGTCGTACGTGATGCTGCCAAAGGGGGAGCATGTCCACGACTCGAGTGCGAGATGAAGTGACTTTTCATGTCTGGACCAATCGTACTTGGTCTTGAAGGTGTCGGTACAAAAGGTGCATTGGAAGGTCTTGGGCACGTCGGCTCGGAAGATATTGACCGCGCGCGACGAATAGTTGGTCCGTCGCTTTCGAGATCGCCGTCGGTATCCGGTCGACGATGTTCCTGATTGTGTGGATTGTCCAGAGTGATCAGACCAGGCTGTCGATCCCTGGAAATCCGAGTCGACGGATGATATCGACGGCTCGGGGAAAACACCGTTGAAGGAGGATTGAGTCGAGACAGAGTCTCCGCGAGAAGGAGATCGCGTGCTAGTCTGAGAGTCGACGCGATAATAAGGGAGATCCGAGTGGGACAATGCCTTTGCAATGTCACTGACAAGCGCGGCTTCATGTTCTGGCGGCGAGTTTTTCCACCTTTCCATTGGACACATGTTGTCAACAGGTGAATTGGGTGTGAATATGCTCTGTACTGCAGGAGTTGATGGTCGTTCTGGGACGTTTCTAGGAATGGCATTCGGCTGATCTTGTAAAGGTGTGCTGGCTGTCCCTCGACGAAGAGCCCCAACGCCGATACTGCGCCGCTTGGAATGCGCAAACCATTTATTGATCTGCCCCGCTGATAGTTTAGTCATATGCTGAAGACGCTGCATTTCCTTTCCAGACGGTTTGGAGGTTTCTCCATGCATGGTTTTCCAATCTCTGAGCATTTTGATATTGTCTCGCGAAAGTTTCGTTGTATGCGCCGAACCTTCATAAGATCCAGTGCGGCTTGCGGCCTCATTACTAGTGGAAATCGCAGGATATGCGATTGTAGATAGCTCCAAGTACGGACTGATATCATCAATGCCAGTTGATGAGTACGAGAGAGCGGTGGTCTCCAGAGAATCAACATGAGAGCGACCAAGCATCGAGGTCAAGTTTGACCACTCAGCATCGACCCACTGATCTTCGTCAACATCCAACGGGAACAAATTTGAAGGAAACTCAAATTGAGACTGCTCGATGTTCTGTGGAATGCTAGATTGATCAGTGGGATCAAACCCGGGAAGCTGGTCGAATGCGTCCCCGAGCGTATAAGCACCGTGACTCTCACTCTTCATCAAGGTCAAAAGTGGGTCCACGCAAATCGCCTGCATGTCACCGTCACAGGCATCTTCCCAGTGCGGGGTATCATTGAACGTGTTTGAGCTTGGACCAGCATTCATCCCTGCGTAAGATTTCCCTAGCCCGGGTATTATTATACTTGGGCTCGAGATCTGGCCGGCCCTGATGGTGGATAATGGCTTTTGACGACCGGGAAGTCTATACCACTAGGGTAGAAGTAGACAGTAAATGCGAGCCGCTTTGATAAAAGTCCCCTTAAGCAACCATCCCGGGGCTGGGCTGGACACAAAGGAACTGGTTGGCTAAAGATCGGTTAAGGTGTTCTCATTGACTTCGGCTAGTGACTTATTGACAAACGAGAACCAGCAAGCGGCCGGCAGTAAGAAGTAGTGACGATAGGTTTGACGAGAGAGGACGACGGTTCGTAGTCACTGCTGGACGTTGTCGTTTGCGCCGCGGTCTGAGTCATCCCCGCCCTCTAGATAAGGGCGCGCGTGGGGACCCACCCAACCCCACGTTTATCTCTGCATACAACCCTAACCCTAACTCTAAATTGGACTCTATATTCCTATGTCAGTCTCTGTTCACCGTCTATGTTAAGTTGTGGCTAATAACAACTCTAGATTAGTTGTGGTTTCTGTCTGATACATGGGTACAATAGAATTAATCCCTCTCAATAACGCCAGTCGTAATAGGAAATGAATTCTTTAACGTAATCATGAAATATTGACTGATAAGATTACTTGGAATCATGCTGAAACAGATAAATTTATCAAACCGTTTGATAAACGTACCAGTGAGAAACCGCCATATTTTTCTGGTGAACACATTTTAGAGTCGACAATAGATTATGCTTCTCATTCCACAAACCACGGTCCGTTAGACTCCAGGAACTCTTTCCAGGTAGTCAGTTTCTCATCGAGCTGATTATGCGTCCAGTAAAGATCCTTCTCGCCTGTCGGGCCATAATAGCCCCACTCCTCGAGCAGGGTTCCTGGTCGAGCCAATTTTTGTTGAATAGGATCCGAAGTCAAAAGAGGAATATCCTCTTCTTTCGGTATGATAACTTCCTTGCCTGATACGGCTGACCATGTGTCAACTTGCTCCTTAGCAGTGTAGAATGCCGTCGCAGCTGTCAGCCGGCAGCCATTGTACTTGACAGGATCTCGTAGTGCTGGCGCTAAGTATTTTCCTGTGTCATTGATATCAATCAATGGTAATTTAGTTTCCGGTGACCAAGCGAAGCCGGATAAAACCCTCCCGTCTTTCAACTACAAAAGGGTTCAGTATCTGTCCAAGGTGTAAATCAAAGACGTTAATTAAGAAAAGTCTTACAATCTTTGGCTTTGGCGCAAGCGGGTTCCACACGTTTTGCATGAACCATCCAGGCATGAAGAACACACTACTATGGAAGGGTAGCCCCCGTATGTAGTCCTCCACCTCGGCTTTGCTGTCGAAATGATGCACCGTGGTCACTTTTCCACCGGTCATCTTGGTGACGCTTGGTAACGAAGACCAAATAAAAAGAGAAACACCAGCCGCAATAGCTGCATCAGCGACGGCCTTGCCTTGGGCAATTTCAACGGCTGCGCTAGCTTTCTTCCAGACTAGGTACTTCATATAAGTATAAAATCGTTAATTGTAACGGCTAACACTTACAGTCTGTCACCGAAAATACGCCATAAGCACCAGCAACTGCAGCGGGGAGTGTCTCTGGTTGATCCATGTCTGCCTGTTTTATTTTCAAATGTTACCATCAATCAGCAAGATACTTACATTTATCACAAGTGCCGATCTGTAAGACATACCTCTACAACCTCGACGCCTTTCTCATTCAGTTCTTTGGCCGCATTAGAGCTGGCATTTCTGGTAACTCCCCGCAGGCGAAATTGCTTAGAAAAATCGGGATGGTTGAGAATATAATTGACAAGCGCGCCTCCTTGTTGGCCTGTGGCTCCGAAGACGACAAACAGCTTGCTCATTTTGCGGGTACTGGTATGATATGAATCTGGTTAAAAAGGGAAGTGAAAGAAAATATATTCTAAAAATTCAAGAATCCATTCCTCTCGACTTCTACGATCATTAAATACCTATTTCTAAAGTGCAGAGCGTAGTTTGCCAAAATCCGATGGGGTGATTAGGGCTCCGCGACGGACATATTGGCCCGTCTTAATAATCCGCTCAAGCGCCGTCTCCGCTTCTAGACGGACTTTCGGACTTTTCTCCCTGTCATCTTCTCAATTAACACCGCTTTTGCTATCAACAGTCTAAAATGTCCGTTGAGCGGCCTCCACGAGGGCATTCCTGCGTTCGCTGCAAAAAGAGAAAAATCAAATGCGATGGAAGTCAGCCGTGTTCTGCCTGTAGTCGCTCCCAGGCAACATGCTTGTCCCGGCCGCCCGCAATCCCTCGACGGAGAAGAGTGATATCAACGCCGTCACAGACAGTAGAAAATCCAGATCATTCATCGGTGCCGGAATTTATGCTGCAAGACGAAGGTAATCCACGTTATGTCAATGAGTGAGTCATGGTCCTCGTACGATGGAGATAATTAACTAACAATCAAGTCCGTTATGGGGTGATTTGTCCAAGGAGGTTAGAGATCCCGTACCATTCCACGCAGGAGTGTCCGAAGTTTGTGTCTAATTATTACCTTTTTTTCAGCTACCTCTAGAATCAACCCTTGGACAAATTTCCGAACCTGAAACACCTTATGGCACGTCCAGTATTCTTTGGGGTCTCTCCGACTATCGATCATTGAGATCATACCATCCAGGTTCGTCTCGGATTCTTCAGCTTTGGCAAATATTTCTGGATAATGTACATCCACTGTCAAAGATTATTCACTCTCCCTCTATTCAGAGGCAAATTATTGCCGCCACTCTAAACTTAGATGGGGTGTCGCGCGGCCTAGAAGCTTTGATGTTTGTCATCTATCTCTCTGCGGTCAATTCACTCAAGCCATCGGAATGCGAGTCTATTCTTGGCGAAAGAAGAGATATATTGCATAAAAGATATTTGTCTGCAACAAAACAGGCATTTGTCAATTGCGAGTGTCTCAAATCATGCAGTTTCATCGTATTACAGTCACTGACACTATATCTGGTAAGCGTCATGAAATTGAACATAACATGGTTAAGATGACTTTGCTGACAAGTAAAGTTATGCATGCGCCAATATCACGACCACAAGTCATCCTGGCTTCTCACTGGACTAGCAGTCCGAAGCGCACAGCGAATGGGTCTTCACAAGGACAATATGCCCAGTCGGATACCCTCCTTCGAATCTGAAATGCGACTTCGCCTCTGGTGGCAGATCTTATTGCTAGATTCTCGTGCTGCGCAACTTTCAGGGCTTTCCATGGACTCCCAGACACGCACGTACTTTGACTCTCGGCGCCCTTTGAATGTCAACGACTCAGATCTATACCCTGAAATGAGTGTACTACCTCCCGATGTCGAATCCCACGCCACGGAAATGATTTTTTGTCTAGTGATTTATGAAGGGGCGCGGTTTACTAACTCTCAAGCCCTTTCCGAGTGTACGGATGAGAAAGTAATGGACGAATTCATACTATTCCTCCGTTCCAAATTCCTACGCTTTTGTGAGAAGGCGATTCCGATTCACCTGCTTACTCACCATGTAACTCAAAGCGTCGTCGCGCAAACATCCATCAAAGGACTACAAGCCCGTAAGCGCAATAATAAACTCGACCTGACCCGCTCCGATAGAGAGGCCCTTCTCGGATGGAATGTTGATGTTATCGAGTGTATGAATTCCATATACTCTACGGAAATCTTACAGCCATATCTATGGTTTCTGCACGGCACTTTTCCATTTGAACCTTTTGTGTCTGTCTTGCTAGAATTACAGCGCAGCGTTGATGGGCATTTGATTGATCGGGGATGGAACGCCATTGATGGCGTATACAACACCTTTGTTGGTACAGACTGGCTGCCATGTACGCATTCAAATGACTCCTTGTACTGTGCTGTAGGGAAGCTGGCTTTGAAAGCATGGGAGACACAATCTACACGCCGCGAGCCTATGCCATCCTGGGTAAGCCAATTGAGAGAGAAACAACGGGGGAATAATAACGTCAACGCCCAGAACGAACATTCACACGCAATAAATGCCGACGAGGTCACACAGTGGAGTCGTTTTGTTGGAAATGACGAAGATATCATAGGGGACCTTGACATTGACTGGGCTTACTGGACTCAGTCTTTGGAGGGAAAGCAAAATTTTTGGTGAGACGTCTAGAACTTTGTATAATTAATTCAATGTTACATTTAGTATGCATGGAATCACTAAAGGACATGTAGCTACAAATACATGTAGCACTAGAGCACTGATTCCTAGGAGATATTCACTATTCTAATTATACATGTACATATGACAAGGCATGAACATTAGATCCACACATCAATTGATATCACAGCAAGCAACGTCGATATCTACGTCGTGTTCCTCCCATTCTTTTGGCTGGAACTCGCCCCAGACCATCTGCCCGTTGACGGAGGACGTGCCGTTCCCGAGCCAGCACTGGAGTTTGTAGACTGCAGGCATTTTCAACGTTTTTAAAGAAATTTATTATTTGAAGACTGATATTATTCTATAAAATACAACCAATGCCTTTTTTATAGGGAAAAAAATGTCGTTCAGGATGGTGTAAACTTCGGGGTGGTTTGCCAATATCAACATTTTCCATTCGGATAAAGGGCAATTTCCTTGAAGAACATTTTAAAAAAATCATATCTCTAAATGTGTAGAAATATCCTTGAATGAGTTCAATCATCCCTCTGTCGATAAGAAAGTTATCTAGCTAGCCAACCTCCATCAACCTAAACCTTCTCAGCAACTGATACAGCAAACACAAAGAAAAACATCTCCACTCACAGTTATAATTTCGCCTGTAATGTACGAACTTGCCTTACTGGCAAGAAATACCACGATCCCCTTAAACTCTTCAGGGTCTCCCCATCTTCCCATTGGGATTCGGTCCGTAATAGACTTATAGTAAGTCTTATCCGGACTGGTTCTGGTATCGACGTTCATATCCGTCGCGATATAACTATATTCACACGAATTCAGTATATATTATTTTGAGAACCAGTTGTTTAACATACCCCGGTGCAATAGCATTGACGCGTATACCATGCGTTGCCCATTCATTAGAGAGTGCTTTGGTGAGCATGGCAATCCCACCTTTGCTCACGGCATACCCAGACATCCTCACTCCTCCCTGAAATGATGCTAAGCTAGCAGTATTAATAAGACTCCCTTTGATTCCATTTTTAATCCAGTATTTTCCGATTTCCCTGCATAGTGTGAATGCGGCACCTAGGTTCACTTGCATGACCTCCTCGTAGGTTTCTTGGTCATAATTCTCAGCTGACAGCCGTCGCTGTATGCCGGCTGCATTTAAGAGGATGTGAATTTCATGGCTGGAGAGGACTTCCTGAATAACCCGCGAAACCGAATCCTTAAGCTCAAGATTGCATGCATAGGTGAAGCATTTTCGGCCGAGCTTTTCAATCTGTTCTTTGGTCTCGGTTTGGGATAGATCGCGCTGTGGGCAAAACATGTTAGTATTAGGTTCAGTACAGTTTTTAAAATACGATAAACATTGTTTGGGCTGTCAAACGCAACTAAAAGAAGCACAATGTCGGCCCCCGCTTCTGCGAGTCCCACGGCCATTGCTCGTCCAATTCCGCGACCCCCTCCAGTGACCAGGGCAGTTCTCCCGTCGAGATTGAAGATTTCCATTTGCATTGTGAGTATGTTTCCAATGTTGTTTTTTTGTGAAGTTATTTTAGCTCACACATGAAGGCTTTTTTATGTAAAGAGTTCTGAGTAACTGGTGTGGATGAAATTTTACGTATTCGGCGCCGAGAGCGGCAGCGCCGAATACGATGACACCGTGTATTGACTTGCAACCTTCTACTTCGACTAGGTGACGATTACAGAAATTTCAATATAACTATTCCATGTCTCGTGTTTTCGATTATTTTAATCCGAGAAAGCCACAAACAACGTGTATATCGATACCCAATTTTATAGTATGTCGTTCAATGAAACATATAAATGAACCAATATCTCAGCTTCAGGTATTTGGAAGCTCCCACAGGTGACTTGAATTGCCCTCAAATCCAGACTCATGGGGACTGGAGAAGCCGTACGTTTGCCCTGCGCCAAAGAGAGCCGTCAACTCTTCTTCAAAATGCTGGATACGGTGTTGCCTCAGGTTATTCTCAGGATCTTCTGATGGACGTAAAGCCAGCTCATCTGTGTTTGGCGAAGATGATAATGCCACACTATCTAGAGTAGGGAGCATCATAAATCTCTGAGATTCGAAGTTCAATCTGGTACTTTGTGCTAGCTGCTTCAATAAATTCTTATAGAGGTGAAAAATAGCCTCGGCGCTAGACCAATGGCGGGATATTGCAAAGGCTGAATCTAGTAACCGTGCTAGACGATTTTGAGCTTGTATTTCCAAAGTCGACGCCCATATTCGAGAGGCTGAGCGGGCTTCGAAACACAATTGGATGGCAGACGCGAGAAGGGATGTGAGACAGGTGAACCAGCACTGAGAAATGTGTTTGGAGCTAACCATTGTCTCGAGAATATTTGCAATGGACTGAGCAGAAGAGCGACATGTTTCATGAGATGTTTCCGAAGTATGAAGATCTTCATGACTTGATGTCGTAGGACGAGGGAGACGGTGTAGGTGAAGCAGGGCCATGTTATAGTGCATCTGTAGCTGGAGAGGCCAGAATGTGGCATGCGGTCCATTGAAGTCTTTCAGTCTGTTTGGAAGATGCAGGTACCAATTACTCAGTTCAAAATCAATTGATGACTTCTTTGATTCAAACAGTGAAGGGTTGGCCTTGTGTTCACGGGCTGCACCTGGTGATGATAGCCATAAAATCGATCTTAGAATCTCGCATAGGCAAGAATTTTGGATACAGAAATCGACATCGATGTTTGGATTTCTCTCTGAACTTCCTGTTTCAATAAAGTCATCGATTTGCAACGGTGGTTGATCGCAGTCCTCGGCCGATATCATCAGGGGGCGGCCATGATGGAGACTAACGAGAACATCTAACTGGACGAGAGTCCACCAGATTCTTCTATATATTCGCCGGTCGTCTAGAGGCATTCGGCTGACAGAATTTTCTCCAAGGTTGCGGTGCATTCCCAAGCCGAATGCGATTCGACATGCAACACCAACCCAATAATATGCGTTTGCGCTGACATCGTCTGCGCCATCCGCATGCCATGTGAACAAAAGAGCGGCTTGCACAAGATGCATCCGATCATTCTCGTAATGGGCCTCAAAAAGAGCCTTGGCACGTCGGAAGATAGACCTTTTAATAAGCGATCTTGACTTTTCAACACTGGGGTGATCAGAGGCATGTGTTCCGGCAAGGAGGATTGCTTGCAATAGAAGTAGAGGTGGCGAATTGTCTGTGTTAGGATTGCCATAAGCACTACGAAACTGAGTTTCGTCGACAATTGGAAATCCTGGGTGAATTTTTTTAAAGAATGTGTCGATTAAATGTACTGTCAGATCCTCTGGAGGTAAAGAACTGATGTCAATGATAAAACTTTGAGAATAGCACTGAATCGATGTGAGGCCTTGTGGCGGTTTCCAAGGCAGAGGTGGTCGTATAGATGGAAATGGAAAATGCAAGGATGGTGCTTGTGGTCCAGTGAATTCAATCTCGTCTTCGACTAATTTAGAAAGATTGGAAACCGGTGTGCCAATATAAGCAATCCGCATATTGGTTATATCATCAAAGACTCTCCAAAGGGATGTATTGATGCTATGTCGGTGGAATTGGGCCAAGGCTGTTTTGTCTAGGCCCTCTTCATCTTCCTTTTCATTTTCACGACATGTTTCAACAGGCACTGAGGAAGATCTTTGAGTGTCTCTGTCCGGCCGTTCATTTGGCACAGGCTCTTCTCCAGTTAGGTCTCGTTCGGAGATATTTCCGGCTAGCCAAGTATCACTACTTTGATCTTCCGAGCCATGGGCTAATCTTCGGGAATAGCGGCGCACCGCAGGTCGCGTATTCTTCTGGGTGGCAGCTAGATTGCGTTGTTCATGGCCACTTTGAACAGGTATGGGCTGGCTCCGCCGCCGTGCTCTTCTTCTTTCTTTGTGGCGTTCAGCTAGAAGAAATCTAAATCGGCGTCAGTGGTGGTTTAAAACGTCTATTATTTTGGAGAAGCTGCAAAGTTGCAGGTTTAGCACTTACGTGCAAGCGACCCCCGCACGGTCACAAGCTATACAGGGACTGTTTGTCTCGTAATCGCATCGTACTTTGCGGCGATAGCAAGTATCACAGGCCGCCATTGATTCTATAGTTAAATATAACAGAAGTATGCTGAAATTTGTAGGAAGATTAAATGGATCGAAGTGAAGACGAGCCGTTTCTTGAGCGCCACTCCTGCCGTCGACCAATCAAAGCCGCCATTCAGAATCTATGAGGATCTCCTCGCTTCATGTCTCAACATGCCATTTTGATATTAAAATCTTGCTTTTTAGTCTGCAAAATTCTCTAGAATACAGGGCTAATGTATCTTCTGGACTTGTTCCTCCAGTTTACTCAAGCGATGAGGATGTCATCGCCATTTGCCAATCTTGCACTTCAATAACTGGAATGAAAAGAGCCCAACATACTATATAGGCTATAAGGGTATAATTAAAAATCGATACGACGGAGTATTTCAACTTGGCGAGATTCTTTGTTCATTGTTTGGCTTCGTCGTGTGGTCTAGACTCCTCGTCATCGTTTTTGTGGGATGGAATTCCGAACTGGCGCCGGGCCAGATGGCGTGGGTGTAGTTGTGTAACTGATACTACTGGGTGAACGCTCCAGTGATCTGGTAGTTGTAGGCGGTATGCCAGTTTACCAATTCTTTCGATGACGGTGAATGGGCCGGCGAGCTGTGGACCGAACTTCCAAGGAACAGGTATTTAGATAGAGTAACCTCAGGTGAGCCGTAGTATTACCTTATCTCCTACGTTGAAGTGGATTTCCTTGTGTTTCGCGTTGTATCGGCGTTTTATTCATTTGAGCCATGGCAATGGCTGTCGCAGTGTCTTCGCGTCGGAAGAAGTCCTGCTCGGTATCTGATAATCATTGAGAATGGCGTTTGCTACGCTTGTTGTCTGACAAGGTTTTCTCTGACAAATCCCAGATCGGTGTTGTAAGACTGCTGTTTATGTTAGAATACTGTTAAGCGCTCGAGAACATGGCACTAACCGTGATTTCATAGCATTAAGACTAGCACGAGTCAGGAAGTTTGGGAGAGCGCCCATGGTGAACTAAGAAACTCTGCACAGTAGATGAGAAGAGATAACTGGTTCTATTGCAGAAATTGCTTCAAGATGATGGTTTCGAAGATATTATCTTGGAGTCACGACCCTGGCCACAGACCAGATGAACCAACCTTGAAAAAGGTCGATAAACCGACAAATAAGGGGATTATACCTGGGCAGAGTCTCTGGATAAGCAACTAGACTTGAAATTGACAAACTTGCTACAGAGTTTGTGCGAGGTTGAGGTAGACCAGACAATAACGTCGACTACATAGTAAATAGTTCTTAGAAGAAAACCAAGGCATACACGAAATCTGCAAGTTGGATATTTATTTTCCTATAAACTCTTATTGCCACCCCCTTACTTTAGCTCACGGTTATGGTTTCAATCTTTTAGAAGCTTAATGACCTCTTCTGCTCCTCTATCACCAGATTCTAGGGCACCCTCGATATAGCCCTTCCAGTGACGAGCCGTTTCAGTGCCCACAAAGTGGATATTTTCAAATGAAGCTTGAAGCGACCCTCCCAGACGCGAAAGGACCCCAGGGGGGGTTACAGGGCATGGACACCCTCTGCTGAATTGTTCCTGGGCCCAATCTTGCTCTAATATACTCAATGGCATTTTGGCTTTCTCGGAAAGCTGTGGCCCATATATAGACACCACTTGCTCGAGGATTTGGGTATGACGTTCGGGCCTGGAAAATGTTGACCACTTTCGGCCAGGTTCACCGACAACAAAACATGTCAACGAATATTGGTTGTCTGCAGGGCTGCTGCTATCCCGAGTGAGTGATGATGGTCCTTTAAAGGAGTGCGTGAGCCCACAAAGACCGTGATCCTTCCACCATGGTTTCTCATATATCAAAATCACCTTTGTATAGTACCCCAGATGGGTGCTGCTGCTGAAATTAAGCTTTTCTGAAGGAAGTGGAGGCTCAAAGACAACTTCTTTATACAAAGGCGTTGGTAATGAGAAGATTAATTTCTTGCAGCGATATTGAACTCCGGAATCAGTGGTCACAACGACCTTTTCGGAGTCTTGGGCCACTTTTGAGACGGGGCTGTTTAATATAACAGAGCCTGGCCGCAGCATCGATTCAACGCCTTTTGCTAGACGGCCCATTCCTGAAAAATAGTCAATTTTACTGAGTAGGCCACTCTGAGGGTTATGCTCTTTCTCACCTTGTCTTGCTCGCAAAAATTGACCGCCATGCTTTCGATCAGAACGCATTTGTTTCAATCCACCACCGAGTCGGCAATACTCGAGAAAATACAGAGCACTCATCTCAGATGGCTCGCATCCTAACATTGCACGGGTCCATAGAGTCACATTCTCCAAGGCCACGGTGCCTAGCCCCTGTGTCTGAACAAAATCTTCCATGTTCATGCCGTCGTATTTCACTGCGTTTTGGTCATCAACAGAGTGACAAATATCCTCAACATTGTCTCTGATTTCCCCCACCTCCTTCTGGTACTTTGAGGATATCTAAATGGGCATTGAAATTAGCATGTGTTCAATGTTCAGGAAACGGTATTTTAAGTAAGAGGACGACCGCACCTTGGGTGTTTCACCATAAGGAAATCTTAAAACTGCACCATTGGATTGCTGAACTATACAATCCCCATCTGTCGCCTGCTCAATCAAATCCAGCCCTAACCTTTGCGCCAAAGAGTAGGCTCGAGATTGATTGGAGTCATTGATCCAGGCCCCGCCAAGGTCAATCCCCCCTTTTTTGCCTCTTCCTTCTACCTGCTCAGGTATTTCCACAGCTAATAATTTTCCTCCAACACGATTTCGGGCCTCGAGGACAATTGACGAGAATCCTGCCTCTTGGACTTTGTAGGCTGCCTGTAGACCACTAATACCCCCACCCACGACAATCACGTCAACGTCCTGTGACCGATATAGTCAATCACTGCTACTTTTGCTCATGCCGTTGTCCGGCTGTCTATTTGGCTCAATGGCAGCAACAGCTTCCACCTCAAAGAGAAACCCCGGGGCAGCCAACTGCTGTACCGGGATCAAAGTAATACCAGGACGATGACCGTCCAGAAACTTCTCGGTAATTTCTGCATGTACTCGGCGATTGGGATCATAGTTGACAATATAGTATGTCAACTTGACAATATCCTTTGGAGAAGCATTGACAGCAGCCAGACAATGACCCAGATTTTGATAGGCTAGTTTCACCTGCTCTTCATATGATGCAGGAATGTAGCCGGTGCTGTCTCGTCCGACTTGGCCGGCTGTATAGACCAATTTTGCCGGTGCATCAACTGTGACAACGTGGGAATAGGTGACTTTAGGGTAGCTCTCCTTTGGGTTGTGAGTTTGAATAATCGGCGACATGGTGATATAGTAAATCGATGTTATTTTTTTGGTTTGAATAACTGGGATTTTTTGGTGATGATTACAATGCGGGGAACTTCTAGAGAAATGCAATTATTGAAAGTTAATACGGTGCTTATATAGTCGAATGTTTGTTGGTTACCGAAGCGCTTCTGTTACGAGAGTCTTCTTATTGATGCTCGGAGGAGCCGAAATGCTCGGCTTGACCGAGATCACTCAACCAACAACCGACACATCAATATTGTGCATAGATCGTATCAAATAGGTTATTCCTACCGAAACCCGCCATTTCTTGATTGCAAATAAAAGCATCCAATCATACGATCCTTTACTAGTCTTAAACAGGGTAATATGGTTATATGGTTGTAGATTGGCAATCTTAATTTGCAGTCAGGAATGATGATATTATTCATTGCTAATGTTGAGTTTTGACCACCAGGTCTGGTGCCATCTTCCATATTTTTAAACCGTGTACCTTTCGAAAAGTCCTCACTGATCTCGTGCAGCTCGATTGTTATCGTGTATTGCCCCCAGTTCTTGTTGACAACCATTGTCAAATAGAGCAAACCTTAAGTTCCCTTGGTCATTTTTTTCTCGGTTTAACCCAAAACCTGTCGATCTCATCTGCTATGAGGATGGTCCTTAATCAGGGTATATCTCATCGTCCTTAAACAACTCATTTCATTTTTCATTAACCCAACAAAAAAAAAAACTCCATATCAAAGCATAACAGCATCATATCTATCGAACACGTTCATCGAGCTTTGCTAGCTTGGTTTGCGGCCTCTGTTGAGGGAAAAAAAAAAGGTTAGATATCACATAATAAGAACAGCTGATAGAAAAAGAAAAAACCTACCTCTCCTTGTAGCATCCTCCAACAAACCCCGGTCCACTTCTGCCTGTGGCAAAACGACATATCTGACCACACTGCCACGGATAAACATATTCTTCACCGACGACAAATGCGGGTATTTGTCCAGATCAAGTACGTCCACATCGTCAAGCTTGATGTTGAGGTATTGATCGACCGATTTCAGCGTGCCGCGGATACGAATATCGTTTTTGAGCTCGACTGTGACGACGTGGTTTGTGAGGGTTTTGAAGAAGCTGCGATTCAATTCATGCCCGAGTCAGCAATGCTATTTTGGGTTCTGCGATTCGGACGAAATAGAAGGAGGGGCGCTCACCTGAAGAACAACATGGTGCCAGGTTAACGCGGCTGCGGGGCCGGATAAAGGAAGTGGAAAATGAGAAGATTCGAGTCGCAGGGCTTTATTTCATAGCCTTGCAGTGAATATTCCAAATGGCGTAAGCTGCTGTGAAGCTCTAGCAAGCTTCCAAGAGAGTAGTGTGCCCAGAAACTGCAAGGGAACGAGTGGTGTGCGTGCTGGTTCTGGCTTGTCAAAAGCGGATTGCGGAAAACCGCGACATGTGCGGCTTGGTCACGTGATTATATAAGAAGTATACAGCGGACAAAAGTCAAGTCCCTTGATTTTTTATGTATCGATGCAGTTTGGTTTCCTCCCAAGGTTCCTCTAGGCAAAATCACGTAATAGTATGATAGAAAAGATATTGGTATGGTAGACTGGATGAGGAAGAGAATATTGATACGACAACATGCAAAGGAAATTGAGGGTGATAACGCGACTGGGGTCGGTTTCGGAATTCATAAAATCGACAGAAACAGTTGCATACAGGGGTATATTCAAATTGAAAGAAAGAAAGAAAAATTCAAATGCTAAAAAATCAAAGTCCTACAACTGCGATGGCTGGGCCGAGGCTCGACGCTTCGGTTTCATGGCCCAACCACACAGGGAGGTCCAACCGGAACTGTTCTTGCGGCCTTCATCAAACACAGTGCCGACTCCCTTCAGAAGGTCCTTGTGCTCTCGTCCCATCTCAATCTGCAGCCTCAAAAGCCATTGTTCCCACATCCATCCACCGAGTAAGCCGGTCATACTTGCAATATCGACCGTGCTACCGACCGGCCCCTGGACAGCCTCACAATCAATCTGGCTCTTCACTCTTGGGTTGGGAGTTTCTCGGACTGGCTCCGCAGGTACGGGATCAACTCCCATAGGGAGAAACATCCACGCCCGCCTCATATCAGCAAAGTCGTACTTCTTCAGGCGGGTAAGGAATGTACGGGTTGGCGCTGGGTCGTAGCCGCGCGTCTTCAGGTTAAAGGCAAACTCGACAGATGCCGCAGAGCCATGTGAGCCAGCTCGCGCAATTTCAGAGTCGATCACAAAGAACTCGAGGTAGCCACCCGGCTTCAAGCAGCGGTAGCATTCCCGAAGGCAAAGGTCGAACTCGTCCATTTCTTCTCCATCTGGGCATTGTGCCTTTAGAAGCGCGTGTAACGAACGAGCAGAAATGACATCAAATTGGTTGTCCCGAAACGGTAGTCTCCATAGACAAGGGACAGATACTCGTCTGTGGTTTGCGGGTCCCTTGATGTGGCTGTTGACTTCTTGATCCTTGCGGACAACTGTATAAACCTTGACATTCGGGCAGTCATTCGCCAGATGCCATGCCCAGCCGCAGGTTGCCTGGCCTCCAAGATCAAGAACTCTTAGTCGACGCTTTCCAGCATTTCCGGGGTTTCTCAGTGGCACGGTAGCCTTAGTAAGACGACGTCCAGCCGGGGAAGAAAGAAGACTGCCACCATTAAGGAATCGCATAGCGTCGATAGCCCACACCGACTGCCACAGCTGAGCAAGCACCGTTTGTTCCTTTTCGAGCTTGCAGAACAGGGCTTGGTCTGCCAGAATTCCCGCCGCTACAGACTTGCGGGGAGCTTGCGAAAACGGACCTTTGTACTCTGGCCGTTCTGGTTTGACCAATTCAAACTTGCCGGTCAATGCATCGAGGTGTTTGTCCCTCAAGCCAAGGCGCACAGATTGTACGGCGTCGAAGCGCATATTGCTGTGAAGAAAAGTGTCCCGTCGGCAGTATTGACGAAGTATGAATTGGAATCCTCGCCAATATATTGAATCCATGCTGGCAGGTTCCGGAGGGGTTGACGAAACCGTCGATTGCTGTACAACTTCGGAAAATCGCACAGACTTTCGTGGGGGTGAATCTGCCGAGGATGACGCAGGGCGTTTCTCAATATCAAGGGTCACGATTTCCTTGTTCGCTTCATTGACTGGGTTTGATTCATTGAGTGCTGAAAGGTATGCTTGCTGGGCGGCAAGCCACACACTAGTTCGGTCGAGGTTAGAAACTGCCTGTCGTTTCAATTCCTCATCATAAGCATCGTCGTATTCGTACACAACTCCAGTTCTATCGAGCTCCTGTACAGGGCTTTTGCTGTCAAACGATGTGCTGCGTCCATGGTTAGAGTTGCTGATTCTCACTGCAGTTACCGGAACAGCAGTGGGCTGATCATCAGTAAAACCCTCTTCCGGTACCTCGACAACCTGTTCCACAATCTGGCCTTCGTCCCGAGCCCAGGGAAGATCGTAGAATCGCGCAGCAACTGCTGAAGTTGGCGGGTTCATCGCACTAGGCAATGACCACGTATGGCGAGACTTTGGGTCCAGAGAAGAGAAGAAGCCACCCGGAGAAGGGATGCTGAGATCCGTGAAACTGTAACCAGACAGCTCGGAATCCGGAGTGGCTTCTTCTTGTCTTTGCGGTCGAGGAACCGTGGTAGAAAACTGCCACATTTCGTCGTTGGTCTCTGAAGTCTCAGACCACGGCTCAGGAGAACTCCCTAGTGGAATATGTTGAAGTGTGGCAAGCGCATCTGGAGGAAGCACAACTCCGTCAATGTCGGGGCTGGGTGATCGGACGGTGCCCTCAGTGAGTGGTTGTGGAACTGTGGCTTCTTCAGACCGAGAAGGGATATCAGGAAACCTGCTCAGAAGCGGATTCCAGTCTTCGCTTGGGGCTTCGATCGCACGTTCTTCTTCAGCCGCGAGGCCGGTACTTGAACCACCGGCGCTGCTTGGTACATCCGAACCATTACATACACGAATGACTCCGTTGTCCCAATCTGCATCAGGAAGCGCACGCAAATCTGGGGTGGCTGGTGCGCTCAAGTTCGAGATTTGGTCCGAAGATAGACTGCCATCTAGCGAAGGCGGAGCATGCAATGCCGGGACATGACCCGGTAGCATGGACAAAGCTGCAGGTGACACTGGGATTTTCGGGGGAGGTGTCGGTGGTACCGGAGAACTCTTGTGTGGATTGTGAAGTGACGGCCACAGAGCTGCTACCGGTATTGTGATGGTCGGGTATCTATTCCGGCTGTTCGTGGAGTAGGTCGAGCTCCTGATGGAAGATGACACCAGGCTACTTGGCCTACTCTCTGTGAGTGATGGACAGGATTCGTCGTCAGTTGCGTCGTATAGGTCGTCAAAGGATTCCAGTCCCTGCTGCCATTCCTCGTCGGAGCACGACGAAGATGTTGAATGCGACGAAATAGGCGTTGATAGACGTTTCGCGGTTTCGGGCGAGAAGGCCATGGCAATCTTGATCGAATGCAAGCTTTCCCGGACACCTATTTCGTTCTTCCGAACCTGTCCATCGGGAGAAGGTTCATTCGCTTCGATTATTGTATTAAGTGTTGGTTTGCGGGCCAGCCGCAAAGGCGAACACAACGTCGCAGCCTGGCGGTTGTAGTCTGCCATTGTGATTCCAGATCACTTGTCGATGAAAATATATGAGAGAGGAGGAGTAAAATATTAATAAGTAGTAGAGGGCACGAATTTGCCCTGATCTCTTGCCGAAATTGAAATGCAAACAAAAAATATTAGCGCGTACAATTCTTATGAGAATCTCAACATGGTGTATCCGGTCAACGGAGGGAGTCTTTGTCCAGCAAAGATTGCAAGTCAGTATTAGTTAGAGACAGAAAGAGATAAACGGTAGAGATCAGGGACAACGATATGGCAGAAACGAAGGGGAAAGAAAAGAGTTTGGGGAGGTGAAGCACAGACAATCCGAATTCAACGCGTCGCGGGGGTAACTATAAACTTATAAAAAGAACATCTGCGGGTTGATGATCTCACACTTCGCATCCTCCACACCGGATGCCAAGTGGCTAATGCAATAGTGTGTAGCAAGGAGGGGGTCCTATGGCGTCGATTGGTGGGCGTTGGCATCCTCGTGAGCAGTCGGCGCGAACCCGTATACATTTTACCCAGTTTAGCGGATGAAACTGCAGGCGGGCTCCAATGAGACGCACGGAAACGGCGAATTTCTGGTGATCGGTCTGGCATGGATGGTGATTTGGCGGCCTGTTGCATCTTTAGACACATCTGCAGGCCATGGCAGGCCAGAGATTGGACGAGCTGTAAGCGCCGTGTTCTATCTTTAGAGCCAGGATGGCGCTAGCGCATGCGGGCCTGGTCCATCACACACGGTGCTGCGAGCACATCACAGCAAAGGTTCTGGGCACGGCCGACACATCCAGATTTGAGCGTGCGAGATCTGATGCTGGGCTTGAGTGAGTCATGGCGGAGCAGTTCTTGACGCTGTCCAAAACTTGCTCAGTTCTTGAGTTCCTCAGGGCAGGCGCCAAGCCTTTGTGGTACTAGCCGTATATGGCCTAGTGGGGTGTCGTGTCGTGCTAGCCCAAAGAGGATAGGCGTGTTTTACCTGTTTTACCTGTTGTACCTCTTGCTGCTTGTTTCCTCTCGCTGCAAACTTGCTGTTCAGTCAAGGCTACAAACGGAATAACACTGAATAATACTAAATGATTATGTGCACAGGAAGAGTAAACGAATAAGACGACTCCACGCTAACATCCCATATGTCGAGCTTTGGAATATCAGCTTACCCGGATAGCCTCTACGTCTCCCGGTGCAGAGTGACTCAGATGATCAGTCATAATGCGTGGCAAATCCTCGAGTTGATTCTCACGATAAATCTACTCGTGCGGTTCGTTTGAGTCCTTTTCTGATACACTCCACGTTTTGTCAGCCGGATAGAGATACAGGATAGAGGAAGCCTCCTTGTTAGAGTGCCAAGTCACCACGATCAGTGGCACTCTCTCTTATCATTACTCATACACGCCACAGTAGTCATCAAGACCGATCGCAGCATTTTCTTTAAAAGGGCCAGAAGATTCATTCTTCCTTGTAACACACAACAGGCCAGGAAACCTTCAACCATGTCGCCATGCAGCTAGCCTCCAGAAGAACCCTTGACATCGCAACCCCCCTTCACGCTGCGGGCAGCGGAAAGGGGCCAGGGCTTCTCAAATCGGCTAAATTCGAGCCGGACAGTCTATACCTTCTCTTGTCTGACATCGGTGACAGTCTCCAGTTCCACTGGGGCCTATATCTAGCCATCACTGCCAGTATTGGTCATATATTCCACTTTATCTGCGGGCCGCGAACGGGCTTTCAATGGGCCTTTCAGACCAAAAAGATGCGCGAAAACGCCATTCCGTACTCGGTCACCTTACTCACCGGTGTGAAGATAGCCGACATGGACAAGTGCCTTCAAGTACCGTTGGCGAACCGTCTAGCCAATATCCACAATAGCGAATACCTCAGGTCTCTCCCTGCCGAGCGGATATCTTGCCTGGAGTGGATCAGAGAGGCGCTTATAACTCTTGACCAAGAAGGATATATCAAAATGGTTGGGGACGTCTGGGAGCTTGAGACAGAGGCCTGGATGCAGGCCGCCGAGAACAAAATGTGCAAACGGCGGACAATCATTAACAGTCAATTCTGCGATTTAATCGGTCGGTAGTTTCCTTGTCTCACGGGGTTTTTTTGGTGTTGGGTGAGTCAATGCTGGAATGCAGGCATTCCAGACTCACGATGTGGCTATTCATAGATACCATAATATAGCTCAACGTATAGTACCAGATTTTATTGGGGTTCAAAGTGCCAAGTGCAGATCACATCAGTAGGTCCAGTAGATCGTAAGCAATCTTTTTTTATATCGACGTCGATTCGATCGTTCGAACTTCGATGGCGGGGCGATCATGTGATATCCCATTAAACAGCGGTGACGTCGGATCGCAGCTTACACTCTGGCCGGTCTTATCAAGAATTTTCGTGGACAGCCAGTCAATCCCGGTCGATATTAACTGCTGCTCGATCTTCTGTTTTCCGTACTCTAAATCAATTGACCCATTGACATTGAAAATTGAAATTGAAGCCCTATTACAAAATCAGAGAGAGAAAGAGAGAAAAACACCCCGCCATGTCTCCGCCCGCAATCATTGCCCCCTCGATCCTCAGCGCCGACTTTGGAAAACTCGGCGCAGAATGCGCAGACACAATCGGCCGCGGAGCTGACTGGCTTCATGTCGACATCATGGATGGCCATTTTGTCCCCAACATGACATTTGGTGCACCCGTCGTAACCAAGATCCGCTCGCACGTCGCAAAGCCGTCCACACCGGGGGAGCGAGGCACCTTTGACTGCCACATGATGATCGCTGAGGTAGGTTTATTTTTTTGTTGTTTGTTGTTCTCGCTGCTTTGAAGATGCTGTTTTTAGAACACATTCGCTTAAGACCCGTGGAGTGGGATGCGCGGGTGTGACAAAGTGATCAACGGACGATGATCGTCCGGGGTTTCGTTACAGCACAACATTCAAGCGCCAGTCCTAGCGTATAGTTGCAATGACTACGTATTGCTCGATTATTTGGCCTATTGTATATTCCAGCGCATCCATGTTTCTCCTCTCCTTTCCAACGTCCAGCCTCTGATCTGTCGATACACTCGTTTTGGTACCCTGCTAACAGGTATTGGGATAGCCTCAAAAATGGGTTGCCGAATTCAAGGCCGCCGGCTGCGATCTGTACTGCTTCCATTATGAAGCCGCAATCTCGTCGACCGCCGCCAAAGAGCCGGCCGACGCCCAGACGACTCGCAACACCTCCCCCCGAGAACTCATCCGCTACATCCACGAACAGGGAATGAAAGCGGGTATTGCCATAAAGCCTGATACATCAGTGGACGTCCTCTGGGATATCCTCGAGAATAAGGAAGAGGCTGAGCGGCCAGACGTAAGCCCTTGACAAGCTTTCCGAAAATACGCCTTGCTCAGCTATACTAACTGACATGAACAAAAAGATGGTCCTTGTAATGACAGTCCACCCTGGTTTCGGCGGTCAGAAATTCATGGCTTCAGAACTGCCCAAGGTCACAGCCCTTCGCAAAAAGTACCCTAACCTGAACATCGAAGTCGATGGGGGCTTGGGACTGGGAACTATCGACCAAGCAGCAGATGCCGGCGCCAATGTGATTGTTGCCGGATCTGCTGTGTTTGGCGCTCAGGATCCAAGGGAGATCATCAGTAAGCTGCGCGAGGCCGTCGAGTCGAGACGGCATTGACTCGATGTGGCCTATCCGGCACTCTTATAGGTTTGTTTCAGGCAAATGACGAGCATAAAAAATACGTAGATAATTGATGACATATACACATGAACATGCATATTTAAATATCAATAATAAGAACCTTATAGTTTATCAAAAGCATAACCAAACATGACTGGTATTCGGTTTGGTTCACAAACGTAATCAGGCTGAACCTAGCTGGCTAAATGTAAACATAATAGACAAGAAGCAACAAAAAAACATGCAATGCACAGCAGAAACCAACGACACACTCCGTGAACAGGGTCTTGGTGTCACTATCACAGGTATCCCAAATCGTTGACTTCATCAGCATGAAACTCGTAAAAAAGAAATGAAAAAATGAAAAGAAATTAGCCGACCCTGGGGATATATCCGGAATAAAATACTATTAGTCTCCAGTCTCTAATATTCAACGCTAACACCGGCCTTGCTAGCATCCTTGGGGTCTTGTTTCTGGGGAGCCTTTTCTTCCTCCTCTTCTTCTTCTTCTTCCTCCTCCTCCTCCTCTTCATCCTCTTCATCCTCTTCATCCTCTTCATCCTCTTCATCCTCTTCCTTCTCCTTCTCTTCCTTATCCTTCTCCTCCTTCTTCCCCTCCTTGGCAGCAGCGACAGGAGATTCGGCCTTTTTCTCCGTCTTTTTCTTAGCCGCTTCGCTTGTTTCTGTATCCGATTCTCCTGAATCGGTTGTTTCTTCTTCCTCCTCGTCTTCATCGATAGCATCTCGTTGTTTCTTAGCGGCGTCCTCCTTTCTTAATGCTTGAAGGTCCCCATCTTTAGGCGCTTCGGTCACCGATTCTCTGATCTCCTTTCGCACCTGATCTTGCTCGTCTTTGTTGGTAACGGAGACGATAGAACTACGGTGGTGGTCGATCAGACCCAGGACATCGGCATTCTCAGCCCGGAAATTGGCGGTGGACACAGCGGCCGTTTCGTCGGCGAGCGAGGGGCGTTTGAGGGGTGGCACGATTTCTGGCGCGACAGACGTACGCCGGCCCCCTGATGGCGGTGATGTTGAATCCTCTGTCTTTTCGTCTTGCGACGCAGAGGTCGGCTTTGCTTCAGACGCGCTATCGGCTTTTTCAGTAGTGCTCTCAGCGGACTCGGTGCCCTTGGCTGAGGGCTCTGTTGTCGGTGCTGCCTTCCCATCTCCTTCTGTAGTTGGGAGCTTCGTGCCGAGCTTTTGGAGAGCATTCTGTTTGGCTCGGGCAGCTGCCTCCTCACCTGCCAATCGCAATGTCAAGGTGCGCTGGTCTTCCTTGGTCTCGGTGACGGGAGGATTCTGGATCTGGATATGGGGACTGCCACTCTTCGGGGCGGCTGGGGGTACCGGAGCTCGTTTAGGGGTCTCGACAAAAGGAGCAGCGGGTTTTGTTTCGGAAGAAAGGCCATCTGGGTCATTGACTGCGCCAATCTCCATCTTGAGTTCTCCGAATTCGTTCCATTCTTCGATTTGCTCGAGATCCTTTTTCAAAGCTTTTGTTTAGTAACTTCCTTCCCTTGCTCAACTCTGAAATAACAAACCACTTACCCCGATTATGGTGCGGTACTTGACAAGTCCAGGCAGTTTGCGGCCTTTGGAGTACCGGCCCCATAGCCTGCGGGCAGCATCGTCGGTGGCAACGTCGATGGCGCGGAAAGGGATCTTGTTGGCCTTGAGGATGGTCTCGAGTCTCGAAGTTGCAGTGATGATGTGCGAAGAGCCCGCCGTCAGCGAGGTGTAAAGATAGAGGGTATTGTCTGCCATTTTTTTTTTTTTTGGTCGTGATGGTTTTATCTGACCCCTTGCGAGTGCGGGGTAATGCAATGCTCTGTGGTACGTAGTAGCAAGACACGAGACACGGTCACAGGTTATGGCGTGGGTTCGAGCAGAGGTAAAAGCTTATTTTTCTGTTCCTCTTCAAAAAGGAAAGGTCGAATCCGAAAAGCCAGTCTCAGGATTTCGCGATGGCTCAAAAAGGAGAGAGAGATATGCCACGCTGGAAGATCACGTGGAGTGATGATCGGTTTCCCCGCCTGCAGCTAGCTACTGATTCGTGCACGAAAGGAAAGGCAAAGCTTCTTCAAGCCAACTGTCTGTCTGTTTCTCCAGAAGAGAAGTGGAACAGTCCTGTCAAGGAACTCTGCGAGGCATTGACGGAAGTGATTTGCGTGGGCGAGAAGGAAATAAAAGCGTCTGGCAGCAAAAGGCGTCATCGTCATCGGTGGAGACCGTCCAGGGGCTGACGTCAGTTTTATTTCTTCACTTCTTTTATTTCCTTCATCATGGCGACTTCATTTTATTATTTTACTATGTGGTGTTAATTTTAGATGGCCTTCGTCCTTGATTTGTCAGATTAATCTTGGTTGTTCTATTAATGTCAATTTAACACGGATTGTATACATGTATATACTTCAAATACGTCAGGATATTGCTTATACTAGTTGATATAACGTAGATGTATATCTATATAGAGATTTATAAAAAAAAAATTGATTAAATCGTTGACACACATGTGTAGACTACGATTAATTAATGTTAACATAGAAATTGGCCTGGAATGATATTTATAGGCAAATATATACTTCACATCCGATCCTCAACACCAACCTTCTATACAACGTCCAGATGTCATATGTACATCAATATCTTGGAAAATCCGAATCCAACTCTTCCAGCCTATCTACCGATATACTCGCCACTAATAATAAGCATACCTATACTCCGGCTTCCCCATACTCGACGCCCTCATCTTCGACCGCGGCCGCGAATTCGCCAACCTCTTCGAGGCACTCCCACTACTGCGACTCCTAGACCTCGACGCCGTAGGACGCCGCCGCGGCCGCCCTCCCTGCTCGTGCGCCAGACGTGCGCGGCCTCGCTCGTCCTGGTTCTGCGTGTGCGGGTCGTCGCGAGATTTCGACGAGGGCGATTGTCGCTCGACATTGCGGAAGACCGCTTCGGACGGTTGGTTGAAGTCGCCGGGGTGGGGGGATTTCATGTTTTTTTTTATGTAAAGGGAAAGAAAGAGTTTGGGAGATCGACTGGTATAAGTTTAAATGGTGGGAGAGATTTAAGGTTCTGACAAGAGTTTAATGTTAAGATATGCTTATTTATATACCTGGATCGCCAACCAACGTGTTGTCAATATGCCGTCATGAGGCAAATAAAGGGTTCTCACGCCACTACTGTCAAATACTGGCATGAAAACAAGGTGCCAACCTTGTTTGGTTCCATGGAATGTATCGATTGCAATGTATAAACATTGAGTGACGAGAATAACATGCCTATTAATACGGCGTCTTGCAAGTGGTTTACAACTCCGTGGCGTTTTCTTAGCGCCACTGCCGCAATTTAATCCATAATTCTGTTATTTTGGAAGTCTACGAGTGGTGACTATTGAACGTATACATATAGATCAGGGTGTTGCTTCTTCTTGTATCGCAAATACGTAGAACTTTTAGGCATGCTCCATACAAACCAGCCAAACCATTAATGAAGAGACAAAAAGAGTGCTAAGCAAATTGGGCAGGTGTTTGAATAAAGATGCGTGCCAAAAGATCTTGGTGTACTCTTTGATAGTATCTATCAGTTGCAGAATTCGTGACGCTCAACATTCTACACAACAATTTTCAGCGCCTTCTACCTTATTAATTTTTTAAAATAAGATTCTAAAAAATTTGTATAACGATACATATCTGTATACATAATAATATATTTAACTTTCTAAAATTGAGCAAGTTATGAGGAAAACTTGACTGGTGGCTTGCGATAATTTTTGCGGGAAAAAATGCCAAGAGTGTCATGGGTTTTACAATTTCGACTTTGATTGATAATTTCTCACTCAAGTCTTAATAAATTTTGAATAAACTTAAAATATAGAATATATAGCAGATAACGTATATGTTGTTTAAATTATATTTACAAATATTATAATTTGGGAACAATTACCTGCTTACGAGTCGCTAAGAGTGTCATGAGTTCTTCAGCCAACAGATCGCCTGCGTTAAGCGCCAGCTTTGCAGGGGTGCACAGCTAGCTGTTGCACCTACCCCTCCTTCTTACCCTGACGAACAGTCGTTTGTATTTTCCCACCCATCATGAAAAGGCCTTTTCCTAAAGCGTGCCAGTACATTATTGAACTGTTTTATCCTGTTTCCTATTATGGCCTGCAATGGTCTCTTTAACGCACAGCCACTACACAATCGCGTGGATATGCGCTTTACCACTAGAAGCAGCGGCAGCTCGCGTCATGCTAGACAAAACCCATACGCTACTGCCTAAACCTTCCACCGATTCCAATGCCTACGAACTTGGCGAGTTAAATGGCCATTATATTGTCATTGCCTGCCTACCAGCTGGTGTGTACGGCAAAGTATCTGCCGCGACTGTGGTATCTCGCATGCGTCTAACCTTTCCCCGGCTTCAATATGGATTGATGGTGGGAATTGGAGGCGGGGTCCCAGGTAAAAACAACGACATTCGATTAGGCGATGTGGTGGTCAGCAAACCAGCAGGAAAGCATAGTGGAGTGATCCAGTATGATTATGGCAAGGCAGTCCAAGGTAGCCAATTTGAGTCAATAGGCACCTTGAACAGACCACCACAGACTCTTTTAACGCATATTGGTCAATTAGAAGCAAAGCAAATGACCGAAGGCCAATCTAAAATGGTGCGGGAAGCCCTGGAACAAAATCCCAACATAGAAGAAAGATTTTCGCCTCCTGAGCAGCACACAGACTTCTTGTTTCATTCCTCCTATCACCATGTTGCTGGGGAAGATGGCTGTGAAAGGTGTGATAAAGAACAGTTAATCAAACGACAACCACGAGATGCAATGGCACCTTATATCCATTATGGGTTGATTGCATCCGGAGATCAGGTGATGAAGGACTCAGAGACCCGAGACCGACTAGCACAGCGACATGGAATCCTCTGCTTTGAGATGGAGGCAGCAGGCCTAATGAATGAGCTTCCAACGCTGGTGATCCGGGGGATATGCGACTATTGCGACTCTCATAAGCAGAAACAGTGGCAAGGATATGCAGCTCTAACAGCAGCCACTTATGCAAAATCACTGTTAATGGCCATCCCAAGCCAGACGAATATTGACCTGATGAAAAGCAAGCAAATGCGGCACTGGATGGTCTCGCTCGCAAGAAATCCACGGTTTATCGGCCGTCAGGATGAAATCACGAAATTGGAAGAGTTAATTACCATGCAAGATGGGCCCAGGAGAATGGCAATCACTGGGTTGGGAGGGGTTGGCAAGACCCAGGTAGCCCTTGAACTAGCATACCGCATCCGGGACCGAGAGCCGGAGTGCTCAGTCTTCTGGATTCCCTGTATCAGTCATGCAATGATTGAGCAGATGTTCCTCCACCTTTCACAGATACTCGGACTTCCTGATGTGAGTCCGGCGGGGGCTAAAGAACAGGTTAAGATATACCTCAGTTCTAAGCAAGCAGGAAAGTGGCTCCTCATTTTGGATAATGCAGATGACACAGAGATGTGGTTCGAAACCAGTCATACAACGTCACCTCTTGACGACATCCTCCCTACAAGTGAAAAAGGTCGTATCTTATTCACTACCCGAAACCGAAAACTTGCTATGAAGCTAGCACCATTCAATGTTATTTCAATTCCAGATGCGGATGAAAAAACGGCAGTCAACATCCTAGAGAGGACATTGGCAGACAAGGGCTTACTTCAAGATCCTTTAGCATCCAGAGCTCTTCTTAAACAACTAGCCTTTCTCCCATTAGCCATTTCACAAGCATCGGCATATATTATTGAAAACAATATCAGTTTGTCGACCTACCTTGCACTGCTCCAAGAGCAGGAACAAGATGCTGTGGAACTCTTGAGCGAGGACTTTAGGGACCCAGCACGCTACAAGGATACCCAAAGCTCTGTGATCACTACCTGGTTGATATCATTCAAGCAGATCCAGAATCAAGATCAATTGGCAGCGGACCACTTATCTTTCATGGCCTGTATCAATCCACGGAATATTCCTCAATCCCTCCTTATTAAACCAACATCCAAGAAACAGGGGATCGACGCTCTGGGGCTTTTAAATGCATACTCATTTACAAACAGCCAAGATATGGGTATCAATATGCATAGACTCGTGCATATTTCAACCCGGAACTGGCTTCGAAAGAATGAATTATTTAGCCACTGGATCCAAAGGGTGGCTGATCATATGCAGAATGTGTTTCCAGATAATAAACACGCCAATCGAGAACTTTGGCGGGAATATCTTCCTCATGCATTAGTACTTGTGCATGAAAGTGAATTCACTGTACACGAACACAATTACCTTGGTCTGATCGAAAAGGTTGCAGATTGCCTTGTCAGTGATGGAAGACATCAAGAAGCAGAGATACTTTACCAAAAGCTGATAAGGATCAATCAGGAGAAATCTGGCTCAGAACATCCCTCAACTCTGTTCTGCATGACTAACCTAGCATCCACGTACCGGAATCAGGGTCGGTGGAATGAAGCCATGAAGCTGCAGATGCAGGTAATGGAGACACAGAAGACAGTACTAGGAGTTGAGCATACCGATACTCTGATCAGTACAAATAACCTGGCATTGGTCTATATGTACCAATATGAATGGAATAAAGCTGAGAAGCTGTTGGTGCAAGTAGTGGAGTCAATGAAGATAGTGCTAGGAGCCAAGCATTCTGACACTCTGATCAGTATGGGAAACCTGGCATCAGCCTATACAAGCCAGGGCCGATTGAATGAAGCTGAGAAGCTGTTCGTGCAAACATTGGAGATACAGAAAACAGTTCGAGGAGCCGAGCACCCTGACACTCTGATTAGTATGGCGAAGCTGGCATTAGTCTATATGAACCAGGGTCGATACAATGAATCTGAGAAGCTGCTGGTGCAAGCAATAGAGACACAGAATACAGTATTAGGAGGCAAGCATCCTGTCACTTTGATCAGCATGGTGCATCTAGCATCAACCTATATGAGCCAGGGTCGATGGAATGAATCTGAGAAGCTGCTGGTGCAAGCAATGGAGATACAGAAGATAATACTAGGAGCCGAGCATCCTGACACTCTATCTAGTATGGAGAAGCTGGCATTAACCTATATGAACCAGAGTCGATGGAATGAATCTGAGAAGCTGCTGGTGCAAGCAATAGAGGCACAGAATATAGTACTAGGAGCCGATCATCCTAGTATTCTAGTTTGTAGGGGGCATCTAGCATCAACCTATGCGCATCAGGGTCAATTGAATGAAGCAGAGAAACTACAGGTGCAAGTAGTGGAGTCAACGAAGGCAGTGTGGGGAGATGAGCATCCCTCTACTTTAAGAAGCATGGATATCCTTACCAATATTCGGAATTCTCAGGGAATGCCCCTTATTGCAAAACGCTCTGACCTGCGAAACAAATTATCTCTCTATAGAAAGTTTCGGCAGCATCTTGGCAGCTATGGTAACTAACTAGTCGGCCTATGAAGTGTAAATTAATCTACTTTATGCTTAAAGAAATTAGCTACTAGAAAATCTTTGCCTAAGCTAGAAGGTTAAATAAAACTTATAAGATATGGATTAATTTAGCATCGCTATACCCTTGTATCATTTAGCTTAACAGAAAGTGAGTTAAAATATAAGAGTAGGTTTATCTTAAAACTTTGGACAAATATACAGTATATGCATAATATTATTGTATCAATTGATTCTAGTATGGCAAGGGAATGTACAGCAGAATAACGCACCGACTTTCGATATTTATTCCCCAAACTAAATTTATTCGTAAACAATGTTTAGCTTACCAAATCGACAGTCCTCTTAACTACGTTTTATATGCTTGCAAGTTACTCCAAGACTAGTGTATGGGATAGCCAAGAAAAATTCACAACCCATGTAAAGCCAAGTGCTGCAACTGTGGGCTCTCAACCAATTCGTTAAACTGTGCTCGGTTCCACAAGAGAATCCGCGACAATTCCAGTGTCACGTATAAAGGAGACAAGGTGTAGTACAAAGGGGTGGCGGATTCACCTGACAAGAGACAAGTCGGTGGGCGATTTTGCAATCGCTTCAAACGTCGACTAGAGGAATAATAAATAAAAAAAAAAGATATAATTGTGGCGCGTTGACGAGGGTGGTTTTGCATTCTCACAACACAAGAATCAAATCAGTGACTAAAATACGACCGAGCGACAATCAAGGAGTAATGAGCAAGTGTAGAAAAAGACGTTAACGTGGTTAGGTATTATTTTCACATCATCCAACTCGGATTCCCCGTCTAGCAGCCTTCACAGCACTCGATGCATTCAAAGCAGCACTCGCAGCTTTCCTCGCAGAGGAAGCAGCAGCACAGGGTGGCGAGACTAAAAGAAGTTAGCGCTTCGAATTTTTATATAAAAGTATCAGTAGCACACATACCAAGCACCGAGACACCCTCGGTCCTTGCCGCCACGCTGCTGTTCCTGGTATTGTTGTGGAGGGGGCT
Source organism: Talaromyces rugulosus (assembly GCF_013368755.1). Classification (NCBI taxonomy): domain Eukaryota; kingdom Fungi; phylum Ascomycota; class Eurotiomycetes; order Eurotiales; family Trichocomaceae; genus Talaromyces; species Talaromyces rugulosus. The sequence goes on along the minus strand of NC_049566.1, from coordinate 1,670,211 downwards.
AATAATTGTAAAGTCAGCGTCGCTTTTCAATGAATGCGCGCGATTATCGACAGGTCCAAAACTCACTTGTTGGTAACCAGGCTGTTGCGGGGGAGCATATCCTTGTTGGTAACTGCCAACAATAGTTAGTACCGCTGCCGCTCCACACCAAATATAGAATCAACATACGCCTGAGGAGGCTGCTGAGGAGGGTAGCCAGGGCCAGGAGCGTAGCCAGGGCCAGGAGCGTAGCCAGGGCCAGGGCCGTAGCCAGGATCAGGGGGGCCTCCATACTGCTGCTGATGAGGCTGTTGTTGTCGATCGTAGTAGCTCAGATTCGACATTATTGCGCTTGTTACTTTTGTTTGTCTGAGGGGGAGGATCGTAATCAGCGCAAAGCAATCGGTTTGGAGGACGCGGCAAGTTGAGGAATTGACCAACTGACCTTGATTGAGAAATCGGGTTATATATAGGGCGCCAGGGAGGCGAATTACAGATGATGGACGATGAAGCGAGCGAGAGTGGACGAGAGAGATCGGACGAGAAAGAACGGACGACACACCGAGAGAGAGAGAGAGAGCAACAGCGCAATTGTCAGGCTGAGCGGTGGATCACGTGTTGCCGGCCTAGCCCCTGTGATTGGCCGCCATTGAGGATTCGAGGAACTACGCCAAGCGGGGATTGGCCAATCGGGACCCGAGGTTGAAACGATCCAAGTTTCGCTTTCTGTTAATAAGAGGAACTGGTTGGCGCTTATTTATTTATTTTTTATTTTACTTAAATTTTATCCTATTTTTTTTGGGTCGTGCTGTTACAGTTTAACTTTCCAGGCTCTATTCTGTTCCGGTTGGGCGCGGCTACCATCCACTTATATACGAGCCGACAGCCGGTGACATTGTATTTAAAGTATGCTCCGAAGTTATTCAGCTCCAGCCAGGCAGCGGCATTATTATTATTAAACTGCAGATTGTGGAGCTGGCTAGCCTCGATCCGGACGAACAGCCAGACTTGGTTCTGGCGGTCACCCACCGCTACTACGTATGCTCAGAAAGTTGACGCGGTGGCTTGCGTGGAGTGTGGCGCCGCGCTCACGTGATGCCCCAGCCACTATCAGCCACACGCAATGGTCAATATCAAGTAGTATCAAGAAGTATCAAGTATATATCAGAATTAGTCGATTAACTGCGTCGCGTAAACAGACACAAAAGAAGCAGAGAGTATATACAAACAGAACAGTAACCAAGAAAAAAGCCACCTCGAATACAAAACTTGGACATCAGTCATTATATGAAAGCTCACAGTAAACCCCGAACGAAAAAACAGACACATAAATCATAAAAGAAGAAAAAGGGAAGAAAGTCAAGAATTGAAAAAAAAAAAAAAAAAAAAAAAAACCAAACAGTAAAATATGTATCAAGAACAGAATAATAAAACATTACGACCTATACGGCTGTCTGTACGAGATAGGGGTCGTCTACAGTCAAGGGCTGGGATAGATAGTAGTGGCTGTCCAAAGATGGCGCAAGGCTCATCCCTGGAAGAGAATCAGCAACCATCTCAAACCCGTCGCCCAAGGCCGTATCCCACTTCAGCGGCATAGTGTCATATTCGCTAGACATCTCGGGGCTGGTCTCCGGCTGAACGACTGTAGGCGCAACAACGCTAGAGGTCATATCGGCAGAAGGAATCTCCTCACCCAGCAAGTACTGAACATTATCGAGCACAACTTCCTCCTTCTGCTCCATCCAGTGCTTCAGCACTTCCATAGGTGGGAGGTTCCCACCACCCTTGCCTCCGCGCTTCTCGCTGTCTTTACCACGACCGCCACGTCCGCGCTGGCAAGGGTTGAAATGAGTCCTACGTAGATGCGCTGCCGCATTGTAGTTGGCCCCATACCGCTTGCCATTACGGCACGCTTTGCAGTTGGCAAGAAAAGCCTTGTCTGGAGAGATGTCCACGCAAACCCAGACTTTGCGCACCATTGCATGAACTCGCTCGATGTGACGGCGGAGTTCGTGTTCACCATGAAACCCTTCGGGTTGGTCAGTGCAAAGATGACAATAAGTCTTGGGCCGTGGCGGCCGTTGAAATGACGCTTTGGGGATGGCGGCCACCTCTTTCGAGGTGCCGTCTTCAGATGAAATGCGGATCATCCGATGCTGGCCATTTGCCGTGCCATTCGGCATGCTGTCTGTGTTAGAAGATACTTTGGGCGCAATCGGCCTAGCACCTTGAACAACTTGTTCTGATGTGCGCCGTACAGTCCTAGACTGTTGGGTAATGGAAAAATCCGAGGCATTGCTCTCGGCAGAAAAAGAAACCTTCATCTCCTGTGCAGCAGATGAAGGGGATAACGAAGTAGGAAAAGATACAGGATCTGGGGCAGAAGAACAAGAAGAAGAGGAAGAAGAAGAAATTGGCACATGATCCATGTGGCCAATTGAAGAGACAGAAGGAAAACCTACGTCCTTAGAGGACGTAAGGTGTAGAAAATCAGAAGAAAAAGAAAAATCGGAAAGTTGCTCCGGATTCGACTCTTTGGAGTCGAATCTGACCATGCCTAATCCTCCGCATAAAGACTCTGCTGTTGTACTACGGCTCATTTCAGTGGCTTGAAGCGTCGCGACCGTCAACTGGTCTGACGTCAACCCCGCGAACGGGGAAGTCTGCTGCATTTGCTCCTGTGGGAGCTGATGCTGTTGCATGACTAGATTTTCATGGGTTCCCATCGACATGTCAATGTCAGAGGGGATGGACAAAGTGAAATCGGAGGTACCTTGACCTGGAACATCTCCCAAGCACTGCTGCGCGTATTCCGAGGGCGAATATTCGTTGACGTTCAAGTTGTGAATATACGAGATGGGCCCAGAAGATTGTCGCCGTGCTTCTGGGTCACCGGGTATCCGTTGTCGTCTCGACGGAATTTGCTGGCTCTGCGAACGCACCATGGAGGCGGGACGAGCGGACAACTGGTAGGTCTCGTGTCCAGCCTTTTGGTTGCTTGTTGACTGCCGCCGCATCATGAACGAGGAATTCGTCATGGTGGATGGATCCAGAGGGACGGATGGGCCAGTTTGTTTGACCGCAGGGTTCGACTCAGGAGTCTGCCAAGTGTCAACCAAGAAGTAAAAAGCCAGGAACAAGGGGACGAAGCGCTGGGGACGAGAGACGAAAGCATGCAAGAGCACTCGCACGGATGGAATGAGAAATATAGACATACGGTGGCACGTCGCTTTGCAGGAGTAGAAATTCCAGGAATGGTCCGGGGTGTATCCTGTCGAGTTCGTTTGCCCAAAATGTCCGAAGGTCCAGAGTCGGTAGGAGTCGTCATCTTGCCATCTGAAGTCAAGGTGTTGTCCGTGATAAACTGACTGAGTCGGCGAGTCCAGAGACGCTTTCGTTCCGCTTCCGATAGGTGCTTGTGTTTACTCCAAAAGACGTCGCGATAGCCAGAGACCGCCCGAGTGAAAAGGGCATCATCAGCAGTAGAGACAGCCATGGCATGGGACGTTTGTTTTGCTCTCTAGTATGTCCTCTCCTGGTGTTTGGTGGTGGAGGCTGGAATCAAGGTCAGATTTTGAATGGGGAAGGTTCAACGGGATACGGAGAATTTGGCGTGCTGAATTTGATGGTCAGTAAGTATTGATGGATAGAAGGGCGGTACGGAGTAGTAATATTGATGAACTCACCGCTGATGGTTGCAATATGGTGGAATCGAGATGGCGGTGGACGTCAAGTTCGCAAGTCGCTATAGGTATCGAGATAATAACAGGAAGCGAGAAAAAAGGGGGCAGTTACCGAAGAGGAAGAGAAATAATAACAGGCAAGAACGGGGAAATAATGGATGGGAAAGATCAGCAGGAGATGGGGGGGGGGGGGGGGGGGGGGGATCTGGAGATGAGTCGAGTCGAGTCGTCCGTCAGACAGCCGACTTAGTCGACACAATAATAACGCTCCCAGTGCGTACGGGGTAGTAGTATGCCCAGAGAGTGAGACTCAGAGAGGAAGAGTCGAGCGAGGGCCTCCCCCACCGCGGTCGTTGCGTTTCGGAGGGGGGACGGCTGGTTCTCAGAAGGCCTGGACGGGGGGGGGCAGGCCCAAACCGGTGGTCGTCGCTAGCAGCGCGAGCTCTCTGCTCTGTCTGGATGCTGTGCAGCCAAGCCAAACCAGGAGCAGTGTGGATGGGGACGGTGAGACGAGTGGGAGGAGGAGGACAACAGGTTGAAAGTGAGGCAGCGAAACGGAAGCACGAGCCCGGATGCCGGACCATAGGGAAGGTGCAGCAACGCGCCGCTAGTACCAAGTAGTTGGCACTAGTTTCCTTTCCTGCTGCTGCTCGTGACCTCCTTTACTCTAGGACCAACTTAGTAGTTAGTCTTGGGGGCTTCGCTGCAGGTTGTTGGGTACGACTGATTTATTATCATTTACCTAAGGACATTACCCGATTGCATTGATCTTATTTAATATCTTCAAGTTTCAACCCAGATACTACTAACTAGTCCCTCCGCGATGTGATCGAATTGATCGAATTGAGGACAACGTCTTGCTAATACTGCGCCCGTCCCATAAGACAGCCAAAGACCGGGCGCAGCCGGATAAATCGCCCTAGAAATGGACTCGGATTATTTATAGCACTTGAACAGTTGGTGGACGCTTATATTGGAATAGTTCCAACAATATGGACGCCATTTGAAGAGAACCATTCAACGATTCGTTCTCCGAGCCAAATCAAATCGAATGTCGGCGGCGCCAATACGCGATTTGCTATCCGGCAATGCTGTTGGATTTGGGATGGATCAACGCGTTCTAGATCTATCGATCGCCATGGTCAGATGCCTCTCTCCCCGTTTGCTGCACAGAGTACAACAATGCAGGCCTACCAGGGCCATGTAACAAGTATACGTCATCAGCCCTGGGCCAATGGGGACGACGATTGGGTTTGAATCTGAGCCATCGGTCCTTGTATTCATTCCGTGATTGGCAGGTTATTATTCTCTCAGCTGTGAAATCGGATACATGATACATCTCTTTTTTCCTCGGGCAGAGTGGGTCTTGGGCCGCCATTGCCGGCACCGGCCCGTCGCGGACCAGTACCGTAATTTTACCCTGCGCCCTGAAACCCGGCCCCACCCGCTCAAATACGGTAATCTCCGGTTACCACTCTGTACTTGGTACTTACTCTTCTTGAATCTGACACGAAGTAATAATATCGCGAGCCTTAACAGTAGTAATAATAATATCAAGGAAAGACTTGGAATGTGTTGAACTGTGACGCAGCCATGTCTAAAGAATACGCAGCGGAATATGGATTGGCGCAAGGCTGAACTGACAGTCATATCACTTTATACATCTCGGAATAATTGATGCCGAGAGAATACATGTATATCAAGTGTAGGCAGCAGCAAGAATAACAATAGCGATTGGATACACAACCTATATACGTTGAATAATTAGAGCATAGTTTGTGAGAATACAACTTGATGCCCAACTGGCAACATTATTGAATCTGCAGTTCGAACGGGCCGATGTTGGCCGAACCGGGCAACCCAGGCGAAGCGCTGACACTTAGTAGTACTGACAGGTATTAATAGTTTTGTACGGAGGAAGAGATGAATGGTATTGTTAGTATTCTTCCTTTGTTCTGTTGCTAACCATGTATCACGCGAGGCGTATTTCCGTCCAATCTCTTTATATACACCTCGAATACGCCTAGTTAGAGCTTCACGTCAACCACATCACACTTATTACCTTTAGCAGCCTCATATGTATTGGATCAATCACTTAACTTTGCCTGAATAGACTAGTAGTATGATACACGTTTTGGGTAGGCCAATCACTGGCCGTGTGTATAGAAACGTTGGTTGTGATTTAATTAATTGGGTTGTCATAATGCATATATATATTGGGAGTCTGGTCATTTGTGGCTCTCCGGTCTACATATGTAGTGGATTATGATCCATCATTTGCGTTTATGCTGCTTAATATGATGAGGTGAAGTATTCCCTGGAGAGCCCCATTTTTTTAAACACGTGCTCTCGTTGGCACTCTTGTGAGTGCCAGAATGATGTACTAATTTATTCTATTGAAATAGATCCTGAAATTGTGTAGAAACTTCGGAAATTCTCATTTGGCCATATACATAACAATAACTCATATTTCTCACAATAAGGTTATCGAGAAATTTCTCTGGATATGAAAAAGATGACGACGGCCGCGTAGTGTTCCTCCATAAAACTTCGCTCGGACCAACGACCTGTGCACCAATGGTATCTACATATGCTCAGAATATATATTATATCACATCAGAGACACTTTTGTATTTCTCCGGTTAGCCATCAGTACATATGTAGTAAAGCTTCTGGGCTGTGCTAAAGACGCGGCTTCGAGGCTGTGAGGCTATCCACGCCATGTTCCGCCGAAGCCGCCTAAAATTATTGCTGCCTCAGCCTCGTCGGTTCACTGTTAACTACATGTATGTACTGTTGGGGAGTCGACTTAGCGTGATGCAGAGTCTCTGACCGTCTGTTCGTATCCTCGAGCAAGGCTGAAAGCCAATATTAGGCAACGAAACTCATGTGCATGAGGGCATCAAACATCAAGGCAGCTCTACATTATGGCCCAGGTTGCAGATAGCCTATAATACACAGACAGTATAAAAATCTGGTTTAAATAAGATGCAAGCTTCGCCAGCTGGTATTTTGGAAACACCCCTCGCCCTCTCCAACATCCGTTCCCCTAACTGAATCAACTTACTACACCATCCCTATTTCAACACCCAAACATGTCTCGTGATACCCTTCTTGATGATGAAAAGGTGTTGCGTGCCGAAGACATCAGCACGCGTAGATTCAACGACCGTGGAAATCTTCGACCAGCGTTACGGCTCGATGAAAACAAATATCCCGCCATATTGGGTGGTTCTGTCATAAGGACGGTCCTTATAGAACAGGGCGTTTCTCGGAAGGTAACCCTTAGTAAGAAATAGCATTTGAAAAATATCTATGATGAGATAAAACTAATAAGTCCATCTATCTGCTTTAGGCGCGATTGACGCCGTTTTATCGGAGAGGGCATCCAACGCCTTTCTAGCGCAGCGAGGTTTTGCCACTGGACTGGCAGAATGCGTGTATAAAAACAGAGCTCAAGGAAACACGGTCTTCCCCGGGCCTATGGCCACTACCGTCCAGGCCATCATTGGAGCTGTCTTCAAAGACAGCAGTGAAAACTTTACGGCCGTCGAAGGGGTTATGAAGGCATTGGGCATCTCTTGGCCCGAGTGATTTATACATGACAGGTAACAAGCCTTTCACTCTCGTCAAAGCAATTGAGTTCAGAGCAACCGCTTACATTAATAAGACTTGGAAATCTAGTTATTCTTCGCGAGGGCTCTTAGAAGCCTCTCTATTGGGGCAGGAAGGTTGATGGGACTATAAAAAGAGTAAAATTCGCATTTTTAGAAGCATGGTTAGGTCTAATTGACCGTAGCCTTGCTTTGGAATGGGGTTTCGACATTTATAGTCCCACCCACTTGCCCCGATAGAGAGGCTTCCATCTGCCCTTACGAGGGGGAAATAGGCCTTTTCAAGCCACTCCACCATGTCTGATCATCCTTGGCTTAAAAGAAAGCCATACGGATGGTCATTCACTGATACGAATCTGGACCGCCTTTTTTTCGTTTGGCACCGGGGCAGAATGCCAAACATGTATCTTCATCAACTGAGGATTGTGATTCTTTTCCGGACTTTGATATTTAGTGCTTCATCAACTGAAGACACATACACTCTTTAGACAGTTATATGAAACTATCATCTTTGATCTAATTTTCTTGGATTGCAGCTCGTCAATTTTGGAAATTATTTGAAACTGAGAAAAGAGTGCAGTAAAAGCGACCAGACCTGGGGGAGTAACAAGTTGTATGCTGCTTTCAAACAAGAAATATTGGCGCTATGAACCATAGGTTGACTGCCCAAGAGATCAAAGGGTTTTGGTGTAGGTGTCAAGAACAGATACAGTATTCGTAGACAGATATAACACTCCCCTTCATTAAAATAAAAAGGTAAACGAAAGAGAGACAAAATGCTACGAAGAAGCTAAGTTGAAAGTCTCTCACTAAACTCCTACTTCTTGAGTGCATCGTTGGTCTCCTTTCACGGGTTGGGTCCCCCTGCGATCCGCAAAATAATATTTTCATCTGAGAAGTACTTGCCCGGCCTTCTTGGGTGTCGTGCCACGTCATCTTACACTATGATATTTGACCATAACGCGCTAAACCTCGAGTTGAGGGTTTGAATTCTGTCATCAATAGGTTTTCAAAATGTGCCCTTATCGCAGCGCAGGCATTACCTTTTAGACGAGGAATTAAAAAACTTGGCGGAGTATGTGCCGTCCATCTAGCTATCTTTATATTACCTCTACATGTGATCTCTAGTTGGCGTGGTAAGCGAGTTATTTTGCCGGTTTCTGGATTCCACATCTTAGATGTGGCCTTGGTCTCCTTGTTATCCACAAATGTTGACATTGACGAAACCTGTGGACAACTAAAAGATGGAAGATATCCTTAAATAAAATACATTCTGCTCTGCGATTTTACAACTATATACATTCTAGCACGTTGCCACCACCTCAGGATATGGAACAATATTGAAACTATGAAACATATGTACAACTTCAAATATGCCGTTCACACAACTAATACAGAACTGACATAATTGCCAGATAGTGAAAAGGTATAACCTATTTCACTATACGGAACCGTAGTCTCTGTCCACACACTCGTCGTGTTCCCTAGTGTATTTGTGCTATACGTGCCCGGTGCAGTTACAGTAATCAACGTCGCGTCATTCTTCTTCCCAGGAATTGTCACCGTCACGGGGGTTGATGCTGCACCATCGTAGTTCACAATCTTGACAAAATACGTCTCGGAGTCATTCTTCGTGACTGACCAGTACAACGGCCCATACGCCGTGTCCGAGGTCACGGGCACCGTTTCCGAACCCGTATGCGATGACAAGAGCTTTGCGACGTAGTAGCTGATAGAAAACACAAGTTCTGTAGGAGAATGTTTTATCATGGCCACATTATCCGGTTCGTCATGCAAACTCTTAATCAGCGCGCCGTGGGAACATCCCACAACGACATCCGAGTTCCGTTCCAGCCCCAGGAGATAAATAGCCTCTGAAGTCGCCGATTGGAGGGTGGGATTGTCAAGCTGATTCGGATTCGTGTGCTGGTCATCGTATATAGCGGCATACTCGCCCACGAGAACAGGGTAGTTGCGATCTGAATTGTCGTACGCGTTGAATTTAGAAACCATATCTGAGGCGGAAAGATAGTCATGTATATCCTGGACCGTGCCGTTCGGGAGAACAGGGTCGGCGAAGTAGCCGGACCAGACGGAGGAAATCATGATCATATCTGGGTAGGCCGCTTTTATGGCATTGTAGAAGTCCCAGAAGCGGTAATCTATGAGATTAGTATACAATACGCATAAACGAAGGAGTGTTTCCTTACCGATGTAGGAGTTTGTAGTGTCGAAAAAGTCTTCGTTCCCAATCTCGACATACTTGATGGTAAACGGATCGGGATAGCCCAAGGAAGACCGCAGAGATCCGTAAGTTGAATTTGCTGGGCCCTGAGAAAGGGATCAGTACCAAAGCAGGAAAAGGAATATCTGTTAAACATACCAACAAAAATTCCAACTCGTTCAAAACATCATCGATATAAGGCTGCAGATCAGCTTCTGCAACCACCTCGTGGTCGAGATAGTACCCATCCCACACGCCTAATATTGTCTCCAGTCCCATATCGACGCACCACTCCACAACTGTTAGTATTGGGAGTGTCAAAAATTCGGACAAAGGCAAAATTCACCTGCATCATTTCCAATAGACCAAGTCCATTCGTATTGTAATAGCCCCACGTGCCGGGAAACCCAGGACGATCAATAATCGCACCTATAGTCTCGTTCCACTTCAACCTGTATGGTGCTGACTGCCCCTCGAGGTCGTTCCCGCCAGGCATGCGCAAATATTTGCCTCCAATGGCAGCCAGGGATTCGGCAAGATCCATTCGCAAACCGTTATTTCCGTCCTTCCATGTCTGTTGAAACACACTAATCATATTGAACCGGAGGCTGTTGCCAGCAACACTGGCCCCGTCAAATGTCAAATGAAATGTATTCTTCTCGTCCGGCGCCGAGGCAAACGGAGTAAAAGTTTGCTGATACAACTTCCACCCATCGTCCTCGGTCTGCGAGACCGTAAAAGTCGTATTTCCGAGCATGGAGTTTGTCGTATTGCTCCAAAACGCACACAAAATCTCCCCGTCATAGTTGCCGCGCAGATAAAAGTTGGCAGCATACCGCGTGGCAGTTGTAATGTTCATCCCCCAGAATCCTTCATTCCAGAAGCCCGTGGCTCCTGACGCACCGGAATCAACATCCACGCGCATATGCGACGGCAGAGCATCGGAAAGCGCCGGGCCTTCACTATCTAAATTTAGGGTATCTGAGCCTCTGGTGTGCCAGTATTCTAGGGTTTGGAAGGGCGGGATCACATGGCTGTTGCTATCTAGATTAATCGTTGTGCCCTGGAAAGCGCGGTTTTGGATCATTTCTGCGTAGAGACCGCCGTCTCCAGAATGGTAGACATCCTACATTGCTGTTTAGCGCTTTTGTCTCCATTCAAGAAAGGAGGGGAATACTTCAAACAAAAGCCCATACAAAATGGGACTCGAGGCGTTACCGCCACTTGTCGAAATATTCAGGTTCAGGGCCAGCACAGCATCAAAACCTGCCCAGAGACTGGCCAACAGGCCAAACCTTATGTTAAAGAAAACCATGGCAATGGGTGTATACTAAATAAGAACACACGCTAGATTTGCGCGCGTCAACGTCCTTTTAACATTGGCGGTTGCACGGGTAAGCTGAGCGGCTGAATCCTGACTATGCTTATTCAAGATATGGTTGCGGAGGCTTGTTGTACCCATTGGATGAATAATAAGGTCATCACTGATCAAGCTTTGGGATAATTTGTGAATAGAGTCATCCATTGCGACGTTGACAATTTTAGGTTGACCCCATTGTGCTCTAAACCCATATTCACCAATGAAAGCGTGATTATCTTGGCGCTAGTCACAAAAGAGGTAATTTGATGCCGATCTAAGCTATCAACACGGGCGATGATTGGATGGTCAAAGAAGCCTATTTTTAGTGTACGAGCCCGAATGGATGGACGACTTTAAAGTAGAATCTTCCCTTTCTAAAAATGAGGCTCCTTTGAATAATAATGGATATGCTCACAACTTCAATATCATATTCCTCCCGCTGAGCGACATCAATTGATCTGAACCCATTGAACACGACAGTAGCAGAATAACTGAGATGTTTATTTAGTTTTGAGAAAGCCGTGCATATCTCTATTCACTGGACATAAATCGCAGTTGCTTTTGCATAAATAGCCCGAGCCCGAGCCCTAAATAGCCCAACATCAATCGATCAAAGACTGACCAAATCTCATGCAGAGCAAAAATGACTCGCAGGACGATGCTAAAATCGGGAACAGAGATCAGACAAACGACTCGCATGAAGACGCGCGGCGGACGCAGGAACAGCAAGCTCAGGCGCCAATCGCACTCTTATTTCTGCATCTCACGAGTTTGTATCTCGAGACCTGCCAATGTGGTCATCGTGCGGCTTCACGTGCGATCGGCGTGTTTCAGAGTGCTAGATCTGAATCAGTCTAGCGCAACAGCTGACGAGCCCAAATGGGTTAGACCACCGGCAATCATCTGCCGGCGTTCACCGGGTTACATCTGACTCTGGACAACACCGTGTTCGAGATGACGATGGGCAAGATGATTGATCGACTCGTCAATACGCCCGTGGGGGAGGGGGCACGTTGCGGTCTGTCCGTTGTTCGGGGCCGTCAAGTAAGCACGATATAAACAAGACAAGAAGTCCGCAGTCCATCAATCTTCCTTCGACTGCAAGATAAATAAAGGGGAAAGAAGAAGACGAAAAGGCAAGATGAAGCTCCTCCTCACTACCGCCCTGTCGCTCGCTCTTTTCGGATCTGCCTCGCTGGCAGACCCGACCGTCTACTTGATCCGCCATGGTGAAAAGCCTGACGATGGCGACCCCGGTCTCAGCTCAGTCGGCGCCCAGCGCGCCCAGTGTCTGCGCAGCGTCTTTGGTGCTTCGTCCCAGTACAATATTGGGTACATCCTGGCCCAGGCCTACAAGTCAGGTAAGCCTTTTCCCATTTTCCAATAATTTGCTCGCTCGCTCGCTGTATTGGTGTGCCGGATACTCCGTGCTGATTAGTTTGATTTGGAAGATGGCTCCCGGGACCGCCCCTACGAGACTGTCGAGCCCCTCGCCGAGGATCTCGGGCTGACTGTTGACACCTCTTGCGACCGTGATGACCCGAAGTGTGTCAAGGATGCCGTTAAAGATTACGACGGTGAAGGCAACATTTTGATCTGCTGGGAGCACAAGGCGTTGACCGACATTGTGGATAAACTCGGTTATGACGATGCTCCCGACTATCCTGATGACAGGTACGAATGCCTCTTTTGCTTTTGGCGACCTTGCTGTTTCTCCGTACTGACTAGCAGCACAATAGCTACAACATCATCTGGACGGACCCGTCTCCGTACGACAACATCACAGCGCAGACCAGCGAGAACTGCGCGGGTCTGGACAACTAAACACGGAACCAAAATGGGCTTATAACGTTTGTGTCGATCTCTACAACTAAAAATAGAGAATGTGAATAAATAATAACAATAATGCACCTCCGTTTTACCTATGTAGCAAGAAGATGAGTCAGATCCATTCGGCTCAAGCGCCGGCCTCCCACTGGCACGCGCTGATTCATGACAAATTCGGATCGTGAGACGCTAGCTGTGCCAGATACTGATCGGTGATTATACCAGAGGGGCCGGCCAGTGGCGAATACGTAGTACTAGGAAGAAAAGCTCGCTGACAGAGGACCCTTTTTTTTCCCCATCACATTCTTGTCCCTGCACCTAGTGCCATTCCTTCTCGAGATAAGCTTAAATTCTAGCACGCTTACATTGAATGTTAACATCAATGTTAGTATTGGTAGTAGTAGTACTTTGAAATTAGCATGGGTTTCCATTCATATTCTTAGTGCGTCTTTTCCTGCTGGGACCAAAAGGGTCACATTTTGACCGATACCCGATACCCACGCCGCCCTCAATTCCAACAGGTTTTCAATTTTTCAATAGTCGATGACTCCGCGACCTGCACCAGGTGCATATCACACAAGGCAGGGTGGCCACTGGACATTACGAGATCCTGCGTGGTGCGCGCTAGCCACGAGGAGGCCTGTTGCTAGTCTAGCCCAGACGCCGCTAGCCCCCAACGACGATATCACGGCGGGCGGGATCGACCTCTTCCTTAATTTTTTCTCTTCCCTCACTCGCTACATTTTCCGTTGGCGAGGGCGTAAATACATCGTCGTGACAAGCTTTTGTGCCTGGTTTTCACGGCCCCATGCGTCGAGCAGCTTCGAGGGGAAGAACAGAAAGAAATAAATAAAAGAGCCAGGCACCAAACCCCAACAGCTCGATGACCGCGCAAGGCTGCAATCATTCATCACTCACCACCTCTTATCGCCTCGCCTGTCTGAGCATGCCTCGTGCCTGTAGCTGGCTGACTGCGACAACTTGCGTTGACTGAAACCGGAAATCCAACATCGGAAGGATATTTCGATAAAAGGGCCAAAAAAACAACCCCTCTCCTCCCCGGGGTTCCATATCGATGATCTTCTAACAAAACCAACAACACCATAATTCACATTTAACTGTCCTTTCGCTATGGGGAACTCGCGCAGGTTCCACACCAAAACCCGCAATGGATGCACCAACTGCAAAAAGCGGCGCGTGAAGGTGTGCTTTGATGCGACCCGAGCATAGTTTGAGGTAGGAAAGATGCTGACGATCGACAGTGCAATCTGCAAGCTCCCCAGTGCCACCACTGCAAACGAAGGGGGGAAGATTGTAGTTTTCAATTCAAAAACGACGAGGAAAATGACGACGAGGAATGCCAGGATAGTGACGGAAAGGTTGCTGGCGAGAGCGACAGTCTATCGCTGGCTCAAAATGAACGCGGCAGCAGCAGGAGAAAATCCTCAGAGCTGCGATGGATGGAGCCGTCCGTCTGGCCAGCATTGGACATCCAACAGTCAGAGCTACGATGGCAGTACCAGCAGTCAACCGGATCCACGCTAGCTCTTTTAAAGGAAGACCCGCGGCGTGTACAGCTGATCTGGAAGGGCGAAGTGCCGATGCAGTCGGAGCACAATTCATGGATCGACCATTGCACCATGGCAATATCAGCGCTACACATCTGCTACCTGAATCCCCCTAACCCTAAGGACTACTACACCGCCGCTTTCAAAAACTATCGCAGCGCCGTCGTCGCTTTTCCCAAAGCCGTGCAAGAAATGAACCCGGAAAACTGCGTAACCATCCTCTCCTTCTCGCTCATGGTTCTCATGTTTCAGCTGGGCATATCGTGTGTGCCTGGCGCCGCCCCGATGACTAACGGACTACCTGTGGCCGATGCATATAATGCCATTTCGGCTCTGCGCGGCACTTGGTCGCTCATTGACCAGCTCGGTCCACATCTCCAACAGAGTAAGCTGAAGGAGCTCTTTACCCACCGTAAACACCTCCGCTTCGAAGCCCTGGACGAAAACCACGAAATTGCTTTATCCCATCTGCGGCAGCTCAACGAGACCTCGGGCTTTGGAGTCCGCCGCGAAGAAGATCGCCAGAAATGCGCCCAGGCCATCACCGTGCTGCGCTTCTGGTACTCCATCCTGGCGGCCCAACTGCCGACAACATGGCTGCTTGTCCTGTGGTGGCCCGCCGGGGTCGCCCCCGAATTCCTCACCTTGCTACGCAGCAAGGATCCAATGGCGCTGGTGATATTCTGCCACTGGTGCGCTGGCATGTACCGTATCCCGTCACCGTGGTTTCTGGACGGTTGGGCGAAGCGGATGCTCAGCGCTATGCTGAACCTACTAGATGCCGACTGGCTGTCGGCCGTGCAGTGGCCGATCGACGAGGTCTTCCATTCGCAGGGCGACCAGCTAGCGATAGAGAGCAACGTCCAGACTATAGAAGCTAGTACATGAAGCGCCCTGAGACCCTAGTAGGCTAGTACGATGACGATTGAATGTTGTGTTGTGACTTTTAGTTATTGGATGGGCGTTGGCATTGGTTCGGTGTTTGTAATATCGGATATTTCTGGTTGATCCAGCCTTTTTTTTTTTTTTTCATCTTCTCTGTATATTTTCCTATCCTTCTTGTTCATAGTAATTGTTTCTCTCATTTCTACAATGTATATATAGTTGCGGAGATAAGCCAGCCAATCAGGACACAGACACGTCAATACGGGGACCACTAGTCAGGAACAGGAAGGTGATCTGCGTTAGACCCGCAGTCCCCACTAAAGCCAGCCAATAGAAATCTAAGTTTAGCATTCTAGAAAAAATCCTTGCGCTAGCCCATAACGGCAGGTGATGCGACTACTGCGTCGATCCTGCCTTTTTTTGTCTCGTCTCTCTGTCACTGTTGTTGTTGTTGTTGATGCTTCACTTTCGTCCATCTTCACTCTCTTCGCGCTACTCTTCTTCAGCATGCGCTCTGAAGGCATGATCCTCGATGCTTTGTCCGCGCGGCGATTCCCGGCGCAGGAAACAACCAAATTGGGGCTTGACGCCATGTAACCTCCTCAAGGGATGAAGCTTCGCTAGCTTCAGCTCGCGATAAGCGCTTCACTTATCTTGCCCGGCATGATTGGTGGATTCCCAGCCAGGAACGCGGTTGGGCTTGCGCGATGCTCGCGAGCAACACACCATATAACCCGGCAATTCGTCTCTCGTCGATTCATGTTGGTTCCCTTTTCAAAACGACCTGTGTAGTGACTCGTGTGTGCTGTGGTCAAAATGGTCGTCGTCCACATCGCGGTTCTGTCCGCGTTGGCTGCTCTATCCAATGCCGCTCCGTCGCAACCGAAGCATGTCGTGCACGAAATGCGCGAGAAGCCCTCGGCTGACTGGATCAAAAGCGCTCGCATTGAGCCCTCAGCTATCCTGCCTGTTCGCATTGGCTTGAGTCAGACAAATCTGGAGAAGGGAGAGGAATTCCTCAGTGAGTTACTTGTTGCTAGTGTCTGGAACCGTTGTGCTGACCATTGAATGTAAAGTGGACATGTAGGTTTGCATTGGAGGTCATAGATGAAAGCCAGTCGGTGCTAAGAAGTCATAGCTCGAACCCAGAATCAGCCAACTATGGAAAGTACTGGGCTTCCGACGATGTCCATGACATGTTTGCGCCTCCGGAAAAGCACGTCGATGCTGTCAGAGAGTGGCTCACGACTGCCGGAATTGAGGGCCACCGTGTTGTCCGTTCCGACAACAAGGGCTGGCTCGCCTTTGACGCTACCACGGAAGAAGTCGAACGACTCTTGCAGGCCGAGTACCATGAGCACGAGCATGCTCAGAGCGACAAGATCCGTGTCGGCTGCGACAAGTACCATGTGCCCGAGCACTTGGCCGCGCATATTGATTACATCACCCCAGGTGTCAAGCTCACCCAGGTTGTCAAGCACAAGACCCATGATTATACGAAACGTGCAAGCCACGCTGAGGCTGTCCGCACATCCAAGTACATCGAGGCAAACTTGGAATTGCCAGAGGGTTGGGCTGCACCTCAGGGTCTGGCCGCTGACGTGCAGACATGTAGTTTCAACATGACCCCAACGTGCATCAAGGAGCTGTACGGTATTCCCAAGACCTTGAAGAACCCGCACAAAGACAACTCTCTTGGTTTGTATGAACAGGGCGACTACTTTTCCAAGTCTGACTTGGACCTGTACTGGAAGAATGTCAATCCGGCGGTGCCCGAGGGAACGTACCCGACCCCGGCGCTAATTGACGGAGCCAACTTCTCTGTGCCTTCGTATAGCTCGCTCAACCAGGGCGAGTCTAATATTGATATTGAGATGGCGTGAGTAGCGATTTCAACAAAAACTCGTCCAAATGCTGACCATTTTCAGGTTCTCTTTGATCTACCCGCAAACTGTCACCTTGTACCAAGTCGACGACCAGGTTTACGAGCCCGAGGAAATAGCCACCACCAATCTCTTCAACACCTTCCTTGACGCCCTGGACGGCTCGTACTGCACCTACGCAGCCTACGGCGAAAAGGGGGACGACCTCAGCATCGACCCCATCTACCCTAACCCTGCTGCAGGCGGATACAAGGGCAAGCTGCAGTGCGGCGTGTACAAACCCACCAATGTAATCAGTGCCTCATACGGCCAGGCCGAGGCTGATCTTCCCTTAAAGTACACCCAACGTCAGGTACGTTCATTTAGGGGAGGTTATTGAAGAAATATGGAAGAAAACTGACAGATGATAAAGTGTAACGAGTTTTTGAAACTGGGTCTGCAGGGCCACTCCATTCTGTTTGCTTCCGGTGATTACGGTGTAGCCTCGTTTGCGAATGACGGCGCAGAAAACGGCTGCTTGGGACCAGAAGGCAAGATCTTTAACCCACAGTATCCTTCAAACTGCCCCTATGTGACCTCGGTCGGTGGAACCATGCTGTACAACGGTCAATCGGTTCAGGATACGGAAAGTGTCATGCACGTTGACCTTGGCGGCACTGCAGCAAACTTTTCTAGCTCTGGTGGCTTCTCTAATTACTTCTTGCGCCCTTGGTATCAGGAATTCGCGGTCGAGAAATATTTTGCGACTGCCGACCTTTCATATCCGTACTACGCCGAGCTCTCCGTCGATGTGAACACGACGTCTGGTCTTTTCAATAGTATAGGCCGTGCTTATCCTGATATTTCTGCCAATGGTGCCTATTTCTCGTCTTTCCTTGACGGCAAGTTTGTGCATTTCTTCGGCGCGAGTCTGGCATCGCCCCTATTCGCCTCAGTATTGACTTTGGTATGCTTTATTTACTTTTTATCTGTCTCGAAACGTATAATAAACAGGCTAACGAATCTCTGCTAGCTTAACGAGGAACGCTTGAGCATTGGCAAAGGACCAATTGGTTTTGTCAACCCGGTCCTTTACGCCAATCCCCACGTCCTCAACGACATCACGAATGGCACCAATGTTGGCTGCGGCTCTGAGGGATTCTCTGCTATTGAGGGGTACGTTTATGCATGTTTATTCTGTAAATCCAAACTCACACATGAACAGATGGGACCCGGCAACTGGTTTGGGCACGCCCAACTACCCGAAGATGAAGGAGCTATTTTTGGCTCTTCCTTAGATCATGAAAACTATAGTTTAGTTGGAACATGTGCGAGAATACATTGGATCCGATGCACAAAAAAATCGATAGAATACCAGCCGAGCGAAATATGTAAACTTGAGAACGTCATTGGCCCACAGTCGTGCCGAAACACTTCCTTATCCGGATTAAGTTTTATACTCTTCATCCCGTAGGTCTTTGTTCGAAAAGGCTATTGTTACGTATTTCTTTGTCGTTGATAAGAATTCAATGTTGGCTACATGTATATACGGGGTTGTTCAAACGCAAATGGCACTATAGCAAGTGTAGTTGTAGATACTTTCCCGATCTTCCAAATAATTACGATTTTATTGTAAAACTACACCAAGAATTTGATCTTATTTGAAAGGCGTGATTATATCGATAGCTCACAACAATAACGACGGTTGTATTTGTTCTCCTTTAATACTTTAACTCGTTTATACTTTAACATGCTCTATTAATGTATGCTACCGCAAGCGGAAATACTGACGTCAACCCACAGCGTACATGTATTATTAAGGTTTGTTGTGCATTACCATAATATGTTCCGCTTATCATAATGTGTCAAATTGTTATTCTAAAATGACACATGTAGATTCAATTTCGATTTCCGCCCAGTGAACGATTTTGTGGCTATTCAGCTCCTAGTTAAAACCATCAATCTCACAAAAAAAGAAAAGTCTAAACATGCTCAGGATCGTGCTCTTATTTTTATTTTTCTTTCACCAGGTGCTAGCTCAAACACCGCCAGAATTTGAGCCATCGACGAAAGAAAGGCTCGGTGTATCCTTTGGACACAATGGACGAGTTCACCCAGGAGCAAAGATCCCAAAATACGGTACTTCTTTAATCTTTTCTATTTTGGCTGCTAAAGTTCAATATTAATGATTATTCTTCAAAAAAATTAGAGGCAAACCACAAGCCCCGTCTTGATCTCAAATCTGTAGCCGAGATTCCTCCCTTTGGCCGTCATCGTGCCAGGTACTTGGTCCTCATGATCGATCTAGACGTGCCGCGAAATGACACAACTGTGCCGTTGCTACATTGGTACCAGCCCGACTTCATTATCAAAGATAAAAAGACCCGAGCGTTATCCGTGCAGCATTTTAGCAAACGGGAAAAGGCAAAGTACATTGCACCCTCGCCTCCGCCGGGTGATTCAGCACACCGATACGTACAGATCTTATTTGAGCAGCCGGATCGTTATATCTTTCCGCCAGAGTTTGATAAGTACCTGGGAAAGAACCCAGAGGCGCGTATGGGGTTTGAAATCAAGGGATTCATTAGAGCAGCAGGGCTGGGTGAGCCGGTGGCGGGGAGCTGGTTCTTGGTCCAAACTTTGAAGTGAAAAGGAAAGATATGATATCAATTGATATAAAATGATTCTTAAAATACGCGAGACCGGACTTTTTATGTACTCTCAAAGACAATCATTATAAATGTGATGCACGATAAGAGAGGAGATTACCACTAGCCAAGATTCATTAAGCACTAATTAGAAAACCCATCCCATATTCTGGACCACCATTTATCCTGGCCCTTAGCCCTCATACATTCAGGATGCTTGCAGCGCTCATTGATTGTCTCCAATACCCATTCCCGCTGTCCACAGCAAGACTGATCCAACCGAGGCCGTTCCTCTTTCCTCTTGCACTTCAAAGAGTAAAAATGCACACGACCACAATTTTCGTTATTGCAGAGGACTTGGCGACAGTGGTTTGGTACTTGCCATTTGGCCTGAAGGTAATCAGTGTAATGTTTGAATCCCTTCCGCTGAACGTTGTTCTGGCGGGGTTGAGGCTGATGGTCACTGCGGCAAGATTCGTTGTTGTTGGTACAGAGACAGTCAGTATTAAGGTATCTGACTTTTCTGATAGGATGCGGACACGGCAATTTCTTGATATCAAGGTGTGGAACGCATCGTTCCATGGCGGGCGCCGGGTTGATAAGTCCGCATTTGTACACGTATATTATCTTTCGACATTTCGGCGGGGTGTCTTCCAGCATGTTTGCGGCGTGGATTTCTGTGGAAAAAATGATTTTATTTATTCAAAATCCTTATCAAGTAGCCTCGTTAGGATATCCCGTAGCAGTATAGAAGTAAAAGGCAGGGGAGGGGGTACCTACAAGCTCAGCGCTCTGTACGAAATATGTACCATATTGATGGATACATTAATACTGAGTTTTCTAAAAAGAAAAAAGAAAAGGAAAAAGAAGATTGAAGAACTATAATTATGACAAAAAATCGATGCCTGTCAGACAGGCCGGGCTACTTATGAGTCAAAATTGAGGTGGTGATTTATGAGTCTTTATCATGACGAAGTCTTGTTACACATCCCCTCTGGGTACCTTGAATCATTAATTTTCGGACTGTAACGCGAATACATTAAGTTGGAAGGCCGTAGCTTGGGTCTAAGAAATTTCACATATCACTTCCTAGTAAAACTGCATGCTCTCTGATAAAAAACCTAGCGAGAAAAAAGAAATCGGCACCCCCTGAAGCATTATAACATGGAAACTGGGGCATAGGTGCTTTATAAATGATATTATATTTCTTCATCAGCCACTGTTTCACATGAGCTATTAAATAAGCGCAGCCTAATATACAACAGAGACTCATTTCCGCCTCCACTGGACACACGAACACACGAACACACGAACACAATGTAAAATGCACACAACTAGAGACCAATGATAAAAAATGATAAGCTTGATTGTGTTCTTTTCTACTAGCCAATGAAAGCTTCCCTCCACACAGGCGGGGTATTTTTACTAAGATAGCACTTGGTGGCAACATTTGATGAGTCTTCAAGAGACCATGAGCAAGAAATTTACCCAAGAAACCAGTCATAATTGCAGCGGAATTACTCATACCATACACCGTGCTTAGCAGGTAGGTCCGTCAACTGATAATAGAGTAACATTAGAATCTTGTATGAACAGCACCCCTCTCTCAGATAAAACCCTCCTCAAAATCAAACCTAAAGAACCAACAAACTCTTGTCCCAGCATAACCGCATGCCGTCCTTCGCACTGATGCAGTGCCATCCCTTGTTTACTCAACGTCTTCCACTGTCCCAAGTAATCCCTATGCCATACCTCCTTCTGATCCGTTACCGTCAACGACGGCTCGACGCCAAAAAACATCAACGACACAGTTCATCTGGCCACTGGGCATAAACGCGCCTGCTGCTTTGCAAGACCCATGAGTGACGTCCGTCACATGCGTCAACTCTACCCTCTCTAGCCCCAGTACCTGGAACCTCTGCTGATCCGCTTCACCAAGAACCACTAGTTGACATTCAACGCCACCTCGACCGGCCTCTCCCTCATTTCTGGCATGAGCACGACACACCTGCTCTCCGGAATCAGCTTGTAGAAATACCCAATAATCACCAACGCCTCTGTCCAGGTCAGGTGCCCAACCAGCGGGGCGATATTCGGTGGCCCATCCAACGCACCCAAAAACCGGACCTCGGCGCCAGTAGCTTCCTGGTCTGTTCCATGTCGGAGGTGGGCGGCTGGCGCTGAGCCTGGCGATGGGCCTGTAGGCGAGCAGCGTGTCCATGGTGCGCCCAGTGATGTAAAGCTGGCTGCTCGTCGAGATAGGCGCTGTCCCCGGTAATGAACCAACCATCGGCCGTGGCTTCCGGGTCGCCATCGTAGTACTTGTTGAACATGGCCGGGCCATGTAGCTGCAGCATGTCTTCTTCGTTTACAGCAGCCTCTTTTCCGTCAGTATCACGCAGCACGCGCATCTGCACTCCGGGAATGAGCAGACCACATGAAAGAAACTAACCGGAAGAATCCTCATGGAGAAGGCCGCCATCCACAGGATGGTCAACCAGATCTCAGACCATGTCAACGCACGACTCGGTCAATCCGTAGCCAGCGCGAATAAAGTGTTGAGCTTTGTATGGTTTCAGGCTGCGTGTCAGTTCCACTGTCATCTGGCGTACGGTGGGATCGCACCCTGAGAAGACGCAGTAGACATGACAGGTTCCACGCAGGAGGGTCTTGTTCAAACTCTGGACGACGAACTCGCTCGGACAAGAGGGCCTTGCGCGCCATGCCCGGTTCAAGGGCCACAGTGTCCTCGGACATACTACGGTCATCTTTCCAGTCCCTCTCATCCTATGAGAGGAGGAGGAGGTCGGCAGGATGGTTCGATGAGCAGTATCGAGTTGGTGTGCAAGTCCAGCTTCTCCAAGGGAGAAGAAACGCGGGATGGGATATTTGTTTCGACTAATTTTTATATTCATCGCGATGTAGAGTAGTAGCAATAATTATATCTTTGTTCACGTTTCAGAGAGATGAAGATAATCTGGTGGCACACCACCATATGACTCGCGCATTCGAATCCACAAAACTCATGCCCTGCATATTGGCCGTCGTCTCGCCGACCTCCAACGCGGCCTCGACCTGCCACCGCGACTTTGTGCGCTGCTGGACATCAAGCCACAAGCCTTTCAAGCTCTCGACGTTGTGCCGATAGGTTTTCTTGTCCAGCAAGCCAGTCATTTCATACTCGCCAGCCAATACGCTGCCCATCTGCCTACCACAGACCATCACGCCTTCATTCCTGCTACACAAGTTAATGAGCCGAAGCAGTCCCTGTAGCTGGCCCTCATAGTTCCAGAAATGGAGCAACGAGCCAGCCCACACGACATCAATCTTGCCGACTACCGTTTTCACAAGCGGGGAAACTTCCCATTCGGGGCCCTCCACGCCTAAATCTGCAGGGATCAGGCTAGCCTGAAACTTGGTAGCATCGTCGCGGAACAATTCGTATCCGAGGTCGAAGAACCCTGCTTCCAAGTCAAACCCATACAGATTGCGAGCGGGGATTTTGGCGCAGTGCACTAAATGGCGCAGTTCCTGGCCGACGCAGCAGCCAGCATCGAGAAAACCTGCATGCTCGCTAAGGGTAAGACGAGCGAGCACGCGCGAATAGAACGGAAGACGGGCAAGGTGGCAGGTCAGAAAGCGCATTTGGCCAATGCACGGGTACGGAAAGATCTGGAAGGCTTTGTCGCGCTGATTATTGATCATCGTGTATCAGTCTGATAACGCACAAGCCAACGAGAGAAAGTCAAAATGTCATACCAGGGCGACAACGTGCGGGAGCACCTCATCCGGTGAGAGCCCGCTGTATTCTTCCAGGAGAGACCGGGCTGCAGGGTCAATGCTTGTCACGGAGGGCTGGTACCATCCGGGGGTTGTCGTGGCCATTCTGCACGGATGGGAAAAGAAATCAATTTATGAATTGCTTGTTGGTTGTGTTGTTCAATGCAGGCAGTGTATACAACTATAAATGGTCAAGGGCCGCACTAGATAAGGGCTGGCGGGAGGAGCTGAACTGTTGTCTAGCATCCACCGATCTTCCTTTGTTGCATTCATTCTTTAGTTGCAAGAACCAGCCCCCTCTTCTGCAGGGGTAGAAGGCAAAGAATCGTCCCAAAAAGCTTCGACAATCGCTAACGCACTGCCTGCAAACCATCGCACACCAACCCATGTAAACCGCGCGTCCGCGCTCTGTAGCAGCGCCACGCCACCTCGTCTCTCTCGCGCGCACTTAGTAGGCTTAGCATGTTCACATCCATTGCGCTCTCCAGCCTCCTCTTCCACATTGGCTGTTTCTGGTGGTAGTCCAGCATATGCTCGTGTATCAGCACCCTTGTTCCCCGACGTATCCCGGGATCCAGGCTCCAGAGAATATCGATCGCGTGTGCATCCCCCCAGTTGTGCAAGATGTGCCGCAGGAAAAACACGGTGACATCACGCTGTGGCTGCAGACTTCTGAAAAGGTCGCGAGCCTGGAATTCTACTTGCTGCAAAGAAAGTGGTGCCTGCGCAATGACCGAGGGAAGGTCTTGTACTATATAACGGAGATGCAGATAGGTTTCGCCGCAGCCCGGGCGATGGCTCCATGGGCGCCGCCAACATCAACAAACAGGGAGCCCGGCGCAAGCTCGTTTAGTATCGGACGGTAAGCTTCGAGAAAGGTCGCCGGAGCCATAGCCGGCCCAGAGGCCTACCCTCGTTTGCTAGCAGCGAACGTGGCGGCTCTTGCGGGAGACTGGGCGAGGGCGTCGTAGAGGGTGAGGCTGTTATTGGCGAGCGCGAAGCCCTATCCCTGTCAGCATCAACGATGGTATACAAATGATGATCAACAATGGTATAGAAAGGAGGACTTACTGATTGCGAAGGATCTGAAGAGCTGGGAAACCGTTTCAACGACTCGATTGTCTACGACATGTTAAGAATGGTACCATATGTGGTTGGGAGAGTCAGTAAAGGTCTTAACTCGTGTTGCACCCGGCTAGGCATTCTCGCAAGTTGATCCAATCCAGCCATGAATCCCTTCCTGGCGCAAAAGCATGCTGGCCCGCGTGTGTCCCACCTCGTTATCGCCAACTTGCTCGAATACCCGCATTGCCATTGCATGTCGGACGAGACGATGGACGTCTGCGTCAGGGAGCCCACACTGTTCGGCCAGCGCTGCAAATGTGATGGTCTTGGTCTCGCCCGCGACGGGCACGAGCTGCCCGATATTGAACTGTTGGATGAAGTGTAGTAACACGAGGTTGGCATGCTGGAAGTAGAGTATAACCCATGGTTAGACGTGGATCTGGTGGCCTCTTAGGTGAAGCGGCCTACCACGGCATAGGATCGTAGAAGATTTGCCGGGTCGAGAAGCAGGTCCTGGATCTCACAGGCTGTACGTAAAAGGACGTTCCGCGCTTCGTCTACTGCTGGAGGTAGCACTGTCGATGCAGGGCAGTCGGCCGAAAAAGAGGGCTCGGCCATGCCATGTTGGGCCAGCAGAGTGCGTAGCTCCTGGGCCGATTCGGCAATAGTGGTCGCCAGAGAATCGATTCGCGATGAGGCCATGGTGTATAGTTTATTGTCTACGATTAGACAGATAGTAGATGAACAGTACCAAGGTTGGTAGGTTTACTCTAAATAGTGGGTTATTGTTTATGGCCACGTGCGAACTATTGAATTTAGTGTCTCGACTCATACACTATTGTATAAATCCGAATCTAATTTCTATAGATTTTAAGTTGGCCACACGATCTTGACTGAGTGACCTGGTTCCGGTCCCCCGAGAATGACAAACTAGATACAGATAATGGTCCCTGTTGATTCCATGATCAGGAACAGACTAGACAATCGCAACCGCTGCACCAAACAAAGCCAATACAGTCGCTAGATAGAAATTTCCCCTAACGGCCGCCGCACTGGACGTGTTGGTGCCGGTGGCAGCCGTGCTGGTGGCCGTACCGGAGGGCGTGCCAGTGGTAGTGCTGGTGCCGGAACTGTTGCTCGCCGCCGTAACGCGAAAGTAATTAGCTGCGACCGGTGTTCCCAGGCCAGCCTGTTTGATGAACTTCTCCAGCGGCAAATTGATCCTGTTGTACGGGGTTCGAGCGGTGGTCTCCATGTAACTCTCATAGTCGGAGGGGATGCTGAAGTTGGACGGCTGGTCGAAGAGGAACAGCGTGTAATTGTGTGTGCCGGAACTGGGCGCGGGCGCAATGTAGCTCGCAATCACCTTTGCCTCACTGGTACTGTTGGCACTGGTAGTCAGGTTGGTGACCACCGTGTGTACAATCACCGAGGGAGGACTGGTGGCATTCCAGTCCGGATCAACCATCAGCAGCAGATAGGAAGCGCTGCTGTTCAATCCCGAGTCATGCAACTGGGGCTGCGGCGCATCCTGGGCGGCTAGATGTGGGTTAGTTAATAGTTCTTAAATGAGGAGTATTGCTATACATACTCGTTGCGTTGAGGAACTCGCCGGGCTTGAAGCTGACGCTGGTTGATCCGACCGAATATGTCGCATTCAAAACGATTGAAGGCTCGCCGATGACTGCCAGCTCCGGGGGAACAGTGTTCGCCGATGCTGCAAACGCGCCTGTAAGCGCAGCCAGCGCGAGAATAAGACGCATACTGCGGAATTATCAATTGGGTCGCGTTTGAGTGAATGAATGCAACAAGAGAGACGGGAAGACGCAAACAAAACCGCTGGACACACAGTGGATAGTTCAAGTTGGCGCTTGGAAGTTCGGTCAATTAAATAGAAACTGCTGCCCCTTTCAAGTTTCTGCGCCGCCGGTGCTTTACCTTATTAGGATGAAACTATATTACGACGCTGTTTGAAAGCAGTCCCTGTCCACTGCCAATAACACAGCTGTTATTAATAAAGTTATATTAGATTATAGCACATGGAAGATTATCCATCTTTCTGTTTGACAACAAATAATTGCTTTTGTCAAAGATCATGCATACTTGTTCCTTTGCTCGTTTCTTGGCCACGTAACCATGCAGCATCTACAATGGGGGCGAGAAATGGTGAAGCTACCTATTGAGAGTATTGAGAGTACTTATTAACATATGTTCCATGACATTATATAAGTAATAGTATTATTATATTACAAACTTTAATACAACATTTATATTACTTACCTCGGGGAAGCCTGTTCTGGCTAAAACTCGTTGGGTGCCTGAGGCAGAGATTTCGCTTGTTTATATGTAACGTCTTGGCTTTTTGGTCTAGTGCGATGTGTCGGTGGAGTATTGCACCATACTGTGTGCTCCGTAGTCAAAGATCTATAGAGGGAACTAGTACAGATCATTATTAAAATAGGTATACTAAGTCTCTTAAAGCGTTAAAACTACATCTCCCCTTAGTTAGCTACTAGTGTGGGATTGTAATAAGTTATACAAGTTATTGACTTAATATTAGTGCCCATATCTAAAACTGATGTCAACTGGTATATGAACTACCATACATTCATCAATGCGACCTTTGGTACTACGCATTTCCATTCTCTCCTAACCTTAACCTGTTGGCTGGTACTGAAAACTGACTTCCCCAAGCTGCTGACACCCACTGTGGGCAGCAGTTGCTAGAACAACTGTAATCTGAGGCGGGTCTTGTATCTGACACGAGAACCACAATAGACTGCTGTCCTCGGCGAACAGATCTTCTTTATAGCCGTAGAAATTGGTAGGCGGAAATTTTGTGCTATTACCGAATTTCAAGATCCCGTTGTCATCGTTGTCGATAAATCCAGTAGCGAATTCGGACAAATCATCGTTTAGCAGTGTTAAATGATTGCCGTCAAGGACGAAGGCCGCATTATTATCCCCAAAGGACAGATTAATGAGGCCATTTTTTTGTACGCCTTTTTGGAACCATAGGGAATCAATTTGGGGATCGCCGCTTTGAACCGTGACTTGGAAAATCTCTCGCGGGTCATCTAGATAATCTATTAGTCCCTCGTGTGAGTATCACTTGGAAGAATACACACAAGCAGTAGCAAATGGCACAAAGCCTAAAGCTAGCAGCTTTATAAAAGATAAACCCATTTTCATCTTTGTTTTGTTCTCAACGTAAATTAATTGCTATGGCCATCAAGATTAAAGGGAAAACCCACCCAAATTTATATCTCATGTACCATGCTTATGAATAGTTAACTGCAATGCAACATTAATTATAATAGCCCCTTTGTAGCGGCTGAATGACAGTTTAGTTAATAGTCGATCATAGATAAATAGACAAGTCCTCAACTTCCAACTTCCAACTGCTTCAGGAAGGAGATGGGGCGCCAAGTTTCTGATTAGAAAGGCGATAAAACAATTTATACCATATTTAATACCTTTAGCGGTTATAATTGGAAGATATTTAGAGCAATTAATTGGGATAGTAGAAAGTTGAGGTGTATTCTTTTCTGTCTCAATTAGGAAATCCTTTCAAGTGTTAACCTGTTTCGGATACTGACCTGCAGAACCTGTCTATTAATAATACCACTCTAGAGTTACTAGTTAGTTATGAGCGATTATGTTACTATCAACTATAGTCATGTCACCTGAACGATTTGCAAGATATCAATACCGGAAACGCCAGGGATACCGTTCTGCAACGTTGCGGCAACGTTGTGTGGTTTTGCAACGCTGCAAAAAATCCACATATATCTTACTGTTGCAAGTGTTGATACGTATACAATTTTCTAAGTATAATGACTTTCTGCGACATATCAGCAATATAGTAACATGGCAAAATATAAACCGTTGCAAACCGCTTAAAAGTTGTAGAAATCTAATACATCACAGAAAATCGATTTGACGTTTATATTTCTCAATACGTTTCAAATTAAATTACAAATTGAGAATCTACAGCAAGTCAGGCAATAAATTTAGTCTTTTCCCGTCAAGAAAAGCTGTCTCATGTGTCAATCCAAAGCCTCAAGATCTAACCTGCTCCGTCCAGTTCGACATAAACCGGCATGGTAAGAAATTTAATAACACAATTTATTTGTCCCTGAAACTTTATGTAACCTCTGGTCTGTCACCATCTACAATTTTATCTTTCTTTTTTTCTTTTCTTTAAAGAAGCTTCTCGGCATCAACCTGTATCGTGAGGAACAACACTTAAAATAAGAAAAAGAACATGAATAATAAACGCTAGAACCAGAGTTTCATTTAGAAGGTAGTAAAATATATGAAACTAGGCGAGAGGAGTCCTCCATTCTTCAATGTTCCACACCGGAAAGGTGTAGCTACATGCAGGTCCCCGACTGATCGTATGTAGTCCTATCCCGAACCACTCATCTATCAACAGAGAACCTCGATTCCTAATACCTCCTATCATGGTACCGGATATTAAATGTAGTGTAGCACCCAAGTATTAATTACACCATTTAGTGACTCATTTTTACAAGGTGACACATACAACAACCCCATGTCACACCAGTACGAATTATCACGGGAAGATATTCTTCCCCGTGAATTACAATTGGATGAGTTTCATGGTAATTTAGTTAGTGACCGTTGGCTCTCAAAGTCTGGACCAAAATTCAAGTAACACATCCGTGGCAGTAGGCTTTGAGCACATTATTAGACCCCTGGATGTGCCCAAAAGTAAAACGGGGGTTTCAGTCCAACTACCGTTTCGATACTCATTCAGCTTTTGGTCCAGAAACTATTACTTCTCAATCCATTTGAAATTCCTTTTCTATTTCCATGTTTATGCAAGGTGAAGAAGATATTGATCTGCGTACGGCACGATATTAGTGATTTTTATATCCGCATACACTTTCGAACGACTTTGTCTGGGCTAGATGTCCAGCCAACTCCAACACTAGCTGTTTGAGACCGAATCACAGATTTCAGAGATTGACAGGAATCAACTGAGACCATGGATCACTCGATTGATATTGAGTTGCACGAGGCAACGATGACTCAAAAAGCATGCAAGTAAGGAGTGACTCACTCTATTCAATGATTAGTATATAAAGGACGAAAGTTTGATCTTACTTATATTTTTTAAAACAATAGGAAAACAACCATTCAGTACGAAACCGTGGAGCACATACCGACAGCACCACCAACTCCGAAAAAGAAGATGGCGCACAACAACAAGGGTAAAGGAAAGGCAAGGGAAGAGCCTGAGGAGCTGATAGAGCTCGAGGTAAGAAGTCATCAACTACCAGGGCCTGCTGGCTCGCTATCTATTCGGCCCTCACCGCGAGATCAGAATACTTATGAAAATTCCACCAATATGCCAATTACGGAAATCACCCAAACGAAGTCGGTGCGTTGGGCCTCTGATGATGGTGAAGGTTCTAGTGGAACTGGGGATGGCAGGAAGGATTATCGAGATGAAGAATTCTTGCAAGAAGACATGTACGGCGGTATTCGCCGTCTATTGATCGACCAAACGCAACCAATGGTCCATAACCAGCTATTTACAGTGAAGATGCCATACTATGACGAAGTAAATGACTTTAGATCAACTTTGGATATGTTGAGCAACGCAGGTGGCCACTACTACGTGCGGCACTGGCAGCACGGGTTCAAGGCGAAGCTGCCATTACAAAAAGGCTTCGCCACGAAAGCTTCCATGGCAGCAGAAAATGAGTATTTGAAGAGAAACCGTCTAGCGAAAACTAAAGAGCAACTGTGGACTGAAGCAGCCAAACGCGAGAAAATGGAACGGGAGAGCGGTCTTGGGTTTTTTGAATCACTCAATCCGGCACTTTGGCGCAGCCACGGGAAAGTCTTGAAAGTTGGCGAAGAAGTAAGATGGGGAAGAGTTCTGACACATGTCTTCATTCATGCACTGACAAAAGATGTAAGCCCCCAGAACCGAGTTGCAAGATTCAGGTTGAGACGAAATGCGGTGATATTGTCTATCGATGGTATGTCAAATGTCACCGGGAGAAGCCTTTCTTCCGACAGGTGCAAAATGTGACCATCTGCGGCGGCGATGATGATCAATGTGACGAACACTCGAGTTGGAAGCATGGCGATCCGCCCCTCAAACATAAAAGCTCCCTTATGCAATGGGTTGAAGTCGACCCTGAGGAGATAGAGCCTCGGGGAAAACGTCAAGTACCGATGAACCCCAATCATTGCGAAGAAGACATCGAAGAGGATAAATCCCAGAGCGCTCCTCAGGATTGCTTCCCAGTGTGGATGCTTTCATGGCTAGAAAAAGGGCCCCCCGAAGACAATATTTCGGTACGTAGACTGAGCATTTATTTTGCGAAGAATTCAAACTAATATTTTTCTATAGAATTGCATGAAAGTAACAGTTATGACCAAATGCGGGCTGGTCAAGGCCCGGTTGCTGATTATATGCGACCAGCATATGAGATGCCAAGAGCATTGCGCTGGTGAGCGCGAGCACTTGGTTATCCATGACTACGCCTGCTCCCTAGGCAAAGATAAAAATAGATGCGAGGTGCGGACCTGGTGTGACAGTTATATTCAATACTGGAAGGACCTGCAGCAAGATTCTGCGTTGATGCCGGAAGAACGCAAGCAAATAGCGAATCTGATCACTCTGGTAACCAAGGAATACACTAATGAAAAGGAGCAGAGGCCCTTTTTCCGGCACTCGCAGTCTGTTCCGGTTATCAAGGGTAAATGGGTTGGATGGATTAACAACACTCTCGGCTACTACGAAATGCTATCTCAGCATGGATTGAAAGCTATTAATCCCCTTGTTCGTATTTAGTCAAGTTCCCATTTCTGTCTTGTTTTGTTTTACCATACTTTTGTTATATTTGTCTGTATACAGTTGATTGCAAAACCACGCTTCCTTGCTGCCAAGGGTCACTAAGCTATGTTCATCAATTATTCCGATGTCCCTGTTTCAGTCCTCTATAGTGATATAGTGGTATGCTTGATGAACAAGGGACACCTTAAAACTTGTAATCGTGATACTTGTTAGATAGTACGGGCCCATCCATACTTTTAATGCATTCACGATGGTTCTAAAGAGCATTGCCTGCGGAACACGCGTCAAGTTTAGTTGAAGGCCTTTATCATGTTTGTATTATTTCTACTCTGCACCTAACCCTATTTCATGACAACATGAAACAACAATTCGACTGTAACTGTAATTATTGAAATTATAAATAGAGGTAGGAAATGAGAGGCGCGACCGTCCAAGTTGTTTCACGGCCATGTACCATGTGACCATATTGATAGAACTGATAGCACCAAAATCAAGCGAAAAGGGCGCAATTGTCCCATAATATAGCAGAAAAGCCATTGGTTATTGTTTTCCGAAATCCTGTACAGTTGACCTGTGGAGTACCTTAATAAGCTGTATGTAAATTTCAGATGACAGGCATGTTATTTTACAATAAATTACAGTTCAGTGAAACTAAAAGGAATATGGTTATTAACTGTAGTAGGCCACATATTCATGTCACAAAACTAGTCCATTTTGTGGCTCATCACAGCGCTAGTCGAATCCGGTTGGGACAAATTTCATACCTATCTACAGTGGCAATAAATACGAAGGGGAAAAGAAAAAGAAAGAAAAGAAAACAAATTCTGAGTGCCAGAGAGGTAATGATACAATGATTATTGCTCAGATGCAAAGGCAACGGCATGAACCTAGCACAGCTTTAAAAGCCCATAGGTGAGGCCAGACCGCCTACGGCAGCTGTCTATGCACTGTCAACCTTTCTGCACGGCCAGAATAATACAGCGATCTGTGCGTCGACTAGGTGCGGTTGTGTGTTTCCCTCAAGGGGAATAGTAACCAGCCTAGGAGCATGGGCCGCCGGTTAATTGCTATCTAAGTTCACTAGCTATGTTGCATTTAATATAGCTTTGATGCTTGAGCTGACGAATGTTACGATATCCGAGATCTTGAGCTGTCAGTCCGTCAAAGGTTCGTCATGGCGATCACTTGGCCAATATAGGCTTGTAGCCCTAAAGATGGATCGAAGGTTTAAACAAGTCTGATGCTAGCCATGATCGGTGCTCATGTAGGCGTACTCCGTGCCCATGACCGACCAAATTCACCCATTTCGAACTGATTTCAAAACAAAAGTCCACCCGGGAGCTGGAGTACTTGAAACAGGACTTGGCAAGAGTGACAGACGATGATCGACAGGCCAGGTTCGTCATCTCAAGTAATTGTTTCAAAGAAGACGTGTAGACCGGCCAATCAGACCGGCTCATACCAAATTCGGATTGCCTTAGTATGCGAGAGTCCAGACTCTGGGGCCCAGAAGCGACCAGGAGATCTAGAGATGAAATTTATCGTCCCGTTGAGGTTATTGGTGTCAATAATGGGTGCCGCTGCATTCCGAGGGAGGCGCGCTCTCTCCTCTCCATGTCCGCCGATCTGCCCTTCCTCATTGGGAATTTAAGACACAATTGTGGATTTTGAGTAGGAGTGTTTTTCATACTCATCGAAAAGATATCCTGCCATTCCTTCTGAGATGTCAAGGGGGATCAAGGCATCTAAAATCGGCCCCAGGGAGGAGTCAACGTATCCGTGCAGGCTGCGGGGGTGCAAAAAAGACGCAGAAAGTCGAGTCCGAGCTGTTGAAGAATGCCCCCAACAGCGCCAACCATGAGACAGCGTCACAGACCCCCCATACGACCGCTCCATCGGCGAGCGTTGGGGTGTTGAGCGGATTGGCAGTCGATGAACGCGATGCAGCTTGGCGCATGGGGGGAAGTCGGGAGCAGCGCGCTAGTGGCATTAGGGGCCTTAGGCAGCCCCGCGCAGTGGAATGTCTGTCTCCTACCCGTTTGGGACTGGGGTGTGTCACCCACCACTTTTGCTCTCCCTCTGCCTCTCATCTTCCACCCTCTCGCTTGCAGTCTAGAGATGCGCGGCTAGTCGCAGAGACAGATGTGTTAAATGGCGCCGTCCCCCATGAGAGTCAGCCGGAGCCCTTGATCCATTGCCGCTTTACGCTCGTTTGATGACATTGACATGATCGCCTACCTGTCCCCTCTCCTTGCCAGCTGCATCACCAACCGACTTGTGTCAGCTGTTATATCACGCCACAGTAGCATATTCACCTGTTTTGCTGTGCAATCGGCCCCCCGACGATGCGGTGCTCATGGATGAAAGCGACTCTCCCCAGAACGAGACCGCTCCTCATCTACAGCCCCCGAGTAGGAAGTTTCGCCGCACCCTGTCCTGTTTGAGTTGCCAGAAGCGCAAGGTCAAGGTACGCTTTCTGTTTTGTCTGGATACGTGTTCGTGTAATGTCCACGTATCAGGAAGGAATCTTTCAAGTCGTCTGGCTGACGAATTGTTAGTGTGACCGTGTAAAACCATGTCGGGCCTGTTGTACCCGTGGAGCCCCGTCCGAGTGCGAATTTGGCGTTACCAAGAAGGATCGCCATTTTATGGACCAGTCCGACCTGATTGAGCAGCTGCAAACAAAGGTCAGGGACCTGGAGCAACGGCTCATCAAACATCCCGGAACAACTCCAACAGCCGCCACGACGCCACCACTCACCGAGGGCTCACCGGATGACAACTATGACGCTCCCGCAGAAGACGAAGAGCCTCCAGAAGATGAGAAGAAACCCGTTCACAGTATTGCCGCGGTTTGTCTTGACCTCAGCGCGCTGAAGGAAACCGCCTGACTAATTGGTACAGACACGCCGACCAACGTTGAAGGACCTTCTAGCCTCATCCCCATCGCCAGGCAAACTGTTGATGGAAGTTTTTGTTGGAGAACTAATCAATGGATTCTCCCCCGATCCATCTAACACGCATGGTCGTGTATTTGATTTGCGATCCGCGTCCGAGAGGCGGATCTTCTCGCCACTGCTAACTAGCGGGTTCAGCGCCGCCGCGTTAACTTTTGTCGGCCAACGAGACGAACACCCAAAGATCACAGCTGCCGGTAATAGTCAGTATAACAGACTGCTGAGATTGCTGCAGTGGGCAGTTAACAACCCAGAAAAGTCCAAATCCAGCGAAGTTTTAACCGTGGTCGTCCTTTTGACTATCATTGAGGTGAGTGCTGGTTCCTCTCGGGATGAGTGGTATTAACCAATTGCATAGGCATTCAAACAAACATCCCCTGGGGCTGTTATGAAACATCAACTCGGCGGACTCGAACTCCTTAGAATACGGACCCCGTATCGACACCGATCTGGTTTCGAAAGGTCACTTTTTGTGGATTTGCGCATGTTCTGGGTAAGCTCGTCTGTGGGGAAAAAATAACAGTCCAACCAATCTGACTTCTCAGGTAACGTCTGCAATTGCTAGCCGCAAGAAAACTTTTCTTGCCAATGACGACTGGAAAACGGTTCCTTGGTCTGGAGACGGACGCCAAAAGGACATACTTCATTTGCTTCTCGATATTGCCGTCGATATCCCCGGCTTTTTGGGTAGCTATGATGCGTTAAAATTCGCAGTACGACACAAAACATTGTCCCAGGACCAAGTTTTGTCTAAGCAACAACGAGTCCAAGCTGCAGCGACCGAACTAGACCACCGGCTAGAGCTTTGGCATTCACTGTATGCCATTGACTATGAGCACGGATACATGACCGAGGCTCCCGCCGACAGCATTACTGGTGATGAGGAGTTTCCTCATTTCCAGTGCTGCGATCTGTTCACGAACGAAACCTTCGTTCCGACGAATTTTATCTATCCTGACCTTATGCTCGCTGTGAGTATGTGTCTATATCGAGCACTCCGTCTTGTTGTCTCCGGTAGCAGTGACGATGGTCTTGTGGCTGTGCTACGACCTTCTGAGCGCTATCAAATTGCAGTCGACATCTGCCGTAGTATGCGATACTATCTACACACTGTTCCCGGATTCCTAGTCTCGCGCATCATGTTCGTCTTGAGAGTTGCCTTTGACACTTTTACGGACGGCATGGTCGAGAAAAGGTTTGTGCAAGAGCTTTTTTGGTATATCGGCAATAAGTATCGGTTCCCGGTTTTTATGAATCATTGCTCTGAATCTGCAACCGCGGTGCGTGCCGATGATTCTGCTTAATTCGAGGAATCGGCACAAGTCTTTTGGTATATCAGCTAGAAACATTGGCCATTCAGCCTGTTCTGAATGCCTAGGATCTATGTAAATGTTCATGAACATCCAATTGTAGCGATACCGCTACTTGGTGTTGAATACTGCGCATATATGGATATTACTCACATTCCCAATAAGAAAATAAATAAATAAATAAAAACACAAATATCCAGACCATTTATACCACCCTTAAATTATGATCACATATGTCAGTTGTTCGGCCGACGGGATAAATATCCAATTTCGGAAATAACGTCTCTAAACCCGAGCTTCGCGGAGTTCAAGTCTATTATAGGCTTAGCGTCATCCGAATCCCGAGTTCAAGAAATCTCCGAAAAAGGAAATGATGAGGGTAACTGCTAAAGCCGACGGCATTAATGATTGGTGATGTTTTGTTGAAAGAAAAGCAGTTTAAAAAAAATTGAAGAATATAAGTATTTATATGACCAACGTCTCTGTCCGGTACAGCATCAATCAAACAACAACTACTACAGCTTCTACACAGTCAAACTCGCCACAATAACATTGGAAATCTGCTTGCTCTCAATCTCAAAAGAACATTTGAATATTGAACTTATATATCAATTGATATTCTTCAAAGCCAACGCAAAGCCAAACATTCAAAATGCCTTCACCTTCAGTCGATCCTAAAATCGCTATTATTGGCGCCGGTCTCTCAGGCTTAACCCTAGCCTTGGCTCTACACCAGCGAGGGCTCACGAATATCACCATCTACGAAGGCCGAAACGAGTCTCTAGATATTGGTGGTGCAATTATGCTATCACCCAACGCACTCAAGGTTCTCGATGCACTCGACATCTATGCACGCCTTCGACCACTAGGGTTCGAGTTTGAGTCCCTTGATTTCCGCCAGTCTGACAACACACCAGTCGATACTTTTGAATTTGGATCTTTCATAAAATACGGATACAAAGCCTTGAGAGTATATCGCTATGAGATTATCGACATATTGCACGAACTTGTGCGAGAGAAGGAAGGGATTACTATTGAATACGGGAAAAAGTTCGCCAGAGTCATATCCGAAGAAAGGGGCGTAACCTGGGAGTTTAGTGATGGCTCTGAGGCATCTGCTTCGTTTCTAGTGGGCGCCGACGGTATTCATTCCCAAGTTCGGAAACACATCTATCCAGACCTCGAGCCTCGGTTCACGGGTGCCATCGGCGTCACGGCCGCCGTACCAACAGCACAACTCAATCTTCCTACCAATTACTCCACCCCGGTTACTATTATGAACCGTGAGCATGGCGCGTTTGTGATCTCACAACAACTTCGGGATGGAAGCGAATGCCTAATTGGTAAACAGCGCCGGTTTCAAACTGATCTCTCGAAGCAAGGATGGGTAGAGATGCTAGAGAACAAAGATTGGTGCATTGACTTTTTACGAGAGGGCGCAGAAAACTTCCCAGATCTTGTCAAAAATGCCGTCAGCGATATCCCCAAAGACAAGATTAATCTATGGCCATTTTATGTGGTTCCGAAGTTGGACACATGGGTGTCGCGTGGTTCTCGGGTTGTGATTCTAGGAGACGCGGCGCATGCTATTCCCCCTACCGCAGGCCAAGGTGTTAATCAGGCTTTTGAGGATGTGTACACTTTTGCCGGCGTAGTTGCTGCATTAAGCAAGAAGGGCGAGC
Source organism: Talaromyces rugulosus (assembly GCF_013368755.1). Lineage (NCBI taxonomy): Eukaryota > Fungi > Ascomycota > Eurotiomycetes > Eurotiales > Trichocomaceae > Talaromyces > Talaromyces rugulosus. The sequence goes on along the minus strand of NC_049566.1, from coordinate 1,632,923 downwards.
TTCATCAAACGGTACTAGCGGAGGGATTGAGGAACTGGCAGGCGGGGAGACAAGTTAGAATCGACAAGGTGTTGGAATTGAATGGCATGATTGACAAAAGACGAATGCCAAAAGCTGTATCCGAGGGGAAAGAGGAAGAAGAAATCGGCGAGTTTGAACTTACCTGGTTGTACGATGTTGATTTGGAGCAAATGGTTGTTCAGTGGGCTGCACCAAAGGTCAAATCGTGGAATCCCTGCTCGTTGTTTAGGTAAAACGGAGGAAGAATAGACAAGTAATAACTAAAGTCATGACTGTTTTAGTTAGCCACGACCACCATGAATTGTATTAGAATCCAGCATATAATTGGAACAGAATCTCAGAACCAAAAGAATAATCAATACAGCCATCCGACTTAAGCAAAGAGATAGCTTTCATACCGGCGAGTGAAGATTGGATTATTTTCATCACAGAATACTAGGTATAGATTTGAGTCATGATTCAACTTACTTAGAATATTTGTACCAGATGAACTGAAAGAACTCTCATGTAATTGATAAGCTCATGCACGACTGGAAAGGGCCAGCTCGTATAGTTTTCAATCAACACCAAACGACGACTTTATGAACTATGAAAAACCGAGCACGAAATATACGTCGATGGAATATGAACCAAGGCGTTCTTATACTGACATGGTGATATTTAGGGTCTTGGCAATGAGCCGAATACGAGGAACATGCATGCCCTTATAGTGTGGTTACTAACGATGACTCATAATTATTCAACTGAATCGCCTTTCCAGGAAATAGAAGCCAAAAAATAAAGTGCGGTTTTGTGGTCTATAAGGTCACAATGCTCTAGCAACACTGAAACATGGTTGAAAATCGATTTTATACTCACCAATATCTACATGTAATTGAGAAAGAGGAACCGCGAATCTAACCATGCTATATCTATAGTACGTAGCAAAAATGTCATTACCATTTAGATTGTATACATCAATTTCTAATATTATAATTTAGATAATAAGATCTTTCTAAATACAATCATAAATTAGAAACTATACAAAAATTGGAAAAAGTAATAGATCAGTAATATAAACAGGACGGCTCTTTAAAAATGGTCTATCATTTAGGAAAGAGAGAGACCCGAATTTTCAGCACATAATACTACAACAGAACAACGATCTCCAGTTAAACATGGTAATATATCGATAACAATCTCGAAATAGATCTTGAAACCGGTCAGCTTTAGTTGGTTTGTGCTAAAGTGCGGTGAACCTAGGACAAGGCTGACAATTTTATAGACATCGTACTCCTAGCGACGAGCCTTTTGTTACTATCAAGGTAGTGCTAGACGACATGGATCTCACCGTGACAATCCCAGAATTGAATTCCGGCAAGATGACCGTTGTGGTCTAACTTTGCATGATGGCTGGCTGCGTTTGTATCTTTTGTGTATATGAGTAAGATGCATTGATTGGTGCCCGAGTAACGTCAACAAGATTCCAAGTGCCCCGCGTTTAGTCGTGGGCTTCAGAACCATAACCCACCAAAAGGTTTTTCAACTCTACACTGGATAACCGTTACTATTATATTTGCTTCATTCATTGAAAGGATTTAAAATCTCATAATGGGCTACATTATTTTGTATTTGAAGTAGGCTCAGCCTCGAAATATTCGCACGCTTATCTGATATCGCCGCTCTCCGTTCATTTTATCCCGTTTCCTATCGAAACCGAGAGTCCAACGTTGTGATACAACATTTTCGGCTTAAACACGGTCGCCAACATATTTGCTGTTGATTCTCAACCCTCTAGACTATAAATACGTTCGGATGCCCTTGCGGGCTTTGTTCGTACCAGACCATGGCGGAGAAAAGCGAGTTGATACCTGTTAATGATATTGTGGACGATGATGAGCGTCTTATAGAGAAAGTTCGAGAAAAGGTAAAAAGCAAAACACCTGTACACATGTTGATCTTCACTAAGCTAGTGCAGGTGAGTATGGATGTTGTTTTGGACAAAAACTGGTCAATCGGTGGCAACCTAGAAGAGGTTGATGCGTCAATACCTGCCCTACTTATTAAAAAGAATGGCGAATGGGGTGCAGTTAGAGTTGACACTAGTCCTGTCCTGAATGAAGTGACGGGCCCTACTATTGCCTCTGGATTTTCTTTACTTGTGATCAAGCCTGGAGAGACGTGCAGATTCTACCGCGAACCTTCAGTTCGTTACTTCCGTTCCCCGGGTTAAACAGCGCCCCCTATGTATTAAACTAAATCTATAGAGACCGTTGTTTGCAGAATTCCTCCAGCTCCGATGGTGAAATCTGCGGTATGGGAAGGCCATCTTGGGTGACCTTCTGGGCTAGGTCTCGGGCCTCCAGTGTAGGTCTGCGCGACGACCGTATGGTCTTCATACGGTCGAACATGACTTTATTGATAAACGTGCAAGCTTCGGACCACTGGTTGCAGCAGTTGGCAAGAGCCGCTAAATGCCCACCTATCCTGTCTTTAAGTGTCTCGGCTGTGGCATAACCCATCAAGCCAGGCTCTCCCCATAGATGTGCCACGAGAATTCCTCGATTAGATATGTAATATGCTTTCCCTGTCATATATACAGTCATGCGGTTCCAGAAAGCTGTTGCTATGGTCGTAAATCACAGTCATTCGTTGATATTGACTCATCATCATGGACCCAAGAACTGAAAAAGGTGTAATCAAACCCAGAACTGTAGTTGGGCGAAGCTAGAATGTTGATACCTTGAAGATTCGATGTTGACACCAAGTTATCGCTAGTGGTCATTCCCGGCATCGTGAATATTGTATCTTGAATACTCGAGTCTAGTGAGGTGAAATTATCAAGAGGTGTAGAATCTTGCGTATATTCTAGAGATAAATCGAGACAGTCCCTATCAGGCCGGAAGACAGTGTTGCTCGATTTCAGAACAGACATCGTTCCAAAATAAGGTATCTCTAGGTCGAGACCGTTATTTTGTGTTGCATCATTGCTGGTTTCGCTCCGAACGAAATAATATATCGACCCATTGGCTGCATCTGCTTCAACTTCGATAAGCCGTTGAAGGGTTTCTGCAAACTTTTTCCCCCGGGGCCCATCTTGATTGAAAAGATCCATCACACTAAAAATCATCCCCAAATCTTGCGGCCGGTGAATTTCTAGTGCATTTGCATTATCATAGCGATGCCCATCCAAGTGGGCCAGAAGAAGCGTCACTGCAGACGTGAAGCCTTTATGGTCAACGCCTCGATAAGCTGGTCCGCGGTGGAAGGTTCGAAAAACTAAAAAGCGCGAGAGCATTTCCCGGCTGGCTGAGAGGGCGACGAGCTTGCTATAAGTGAAATCGAACGAACGAGCCTGATCAATGACACCGCAACTGACAATGGGATAGGAATATGATCTTTTTAAGAGATATGGTTGGTGTAAAAGAACCAAGAGGTAGAAATGCTGAGTTTGTGCATGAAGGACAGCGCTGTTGTGCATGATGTCTGTATCCGGGGTGGAGCTGTTGAGGGTTGGTTCTACCCACCACTTAGGGGGCATTGACTTTGCCAAATGTTTCAATTCGTAATCAATCGACTGGGTCTCAACGTAGTCGTCGTAGTTTTCGTGGCTAGTGTTGCGTCGTTGCATATGGACATTTCGTACAATGATGCGGCCGACGAGGGCAGTATGGTGGCGCTCCAGTCTTTCGGCAGGCGTTTTCCCTAACAGTACATTTTCATCGGCAAAGCCATTATCAGAGCTGTTATATGGGAGTGAAACCATAAAGGAAACATGGCGATCACTAGAATGAAGTCGAAACCACACGTTTTCCGCGCGGCTACCCATTGTCTTGCGTAGACTGTGAAGGCCGATGATTTCAGCAATGCCCAAAGCTCGGCGAATGGTCGACCACGCGGCTCGAGGTTTTCCTATGTTGATATAAAATCCGGCTTCAAGCAGGAGAGTTTCTAATCCCTCCAGTGACTCCATTAGTTCATCTTTAGATGTAACATGGCGAGACGCAAGATTGAAGAATCGACTGGCAGCGTCAACCGCGGACCCGTTTAGACAAGACTGTAGCTGTTGGGATTCTATTTTATCGAGTTCCTGCAGGCAAATGGCAATTTGAATGAGCCTGTGTGCGAATACATTAGGAGGAGCTGTCGGTGGTGGGGGTTTGGAAACTTGATGAAGACGCTCTGTCGTTGGCTTCAAAGACCGTAGCTTTTCATGCTTGTGTCGCACAAGATGGAACGGAAGCTGAAAAAATTTACACTCGCGTAAAATAATCATGGTAACCAGCTGACTGGGGAGGAGAGAATGGAGGTAGGCGCTGAGCGAGCAGCACTCATTGAGCATTTGTTGGCCGGTTGTCGAAACGGAAGGCGAGAAAGACCCTTTAGAACGATCCAAGGTCTCTACTGCATCTACCAAGGATCCTTCCCAATTCTTGGACGTTTTCTGGCTGGCAGAAGACGCACTGAATCGTTGCTGAACCAGCTGGCTGACCAAATCTTCGATGTGATCGATGCGTCTCCCGACATGCTGGTAGTTCTTCTCGCCAACCTCCACAAATTCTTGACTGACGCACTGAACACCGCGACGGTGGCATGAGCTGCAAACCGAGCCGGAGCCTGGCCTAAGATCGCATTTTACTTTACGAGCTTTGCATTCCCAGCAACTAAAGGTGCCCTTTCGCACCTTTTGCCGTTTGAACGCAGGTTTGCTGGCGACGTTGGGGGCAGTCGGCGGAGCGGGTGGTGGGGGCATCTGTCGTGATTCCAGGAAAACGTATACTTATGCGGTGACAGTATCAATCAAGTTACATGGTATGGAAAAAAAGACAGAAGAATATCATGCAGTGTTGTTTGACTAGAAAACGAAACGTTCCCAAGTCGGAGCGATGAGCGACGGAGTTAGTCGGTCCGGCCGCTAGCCAATCGGATACCAGCCGGGTTTGCAATATATCAAACATGAGGAACTACGAGTAGGGAAAGGGTCAGTCAGTTTACGTTGAAAAATCAGATATTACTATAAGCGGGGAAACTAGATGGCTGACTGGTGGAAGGAACGCTTCTTTCTCTACAAATTATTAGGCATGTTATGGACTTCCGTTCCGGGAAAAGGGTATTTTTAGAGAGGGGGGAGGGGGAGCAAACAGTCATCTGTAGTATGATGAAAGACAAAGCAAACAGAAAGAGATTTTTTTCAAGCTATTTTCTTAGTGACTAGCTTTCTACACCTCCCACACAATTCTTATCTTTCCAGCTTCAACCAACAGTGAACGACGTTTACTGTTAGAAAGGCCCCATCTAGCCTTTTCGATTCTTTTCGTCTCGAATATGGACTATTTCAATATAAATAGAGTGGACCTTTTCTCATGTCTGCCTGTGGAGGATTATTGCCGAGCAACTACCGCCGGTGGAGGTATGGTGCTTCGCCCTCTCATGCAAGCGCGACGCCTGCATAATAGAAAGATACGTACCCAGAGGTTTAGACAGAGGCGTTTTCCAGCTGAAACAAGACAGTCCACTTCTACGGTATCCTAGCGACGACACATCGTCACAAGCCTCCAAAAATGGTGGTGCTCGACTCATCAGGCTTGAGGATGAGATGGAAGATTCGTGCCCTCTCAGGTGGGTCCACAATTTAACGACAATATCATTACAACCGTCCAGACGACCTACGTCCATGAAGAAAGACGCTCGATGGGACCTGATGGGGAGCTTGCAGACATAAAATTGGATTCCCTGTGAGGGGTGCATGGCACTTCACCGAAAGGATCGTTTTAGAGTCTACCTTATCTGTAAGCTTCCTGGGCTTGTTCACGTTTGTCATCCGACTCACGGCATGGGACATCATATCCCTTTCTCGAAAGATCATGGTGGACCGGAAAACTACGTGGACCTATCTGCACGAATGCAGGAACCATTATCCAAACAACAGAATCCTCATAACAGAAATACATGAGCTTTCCTTTGATGAAACTACACTGTTCAAGATTAGTTCAAGCTTTGAAATCACCGAGGAAGAAAGTTGGCAACAGCCATGGATCCATCGACGCTTACGACAGCTATGTCCCCATCAAGATATGGGAGCATTTACTGGACCAGCCGGATGTGTGCTAGAATCCCACCGGAACCCGAATGTACGTCAATTAGAGGTGGACTGTCCGCGTTGCAAGGCGATGTTTCGCTATGTTGTTTCTGGGCGGTCACTTCAAATCCATTGTGTACGACGATTGGAGGTCCCGGAGGTCGGTTCTACAAGCAGACCATGACGCTGTTCTCAACAATGATTTACTACGCAGAGAATTAGCCATCTCGTTTAATACTAGGAGGTTTTTGGCCCTCGATCAAATTCCGCTAGACTCGCACATTCTCCGAAACCGTCGATGCCATTGGAGAGTATTATAAAACAAGGAGAGAGGCTGGCACATACTTGGTGAGATGAGGCATAGGATTTAATTCTTTTCTTTTTGTCACTTTAGCTAGACGGATAGACTGGCCATAGGACGTGATCTGTGAGACTTTATTGAGTTATCTGGGTTAGACGCAAAATTATTCCTAAACCTTGCCCGTAACGGAGGTGCTATTAAAATATCTTTATATGCAAGTTTACACTATGTATAATTTAACAAGCCTCCTACATGACTTAAAGTAATCATGCAATACTAGATTCCCACTTCGTAGCTCAATTTATCCAAATTAAGAGTAAAATTAGCCCAGTCCGAAGTGGACGGGGAGCTAATATCCCAATTGATATAACCCAAGAATTCTGCTTCTCGGGTGAAACTGCCAGACTGAAGATGCGACTGGCCCGCGGGTAACTGAGTAGGCAACGTGCTATTTTGCTTTTGCGCTTCCTTGCAAGCCTCAGTCTTGGCTATGTGCTGTTCTTTGATGCTTAGCGCCTTTTCTCTCAATCGAACCATGAGCGGCCATTTTGGTCCTAGGTCGACAATAGACTTTTTGGATTCAATCAAGCCGAAGTGCAGATTCACTTCGTTCCAAATGCTATCGGCGTCGGCGATGGTTGGGTTAACACACAGATTCCAGAGCAGATATATGAGGACCGAGTACTGCGTGTAAGAAAGGAAATTCCAGTGAAAATGCACCAGAAGTTCATCCTGCAAAATCAGGTTGCTCGGGTCAAGCACTTTCCGAGCTAGAGCCACGCTTCTCTGGTCGATGTGGTGTGGTCCGGTATCTTCAGCGGCGTCCAAAGCAAGTGAATGTTGGTTCTCCAGAAATTCCAGCTTCGCAAGAAGAACGCGGGCAAGGAGGTAGGCGCTTCTTTGAGTAGGAATGTTGTAATCACAAAGCGGCATATAATTTTTTTCGACTTTGTTTATTAGGCTTTCCATCATTTGCTTTGTATAAAGTTCATCTGCAGCATTTCTACGGTGCCCGTAAATAATAGGCTGTAAGTAGTTGCGAAATCCTTTGCTAGTCGTGGTAGCGATTAGAAAGGTAGTCATGTCACAAAGCTCCTTGCGGGGAGGAGGCGGAGTTGTTGAACTGGCAGATATATCTGTATCATTGATATGAAGCGGGTACTCTGTGTCGGAGAAGCCGCATGACAGACCAACAGCAATGCCATGGTCCTCGACTGCCCGGTTCTCATTGTTTACAATTTGCCACCACAGCCGCCGTCGAGTCTCGGTTTCTAGGAGAGATAAATTAAAATTCTTTCCGTCTCGATGAAGCCCAATAGACTGCGCGAGTCGTGTTGCGAGACTGGCAAGTGTCCAGCTCAAGCGGCATTTATTGTGAACGCGCATGGCCATCTGGTGTGATTTCTATTAGTAGGGGGAAGTGAGTAAGTAGAATGACAGAGAAATCATACTAGAAACATGACAAATGCCTGCAATGAGGTCACAGTCGGGAGCTCCAAGAACGATGCTTGGGCCAATGAAATCTCGATGCCTTTCTGGAAGCGCCGCAGAGCAGAGGGTCTGTCTTGATTCAGAATACGAACGACACTCTCCGGATCGAGACTGCTGATGACGGAAAAGTATATCGAGAAGAACAAAGCATTCAGATCGTGTGGGATATTCTTCATGTCATTGATAGCAGCGAACAGCAAGGACTGGATGGTAGGGACATGAAGAATTTTGAACATGAGGTTGACATTGGTCAAATAAACCTGCCAAAGCCGTAAAACCTGCGATCGAGATGGGTTCAAGAGTGATAAGTCGACAGCAGGCTGTCCACCGCCGAACAAAAACGTGTTGAAATTGATCGACGATATTTGGTTGCGACTTGGATCGACCGCATTACCACCCATGGCTGCCTGTAAATCACTTTCCTATATATAAGTGGCTAGTCAGTGGGTATTTGACCTCCGGGAGTAGGAGGAGTAGGGCTAACATTCGTGAGAAGCCGCGAAAGCAGTTGGTCATTGATGTAATGGCGATCCGGTAGCAGTAGCCCTCTGTTTGTAGAAGCCTCGGAGGGAGCCCGCTGTACTGGCAATGGCTTATTTGGCGTTGACTCGTTCAAAGGACTCTCTGGTTTCCGGTGAGAGACGTCTTCGTCATGGGCCTGCGACAGCGTGGTGATGGTTCTCTCCAGTTGCGCCAAACGGTCGGAGATGGCCGCCTTGTGATGCTGGCGCCGTTTGCCTCGTTCCGGGCCAGGGTATATGCATTGAATGTTCAGCCGCATACATGAAGTACAAGGATGTCGCCTATCGCAGCGAATCTTGCGTTCGTGGCATTTCAAACAAGACCGCTCGACGTTGTATCGGCGCAGCACAGCATCGCGACGCGACGATTCGGCCTGCACGCTCTGATCCATGCAGCTATCTCAATCTCGACAAAGTGGCGATACGGAGCAAATTTAATTCCATTGAATAATCGTCTACAGTGTATTTGCCAACGGATAGTGCATATCAACGCAGCATGCATGTGGTGATTGCAAGGTAAAAGTCATGTATCAATTGATGTAGAGCGGCCGTTGCGAAGTGCCGAACAGCCGAGCAGCCGGGGCACGTGTGACCCCGTGACCTCCTCGTCCAATTGTGTATACATGTTGACAAAAAACGAGGTGAAGAAGACAGAGAAGAAAGGAAAGAAGATATGGCTAATTTGCAGAAAGAATAACAAGGAAAGACGACTAGAAAAAACCCCAGTGGCCCCGATTTCCCTACATTTCCTAGTGACAAAGTAAAAGATACTAGAAGTAGAGAGGGCTTGTCCATTCTAATGTTCCCAGTGGTCTTATAAGGATTTATTGAATTAGAAAAGAGAATAACGGATAAAAGGATCCAATTTTCATGCACACTATTTCTCAGAACATGATTTGTCTACCACAAGCTAAGGCAAACCAAAATTGTTTCTTCATCAAAAGAAAAATGGGGGAAAAAATTGATCAAAAAATGAACGTTAACTTGTGTTTTTCTTTTATAATGTTCATTATTGCTTAATAATACCTATAGATACTCTTCAACTATCGCTTTCAGCTCCTGATGATCGATTGCCTCCGCTGCCCCCAGTGGCCCCTCCATATCCTTTGCGGCAACTAAAGCATTGTAAATTGCCTCCTCTGTGCTATCTGCTGCGGCTTCAAACAGAGCATTGATGGTGACATCCTGCACGACGCTCACCTTTTGCTCCGTTGTGGGGTTCCAACTAAACGGGGGAGCTCTTGGGATTCCTTGGGCAGTGCTAAATGCGAGAAATAAATCCCCGGAAGAATTTGATCCCCAGCCACCAACCCTTGAAACACCAACAGTGGCTCGTTTGGCAAGACGTTGGAGTTGGACCGGGTGCAAGGGAGCATCTGTGGCGAGGACAACAATAATACTGCCATCTTTTAAAGCCAGTCTTCTTTCCTCGTCTTTTTCCTCGGTATTCTCAGTAGTGGTGTTATTATCGGCCGAGGCTTGTTTTGCTTCTTCTCGTTCGAGCATGATTCTGCCCACAGGGACACCACCAAAGCGAAGATCCCGCTTGGCGCCAAAATTTGCCTGGACCAGCGCTGCAACTGTATACGCTTTCTTCTCCCCAAATTCTACCCCTTCAATAATGCGACTGGCGCTTCCAGTGCCTGCCTTGAACCCTTGACAAGTCATCCCAGTCCCTCCACCCGTATTTCCCTCGGGGACTTTTACACTCGACGCATTGTCGATCCCATTAACCACCATCTCGGGCGTAACGACCATGGCCGCGATATCATTCAGAAACAAATCACAAGTTTCGGCGACAACGGGCAATAGAAACCAGTCGGCCGGCTTGCCATTCTTGGAATATTCACGAATGGCATACTGGTAAATTCCACTATAGCAGGGCCCAACCGAGAATGAGTTTGTGAGGACGATGGGTGAGTTGAGCAGGCCAGTCTCGTCGAGCCAGTGCGAGCCAGTCATCTCCCCGCTACCGTTGAAGCGAAAGTAGCCTGCATAGCTGGCGTTGTCGAACCAGTCGCGGCGGGGCAGGATGACGGTGACCCCGGTATTGATCGCGAGTCCACGCTCTGTTTCCGAGGCTTTCTTGATAATAGATTCAGTGTGCACAAGCACACCTGGCACATCGGTGAGAGAATTCAAATGCCCGGGCGTATATCTCCCGAGGCGAAGGCCCGGAATGAGAGCCCGGATGCCGGAAGGATTGGGCGATGTGCTCATTTCTGCTGTCTTTGCATAAATACAAGGGAAATCCGAGTGGCCAAGATAAACAAATATCCATTCCAAGGGTTCTTATATCTCATTTTTCATTAGCTACATGTACAGCCAAATGCGCCGACCAATGAGAAACGATGAGTCATAGTTAGTCCTTCAATTCCCCAGCTTGCTATTGGCTGGCAGCGTATACATCGCTGTCCTTGCTGAGCTGCAGTTTTTGACCAAGCTGGAAGATTCAGTCAAGAAAATGCAAACCGAGAGCGCAGCCACAAAAATTGAGAACACTGAGAACGAAAAAAGCCGCGACCAAAGAATGCAGAAACTCGAGCGAAGACTACAGGACCCATGATGCAAGGCTACAATATCAAAAGCTTATTTATTAAACTAACAATGGTTTTCTTTCTTTCTAGGAGCAATTCAATAGCGGGAAAGGGGTTTTCTTGAACACTAAAAAACTGGTGGTGGAAACGTTTTGAAATAGGGAGACCCGTATCTGCGGGTAAAAGACGTCAACTGGCAAATACAGTTATTTTCCAAAAAAACATGTGATATATTATAATTTGTATCATCTGTATTTACAAAATGTATCAGAATTTAGAGACATCCCAGTTTTGAAGACATTTCCAAGGGGTATCAAATGGGTTTTTAATCTTTTTTTGACGCATTCTCGCACGCTCCTTCCTAACATTTGAAATAGGAATAGTGTAAACAAACCCTATAATATTATTTACCGGCATACACGCTTTACCTTTATATATATCTCAACACCACCGTCTTATATATCAATATATATATATATATATATAACCACATGCAGGCTTCGCACCAACATCAACGTTAACATCTGGAACCCACCCCCCCAGTCCTCACTAATCAGTGCATGCAATAGCCTCGCTACAAGCTTCCTCAGTACGTTGAGATCCCCTTTATAAGGCCTCACATGCACTAAGCAGCTTACAAGCTTCTCAAACGCGTCAAATCGGTATTACAGACCTACAGGCCACCCTGCAAGCTTCCTCAGTAAAGACTTGCAGCCCGAAAATAAGGCCAAAATGTAAGGGGTCCCCAGTAAATATGGATACATCGAAGAGCAGCTACCACGCATTATTGCTATCTGGGATACCATTCAATGTTGTATCCAGTATTCGTAAACCCAACACAGCCAGTCAACCCAGAGGGCATTGTCATTATCTAAGGCGCTTCTCACACGTCTGATACCTTACATTTGTCGCTATTATTATCCACCATCCGTGCTCGCTGTATGGACCGGCTCCTACTATGACGACTCGCCGTTCAACTTCTATCGTTGCAGGACAGTCTTAAGACAATATACGGAAGTTCTCTGTTTCTATCGCCGGTTTCACTGTTTTTGTCTCACAGTAGTGTCTGGGTAAGTAACCGCATATAGCGGGTGTAATGACAGTGCGTCTTTAACTCTGTTCCTTCCTGTCTTACTTACTCGTCACTTTTACAGCCTGTTGGCCTTGGACGTGCATACTGGGTGCATGAAAGGTGATTGAAGGTCCCCATACGCTAGCCTGATTTCGGTATGATTCAGTGATGGGATTATCTTCACATTATTTTCATCTTACCCCCACCTACCCCGACACACTCCTATTTCTTCCCAACCACTGTTTCGGGCCAACACGATAGACACCTGTTGGCTGACTCGTGCTTCCAAGCATGTAAAACTAAAAACCAATGAGCGAATGAGGCCAAGGGCAAACCAACACGTATAGTAATGCTGCTGTTGGCAATCCACATTCCATTCGGGGACTTTACTCCACAAACAACCGATCCTCTGTGCCACCATTGGCCGTTTTTCTAGACACAGCGTTGCATTAGATCTCTTCAACTCCGCAAAAGCTGGCGCACCCCCGCACTGAGGTTTCTTGAGCCACGTGCAGGGTAAAATATTCTTTTATTTCATGCTTTTTTTTTCAAGAGAGAGAGGAAATACAGAAACCGAAAAAAGAGAGCAAACCATTTCCACTGCCAATGGCAGACTTTTCCCGTCTTTCCGTTGCACTGAGTGACGCCTCAATATACAATGTCGGACTGTCGCTCGGCATCGCTGTTCCCATATTCCTCATTCTTCGCGTCTTGATCGACTATGCCAAAGTTCTCAGTCTTCGACGTCGGATGCCGCCAGGTCCATTTCCCCTGCCTCTCTTTGGCAACTACTTTTCCATCCCCGGGGAACGACCCTGGCTCAAATTTGAGGAATGGTCTACAAAAACATACAAAAGTCCCTTGATCACGATTTGGAATGGCACTGCGCCGACTATCTTGTGTAACGACGCATGGAGCATTTCGGATTTGCTGGATAAACGGGCCTCGATTTACTCATCGCGTCCGCGGTGTGTCTTAATGGGCGATTGCACAGGTGCGACAACAACGAACCAAATCTTGCAGCCGTACGGGGATCGATGGCGGTTACATCGACGTCTGACTGTGAGTATATTTTACTTTTTTTTTTTCCCGCCGACGGGAACCGGAATTGACGTTATTAGCATGCAATTGTCGGACCACAAAATGTCCGTACATTCCGCCCTTCGCAGTCAGATGAGGCCAATATCATGCTCCGTGACATGTTCGAAACACCAGACAAGATGACAGATGCCATTGGGCGTTTTGCTTGTTCGCAAGCTTCAATCATCGGCTGGGGGCGCCGTATAGACACAGTGCACGACCAGCTAGCTGCGCTATCGATTCCTGCGACTGAGGCAGCCAACTTCGCCATCCCTGGATTCTACATCATCGAGACTCTACCGTTTCTGACGCGGCTTCCCGCTTGGCTGTTCAAGATGCCAACAGAGCTAGCGGCTGGTTCGAAACTGTTTGGAAAATATCTGTGGGCCTTGACAGAGGAAGGCGGAGAGGCAACTTTTGACAAGAACTTTGCGCGGTTGCTGTTACAAGAGAGAGAGAAGAGTGACCTTTCGTCGAATGAAATCGGCTCTTTGATTGGGAACGTCGTTGGTGGAGGCTTGGCTACGATGACAAGCACAACCCTATCCTTCATCCTTGCCATGTGCGTCTTCCCGGACGTCCAGAAAAAGGCACAGGCAGAGATTGACAGTATTGTTGGTGATGGTCACCGTCCGCCAAGCTGGGAAGACGAATCTTCAATGCCGTATGTTGCTGCTGTCATCTCCGAAGTCTTCCGCTGGCGACCAGTCACTGTTCTCGGTGGCATGGCCCATGCCCCTATTCAAGACGACGTGTACAAAGGATACTTTATCCCAAAGGGAACTGCGATTACGGGGAATTCATGGGCCATCCACCGAAACTCGCGTGACTACCCTGACCCCGAAACTTTTCGTCCGGAAAGATTCTATGATGGACTGGAGCGCCCATTTCCGATTAAAAAGGGCCATTATGCCTTTGGCTGGGGTCGTAGAGCATGCAGTGGGCAGAATTTGGCCGAACAGGCCTTGTGGATTACTATTGTCCGGCTGCTCTGGGCGTTTAATATTCAGCCGGGGCTTGACGAAAAGGTGACTATTATTTCTCTCATGCAGATCCAAAAAAAAAACAGCGACTGACTAATTGAACCAATAGGGTGACGAAATAAAACCCGATGTTTTTGCATATACCAATACGGAAAACTCTCGACCACAACCATTCGAAGCTCGCTTTACGCCACGTTCTGCAAAACACAAGCAGACGCTCTTAAACGAAGCGGCCAAATCCCGAGATGCGTTGCATATCTTTGATTGGGAAAGCAAAGCCAAGATGCAGTAATATGTTTAAAGCTAGATTCATTTCTTTCACAATAACTTAGACATAAAATAGAAGACTTGCAACATTGAATTAATGCCTCTTTTTTATGTCGTGAATATAGTTTAACCGGGTCATATCAATAAATTTTTATATGGATTAGGTTCCATCAAAGATGCTGCCATCCTTTGGAGAGACCCACTGCCAGAACAGCTTCCTCCTCTCTTTTTTGGGCAGCGGTTGTCCGTCCCAAAGGCGGTCCCAGGGCCAGGATAGAATAACCCTCTGGTTCATGAATTTCTTCGGCGCCTGGGATCGGACGACCCACTGCCCACCACCACCATGTTCCTAGACTGAACCAACGATTCCATATGGTGGGCTTCACAAAGTACGGTGCAGCGACATACGATACCATTCTCGTGGTGGGAGTTTTGTAGATCCCGACTCTTGAATTTTTAGGCCGCTCTCCCTGGAAATTTGACTCTAGTCCCGAACCAGTGTCACTTTCCTTGTTAGTAGTTGCCGTTGCTGGTGCAAATGCACATCCAATAGATGACGGATCCAAATCTTTCCAACGCTGAATCTTCAGTGCATCTGGACGCGGCGGGCACAAATATCTAAGAAACCATCGTCGGGCATCCAACAGAGAGGTTGTAATTTTGGCAATCCAAACTGGAGTTGGTGGGAATCCCATTGCTTCGCGCAGTGAGTCGTCCATAACGGTTGTCAGTGCTGTAGTGACGAACTGCTTTACCGATGCGCCAGGAACCCCCCATAGTAGAAGGCCGATTGCGGCATCGCAGAGCACTCTGTTCTGCGGTGTATATGTCATTACTCTAGCTTCATATGCCATTTGCCAGTCATGTAAAGCATAGTAAAAGTCTAGACCAAGCAGACCGGTACTCGGCTTCTTGTCGACATATGGAGCAAGATACACGGAGTAGTCAATATCAAATGCATCTGCCATTGCGCGATACAGAGTCCCGACGGCACAAAGCTCAGCCTCGTTTAGACGTCTCCATTCCAATTGTTCAACCAGTGTCACTGGCTGGGTAGCCAAAGCTGCTAATGTGAATAGCATATCTTCCTCTCTCACGGCCCCTGACTTTCGATACCCAGCATGGATAGCCCGAGTTCGCGCCGTTGCTTGGAGCCAAGGGACTGTACCCCATTTACGCAGTGCGAATTCTAGGAAAAGCACTTCTGTTTCGACATATCTTCTCGGAAGAATTTCCGGTGACACTAATCGCGATGTCTTGGCTAACAAAGAGGATATTGTGGGGATAGCGTAAGTGCGGAATAGGGCAAGTTCAATGCCTTTCCAAAACCAAAATGGGAACTCGGCATGCATAAGAGAGTCATATATCTCCTGGGCTATAGGAAGAGGCATTTCCTGGGTATCCAATGCTTGTGACTGCGCCAGAAGTTGGGCATGTTTGCGAGCTCGATGATAGCGGAATTGCCGGACCCAAAGAATATAAAAGAGGAAAATGAATCCGGCTATAGTAATCGAGGGCGTTATGACCAGCATAGCGGAGGTAATAAGTCCAGAAACGCGACTTGCGTCCGGTTTCAATATGTCTTCTTGCCTGAAATTGCACGACACAGGTATAACTAGTTAGACAGAGATGGGAAACGGGAAGTTCCTGCATGTGGGTAATCCGAAACTTTACTATATTATTGTTCTTTCGTTTGCAGCCGAGGATGGTTAGTTACACCATCGAAGGACCGCCGGAGAGCAGGGGTCGTTATCACGGCAAAACGGACGCAGTGTGGTGGGGCCTGCAGTAGAAATAAGTCCCAGCATCTTGATTCATGCTACTGATGATTTTTAATGCAGACGGGAGGGGTAATCATGAACTGCAGCTGTAATGAGGCCTACCTTTAGCAACACATCGACCCAGAACTCCATATCTAATGCCGTTTCGACTGCAATACCGAGTTTAAGGAGCCACCATGGACCATTAAAGGAAAGGCCATTGCTACTGTAGCTAGTGTACGGCCCCCATTGTATAACAAGTACGTACCAGGGCCTAAATCGAAGGAAAATCACACCCCCGGACAAAACCCGTAGCCTGTCCGTGCAAACGGGTGGCCAAGTAAATTAACTACGTGCTCCCGGTCTTCGACCCAACAGGTTGGATTGTGGATATGCTGCCGATCATTGTAAGTGAGTGAACCTCCAAGCGGCAAAAGTTCTAATCCTACGCAGCGCATCGACCCTCAATAATACTGTCCCGGATGCGCAATGAGCTTGTTTATTGGACTACGGAGCATACAATCACTTATTTCGGATCATTAACACCCGCATAATCTTGAACATTTTCCAAGCCATACACAGAGCTAGGTTAGTTCACCGCCATAATTCTCCACAAAAGACCAGGGATACCTTTTGACAATTCATCATGACTAGCGAAATGACGACCCGTAACCCGGTGTAATTTGGGATACTTCGGAATCTCAAGTGCTATGTTAGATTTCACGGTAGTACGTACGAGGCCGAAAGACCTCTGATATAAATGACATCTGGGCACTTTCCAAGCATGTGCCCCTAGATTTGCGCCAAAGTTACCAATTGACACGGACAATAACTACCTCTTTGATATTTTATTATCATCACCGAGAAAAGCCTCATCTATAGTATTTCCAGATGGAGGCAATTGGCTCAACTCCCACTCTGGCGGCGTCTGGCCACACAGAAAAATCAAAGACCATGGGAAAATCACCCTTTACCGAGCATGTGAGTACTGGATTTACTTCAAAATTTTCTTCTTCTCTATACTCATTCCTAGACAGAAAGGCGCCTTGCTACACATGTTCTCTTTTCTAAAGACAATCTATCTATTCCCACGTAACGACGTCCCTACCATGATTATTCCGGTCACTTGCCTGGGAACATGTGCTGCTCTATCAGTACAAGGCACTCTTACAACCCATGGGCCGGGCGGGCTCTGGTGGTGGGAGACACTGTGCCGGGTCCCTAAGACATTCTTATGGGTCTGGATGAATGTCTTACTATTCTCGATATCCAATCAACGCAGCGAAGATGCTATGGTCGAAGATGCGATCAATAAACCCTGGAGGCCTCTACCAGCGGGGCGAATCAGCCCCTCTCAGGCGCGACGCCTGCTTCTCGCCGGGATCCCTCTCGTGGTGAGCCTTTGTTACTTGCATCTTGGGGCCACACAGGAAACAATTGTTTGCCTACTATTGACATGGATGTATAATGACCTTGGGGGCGCCGATGAGCATTTCCTGGTACGTAACGGGGTTAATAGCGCTGCCTACTTTGTGTATGGCTGTGGGGCGATGCGCGTCGCCAGCGACTTGTCTCTGAACGATGCATTGCAAGCTGGGTTGGTCCAATGGCTTGGGATTGTCTCGGCCATTATCCTCTCGACCATGCATGTGCAAGACCTCAAAGACCAGGAGGGAGACCGGGCACGAGCTCGGAGCACCGCGCCCTTGGCCCTTGGTGATGTTATGGCCCGTTGGACGATCACTGGTGGAGTCTTGGCCTGGTCAATACTTGCCCCGTTATATTGGTTTTCATCCATTTCCGTGCCGGCCTCTAGCTGTGGTTATGGGCTGATAGCTGCCACCATTCCCAGCCTTTTCGCAGTCCTCGTCTCTTTCCGAGTCTTGTTATGGCGTGATCCCCGTTCAGACACGATAACTTACAAGTATTGGAGCATTTGGCTGATGTCACTTTTTGCTCTTCCGTTGCTACCACTCGCGATCTGATATATCATATTAGCTAGTGTTCAGTGTGAAAAAGCGGACTTGGAACTGGCGTCCATTCCACCGTTCCCGAAATGGGGGCTAATATGCAAGCAGATTTTGCATCAGCAATGACTATGCTCTTTTTATTATTTTGTGGGGATGTCCCTTTTTTGCGTGTTTCTGCTTCTAGGTCGTTGCGATCAAAAGATAACCTCGTAGAAAAACAAAAACAAATATTGATCTATTTAAAGACGCCTTTAGTCGTATAGTTGAGCTCCTTGTTTTCTTTCTTCTTCTTTCCTTTTGATTTGATCATCTTTACTTTCGGAAGAGTTCGTAAGCCTGGTCTTGATCTTGTATTATTGACAGGAATTTTTTACTCCCTCAGACCAAGGGTTACTTTTTGTGGGTCCCATCCTGCCGTGAAACGGGCCGGTCTTGTCATTCTAGAAGCTAGACAGGGATAAAATCCTGTTGGCAGTATCCGGTATGCAGCTAAGCTCCTAGCTGCAAAAGTTCTTTTTTTCTCCGTTGTTAAACTCCGAATAGTACTAGTAAAATTACCAGAATCTCTTGGGACTTCCCTCGGAGTCTATACTTGCACAGTGGATACATTATTGGGCACAGACGCTGATAGTGCATCCAGTTTACGCCATGTTCCGACTTCGTACGGGCGATGTATTGATGTAGCCAAAGAAACCAACTTCTTCATAAAAAAATACGCCAATGATCCTCCCCGGCTTCAGGAACGATGATTAACTACTTGCGGATTCAATGTACGCGATTCTGCATGTGTAATGTTGGTAAAGATCTGCTCCCTGTTTAGGATGACGCTAATGTACGTGTTAAATTTTAATATATTTGAACACAAGGGCGATTCACATTTACCTGGTGGTTGGTTGGTTTTGATATAAAAATCATCTCATCAGTGTCCAATAAATTACTTCTCGCTTGTGAAATTCATAATTTCTCGAAAGAATGCTGGCTGCGTTCAGTCGCGATCCATCTGATCACGAGAATAATAGCAAAGTCATCACCGTACTTCTTACCAACCGAGTTCAATGTTGTTGAAGGTCTTATAACACTACGTACACCCGTTCCACGCCCCCACGACCTACTATAGTTGAAAGGCTGATCGCTAGTACATTAGCCCCAGCTTGTTTTCATTCACTAATATCAAAGCGTCTCGCTTTCAAAAAGTAGCCTCTGCACCCCTGTACTTCATGGCGTTCTTGTGGCTACTGATTCAATAGGAGGCCGATACGGAGTACATATACTCGATCTATCTTTTGGTGTCTTTACTGATTAAAAGCCCCCCGCCAGTTCGCTCCACTAACTGGTCTCATTACATGCACAGAAAATGTCTTCATCGGCGAGCTTTCCCAGCGACCACGACAATGGCCCAGCGGTGAATGGTGTCACATGGTCATTTCTCATTATAGCTGTTGTCAGTGTCATTTTACGTTGTTATGTGAGAATTTTCATGATAAAATCATTTGGATACGATGATATTTTGATCGTGGTCACGCTGGTAATTGTGTTTTTCCTACTCTTCCCGGATCAATATCTAACAGCATACAATCATTAGGGCGTCTTGATTGCCGGAGATGTAGTTATATCCAACATGGTCTCGGCAGGGATGGGACGGCATCTAGAATATCTTCCAAATCCGACATATTCGGCACTTCAGATTCTCAAGTGGAACTCGATTTACCAAATTCTCAACGTCAGTGGTGCTCTTTTGACAAAAATCTCCATTGGGCTTTTCCTCCTGCGCCTCAAACGAACCCGAAAATTTACAATCGCTGTTTGGGGAGTGTTGACACCGTTGTTTATTACAACAGTCATCTTGTGCTTCGTTGTTGGACTCCAATGTATACCTTTGCGGGCTTTGTGGACACCAACAATCAAAGGACATTGCATTAGCAACAAAACGCCTCTCAATGTTTCTTATGTTCAGTCTGCATTTGCCATCTTGGCCGACCTCTTCCTCACTGTTTCACCAATCGTCATTTTGTGGAAAGTTCAGATCAGTCTGAGGAAGAAGCTTGGTATCTGTGCCTTGATGAGTTTAGGCTTGATGGCCACTATTGCAAACGCCTTGCGCAATGCATTTATTCCGAATTTAACTGCCTCGGATGAGACATGTGAGACACCTAATTCTAGTATTGTAGAGATGTTGGATTTTGAACTAATCTTATGGCATAGATACTATCGTTCCCATTGTTCTCGTCGCGGACCTCGAATTTTCCCTAGGGACCATCGCCGCGTGTATGCCAACCTTAATGCCACTATTCAAAGGAAATGGCAACAACAGCAGCTACAACAAAATGAGTGGCATGACACCCACTGTTGGTTCCGGCCGGGGAAGGAATACGATTCCCAGTCGTAACCAATACTCATTTACGGATGCAACTCATACTTCCCGCCAGAGTACTGAGAGCGAAATTCCCCTCAAGTCGATGAACCAGGGTAACCAAATAACAATGTCCAAGTCATTTGCCGTGGAGCATAGCGCGGCCTAAGTGGCACCTTGGGGCAGTTCTTTTCTCTTTGAATCTTTGGGGCGCTTTCTCTTTCATTGTTATTGTTCACCTATTACGAGTTCGTTTGTATGACCTATTCTCTGTACTAGTATTGTTGAAAAGTACCCACAGCGCTTAATTTCCACGATCTACCTATGGGTGTTCATATTTCATCCCACCTTGTCTTGTTATTGTGTTGTTATTACTTGGTTGGTTCGGTCAGGTCGCTTATGGGGGCATTTGCAAGCTTATGCAAGCCTGCTCAGTGTTAGTGCTTTCAATGGGGCTTGTATTAACAGCGTGAGATGGATCATGACTCAGGTCCCCCTTCCAATGTAGTAAAAGGTGGCTGCATAGACCCCTCTTATAGATTAAATTACGGACACAACAGCATTGTCAACCAACTACACCTCAGCACCTTATTTCGGGTGTCGACCCTGTACTTGTCGTGTCTCAGGGATCGCCCCCAAATACCGGTACCGACCCACAGAAGCGCTATCGGCGGAAGTACCCTAATTCAATCTTATTGGAATCCTTTTATACTGACAGACTATCCATATTTATGTATTATTATAGTACGGATATTTGGCTCAGGCATGAAAAACACCAGACGGCTTGCGCCGCCGAGGGATCAGGATAACTCCGCGTGGGGGCTAGAAACATCGAGGTGCATTAGTTTTACGCCGTATTATTCTTTGCATAACTATCGATTTAACTACTATATGTTTGCAATGGTTCTGTGTAACGATAGCAGACCCTGTTATCTTTTAAGCGAGATGCTACTTTGCTCACTAACAGATTGATTGTTTCCAAACGGTCTGTTATGAGCTAGCGGAAGGACCGGCAAATACCAGGTACATGTAATATCATGTGTTCTACTTCCAGGTGCACATGTGCCGTATTATATATATTTAATAAGAGTGAAACCGCATGCAGCATGAACTACCTCATGTTTCCAACAGCCACTTAGAAATTCTAGAACTCGCATGCGAATATATCATCCTCCACCGGAAGTCAGCAGCCACAATAGCATACCATTGAAGACAGCCGTCAGTTTACTAGACCCAGTTATCATGCAGAGGCCAAGTAATAATAGGCCTTACATGAGCGTCAACTGGTGGAGTCGACTAAATAAATTGCTCGTCCTAAACCCGGTCTATGCCGCTGAAAGACCAACAGTATAGTTTCCTTTATGTGACATTGAAGAAAATCAGCACTATTCCTAGTAAAGGAATGTAGCTCGCAATTATTTTTCAGGAAGGGAGTGGCGCTGCCCTAATTTGGTTCACTTAGAAATTGGACACTACTTTCATGTTGAACGATTCCAAATTCCTACAAACCATAGTAAATCCAGCAATCTCCCCCGCCCCCCGCTTTGCTAAAATTCGAGGTCAATAATGGCAGGAGACCAGGCTCTAGGCCTAGGAAAATGCATTATCCTCTTAAGTGTGGGTTGGGGGTTGATTATCTGACGTGCTAATTTTTGTTTTTTGCAAATTCATTCTTCGTATCTCGGGATCGAATCAACCGAAAGCGCCTGCCTGGCCGTCTCACAGAAGAGCTGTACAGCTTCGGATTATAAATAAATAATCTGAAAACATATTATTATTTCCATCTCGGTATATATGTCATTTGCTGATACTGTACCAAGGGAATATTAAAGCACTTGTCACCACGCCAATGCAATCCACCTCATGATCGTCGTATAACCCACATCACTCTTAATAATTTAACTTAGAATTATTTTACATACCCTGTGAGTCCGTAGTACTCCGTTACTAGAAAATGAAAAAATTACAAGCCCGTTTTCTCTCGGATATAAATGTTGAACTACGCATGATCGTCGCCTCCAAATTCGGCCGTGCGCTTATAGCCGAACAACCCGGGACTTTCCACATGTTAGACTAAAAGGTTAGACTAAAAAGGCAACCGGGTAGCACGGAGTATTATTAATGGGTGGAAGGATCAAACAATGAAAGGTTGGTAGATAGGAGTGTTGGTCTACCACGCTATTTGTTACTTTGACGCGGGGCTGTCGGCTTTCTGGCTTTGTTAATCATACAAGTACTTAGAAGCTTTGCGCTGACATGATACATTTTATTATATTTGCACAAGTTTTCATGCTTTGAGTGTTTCGTTTATCAACAAAATAACATAAATAATTCGAGTCAAAATGCCTACAGAACGATATTTTAAAAAAGTTCCTCCATTCCCCTCTGATGTTCCCGTCGCAAAGCTCCCCCGGCTATCTTACGCCAAACTGCTAGCCCGCGATGAAGCAGAGTCGGTAGCTTTATTCAACGCATCGCGAGGGTCGGGTTTTTTTCTGGTTGACTTTACCACTTGTCCCGAAGGACAGAAGTTTCTTGAGCATGCCGAACGGATGTTTGAGATTAACGAGCAAGTCAACGCTCTGGAACAAGATGAATTGATGAAATATGCTTACAGGCCACCCCACCATCTATTCGGGTATGACGAGCCCCCCGTTGATTCTCGATTGTTTGGATATTCGCAGATGAGCAGTTCAGGCTGACAGAATAAAAGATATAAACATGTTGGAAATTTGAAGATTGAAGACGGTCGACCGGATCGTTGCGAGTTCTACAACATCGGACAAGACGATATCACTGGCGTATCTGATCCCCTCCCAAACCCACCGTTGATCGAAAACAGCCGAAGCGAAATAAAGACATATATGGAAAAAGCATACGAAGTACTCTCTCTGGTGTGTAGTCATTTGGAGACTCAACTACGTTTGCCACAGGGGACTTTGGTCGCTCTCCAGCCACAGACTCGTCCCTCTGGAACTGCACTACGGATGCTACGCTATCTACCCCAGCCCGAGCAGGACCGCCAGACAAGTCTGTTGGGCCATACGGATATTGGATCTTTGACTCTTCTTTTCAACGTGCTTGGCGGTTTGCAACTCCTCTCACCGGGTGCGGACCCCAAGGACAACAACAGCTGGGTATACGCCCAGCCGCAACCCGGCTGCGCAATTGTCAACCTAGGCGATGCCATGGTAGAATGGAGCGCAGGCATTCTGCGAAGCAACATGCACCGCGTGACCTTTGCCCCAGGTGAACAGAGCAAAAGCACTCGCTACAGCCTAGCATACTTGATTCGCCCCTTTGGTCAGGCGCCAATGAAACGGCTTGCTGGCGGCGAGAGCTTGATTCCGCCGTTGGAAGAAGGCGAAGAAGACAACAAGATGACTGCATCCGAGTGGGAATCACACAAAGCCGTAGCGATCAAGGCTGGGCGAGATAATGCGCGCAGTCGCGGGGGACGGGAGATCAAACTAGATGGGAAGAGTGATATTGTGAGTGGATTTACTGTTGGGTCTGTCGGCGCGTGATGTCTTGAATTTGCCAGTTTTTAGTACAGCTGATGGAAGCTGTGGAAGTATATATACATGTATATATATATTTGGAAAAACAGTTTGCTTATCTACCTATAGACTCTCGTCAATGTGGGCGTGTTGGCGGTCAAACAACCCATTGCCCATCTGAGATGTGCGGTTGACACATTACGTAGCTATTATGGCTAGTAAAACTCGATTCAAATTCTATATGTCAATCAATTGATGTGACGGGCGTTTTTTTAACCGGTTGTAGTGTCATAAATTATCAACGTTGAAAGGTTGATTGACTTTAAGTGTACAGGGTTTGTTCCAAACAGCCCTTTTGCCAAAATAAAGTTTCTAGGGTTAAGGTGAGGATCATTAGGTTTAGCTAAGTGACTTGACAACCATAGAATTGATCAGTCTGAACAACTACCTCGACCCTCAGGCATCAGAGTTAGGTGACTGTATAGAACACCCAAGTACCAAGGCCAACAAATCACAAGTTATCCTGCAGGCTAATTGGCCAGTCCGTCCAACTACAAGGGGAAACGATATTGAAGAGTCGAATAAACCAGAGAAATAACGCACGCCAGACCAGGTGGGGAAACGTAACTTTGAAGCTATTCAAGATTGTCTTCGTAACCCAGACCCACAGTGATTTTGGGATAGGCCAATAGATGACCGGACCGCATCATTTGCCGCGCAATCTCGATCAGTGATTAGACAGTGTCCAATCCAAGCTTTTTTTAGCATAACCCTAGTTTGCAACTCGAGCCAATGGAACCCGCTGGCTGGGTCTCCCGAAATATCCGAATCTAGCCAAGCCTCGTTCGCTGCGTGTGTTTGCTACGTGGACTTTCAGGCTCTGCTTCTGACCAGACTCTCTGTGGCACGTAGCCCACTCATCTCTCTTTCTGGAGGCGTCGAGACTGGGACGACGCGAGTCCTTGGCTATGCTGTCACCCTGTGTGCGTGTACTACGCGTCCATCTCGGACGAGATAGAATAATAAGGATCGGATGTCTGAGATCTGGAGCGGACCGGTGATAATAAGCAGGTTCAATAATCTGCGACCGTTCAAGTGGATCATAGGCAGCAATGCCCCCGCTGCCTCCTTCTTGACGCAGATTATATTTGCATGCTACTACCCCGTGCTTTATCCCATTTCCCATCGAGCGTATAAAAAGGAGATGACGCGTCACAGTTGACCAAACCAGTTTGACTTTCTGTGTATTATACATTCGTTGAAATTGTCAAGACATATTGACGTCCATTCTTTCATCTGGCTGCTTCATTCCGCATTTATCGAAGAACGGTGACGCCTGGAATCCCAATTCACAGTTCACCAAACATCACATCATATAAACTATGCCCCAATACAGATCATGGCGGGACCAGATCGTGTTGCTGCCTCTGTTGCTTCTGGCTCCCATTACAGGGGCTATTACTCTCGACATCGATGACCGCCGTACGTGCCTCCTGAAAGTGCTTTGAACGTGCTCGGGACCTTTAGTTCTCACACAAAGAAAAGAAATAATTGCGTGCTCTTCGCTGACATTTACCTACTTGTAGAATCCATTATCGATGCTGCCAGCAGCGCCGCCTATGGCATGATGATTCATTACACCGGAAATGAAACCGGCCAGATTCCCGGCAAGATTCCAAACACGTGGTGGGAAGGTGGCGCTATGTTTATGGCTTTGATTGAGTACTGGTACTATACTGGAGATACGACGTATAATAGCGAGGTTAGCACTGGCATGCAGTGGCAAGCTGGTGATGGCGACTATATGCCATCGAATTATAGTAGTTATATTGTAAGGCACTCCTCCATCCCGGAAAATGGACCCATCTGCTGCTATTAAATGTCCATGGCTAAACGTATCGGAATCCATAGGGAAACGACGATCAGATGTTCTGGGGCCTTGCCGCCATGACCGCCGCTGAATTGAACTTTCCCGAGGTATCAGATGGATACTCATGGCTATCCCTCGCCCAGGGGGTCTACAACACTCAGATCGAACGCTGGGACTCGGAAGACTGCGGAGGAGGTATGAGATGGCAGATATGGAACTATGAGAGCGGTTTTACGATGAAGAATTCCATCTCCAATGGCGGGCTTTTCCAACTAGCCGCACGACTAGCTCGATACACCAACAATGATACCTATGCTGACTGGGCTGAGAAGATCTGGGATTGGTCGACCACACAGTTATTGGTAGATACATCGACCTGGGCTGTCGCCGACTCAGTTAGCATCAGCAACAATTGCAGCGAGCCAGACCACACGAGGTGGACGTACAACTACGGCGCGTATCTGATGGGCGCAGCGTACATGTATAACTATGTATGTGCTTACGTTACCTTATGTTGTTTTCTTCTAAAAAAGGGTGGGAGAATGCTCTTTGATAAACAGTTAGCTGACAAAACTCGACCATAGACAAACGACTCGTCGACTTGGCTCACTCCAGTCAATGGGCTGATGAATTCAACTCTCAGCACATTTGCGTCTGCAACATATAATAATACACTCACTGACATTCAATGCGAAACCAGCGAGACCTGCGACAATAATGAAATTATTTTTAAAGGCCTTACTGCTGGTTGGCTTGCATTTACCGCCCTCATCGTACCGTCAACATATACTACCATTATGCCCGCGCTTAAAATCTCGGCCCAGTCTGCTGCGGAGGCCTGCACAGGATATAGCAACAATACCTGTGGTGTACGGTGGTCAATAAAAAGCTGGGATGGGTGGATTGGCCTTGAAGAATCCATGAGCACGACCAATGTTTTCTGGGCCAACCTGATTCCATACAACATGACTTCAGGCCCTGTGACTTCGACAACTGGTGGAAATAGCACCAGTAATCCTACTGCTGGAACGGACGATAGCACAGGTACATCTGATACGCCAAGGCCCATTACGGCAGGAGATCGGGCTGGCGCAGGCTTTATAACGGCGTTGTTTGCTGGGAGCGTGATTTCAGGAGTTTATTGGTTGATAACGAGTGAATAGTCTGTTCTTTTTTTTTTTTTTACATACAACGCGACTGGTGTTTTCTATCTCTGCTGAATTAGATATGTGCATATAGTAGCGAGTTTCATTTCAACGACCGGACACTACTCACCCATACAACGCTTGCAAGCTAGTAGACATATTATACGCGTATAAAAGTATACAAAAAACCATGTATCATGGAACAAAAAAAACATCCGAACCAAGTCCTTTGCTCTCAATTCATCACTCCCTGTACAACTTCCGCAACATGTCGGACGAGAAATCCCATCCTCAAGGACCTAGTACTAATGAGAGACATTACTTCATGAAATTGATTGAGAACATCTTTTTTCTAATTTCGCATAATTAGGCCCACTTCTATCAGGCTATAAAATATCTATCCGCTCAAAATCTCTTGAAATTGACTTTCAAACTCAATGGCCGTCGCTAATAGCTCAACGATAGCATCGGACGTTTGGCGGGCTCCACGTTCCCCAAGGAAGAAATAATGATTCCCAGGTATAGTCCTGGATAATTGTCGCGGCGGGGAATGCACCATGTCTGCCAGTTTCTCGAATCGCGCCTGTGTCAACCCACTCTTTGGGTTTCTCGTTTCTATTATCCGTGTGAACCTCTGTGTGAGCATAAATGTCCATGTTGCTTGGTCCATGATGACATGGCGAGTATCCAGAATACTGTTGCCAGTGAGAGAAGCAATCATGGGCAGGTGCTCTGCCTGGTCTGTTGCTGCATCTTTGGTGGACGTCCAAAATTCTTCAACAAAGGCTTGACCATGACCAGCCGGGTCATATCGTAAATTCCATCCTGCAAGACTGACCGGGGTATATCCAAAATACTCCCGCACATACACATCATCTGGGACAATGGTACGGCCACCATTTAGCATGGCCTGCTGTTCATGGATTTGCGCTAGGAAAAGGTTGCTCATGTTGGTAAATGCCCCGTAACCCGATTCAGAGCTCTTGATTCCCGGTGGTGGTGGCCGCATTCCGTGCAAACCAGGTGTTGCGGCGAGTCCCACATACAAGTCGACGTGTAGTCCTAGAGACCGTACAGCAACACTATAAGGAACAACAATTCTCCCACCCATGCTCCAACCTATGAGGACCACTCGTCCAGACAACCCATACTGCTTCACCACCCGGTGTGTCACTTCTGCGGCCTGTTTGCCCCAGTCTCGAATTCGAAACTGCGGTGCTGTAGCCGGCATAATAGGAGGTGAGCTTTCAAGCGGATATGAAACAGCAAGAAACCCGTGTCCGTGCTGGTTCATCCAATGTGCCAAAAAGTTCTTTTCGTCTGATCCTTGGTGTCCGCCGTAGGAAATCCGTGCATTGTGGCCGCCGCCCGGGATGAAGACGACGAGGGCCTTTTTCGGATCAGCAGGGAAGTAGTTGAACAGAACTGGAAAGCCAGCGGCATTGTCAAGCTGTTCCCCCGGATATAATTTCGGGATGCCGTCGGTCATCTTCAGGTCTGTGCTCTAACCACTTTTATTTGTTTAATGTTACTTGGGCCTCCATATATGCAGCACAAGCGGAATGCGGGGGAAAACTGTAGCGGAGAGAAATACGGATGCGCTCGGAGATGTTCCGACATGGATTTTTTTCCCGGCGATTTTAGTAAAAAAGATCTACAGTTTGGGGTATTTCTTTTTTGCTTCCATAAATAGAGAATGTTATTATGACACTATGATGATTTAACTTCCCTCATTTGCAGTCGGTTTTCTACCGGTGTGTCAACCCTCTGACGCAGCCATTTCAAGGCATTTGCAACTCCTTCACCAGTGAGAATATTTACTACTTCAACGTACTATATCAAACAATTAGCAAAGATCGGCTTAAATGGTGCAGAATAGCTTACATAGTCAATTTGCAATTCGTCGAGCCCCATAAAACGTTGAACCTCCCCTATAGTCAACTTATTCTATTCTTGTCAGCGTTTACCAAATAAAATACAAACCTAGATAGACCATACATCGCTCTTTTTCGTATTGGCCAAGATTAGCCATGGTATTCCTTCGCGGATCTTAACATCAGGGAAGTGATCAGGCCAACGTTCCCTTCGAAACCCCTTCACATAGGCCTCCATCCACTCGGCTGCTTCGGCTTTGCTGTCATGGTCATCGTCAATCACGAGAATTATTCCGTCCGAGTCACAAAATTGTTCGCCCAGCCAGATCTTGCTCATGCCTGGTTCGTCGTACCCAACGTATGTCATTACATAGTTCATTCGTAGGTGATAATTCTTCCCTGTCTTGTAATACAGGTATGGGCTATTCGGATGGCAAATAGTCTGGATCTGGTCTTCGTTGATGAGTCGAAGAAGAGTGTTTTTTCCCACACCAGCGAGTCCAATAATGGCGATCTTTGCTTCGGGCCCCGAGGAGCCAAAGATGGAGGCGTGGAGGCGAGCGAAAAGAGACATGCTGGGGTGATTATGGTGACCTCTTTCTTATCTCCTCTCTACTTTTTTACCCCTAGTAAAATCGTAGCTGCCAACTGTCTTCTTGAGTTGAGGATCAAGACGGTGTCGTAGGTCAATTATTAATTCTAGTGCCACCAGTCCAAGGCAACTATTTTATCGGGACTATTATCATGGCAGGGGAAATTCCTTGGGCTTCTAGCGGCCGCTAGTAAAATTGCCATGTGGCTAGAGCTGATTAAATATTCGATGACTTTTGACGTATACGACACGAAAATTCAGAGCGACATCAGTTGGAAGGTCACAATTGTCATAATGCCTTTTATAAAATGTATACATATGCTAGCTGGACAACACCATCACCATAAATTCAATCATAGTACTTCTGATGCACTCCTCCTAAAATCTCGGTCTCCTGCTGGTTGACAACACCGGTACGGAATCGATGATCTTTGGCAATGCGAGCGCGAGCCCATTCTGGGTAGCACAAGAAGTTAGTCGGTCCATAAAATCACAGTTCCCGAGTACGAACTTACCCTCAGCTGTCACGCCCTCTAGGGCCTTCAAGTTATCTATGGGGACTTGTAACCCTAACCGTTCCAACAGCGGGCTGCGGACCGGCTTCATCTTCACTGCAGCCTCTGGCCTGGCAAAATAGATCAACCCCAGCCGGGGCTTGTCGGCTTGGTCTGGTGGTGGGCGCACAACGCGGTGGACAGTAGACTTGAGAAAGCCGCCACTCAAATACTCGAGTGCATCTGCGATATTCACGATGATTGCCCCTGGCTCTGACTTGACGTATTTCCACGTGTTATCCTGCTGCTGCACTTGAAGGCCTGCCACCGGCTGATAAAAGAGAAACGTAAGCGTATTGTAGTCAGTGTGGCCCTTGGACCACAGGTTGCCTAATTTTGCATCTTCTTCCGCGCTGCGTGGGTAGTATTGCATATAACGGAGATATTCTAGTCCCTTTTCCTCGTAGCGATGAACTTGGACAAGGTATTCTTCGTCTATTTCGAGCACGTATGCAAATAGACGAAGCAGCGGTAGGAGTATTTTATTGTGGATATGCTAGCACTCACAAATTTCATTAGCGCATGTTACTTGAACACAGGTGGTAGTAACGATAGCAATCATCATACCAAAGAAAACTCTTTAATCTCCTCGTAATGCTGGTTAATCAGCTGCGGGTGTGGCCGCTCATGTTCCGGCGTGAACTTGGGAATATTGTATCTCTCATCATTATCTCTTGCTGCAAGATCCCCTGTCGATCGGCCTTTGTAGCCGCGAAAATCCCCCGCCGCGCTGTTACAGGCATATTCCTCCTTTTCTTCCAGCGGCAGATCGAAAAACGCCTGCGCAATGGCGTATTGGCGGTTGACCTGTTCATCTGTGAGTCCGTGGCCTTTTACATAGAAGAAGCCTTTTGTTTTGTCATCATTAGTCTAATCACTACTTTTATAATTCCCAATATAGTTCAGGCAAGAATTACCATTGTTGTTGATAAAATTCAAGACTTGGTTTGCCAGTGCTTGCTTTCCACCAGGCTGTTTCAGAAGAGAGATGTCGAGAGCTTCCAACTCTGCCCAGTCCACTAAGCTGTATTAGCTTATGCTCGTATTCGTTGGCTACAATAAAACATACAGTTGTCCTTGGTCTGAGCTGGCGTGACATACGGTTTCAAGACCGGAAGGGCGGTTGTCGAAGGCATTTCTTCAGTGATGTTCTTCTCGCTTCATACAGTATCAATCTGCACTGGGAATTTCCAAACATCGTAATTATTTATCCTGTCGTCCACATCGCAGGTCGGAGAGAAAGGCGAGTCTAGAGGGATTCGGCACGTGTATGTCGGATCACCTCATTCCTCACTAAGATTGTGTATGCCTCCCGTCTGCCAACCTCACAGGCCGGGGACAATCCGTCCCCGCAGCGAAGTTTGTTGCAATAGGAAATTATGACTCGCGCCTAGAGGAATTTGCCGACTGTCAATAGATAACAGCATAAATATGGATGGCCGTGGGCTGTTCTTACGCCTGTATTACTGTTCTGATTGACCGAGAAACCTGCCACTGGTGGGGGTTGCATTTAGAAGACGCAATTCCAACCGTTTAATGCGCGACAGACAAGAAGGTTATGACAAGCTGCAGCGTCTGCAGTAGTTCGTAGCCAGAAAAATATAAAAATACAAAGGCAATCTTCATCCAATTGTATAGATTTATTATCGACGGACAATCTCTCTCAAATCTGGATAAAGCGTCAAGTCGCACCACCATGGCTGAAGTGCGTGAAGGAAAGGCTGCTATCGCGCAAAGCACTCGTGCAGATGTTCATCCAGCCGATAGCAGCAGTGCAAACACGGAGCTATCTTCAGAACCGGCCCAGAAAAAGACCTTTGGCAAGCGACTAAAAGAAGTAGTCTGGGATACTTTCGACTACCCACCGGCAGAGCGGAAATTTGTCTCGAAGATCGATTTCTTTATATTGTGCGTATTATGTGTTCTACGTAGAAAGTTTCTGGACTGATGTGAAATTCAGGACATGGGCTGGGTTTTCCTACTTTTCGAAGAATCTCAATTCGAACAACGTTTGTAAGGCTTCTCGACCAATCAAAGCAAAGTGTACAGGCTAATGAATGATATATAGCAAATGCATATGTTTCCGGCATGAAAGAAGAGCTCAATGTTGTCGGAAATGAGTATCAAACATTTACTACCATGTGGACAATGTGAGCTGGTGCCTTGCCCTGATCCGGAGCAGCAGAACCCTAACTTCCTAAAGAGGTTATGTCATTAGCCAGATACCGTCACAAATGATTTGCACACGAGGTTAGCTTTCTTCCTTTTTCTTCTTCTGAATATGGGATTATCGCTAACTATACACTAACTCAAGTTCGACTATCTCTGTGGTGTCCGTCTTGGGAATTGTTCTGGGTCATAATAACATTTGCCTCGGCCGCTGTCAAAACACCTCATCAGCTATACATATGTCGCTTTTTCGTAAGCGATTATATCCACTAAAAAACTCGGATGATACGCTAATAGACTTAGGTCGGCCTTGCGGAAGGTACTTTTTACCCTGCAGTGCATACTGTGCTGGGTGGGTGGTATACGAAGAGAGAACTAGCTAAACGGGCATGTATCTTCTTCGGTTCGGCCTTTGTTGGGTCTATGTTTAGTGGTTATCTGGTATTGAATCATTCTTCTTCTCCTTCTAATTTCACTACTGATAAGGGATATCTATAGCAAGCAGCGTTGTATTCGGGGATGAACGGGGTGGGTGGCCTATCTGGGTGGAGATGGCTGTTCGTATTTGACGGAGTCATCACATTTCCCATGGCAATATGGGGGTACCTTGCTCTCCCTGATTTGCCAGCCAACACAAGAGCTCCATGGCTTAAACCTCACGAACGGGAGATGGCTATTGAGCGCATGAAGAGAGCTGGAAAGCAGCCAAATGAGCCAATTACTTGGACCGGCGTGAAGCGTGTTCTCAGTAAATGGCATTTCTGGGTGTACACGGCTTATTACACGTGAGTCCCTCTGGGTTAAAGAGTCAGATGATGTACGCCTTGCTGATCATTATGGGTATGGCAGGTTTTTCATCTGTAGCGAGAACATTGGCTCCTACATGAATCTATGGCTCAAGAGTCTGAACAGGTTTGGTCCCTATCCTTCATCATATTGTACAAATGGAGTATCTCCAAGTCTAACAGACGACGTTTGACAACCGCAGATATCCGGTTACAGACATAAACACTTATCCAACGGTCATGAACGCTATAACGATCCTTACAACCTTGATATACGGCTGGACAAGCGATTCGATTGGGCTCCGTAGCCCAATAGTATACTTTTCTCTCACAGTGTGCTTTTTTGCGGCAATGAACCTTGCTATCTGGGATGGTGTGCCGTTCGGGTTAAAATGGGCATCATATTACCTTACAGGGTGAGATAGATACCGACAACATTGAACCTTTATATTCCTTTTGGTGAATATAGACTGACTTGTAGTGGTTCAAGATTCGCGCAAGGGTCGGGCCCAGTTTTTCTGGTAATCCAAACCTTTCTGATACATGACTAGGATCATAGCTAAAGATGAACAGACCATGGTTAACGAGGTATGCGCCGGAGATAGCCTTGAACGATTGATAATTCTTGGGTCGACAAACTCCATAGCGTAAGCAAAGCCACCTTGCCCACATCACATTTCTTTGGGCTCAGTTTTAATTTGAACAGATACGCTTTCAATGCCTGGATACCATTATTATCGTACAATACGACTTATGCTCCCCGTTTCCTTGTCGGAAACTCGATTACTGTGGCATTAATTGTTTGCGCTGCCGCTACCCTTACTTTGGCGCTATATCTACAGAGAAGAGACGAGTAAGTTGACTAGGGGAGTTTGTTAGGTGATGCGCAAAATCTAACTTTCAATAGGCGAATGGTTGGGCCACAGGGCGAACGCGATGAGCTTTATGTGGCAAGTGAATATTAGAAGATCACTCATTGAGCTTTAGTTGGTGTAATGCGTTTCGAGAGATGTTGCATGCGCAAGAAAAAAACAATTTTAGACTTTGAGTATCAAAAGTACATCCAACGACAGGGCTAAATCTAATTGATCGCAACAATAATCTCAAGTTCACGGTACACTTTGTCACATATGCGACTATCTGGAAACCTTTTTATTTAGTACCATTCGTCCATAACCTATGTAGAATTGGCGATTAAATTTCGAGAGAATATTAACAGGCAAATTACGGAATGGAATTGAGACCGGGACTGCAGACCTTTCCATGAGAAACAAGATACCTGCTTTATTACCACCTAATTATGAGTTGATTTCCATTTCTCTACTTGATCCTTCATGTCCTTCTCAACGGGCCCGACAGCAGCGACCCTCTCTGCATATTCCTTGGACGCCTCATTCCGCCCACCTCGCCAATGTTCAACTTGTCGTATAGCATCGTCTCTCTCGCCTTGCGTTCCCATAACTCCACTTGAAACCGGAGTACCCAGAACCTCGTATAACGGTACAACCCCCGACCAGACATCTTTTTTCTGCCAGCCTGGCGACTCTCCAAGTACGGTATCTGGCTCAAAATCACCGATATTCGCACCTCGGACCTTTGCACTTGCGCTTCTAATTTGAACTTCGATGACCTGTACATATTTCATGGCCGACTGGGCGACCGGGTATGTAACATCCCAACGTCCACGAGCCATGTGGTTTGTAAGAAGACGCATTGACCAACGCTTCTTTGCTACCTCATGCTCTGGGACAAGGGATGCAGTGCCATGAAGGACAGAAGAACGATAGTTGAGAGAGTGGCCATTTGGCGTTAAAAATAGAACGACGCCGTCCACTAATAAAAAAGGCCCTCGTTGTTAGTTATAGTTTCTAGTTCACTTTATATTCCTTTACGGTAATACCGTCCCGGTAAAACGTACCTGCTGTAGAAGTAATGCAAACCTTTACACTACCGTTTTCACTTGCTTTTATTGCCTTGTACAACATGGCTGCTGCATTTCCATGTACATAAGCCTCCACCGGACCGCTGCGTATGGTCTCTTTATGCTCGGCATCAAGCTGCTCATCGCTGAGGCGTTCGTAATCTATATCGGGGTTATATCTTCCCAACACACAAGTGAGGGGAAGATTGACTGGCGCGTCTTCTCCATTGTTGTCGTTGTCCTTGATTATGAACGCTACATGTGAGAGTAATGTTGAGTCTGTGATGGAGTGAACTGTTTCGTAGTCATAGTGCCCTGGATGGGGTTAGGACCTTTTTTAGGACCGACTTCAATGACCATAAGAATCTATACATACCTCTTTGCTTGTAAACCCGGATTGTGTTTAGTTTTCCTTGGGGATATCCCCCGGAAGTTGTATCCGGTTGCTGTGCAGTACCAGCCATGGCGATGGTGTATTATCTCGCTTGCAGCCCTGTTACTTTGTCAATCTTGATATGGTAGACAAAGTCCTGTCTCGAAAAGAGTCGACGAAGCCAAATCACACGCACACCGCATCGATGACCCCCGCAATCCTTCGCTTCGACTCGAAGATAATTATTCTGGATTCTATGTGAAAGAGTCTCCGCCAGCCAATGACGACTGTCTTATTTAGTTCACTAGTCCCAAAGAGTTGAAAAAGTACACAGGGAAAGTCGTTGCGGGCGGGTCTGTCCCACTCGGCTCGCCCTTCCGTTTTTCTATAGACAAGCGCCGACTCCGTATAAAGAAAAGAAGAAAGATGCTCGAAGATTGTCGCCTTTTTGTCTTTTAATTCACTGATAAGGTCAACTCGAGAGAGAGACTTGCACACACATATACACAAGTGCTATATTCAACACTACCACAGAACACGATGAGGCGGAAAATTGAACCCCCAGCTTGGCAGCACGTAGCAGCCACAAGACGTTCCCTGATAGAGAGCAAAATTCCGCCAGAATGGCGAGTTCCAGCCGAGTTGCTGAAAAGCAAGGATTTGGTGGATCTGCCTCGAAGATGCAGGATCATGACTGAGCAAGAACTGAGCATTACGGAGTTGAGTGCTGTTGAGATAGTATCTTTAATTCAGGCAGGCAAGATCTCCGCTGTAGATACGACAAAGGCCTTTTGTAAGAGAGCCGCGATTGCGCATCAAGCTGTGAGGAATAGACACACGTCCTTGCCGTGAAGAGTACACCTCGAGGGGACTGCATTGCTGATCGATAAAACTAGACAAACTGTCTCGCCGAAATTCATTTCGACGAAGCCCTACTCCAGGCAGGTCAATTAGACGAGTACATGCGTGTGCACGGCAGGCCAAAGGGCATGCTTCACGGTCTACCAATTTCAGTAAAAGAACACATAAAAATCAAGAATACAACTGCGACATCCGGCCTAATTGCATGGGCGGACCATGTTAGCGATGAAGATGCGCTAATTGTTCGAACATTTCGCGAACAAGGCGCCGTTTTCTATGTCAAGACGACCAACCCGCAGACCCTGATGGCCATCGAAACCGACTCCAATTTATTTGGGAGAACGGTCAATCCTCACAATACCAATTTAACCTGCGGTGGAAGTACCGGAGGTGAGGGCGCGTTATTAGCGATGCGAGGAAGTGTTTTGGGTATTGGGACCGACATCGGTGGCTCAATCCGAGTGCCAAGTGCGTTTAATGGCGTGTATGGATTCAAGCCAAGCATTGGAAGAATTCCACACAGTGGTCTGAGTGGATTAAGCGATGGGATGCAAAACATTGTTGGAGTCGTCGGACCACTCGCTCTCTCGCTTGAAGACATAGAACTGTTTTGTATCGCTGCATTGAAGAACAATCCCTGGAAATACGAGCCCGCCCTTCTGGATATTCCGTGGAAAGAAGAAGTTGATGTGCCAAAGAAACTGAAAATTGGAGTCATGTGGAGTGACGGGGTAGTCCAGCCTCATCCCCCGATCACACGAGCGCTCAAGCAAGTCGTCGTCGAGCTGCAAAACCAAGGCCACACTGTCATTGACTGGGACTCACAGCTGCATCATTCCATATTTGATGTGACCAATGAGGCATATTTTCTTGATGGAGGTGCCGAATACCATCAGACACTGGAAGAAGGGCATGAGCCGCCAGTGCCGATTGTAAAATGGCTGCTTGATGAAAAGGCTAAACATCGGTATACCATCGAAGAGAGTTGGCGAGTAAGTACATTATTCGCAATTGCATCCATTTTGAAGTCACATACTTATTATCCCAACCAGGTTAATCGGGACTTGGACAATTTGCGAACCAAGTATGCTCTGCAATGGAACAATCATGATGTAGACGCGATCATTTGTCCTGCAAATGCATCGGTTGCCTCTGTACACAATGAGAACCGATATTGGGGATACACTTGTGTTTGGAATGCCCTCGATTATCCAGCTGTTATTTTCCCGGTCAGTACGGTTCAGGGAACTGACATTTGGAAAAATTTCCCACCCTTGGCGGCGCCATTGAATCCCATGGATGCGTGGTCCAGGAATTTATACATTGACTCAGAGGGACCGTTGAGGTATGAGGGGGCTCCAATATCTCTCCAGGTTGTGGGCAGGAGACTCCAAGGAGAGAGAGTGTTGTGTATAACAAAACGTGTGGTGGATATTTTGAAGAGCAAGGAATGCGCAACACCCCGGGATTAATGTACAACCCGTTAGTTTGGCAAATTAGCATTTCTCCAAGAGTAGAAGACTGAAATATCCGTCTAGGCGTGCTGGGCTGGTACCAGATCCGGCTAGCAAAGGTGTTAGTAGCTGATTAAACGAGCAAGCAAATGCCTATTTCCGTCATAACATCCCTCCAGCCAACAGACCGGCTCTGGTCCAGTCGACGTATTTCCCAGGATCGAGTTAAAATTTTTAAAATAGTAGCACAATTCCCAAAGTCGCGCGGTGAATCACCGAGTGCTTCTTTAACGATAGCTTCATAAAATGGCTGGTGCGTTGTTTCGGCCATGGAGCCTGAAATGCAAATAGGCCAGACCATACCACGCATGTCCTGCTGGTAGGTGATTCTCTTCATAGACGTTACATTTCTCGAAACTGCGTCTTGTATTGTATCCGAATCGTGACCAAGTCCAAGTAATACAACTCGTAGATAAACAAGTGCAGCGGTCGCGAACGAGCGAGTCACATTTTTTACTTTGTTCAGTCTCTTGAATGGACCGGGCATGGTGGTTGAATAGCTTTCCAAAGGGGAAGAGTCGAGATCCTGTAGTCCTCGCTCGAGTTGCTGCTCGATTACTCGACCGCGCGACACCAAGTCGGAATGGCTAGAAGAATCATCATCTTGAACATTGTTCTTCCACACGTCAAGAGCGGCGATGTCTCCAATAGCTCTCATTACCCAGTTCTGTACACCCATATAATTAGACATGTCGACAATATTCTCGTCCAACAGAAACTCATATGGCATCCGCGGTGCTTTTCCCGTTGAAGCACATGCAAGTAGATCAAACCACATAATCGTAGCGATGAGAAATGATAGTGCAGTATGTTGCCAATCCAATGGTGTATTTCGACTGTCTGGCTTTTGTCGTGTTTCAGTCAATAGTTGGATAACAGCAGAAGAGCTTCTACTTGTAATAATTGAAATCAAAGCATCGAGATGTAACTGCCAGTCACTAACACCACCTTGGAAGAGCTAGCGACATTCTCAGCATACAACAAGTAGTAAGGGTTTTCCAGACCTACCTCAAAGCTAATTAATGAGACACCACATGACATGACTTCCATCAATCGGCTCTTCTCGTCTCTATGATCGTTTATTCGAAGGTGCTGCAGAAATTCTTGTAAATCGCGCAGGGCTTTGGTGTGATATCCAGCCAATTCCGCGTATGCATTACCAAACACATTAGGAAAGTATATAGATTGGTGAAGGGCACTCAAACTGAGGGCTGCATGATACAATGGTCCGGTTTTAACGAGTAGCCATAACAACCATCCCCGGCCGTTCACGTCAGGGGTGTGGAAACGAAACTGCAGAGGGAACACATAATCCATGTAGTGCATGAGTAACTCGGCTTTACGATAGCTGGATATTCTCTCCGGCATCCCTTTGCCCGCGTCAATGGAGTTGTTTTCGTCTATTTGTGCAGAGGCGAAGAAAACCGGGTTTAGCATTCCAGCAACCGAACCACGTCTGTGATTAATGTCGCTATTGTCTTGCGAATCCTCATGTCTGTTGTGGGGCGACGAGCGACTTTGGCCTCTTCGCCTAGTGAGGTTTTTCTGTATCTCCTTTTTTATGTGTTTTATCTGTAACTTTTCACGTTCACCACCGTCCTTCCATCCCGGCTTGTCGCCATAGCCATGACATGTTATATTGCGGGATGTGCAAGTCGTGCAAGCAGGTCTGCCTTCGTCGCATTTTTTCCGTCGTAGGCGACATGTCCAACAGCCATGATTGCTTCTAAACATTCTCTCGGTGCTGCTTTTCGAGACAGTATTGAAGTGTAGATGGAATCATGTTTGTCGGGATCGTTGGTCGGTGGATAACAGCGTGTGGCAACTGGCCAATCAGATCTACCGATGGGTACCCTTGATTTTCAGGATGCTCAAAAGATATTTTCGCTATATTTGGTTGGTTCATAGACTCGGTAAATGTATTAAATTGTGTATAGATAACAGTCCTATACATATAATCGCGACATAAACGTCTTTTCACGTCTGTTCTCGGCATCCCGGATCGGGAAGGTGGACATACTTGTTGGTTGGAACGTATTTTGATTGGCCCATTACTATCAATTTCTCCATCCAAGTCGACTCGGCCACCTGGAGAAAAAATCCTATCAGTTATCCAGTTTCAAATATCGAGCACGTAAAGATGGCAGAACCTATAACAGCCGTGGTCTTTGGTGCCGGGGTGATTGGGCTGACGACAGCCACAGAGCTCCTGCGCCAGTATCCCACAGCCTCGATCACCGTGGTCGCGAGACATCTTCCGGGAGATCAATCCACTGGAGACTATTGCTCCAGCTGGGCAGGCGCAAATTGGATCTCGTACGATGACAATTGGGGTTGCCAAGCAGCATACGAGAAGGCTTCGTTCCAGCGCTTCCGAGATCTTGACTTGCGCAGCGGGGTGAAAAGAGTCCCTCTGCGTCTTCTTTATGATGATGAAGATATCAAAATACACGGAAAGGAGGGATTACGACAGAAATGGTACCGGGATCTTGTCGGCGGCCTGGAGGAAGTAAACTCAGGGGATTTGCCGGCATGGGCAAGCCTAGGCCTAGATTTAACGACCTTCATGATCAATCCCAATGTCTATCTTCCGTGGTATGACTATAGCCTTGCTTATATGAACCATCAATTGATAGCATCAACATGTGTATAGGCTGCAGTCACGTCTTCTCCACGCTGGAGTGCAATTTTTGCGGCGATCATATGAACATATTGACGAAGTATTCGAAGATTTTCCTTCCGCCACTACTGTGTATAACTGCTCGGGGCTGGGTGCAAGAACCCTAGGAGGCGTTCAAGATGAGAAGGTTCATTCTATCAAGGTAAGAGAGCATTTTCCCCTCCTGTATGCATACTATGTCGGCTCAATGCTATTTCAGGGACAAACGATACTCCTTGCCGAACCAAAAATTCCAGTACCACGCATGTACATGCACAAAATAAACAAGGACGAGTTTACTCACGTATTTCCACGCCCGCTTGGTGGCGGGATTATTATCGGAGGCATTCGATTGCACCATGACTATGATGAAAAGCCGGATATGCAGCTTGCTGAAAGAATCAAGCGACGTGCATGCGATATTTGCCCCGAATTAGGACGCCCCGAGAACCTCAAGGTCATCCGCCATAATGTTGGCTTCAGACGTGGGTGTTTTTTTATATCCCTATTAATTCCAAGTGGTTGGTATGAACAAACGTTAACGCTACTTACAGCGAGTCGACAGGGAGGCGTGCGCATTGAACGAGAGAAGCGCGGCGGAAAATGGCTTATTCATAATTATGGTGCAGGGGGAACGGGATATCAGGCTTCTTGGTATGTTTTAGGAAATCGATACTGTATATCAATTGATAACTGGTGCTAAATATGTTGCAGGGGAATGGCAGAGCATGCAGTGAAATTGTTCACCGAGACGACTCTCGAAAAAGCGAAATTATGAGGTTGTATTGGACTGCAGCGAATGACCTGAATTCGGCATTTCCAACAACTAACACATTATTATTACAATAATGTTCTTATCCGACGTTTTAATAGTAAGACAAACTTACTCGAAATTCGATAAGAGGTTCAAATGTACTTTATCTTCCCCTAAAAATGTCTAGCTATCACCCTAATAATCGTGACATCTGGAACTGGTGCAACATATTTTCTTCCTTGAATACGAAAGAAACACATTAACATGAAGATACGACTGACCACTTTTAATGGCCGAGTATCCTTTTATTCTCTGACTATTTATTTACCGAACTCTATTTTCATGTTGTGCATGTCGTTCGCAATTAAATGACTCTTAACAAATTCTCTTACAGCTTCAAGTTGGTAAAAGGAATGGAAATGAATTGAATTCATAACAAATTTAGGTGTGAAGAAAGGAAGTCTATGCGAATATATACATTCAACCACCGCCAATTTACACTTTCCTTCTAACAACTTAGAAGGAGGTAGGACGGGGCGCTCTCCGGTTAATAGCAGCGCTGGAGGACGGGATAACCGAGCCCGAAGGAGTAGGAACAGCAGTCGTGGTTGGCACGACAGTGGTGGAAACTCCGCTAGTCAAAGCCGCTCCAAATCCGGTGCAAGTAGATGGCAAGGAAATGGTTTCAGACTGGTATTTCTTATTAGCACTTCGATCAAAATGAGACCTGGCTTGGCGTTTTTCACTTACGGTAATAGTCACTGTAGCAACATCGCTAACACTGGCCTGGAGGTAGACACCTGCGTAAGGAGCCAGCTGAACACCGTACTGGTGGTGCTCGGGGTCGTCTGCGCAAGCTCCAGCGGATGCTGCATTATTTTCGTTAGCCATCATAGAGAAAGAAATAGATTACAAGGTGTCACGTACAGTCAATAGCAGACAGAAGCACACCGGCGAGGGGGTTCAGGCCGATACCAGCAGACAGGCCCTTGCCTATGGAGAATTAATGTCAGCATGGTTACTTGTGATATTAGAGTTAATGTCTTTAGACATACCAAGCACCGAGATATCAAACTCAACATCAGCCACAACACCAAGCGAAACACCGCCACTGATCATGGCAGTAATCGTCGTGTCATCTCCAGTAACCTCGGGTGCCCATCCATTGGCAGAGGCATCAGATGGCGACAAAAGGTCGAGAGTGAAGTCGGCATCGTCATTGATGGTCAGGGTAACGCCTGTGGTGACAGACGCGGTACCCTTGAGAGGGCCGATGTCCAGACTGCCTTTGAACGCAATTTCAGGGCCCAATTCAATAATGTCGGCGACACTGATACCGTCAATGGGGATAGTAAGAAATTTTTTCTCGAAAGATTTGCTGCCGCTCAACTTTCCGACCAGTCCGATAGTGGGATTAACGACAGCAGTCACGCCCTTGGGGTTGAGAGTGAGGCTGGCACCATCTGGAATACCAAGAACGGTTTTGATATCAAAGTTAAAGTCAAACTCGCCAGTAGTGTAGCAGTCATTGCAAACGGCAGTTATCTGGACACCTTCTACAGCATCGAAGGCCCATTTGCCGAAGTTGATAGTGTGGGTGAAGTTCAGTGCATAGGAGCCCGAGTAGTCACGCTGTGCCAACTTCGAAGAGGGCGTGCCACCGACATGCAGATCATAGGTATGGGCAACTGTTTTCCAATCAGACTGCGCGCCGTTCAAGGTTGCAGTGTTGGTGGTGTTGTCGTATTCGACAGACTCGATAATGTAGGGCTGGCGCTTGCTGCTCGAGGAACACTGTCCGCTTCCAGCAATCAGGACGAAGGTGTTGTTCTCGTGCTGGTTGGTCCAGTCCCAGGCCTCCATCAAATGAGCAAAAGCGTCATCGCTTTCCAAGGTCAAAGTGGTCGACTTTTCAGCACATTTGACCGATGTAACGAGATCCTTGAAACGCTCTAGGTTAAGAATGTTTTCCTCCTTGCCGTTCATGTAAACGGTGAGGTTTGCGATGGCAGTATTGATGGTGTCAGAGCCTGTGGGAAGTTTGGTCAGCATCGTCCTTCGCAGAACCAAAGACAGTCAACGTACCGCCCCAAAGGAAAGTCTCTACACTCTGCAGGTTGAGAGCAGAGTAGTCGGCAGCCCTTGCATCAAGACCGGCTTGAGGCGCTTCAATAGGGAGAAGATCCAAGGCAAGAGCTGGACTGGCAATGAATGAAAGAAGGGCGCCCAACGTGGGCATCAAAGCCTGGGAGGACTTCATGTTGGCTAGTAATGACGGACAAAAACAGATATACTTTATCCAGAAAGCAATCTGCTAGAGAATTCGAAAAGAACGAGATGGTGGATGATCAATCACCGTGTGTCTACAAGAGAAGCAAACCTCCAGTGTCCAGGAGGTGATGGAGCAACCTTATATTCTAGAATAGACTCAGCACGAGGGTGTTATTCTTAGGTCCTCCTCGTAGCGGCCCGCCCGCCCCCCCTTGCCCATCTCCTAAAAGATCGGCCCTAGCGCAGGTTTGACGCGCGAGCGGCTTGAATAGCTCTTGTGTACTCCGTATATACTCCGTAGTCTTTGACGCGTAGCATCGCCTATTATTTCCCACGGTAGAGAGCCGGGGCTGTTTGTGATCTGTAAGCTTGCCAAACCAAAAAATTCCAACAGAAGTGATATACATATCTGCTCTTCAATAATAACTACGTGCTTTCTACTCCGTACAGCGAGGCGATATTCTACAGATGAATGGGGTCACGGTGTCACTTGAGCTCTCACAGGCCCCATGTGCAGTGGAACTTCTAGAATTCGACATGGAGATGATGTTCGTTTCTCGACCTCTAATTTGCCAATGTGGTGGAGTATTAAGCCTTAGCGTGGAGTATTAAACCTTAGCGATTAAATCTTGCTGCCATAATGCAACGTTTGTGTCAGCAAAGTGTCCTGAGCGCGTTTCACGATATATGCCTGCCAAGCCCGTGGCTACGTACCACTTGGTGATAGACTACTACTAAAGAGACCAATAAAGAGACTGATAAGAAAGGGCACATCCCTTTTTAGTCAATGTCTGTTCCCTCTAGACTTTAGGGCAGTTGCAGATCTCCACCACACTGCCAGGGACATCGCCTAGCGCTTCCAGAAACGGGAGCTCCTACTCCGTAGTCCGTAGTCAGGGCAGATTCCAAAGGTCTTCGACATGACAACATCATTAAACCAGTCCAGACTCCAGAGTCAAACACACGGTGACTTCCAGCCTCGGAGGATCTGATCCTTCAACCTCGTAGCGTCCCGTGTGGGGGTTAGCCCTATACTTCATCGGGCGGATAACGGCCCCAACGGTGACCCTGACTTTTCCCCTTTGGGCAGGCATTTTTAGCACGGTTCGTTGCAAATAATAAATCATCAATTATTATTGTAGTGTAGTACATATTCTCCTTTCAGATATTGCTGAACCTTGGAGAAACCAACATGATCGACTGAGGGCTAGTTCACGATTTTTTAGAAAATTAGACAATGTCGAACCACGATCTTCGCCCGGGACAGCATGATCAACTGACGATACTATCTATGTCGATCTTATGCCCCAGGGCCTAATTATGGGTTTTGCTCTGTGAAAGTCAATCAGTAAACGAGATAGTAACACACAACCATAGATGACCAGCATGGGACTGGGACTAACTTTGATCAGGGTACTCTTACGAAGATC
Source organism: Talaromyces rugulosus (assembly GCF_013368755.1). Classification (NCBI taxonomy): domain Eukaryota; kingdom Fungi; phylum Ascomycota; class Eurotiomycetes; order Eurotiales; family Trichocomaceae; genus Talaromyces; species Talaromyces rugulosus. The sequence continues at coordinate 1,588,240 of NC_049566.1, read as the reverse complement.
GAAACGTTTGTCTCTTACTATATCACTAATGATATCAGTACGAGTTGACGTCACTGGCCTTGGCTGTCGTTTACGTACAGTGCAACGTTAGCCTTCTCATTGCTTAGAAATCCTTAGACAGTGAGACACGCAATGCTGAGTATGCATACGCATGTTCCTCCTTCAAAAATAGGGTTGTATGCACGTATCTTGGCGACAAACGTACCAATGAGAAGAGACTATCAAACTAAGAATAAATGTGGTTGATAATTTAATACTGAAATAAAAGTTGAAATATCAATGATGTTCCGGCATGGATTTACATATATCAATTGATGTGGCTTTGATATGAATGTTAAAGACATATTCACAACAATTCATATGTGCTTATATACAAACGTAACAGTAGTATCTACATTGTAGCTACATGTACGTCTCTAAGAGCATACTGTTTTGGGAGATTATCATTTTCTCCGTAGCGTGCAAATTTTTAGGTGTTTATCAAATGTTAGCTAGAGTTATATTAAGTGAAATTCCCAAAGCGAACAAAGCTTTTTTTTTAAATCTTGTGTCCTGGGATTTCATAGAAATTTCTCGCATTCATAACGTTTGATATTGTTGACTAGGTACCAGTTGACATGTATACGGCGCCATTTAGATTTATTATGTAACTACTTCTTCATTGAGATGTTGAAGTGATAGCGCGACAACCATAGTCGTTGACCAAGAGTATAAACTTTGAAACAAGAAACCTACATACCAGTTGACCTTATTCATACTCTTGAGCTTTCAAATTTACATCAATTGATATATAGATACGTGCACTTGAGCACTGAGAACATTCAATTTTAGGTATGACTTGGTTTGTATATATCTATCCATGTAGAAAAACGAACATGAACATTTTTGAAAAGACCAACTTTCATACCTGAGACCTTTTCCTAATGGAATATCAACAACATATAACATCGCCATGGCATAGATGCGATGTAGAAGCTCTGCATATGTACACATAAAGTTTTAGGTGTTCGAGGTTAGGGTAAACAGAGCGAATTCAACTGATGCCTTCAATTGATGTCGCTAGTTGACCATTCTACGGCTACTCATTTCAATATATACGTATTGAGGAAGGTAGCGTGTGATCAATTCCTGTCAATGCTATGAACAGTTTGACTGCGAAATCAAAATCAACTCGTACGGCTTATTGCTAACTGACCACATGTTTCGTTTTCTTAGATTCTCTATATAAGCTATTGCTGGGAGTAGCCAAATTACCAAAATATCAATTGATAATAATGGTTGCGACGTGATCAGGCAGTTGGAAGCGGAGCAGTCATGTTTGCCCTAATGAACGCAACAGTTGGATCTGGGTCGGCATAAGGGTAGCGCCATTCCAGCATAGCTTCGAAGTCCGCATTTGTTGGTACGGTGACAATGGATCGTTGGTGTGAAAATGTATCGATACTGGCTTTGCCGCGGTAGGATCCAAAGCCACTGGCACCGAAGCCGCCAAATGGTAGACTTGTTGGAGCAATTTGAGCCATAACGTCATTGATTGCAGTAGATCCATTCGGAACACTGTTGGCGATGGTGTTTGCTTCTTCGGGGTCTTCTGAGAAGACGTACAGTCCAAGGGACTCGGGTGCAAGCGACTTGGCAAGAGAAATGGCATGTTCGATGTCCGTAGCACGGACAACTGGTAGAATTGGACCAAAAACTTCGCTGGTCAAAAGGGAATCCTCTGGTTCCAAGTCCACAACGACAGTTGGCTCAGCATATAGACTATCCGCATCCAGTTTTCCACCCAAAACAATCTTTCCTTTGGTCGATGAAAGCAGAGACTGAACACGACTGAATTGAGCAGTGTTGACAATACGACCAACATTATCTATGCTCGGGGACCCCTTATAGAAGTCATAATGCACCTTTGGGGAAAGAAAAAATGAGCATAAACTAGTTATTAAACAATGGGGTATATGGTCTTACCTGCTTGAGACTTTCCAGGAACTGGTCATAAACGGCCTCATGTACAATAGCAACATTGGGCGCAAAGCAAGTTTGACCAGCACTTGCTGCCTTCGACCAAAGCGTTCGCTTGGCAGCTAGGTGAACATTGGCCTTATCTGAAACGATGACAGCGTTTCGTCCTCCCAATTCGAGTGTGAGAGGGCTCAAAGTCGTCGCGGCGCTTTGCATAACGGCCTTGCCAACTGTTTGACCTCCAGTAAAAAGAATATGACCGAACGAATGTTTCAGCAGACTTTGAGCTGCCTCCTTTCCACCAGTCACGCATTGAAAGCAGCTGCTATCTAAGTATTTAGGAAACAGTTCCGACAGAAGATCAGCAGTATTAGGTGCAAATTCACTAAAATTAAGTATTAGGTGAGTAAAATACTGGCTGCTATGCAGAAACAACATACCTAGGGCGCAAGATTCCAGTGTTTCCTGCTGCTATTACACCAATGAAGGGTAGGAGAGCTATAAATGGTTAGCTCTGTCCAGCCCTTCCACCGTCATCATCTGAATAAAGAAACGAGACGTACTCAATGTTAATGGGTAATTCCATGTTCTATGGTAATATGCTTGTTAGCCTGCTATATTAGGAGCCGGCATATTCTCCTTACCCTAGAATAAGGCAAAGGCCCTTTGGTTGTCTCCGAATGATTGGCGACCAGTTCTCAAATGGTGGCAAAGTGCTCACGGGCTCATCCTTCAGCCAGTCATCTAGGTTGTGCAAGAAGTGGATGATCTAGAAAGTTCCAATATCAGTTCCAGATGCGAAATTCATAGGAAGAAATGCTGGAGAGAACTAACTTCATTAGCAACACACAAAACTTCCAGAACCTCGACCTGGACCTTAGGTTTAGCGACGTCCTTGTGAATAGCTTCCGCAAATCGATCGCGGTTATCCTAGACAGAAACCAAAAACATAAGTAAGTGCTGATAACTCTCTCAATTGTGGAGCACATACAATGACCAAACTCCATAGACCCCGCAATTGTTCCTTACGCCACGCAATTGGCCGAGTCTTACCAGACTCAAAGGAAGTACGGAGCTCAGAGACAACGTTATCGATTGCCATTGCGACAGGGAATGTTTATGAGAGTGTGGATGTGGCAGCAAGTAAATATGTCTGTGACTGTGGAAATTGCAAAATAGTAATTCATTTTACCAGGGGGGTCGTGACCTATATAGTGCGATACATGCGATAGATCAATGCCTATTCTGGCAACGACCCTTGTCTTTATTGCGCGTGTCTCGACTAGCAATAATGTGGATTTTAGCGCCACAAAATCCAGAGTGCAATGAGGGATCTAATCCGGACTCATTCTAGCCCACTGGTGACAATTTCTAATACGAAAAAGTTGCTTTGCGTACCCCATGTCCCCTAGCTTTGCACCTGGCGCGGAAAACGAACCGCCCCCCTCCTTGTTTGAAACGTGCCCGTAAGAAAATAAAGCTATCGCTATTCTAAACTAGGAAGCAGACGATGTAGATACTACTAGGTTGTAGGACACCGGATTCGCCGGTGGTATTGAATGTCAGCGACTGGGATCACGACGCCGCGCCTATCAAGCGTTAATTCCATAGGCTAGCTATGTATAATAGCACGTGCCGCTGAGGCTGATAGGCCCAATTGACAGCGCTTGTGTTAGCTTCTTCGCTAATGCAGCGGCCTGTCTAGCCCGGAAATACACCGAGAAGCTTTTGTTGGTATCGTTACATTAGCCATACACAACGAAGAACTCGATGCCTCTAGACAAGCCCGCAGCAACGCCCTGGAAATACAGCGGGGTAATGAAGCTTAACTCCCTTGTCGAGGACATAGTTGAAGTGACTAGCTGTCTCTAGTCAACTCGGTAGTTCTAGCAATAAGTATGTGTCAGTACTCCGACCGACACGAGCTCGCACCGTGAAAAAATAATTCTTCGAATGTTGTATATGGAAACCACACTGAATTACTATTATCTCTAATATGTCCATAGTTAAAGAAAACGTGAGACTACCATTGCCTACATTTTGGATTTGAGCATGTACTCCCTAGAGTTCCAATGGATTGTAGTTTCAACTAAATGATCCAACTCACGCGTAGTCACAAACCCCGGGTGCACCTGGGATAAATCAGTAATCCCAGCAAGCCTCATGGCTGTTTCCAACTCATCCTTCAAAACTATAATGGATATACCACTTAGCGCTTTTTTATGAAAGTCAAAAGGTTTGCAACTTACTACGAATGACGTGTGCAACCCCTTCCTCACCGTAGAGCACCGAATATAGAAACGGCCGACCAATCAATACGCTCGTTGCACCAAGGCAAAGCGCCTTTAATATGTCTGTCCCTCGTCGAATACCCCCATCAATGTGTATTTCTACCTTTTGGAAAATCTGGGGGCAGTGTTTCCGTATTTCGAGAAGGACCATAAGGCCGGGAGGAGAGGTATCAAGATTCCTGCCACCGTGGTTGCTGTTTTTCATCAACACCTTTTATTCTCTGGAATTGTAGGTCAGTGTACTATACTCATACCTTAGTATTATCCCATCCACTCGCGCTTCAGCTGCCATGGCTGCATCCTCCACTGTCTGGATCCCTTTCAAAACCAGCTTTCCTTTCCAAATACTCCTCAACCAATCCAAGTCGTCCCAGGAAAGCTCACTATCAATGTAAGTCCCCATAGTCCTAGTCAGGCCACTTCCAACCGTGTCGTTAGCAGCTAGGGTCCCTGTCATGGGTGTTTGGACCGTTCCACTCGTCTTGACCTTTTCATCGGCTTCTCTCTTCCCAGGTACCGGGGCGTCTACAGTCACAATAAGAACTCGAATTCCTTTATCCCAGACCCGTCGAAGCAGAGTCTCCGATGAGGAACGGTCCTTGTTGACATATATCTGGAAGAAAAAGGGAGTACCTGGTGGAGCTGCGGCGACCACCTCCTCCACTTGGTACGAAGCGTTGATCGATATCTTCAGATTTTAGCTTTTTTTCAGGGGTTTCTTACAGTTTGGAGCGTTAAAAATGAATGCAGGGCATGATGTAACTTACACACTGTATAACGCCGCTCTCCGCGCATGATTTCGCGATGGCCAGTTCTCCAGCTTCATTAGCCAGTTTAGCCATTGCTGCTGGCGCTACACAAAACGGAGTAGAGCTTTTCACTCCATGGATGATACGTTCTGTATTCACATTTTTCACATTTCTCATAATTCTAGGCCGAAACCAGATCTTTTCCCAGAGTGCACGATTCGCTCGCTCAGAGACCAGGTCTGTTGCCGCAGAGGAATAGTATGCCCATGCCTTCTTCGACAAATGGTCCTTGGCGCTTGCTTCAAGATCATGAAGACTTAGAATAGTGGAGAGTGGAGGTATAGAACTTTGTGTTTCTTTCTTCTCCTGCGTGGTCTCAGGTATTGGAAGCCATGACGATGGCAATTCGCCAACAAGACCACCTTTCAAGTTGGTCGATGGTAAAGTCCGTGCAAGGAGCTTGGGACTATGTGCTTGATTATAGGTATAGGAAGCATCATTTCCGGCATGCTTGAAGATGACTTTCAGGTTTCATCAGCGGCGCGCGGCATACGATTATTTCGAGCAGCCATACCATCCTCTCCTCCAGGGTGAGTTTTCATGAAGTTGGTCACGTCCCATACCTGCCCGTTCACTACTACCCAGCAATCATTCCTGCTTGAGTGAATGGACACTTCTGCCGCCTTGATGCCTTTTTCTGCGTCCATATGGGAAGTAGCTAAGAGACAGCCAACCGAGCAAGTTAATTGCTAAGTTTGGAAAAGAATGACAAAATGAGGATTGGATTTGGGGGCAGAAATTCTAGGATAAGACTCGTGCATTATTAGGGCGACGCGGCGGCCTGGCGGCCTGAAGGAAAGCCGAGTTGCTAGATAGTACAAAACAATAATAATACTCAGTGCAGAGTTACCTGCGAGAGTAACAACTTGTCCCAGGCAGCCCCGCCCGTATTAAAGATCCTCCTAGCCTACTTGTAATATACCGCAGTCATGCATAAGCTCTTGTCAAAAATACGAACCCGAGAAACATAAGCACACATAAGCAAGAATAATAAAGTCTCGAATCCTTCGAGCTTGTAGCCCCAGATGAGAAACCCCCTCAAAAGCCTTGCCAAACCTCGGAGCCTCCGGTATTTCAGCACGCAAAATGAAGACCCTCAGCCAGAACGACAAAAACGTTCTGTCCCGAATTTTCGAGTCTCATCCTTCGGGATCTTTAGCGACCTCACCAATTGATCATACTCTCCCAACCAGTCTTCCTTCGATTCCCCCAGGCGCTCTTTCAGAACTCCGTGAACTCGAGTTCGCTGCTATCAGCCCTCTGGATGGTGAACGTCCGTCACAAGAATCACTTCGTCAAAGTATTGCTAAATTAACCGACCTTGTAACGTCATACCCACAATATTCAAGTGCGTACAATAATCGTGCCCAGGCATTACGCCTGTTACATGGAGACGATTTATACAATGAGGCTATCAGAGATAGTACTTTGTGGAGCGATCTTTGCAGCGCCATTGCATTTGCGTCGCCCGGTCAATCGCAACAGCGAGTCTGCGAACTGCAGGGGCAAATCTTGAGGTCTGCTTATGCCCAAAGAGGATTTTTGACATGGAAAGCAGCAAAGAACTCAGCAATCACCCTGGATTCCAATAATCTGCCGTTGGAACTAGTAGGCCTAGAGAAAGAGGCTATTGAAGACAAAGCAAGAAGCGACCTAGAAGCTGCAGGCAGATATGGCGACCAGGAGGCAAAGAAAATGGCCATCAGTGCCAACCCGTATGCCAGACTTTGTGGCAACATCGTGGAAGAGGCCATGATAGCAGAAATGCAAAAAATGAGGGATTCGTGGAATAAAGGTCAAAGTCATACATCCAAAGGTAACTGATCGGATCATCGGCAAACTGGAAACATTGTATCTATAAAAGCAATATCCACCATCCACAATCAATTCTTGATACTTATTTATTCGGGTTTTCTTTCCTATAGATTTCCTCTCTTCTCTTGCTCTCTCTCAACGGCCTCGAACAACGCCTTAAAATTACCCGCTCCGAAACCATCAAAATTATTTCGTTGAATAATTTCAAGGAAAATCGTGGGTCGATCCAGAAGAGGCTTCGTGAATATCTGAAGTAGATAGCCGCCCTCGTCGAAATCGACTAAAACGCACAGCTTTTGCAACGCCTCGAGGCTCTCGTTGATTTCCATGCCAGCTTTATTTAGACGAATGCGCAAATCTTCATAATATGTATCTGGTACGCTAATAAATGGCACGCCGCGCTTCTTCAGATTTGTGACGGTTTCCAAGATGTCTGTTGTTTGAAGCGCAATGTGTTGAACTCCGGCTCCGTTGAAAAATTCCACAAACTCCTCGATTTGAGACTTCTTTTTGCCAATTGCTGGTTCGTTCATAGGCATTTTGACGACGCCATTTCCAGGAGATGCCATAACTATTGAATTCATCGTTGAGTATTCCGTCGTAAGCGATCTGTCATCGACAGTCCAAAAGCGACGAAAGCCGAGGCATTCTTCGTAACTATAGGACATCAGCCCGACGACACAATATTGGAATCTATTCCACAATTTTCTTACAAATTGCAGGCTGACTCGAGGTCGTGCCAGTCATGATTACCCACGCAATGATCGATTTCCCCAAGATCAATTACAGGGAGATATTGCTGTATGGGATCCGTCTCTTCGACTGCTTTAAACCCGGGGAAAAAGGAGCCAGAGTAGTTTCGACGGTCGATAAAAGTATGCGTAGTTTCACCAAATGTCTTGATCACCGCAGTCACCACAAATCCGGACTGGTCACTGATCGACGTTGGCTCTTGCACACCTGTTGCGCCAGCCGAGATGGCGCTAGAAAATAACGAATGGACATCATCAACCTCGAAGGCAACATCCTTGACTGCATCTCCATGTCGCTCTAAGTGATCGTAGATTTCCTTGACCAGGTGTCGCTCCTTGGAGGAGGCGGTATCCTCGACTCCAGAAATGCTTTGGAGAGCAGAAGTAAGAACGAATCTTACATTGTTGTTGGATACAACATAGGATGTAGTACAACGACTACCGGTTTCTAGGCCTTGGTATGCTACCACTTCAAAGCCCATGCGAGTTACATACCAGGACGCTGCTTGCTTAGCATTGCCAACGTACCAGGTAGTGTGATCGTAGCCCCGGTACACATCCTGATTAGATGTTACGTCAATGCTGTTGGAAGAAGCATACAGTTGCTCTTCCGAGTGGGCAATTGGTGCTGCACTTGGTGCCATGGGTAAGGTATGAAAGGTTTGAAAAAGTTTGAACTACGTGATGAGTCACCGATGAGATAGAATATACCATAAGAAAAGTCTACGGGAACAAGAAGGAAAAAAAATAGGAACAGATTGCGTGCCATCTAAGTTTAACTAAAGCGACATTTATCTTCCTATCTGACTCAATGCTGCCAAGTGTGGACTTTGCCCGGGAAAAGAGTGCAGAAGAGAGGAGAAGAAGAAAAAACACCGAGTCAAGGAGTGGGGGGTCAATGATACGACTAACCACGTACAAGGTATCCCTGGCCCGTACATGCTTCATGTCAGAGGAAATCAAAGGTGGTAGGTAATGGTTACACGGATGGAAGGTGGTGGGTCGATACCATAGATTAAATGTAGTGGCGATATGGCGTACGTAGGTAGACTACACGTCTGTATGTCTATTAATGGACAGGCTCGACCGCTTCCAGAACCTGAAAAGGGCGACGCAGCTCTGTGTGCCTAAAGTGCCGATTTTTATTGGGGCCTTGAACTAAAAGCACCTGCAGGTGTTATGCAACGTGTTTATTCCATGTCGTCTATGTAGTAATTAGCAAAGCACATCATGCTACAGTTACAGGCTTAACGTCGACAATGGGGGCCTTTACAGTTGACTGGAAGAAGTCAGTACAGCCAAGGTTTGACCATGAAGCTAATCTCTCCATTAACCTATGGCAACTTTGAGGGCCGTCGATCATCATGAAATGGGGCCACTTCTTGATTATAATGCAGCTCTGTGAGAGACCAAGGGGATAGCGCCGATCAACCGCATGTGAGACGCACGGCAACGCGTATTACTCTTGCATAATTTACCGTTGGGACGGTGAGGCCTCTAATTTGATGGGACGTGCATGTCGCTTCAGTCTGACGCGTTAGGAGGATATTCCTTGCTAGTGATTCTGATCAATGAAGACAAAAAGATCAGCGGTGGGATGTAATCCTGGCTCAGTTCTTATGCAAGAAATTAATACCGGCTCTTTTATGCATGTGCGTATGCAGCGGTAATTACATATCAATTCTTCGGTTTATGTAAATACGTAGTATGTAATTAGGGGATTACCGCGTATGATTCTCGTTCTTAGTTAAGAGCGACAAGGTACTTCCGATGGACATTTGCCGGCATGAATCCAGACAGTTGGAATTTGGGATTCAAACTTGATTCCTGCCAGAAAATCGGATCTAGTTAGCCGCCTAGTAATGCATTACCCATGTTCCGGGGTGGAATACAGTCCCTAGATACCGTGAATAACCTCAAGGGCCTCCTCCTAGCGGGGTGGTTAAAGCTATTCTTTGTCTCTAATCTATGACTTGACATTGTATCGATATACTTATATGATCAACTCTTCCCGGAGTAAGTTTGAGGGAGTTGGAAATGCTGGCTAACTATCAAGTGGTAGATTAGTATCTCCATTCATGGTATTGAACACAGTTTAAGAGCTCAAGTTACGTGGCACCTTGTGGCTTTGGTAAACGCCGGATTCAGCAGACGGGCGGGTTTTTATTATTACAAGTTATTCAATTGTTACTTTCAAAATTACAGTTAACTTGTCTTGGTCCCATGGCACCTTCAGGCTTCAAGTGGGTTTATCCCAACCTAACAGGCCGATTACTTGAATTCTCGCTTGTAGATAAGCCGAGCCTTCAGACTTTATGAAGCCTCTATACACCATCAAAAGGGAGAATTCACCCTCAGGTGTGTGTATTTTATGAACCATGTTCCTTCATTAAAAGAAAAGGTAATAAAACGATTGACAAATAACTGATAATTCACCGACGAACCGGAACAAGGTACACGCAGCGACTGTGTGGGACCACAGGGGTGCGTCGTGACCGCCATAATACCCCCAAGTACACAGTTAGACTCGTACCAGCAATACGTACGGAAAAGTTCGTACGGAGTACTGTATCTATCTCCAAGAAGTTCGCAATAATAATGCCCAAGGATGCATGGACCAAAGCCAATGGGGGATTAGGTAAGATCGTATTAGGCTTCTGTAACCGAATTCCGTCTTTTTCGTTGGCGGAGTACTCCGTACGCGGTACAAAGTAATACTCGTCTCTGAAGTCAACATTCCCAAAGTGATCAATTGCACATTGTCTTATGCAACTGGATCGGGGAATCATGTGATCTTAATGGTTGCTTTGCCGTATATGCGAATGCAAAGATTGCTGTAAGTAACCCAGGAATTGCAATACCAGGCCTTAGCTTACGGAGTACGTCCTCGTTTCCTTCGGAGTTTGGAAAGGAACTCGCCTATTAGAACCATGAAATATCTGCACGCAGCTAAGCACGGTGTGCTATTCCACTTCAAGAAAGATATGCGCTCGATATAAGGCCTACCGGCACCTGAGACAAGTAGTGTCAAGCGTAGCGGTTAAAACCTGCCACTATCCTGACAGGCGAGACCCACAATGAAATTCCCGAGTGCACGGATTGGGCGTATCGCTTTGATGGGTTGCCTAATAGGACCAGGCCTCCCCAGACCCCTTAGAGGCGGTGCTAACGCTCGCACTACGGTATTAGCATAATCTAGTGCTGAGCTTGAATGCCTATTTCCCAGACGATGTGTTTCAAATTGCCGGTAGTGTCTTATTGGGGCGATAAGGTATGTTTGCCGAGATGAGTGGCCGAGATGAGTGTCTCGAAATGTTATTATTACAGCAATAGTAATAATAATAATAATACATGTACTCCCTATTTACTCCATAACATAACGTACCAAGCCATAGCTAACCCAGAGGCTAGGTATCACGGAAGAAGTTCTGGATACTAAATAGTAACACCGAGGCAAGGATTTGGCTCCTGTTTCGACGCATCTTCATCGATCGGTCCCAACAACAAAGCACTTACCAGGCCAATCCATTAGGTATACTCGGTACTTATTGTCCATGCTCATAAGGGCTAACCATTCAAGACCAGTGGTTCAGACTAAGCATATAGAGTAGCGGCCCAACGGGAGAGGCCGTAAGGAGTATTAAATCTACGGCACGGTCTGCTGGGGCGGAAAGGGTCCCGGGATCGAGTCCAAATTTGAAATCCACCAATTGCAAAATGCATTGAGAAGGGATAATCCATTTTAAATTGTGGTTCTGGCCCCCATTGCGACCGAAAAGGGCATAAAGATGGAGCTGCTGCGGCCAGAACCCTTAATACGCACACTATCAAGCTACATTTGAGGATCAGGATCCAAGTCTAGCGCCAAGGAAAGCTTGCATTAAACAACGCCCTTGGAGACGCCACCAGGCCTAGCTACATTTTGCAATAACTATAAGCACTATTTACGTTATGCGCCAGCACGGCATGCATGAGAAGACTCCTGTCATTGACCAATCCATCTCGAAGAGAGTAGTTCGCATTTTTGATGACCATGATAGTCAAGTAGTGTTTTGAATATCCTATTACTTTTTTAGAGTGTATTAATTAATTTATTTTTGAGGTATCTAATTAAAACCCGTAATTGTCGAATTGGTCAAACATACTGTATCCTCTCGTATCATGACCAAAGGGTGCTTGTAACATTGAACCGGAGGCATTTTTTAAGAGGTGTCAGGTCTCCCTCTTTCATCAGCAATAATGAACATCAATTAATCTTATAGCGAGTGGGCTTTGTTCACTGTCGGGTCAGCAATGCTATCAATCCCCCTGGAACTGGGTTCATGCATGCTATACTTGCTTCAGAAGAAAAGTGTCCATTCAGACGCTACCTTTGCATACATTGTTATCTACCACAGTTTTCTGCTTTTTCTTGCGTATATCAACCACATAGACAGTGCAGCTCCGAAGTACAAAGCCCCTGTAAATATTTGAGTCGGGAGATAAATTCTGCTGCCGTGTTTTTCACGAAGCCCTAGGGCAATTAATTCAGCAACTGATGAATCGTTAGCGTACAACAACGAATGCATTTCCGTCAGATGAAACGTACAAGTGCCAGGTGGCGTGAGTATCAGCCACAGGGTTGAGAGAATAGATGGGAGGTATTTCATGCCGAATATCTCGGCTGAAACGGGTGCGGTTGCCTGTATTATGATGGTTAGGTTTCTTGCTTTCCTCACCTGTTCCGGTACAAAATAATGTACTTACTGCCCAATTATTTCCAACAAACAGGCCTGCCAAGATAGCGAAGAGAATTAAGACACCGTAACTACGAGCAAATATCCAGATTACAAAACACGTCAAACCACAGGCGGCGCTCGCAATGGCTGTCATTCGGACCCTTCCCACGTGGTCACTCAGGAAGCCAACACTGGGGCGTCCAAAGGCCTGGGCAACATTCAACAGTGCTCCTACAAGCGCACCTTGTTGCTTAGAGAGACCAATGCTGGTTGCATAAGACGGCAGAGAGAACGATAAAACCACGTAGCCTATAATGTTGAATATTGCCCAAATTGACAAAGCCCAAAAGTCAAGGCTTTTTAAAAGCCGGTAATCGAAAGTCTTTTGCACAGTTCCTATCTGCCGGTGCCGATCCTTAATGAAAAAAGAGCAGGTGATATTAACAGTAAAGGCGATAATGGCGAGGATTCGGTACGCCCATGGCAAAGATATGTTATGAATCATAGCATTAACAGCCAGATTGTACACAAATCCACCGGTGCCAGCTCCTGAAGATGCGAGGCCCGCTGCCAGCGAGCGTCTCTTGGTGAACCATTGAGGTACGACACCGACCGTGCCGAGGAACAGGAATCCCATACCCCATCCTGAGCAGAGACCTTGACTAAGGAATAGCTGCCATATGGTTTTTGAAAAGGAAGCACCAACGAGTGCAAGGGCCTCGAGAAAGGATCCAATGAACAATGCTGTCCGAGTACCATAGACGCGCGTGGTATATGTTACGAAAGGAGATATCAATAAGGCTTGGGATATGGAGAGCCCACTGACCAATGCATACTCAATGTAAGTGGCACCGGGAAAGTAACTTGATGTTAGATAGTAAGAAAGAAACACTCCGTATGACTGTATTGTGGTTAGAAAACCAGCGGAAAGGGATATAGACGCGTTTGCTCACGCCGTTAATGCCAAACGTGTGCATGTTTATCAAGAAAACACAAGCAACGCAGAGCCAGCTATACTTGCTATCCTGATCAGGTTCCTCTTCGCTGGTCGAGTCCGGTAGGCTGGATAAAACTACAGCCGGCTGAGCGACCTTTTCATCAGGACGCTGATGCCCCGACATATTTGTTCATTCCAAACAGTATGAATAAGACGTAAGGTTTCTCCCCGTTCAAGAGCGGCTTTTTTCCCGGAACCCTAAGCCAGGTCGGGAGCTCGAAGCGAAAAGTAAAAGACAAAGTGGTGCCAGCGATGCGGGGAAGTCATCCTATTACTTACCTCTAGTACGTTATTGTACGTAATTATCAAGCCTCTGTCAGTAATCAGGCTAGCGGTAGTCTCGGCTATCTTTAGGCTTTAGCCCATGAACTACGCCTCCGTAACGAAGGCTAAGAATTATTGACACGGCTCCCGTCAGCGCCATCGGTATAATCCTTGTCTAGCCGGCCCGGTAGTTCTCACCAAAAGGCATGCTGTGCCAGTGAATTATACCCCGAGGCGGCCCCAGAACAGCATTCACTTGACACATGGACTCATGCTTGCCGCAGCTTGACCACTTATCGCCGTTCTGCATGGACCGGGGCCCCTTCCCCCTGTACCGCCACCGTTTGTCAGGATCTAACGGCTGAAGATTCCCAAAATGAACTTCATCCTGTTCATGCTGTATTGCATTCTTTTGCCTTTTACCTCATAGGCATCATCATGGCCGTCAATCTCAAGGACAACCAGCAAGCAGAAATATTGCAGGTCACAATTGCTCTATCCATCGTCGCGGATATAGCTATTGTGCTCCGGCTTATTTCACGGAAACTGAAGGGTAGCTATGCTTTGGATGACATTCTGGCTGTCATTGGGTTGGTGAGTTTCCTCTCCCTGTTCGCCTTTTCTACCTTCGAGCAAGCCTCTGATATTGTAACTTTGCAGGTTATTTCGTGGGGATGTCTTGGCTTGGGGATTTACAGTATAGAGCCCGATTTAAGAGGAGAGGAGGGATATTTGCTAACATGAATCAGTGGTGAAAATTGGTGTTGGAAAGCACACGCAGCTCTCCTCTCCGAAAGATCAAGAAAATTTCTTCAAGGTTCGGAGAGCTATGAAAAACCCAATCCCTAGGAAATTACCATCTGACCCATCCCAAGGCTCTCATGGCATACGAGATCGTTTACTTTGCAACCCTTTCGGCGACCAAGCTCTCCATTTTAACTTTCTACACACGCCTGTTCCCAACACGGTCGTTTAAGATAGCTGTCAAGATCATGACAGCTGTTGTGATTTCCTGGTTCATTGCGACTACGCTGGTTTCTATTTTCTCTTGCAAACCCGTGCGAGCCTTTTGGACTCACGAGCCCGGGTCAACTTGCATTGTTTCCGAACACTTTTATATCGCCAACGCCGTTCCCAACATTATCACCGATGCCATTATCCTGGCTCTTCCGATTCACATGGTCTGGAAACTACACACGTCAAAGTGGGAAAGGGTTGCCCTGACATTCATTTTCCTCCTCGGAAGCTTGTACGTTCTTGAAAATTTCAGGCTAAGTTTACTCGTACTGACTAAACCAGTGTCGTCGTCGCCAGTATTATTCGTCTATCACAGCTCCATCAGGTCGCCAGTGCCGACTTTATGTGTGAGTATTTTTCTCCTGTTGGGGTTCATGTTCACATAAGTCACGAAAACGATCTCTAACAAATATTAATAGGGGGATTCAACAACACGGTCATCTGGTCATCGGTCGAGCCATCGGTCGCCGTCATCAGTTCCTGTCTCCCCACCATGCGTCCAGTCGCCGAGTTCATTCTACCCCGTCAATGGTTATCCCGAAGTCGAAGCTACAAAGGATCTTCCCAGCTACGAAGCTATACACACGGAACGGCTGAGTTTGTGCCCAAGTCCTCTCAAGTGGACGAAATAGATCGCATGGATCGCATGGATGCCGAAAACCGCAGGCTAAACAGCTACTGGACTGCTGACACGTACAGCAGCAATGCTGTACCACTCAACGCAGTCGGAAAGTCGCGCTACAATTCCACTACCAAAGGCCCTTCAGCGGATTCACAAGATATCCACGTGGAAACCAACATAAACGTTTCTGCCTCGTCAATTGTATGATCTATGATTCGGCATGATTTATTTGCCACTGTGTACGTGCTGGATTACTGCATATGTATAGTAAACTTTATTCTATAGGGGAAAATTTTGCCAACCCCTTGTCTTTCTTTTTACATTTAACCCTACACAAAAGTAGGCATGCGTGTGTAAAATTTTTTATGGTATCTAGCGCTTCTTTCGCGTTTGCTGACGATACCATATTGTAAGCAATCTATGGAGACCTTCCCCAGTTCTGAGCTACATCCCTTCCCTTTTTCTGTTATTATGCAGGAGGCAGGAAATACATGCGGGTTCTTCAGACAAAGAGAGTTTCCATACTAGGCTTAAAGTCTCTGAAGACCATCCACTCACCTGTCAATGTTCAAGCCGTGTGATTATTTAATTCTCCGGATTCGGTAAGAATTCCTCGTGCAGTTGAAGACACGGCTTATCTGCTACGCTGAAGCATGCTAGATACATTTACCAAACAGGGCTAAAATAATAATCATCTACTTGCACGCTAGAGCAGACTTGTATCCTAGTAGCGGTATTACAAAGAGGCCGTTTTGGCCCCAATAAGCAGCAAGTTTAATACATGTATCATTGCTAACGTATCATGTACGTAAATGGGTCCCAGTATCTGTTGCCAAGATCATCAACCCGATAGCAATTAGTAGTACTTCAAGTCATGAAGAAAATTACGGAAAATGCAAATTTAGAGGGGGGTAGCGGGGGGTAAATTGAGCATGATGATTTGCCTTCTTTTCAAAAGTAGTCGGCCTGATCGTCGTCATTTGTCTTTGCGCACCTGCACGCTGGCCCATGCTTTCCAGACACTACGCTCCTACATGTACCACTGCTTTTTCCCATTTATATCATCACCATTTCTGCTATCTAGAGAAGCTTGAACAAGATCCATTCGCTTTTATATTCCTACCCCGGCGGGCCTACTTACAATGTCTCAACAACGGATTGTGCAATTAGCAGCTACAATATCCGAAAATGTCGCAAAGATCGACAGCTATCTGAAAGCGAATGGCTTTGCAGACATATCGTTTGATATCGATACCCCATTCGAGAGCAAATATCCTGAAGAAATAAGTGCGCTGAGAACTGCGGTTCTCGACGCCAACACAGAGCTCAGTGATTTGCTCCTAGGTCCCAAGGAGATTTTCGTTGAATATCAGGTACGCACGGTGTTGGTTTCTTTTCCCGGCACCAAAGTAGAGGGGTTCAAGCTATACATACTAAGAAGGGTTACGAATATCTAGTACAATTACTTCGTCTGCATGCGAGCCCTGTATCAGTACAAAATCCCCAACGCTTTCCCCGTGGGACAAGAAGCCACATTTGCCGAAATCGCGAGTAAAACCAATTGTGGTGAGGTGGTCGTTCGTCGCATATTGCGCTATGCAATTACGAATCGCATATTCAAAGAGGTTCGGAAAGGCGTCGTTGCTCATACAGCAACTTCGAAGGCCTTAGTGGAAGATGAGAAATTCCGAGACTACGTTGGCATGAGGTGCGAGGAAATGTGGCAAGCCGAATTAAACGTGAGTTTGGTTTTACTTAATTGTGCTGTTATGATCAATCTGACGAACTCTACATAGACAATCCCTGCGATGTTGAAATGGCCGGATTCGCAAGACCCAGCAGAGACAGTGAGTTGTTATTTTGTAGTCTAGTTTATGAACTCCTTCAGTTACTCACTGATCGTCTTTTTTCCCCAGGGATTTTCTTTGGCAAACAACAGCTCGGACACAATGTATCGTATCATGGGTCAAGACCCGGCTCGCGCACAGCGCTTTTCCAATGCAATGGCATTCCGTCTTACCGGCCCTAGTTTACAGCTGAAATATCTGGTCGAAGGTGGACCATGGCAGTCCCTCCCTTCTGGAGGAACTGTGATCGATATCGGAGGATCCCACGGCCATGCAATGGTCGCTATTGCTGAAAAGTTTCCCTCCCTCAAGTTTATTGTCCAAGATCTGCCCGCAACAATCGCAGCTCGTCGGCCAATCCCTGAGAAGTACAACGAGTATATTTCCTTTGTGGAGCATGATTTCTTTACTCCACAGCCCATCAAGAATGCCGATGTCTACCTCTTCCGGTGGATTTTCCACAACTGGGCTGACATCCATTGCATTCGCATCTTAAAGAATTTAGTACCTGCTCTTGGGCCCAACTCCAAGGTTGTTGTAAGCGAGATATGTTTGCCAGAGCCAAATACCATGGACGCCAGGCAAGAGAGGAAACTCCGGTTCGTCCCAAAATTTCTTTAGTCCCCCTGTCTAGGTCCGATCTCGTCGCTGACTATTTATCTTAGGGCCATGGACGTGGCTATGATGACACTCCAGAATGCCCAGGAGCGTGACAAGGACGAGTGGATCAGTCTCTTCAAGCGTGCCGACGAGAGGTTCAGCTTCGCTGGAGTAACACAACCTGAGGGCTCTGACCTTGCTGTTATTGTGTTTACTTGGAACGAGACTGAAAATTAGATGTGGCAAAGGCATTGATGTCGTTTACTTTTGCGACCAGAATTTTACGAATAAACGAATCGACATGATTTTGAATCAATGGCATAGTTTCTCTATCCATAGATCATCAGCACACTACATAGTCGTTGAACAATATTTCGAATAAATTCGAAATACTTACCACAGCCAGCGTCCAACGAAACTACGGTGGAACCCAAGACTTTAGAACGACGAGATTCAATCGCTACAGAATGATGTAGACCTCTAGTGGCTTTTTCCAAACTTATACATTAGTCGGCTACGTATCATCCAGATAAACCTATCGCAAAGTGTAGCTAAGCTCTGTGTTGGCAATTGACTTATTACTGATTCATTCCTCTTTATTTCATAAAACATATGCTCCTAGATCTTGTCACTTATTCTCAAGCGAGTGAAATATCTGATTGATTTATTGAACACTGACACCACCAGCGGCACTACATACACGTTCTAGTCGCTGCATCAAGATTAAGCAGCTTTGATCTGCTGTTCTTCAAGTGGCCAATTCTCAACGACAACAGGCTCCCCAGTCAGCTCAAATTCCACCACAACTGATCGATCCACGTTCAAGGCCAATTCATATTTCCCCGGGTAAACTAGCTTACTACCACTCTCATCCACGCGGGCAATCGCGCCAATAGGTATCGGAATGCTTAACTCGGCAGAATGTCCTGGGTCAATGGTAGGTAATCTATCAAATCCCACAAGCCACTTATTTGGATATGGCGCTGGACCGGCGTTACTTGTGCGCGCAAACAGCATAGCTGAGTATGGAGAGGCAACTTTGCCGACATTTTTGACCGTCCCGTTGAAGCTCGTGAAGGGGGCCAGCTCGCTATATGTGTAACCCGGGTGTGGAGCGGCAAATATATCCGCAATCTTCAAAGAAGTATTCTTTGCAGTCGATGGAAGAGATTCGCTGAAGGTGGTATAGTATAAACCATGTCCAAACTCGTAGACAGGCTTGCCAGTATACCACAAATATGTCTGCCCCGGGTTTGAATCCCCGTCGGGCCGGAGGTTCAGGTTTGTTGCTGGCAGGCTAGTGGCATACTCTGCTGGATACTGCGTGGTAACGAGACGACCAGCCGGTGCACGTTTGCCTGACAAAATATCAAAGATCGCAGTTCCACCGGACTGACCGGGATATCCACCCCAGACAAGAGCATTGACATTCTTGTTGTTCTTCAGCGAGGACGAATCGACCTGACCACCACCCATCTGCAAGACAACCAAGGGCTTCCCAACTTCAGCAAGCTTGGCAACCAGGTCCAGCTGGTTTCCGGGCCAGGTAACATTCAGACGGTCAACGCCCTCAGCCTCAATAGTATTGTCTATACCGCCCAGGTAGATCACGACATCGGACTTTTTAGCAGCACTAATGGCTTTGGCAAATCCGGCTGTGGAGTTGCTGGTTATATTGGTACCAAACACATAGCTAACCTCGTATCCCGCCTTGGTCGCAGCCTCCAGTGGGGTGATGAGGTACGGGGGGTTACCATAGTAATTTCCCTGCAATTGAGTCGTTGCGTTTGCCCAAGGTCCAATAAGAGCAACTTTTTTGACCTTCTTTGACAGGGGCAAGACACCATCATTCTTCAGCACAGTGATTCCCTCCACAGCTGCTTCATAAGCGACATCCCATGCATCACTTTCGACAACGTCAGACCAACCCAGTTGGCGATACTCGCTCGAGTTGCCATCAAAGTAGCCCAGGCGAACCAGGTTTGCGTACAAGCGGATCACAGATCTCTCAATTTCGCCACGAGTAACTGATCCATCAATGAAGGATTGGTTCAGGTGCCAGGGAAATGTTTCACCACAGTCGATATCTGTACCAGCTCGAAGAGAGTCGGCTGCAGCTTGAGATTGATTCGCCGCATAACCATGCGGGTTGAACACGTTATAAACAGCGTCGCAATCTGACGAAACATAGCCGTACTCGGGGAAATCCCAGCTATCTCTTAGCAAGGTCTGGAGGAAGAAGCTATTCGCACAGCTGGGGACTCCATTAACGGAATTGTATGAGCACATGAAACTTCCAGATTTTGCGTAACGAGATGAAGCCAGAAACTGGGGAGTATAGTACTCGGACAGGTCCTGTTGGGTAATCTCGGCGTCAAAGCCCAGGCGAGAGTGATCTTCCCAGTTCTCCAAGTCATACCCAGCAAAATGTTTGGCAGTTGCGACTATTTTTAGGTGATCTGGATCGACGCCGCCTTGTAAACCGGTGATGTACTCGTACGCGTACGCTGACGAAAGGAAAAAGGCGTCCTCGCCAGGAGTTTCCTGGCCACGACCCCAGATTGGACTCCGAAAGCCGTTGATGTTTGGAGCATAGCTGTCTAGCCCGTAGCGGCCCGCGTTGTTAAATGCACGTGCTTGAGTGGCGATTATCGATGCTATTTGATGTATCAACGTGCGATTGAGGGCTGCCATGGACAAGATAGGCATGGGGAAGGAAGTTGCCCATGTCCATTCGTCTCCAGACTCAGCAAAGTTGGCCCTATCAAGACCGTGCAATGCTTCGTTCCAGACCTGGTATGGAGGAAGACCAAGTCGAGGAACGCCAGGTGCAGTGTTTTGCGTGTTGTTAATCAGCTCTTCGAGTGTGAAGAGCGAAATGAGGGCTTCAGCACGCTCGACATAGTTTGCCGATGTGTTACAAACAAGATTGGTCTTCAATGGCCCATTGTCACAGTCGGGGAAGGATAAATCAATGGTGGCCACCGTCAGAGGATAGAGATCTGGCTGGGACTGCGAAGAATAGTTTGCATAGCTCTGATTGTTTTGCGCCAATACAGCACTGGGCAGTAGAGTCGCCAATGCGGTGACGATTACTGCTTGGATGACCATACTAGCTGGTTGGGTTTTCGATGTTGACTTGGGCCAGTCTACACCACGGAGCAACAGGAAACGAGGGTTAATTTATATTCCCTCGCATGGACGCGGTTGCTGTGCATGCTTGTCTATAGTCTCCGCAGGTAATTCATGAATTACCCCACAGTTCTCCAAGGGCTTACTTCCCCATCTTTCAGGCCGTATACAATAGACACTCATTTAGCCTGAAGTCGTCCGCAGGAGATTGCGGGCTGACATGACTCGGATTGCGCAGACGAGAGCCAATGTTTATTTGACTAATTAAGAGCTAAACATAAAAGCGTCAGCCTCAGAAATGATAAATACCCATAAGTGATAGTCATGGCCTTGTTTCTAAATGCCAAGGGCAGACTGACTGGTTTTGCCGCGGTGTATCGGGAGTACATGCCCCGACACCATACCCAACCAACCGGAGACAAAATTATTATGCTCAACAATGGTTGTGGCGCTGAAAGCCATTGTTTCTGTTTCTATATACTTTGGTTTATAGCCAATAAATTTTCCGGCAAAAGTAGATATAGCATGTTCAATAATAATACAATAATCCCCCGTCAAGACTCGGAGATGCGCCGAACAATGGATAAATAGATGCATAGGCTAAATGATGCTTCGCTTTTAATCTACATTAAGATTAGTTAAATTAGCTGACATTCCGTGCGTTTATTAGCCTAAGCAGATATTCATAATGGGTGATAGTCAATGTTAGCATCACCTAGTTGCATCAATTGATGTCATTATAGTGCACATCAACAAATCAATTGATCAATTCTGGTGGCGTTGACCGCCCTGATGTCGAATATGCAAACTCCATCTACCAGGGTGTATATATTTATTACATGTATATATACGTATCTTCTGGCAACACTTGAGATGTCATTTCAAAGAATATCTACATCAATTGATATCAATTGATCAATTATGACTGGTAGGTCTACCGCAGGAAAACCTATCACCAATTACAATCGTATACGACATCTGGAGTATAATAAAAATATCCGCGAATGAACAATGTCATATTTTTATTTCGACATGTAAACATTTGAATGTAAACATGGTGCATATCGTCATAAAGTATAATCAAGTCTATTACCAGTTGATAGCATCGTATGTAGGCCACCGACAACCATTATTTCCCCTCCGAAAATGAAGCCAAAATGAATGCATAGTCCGAATTTCCCGCTGTAGCCGACGTCTCAAAAAAGAAAAGAGAAAAACCTTTGATAACCCCAAAACCAATCAAACGTGTGTGTGTATATATATGCAAGTGTGACGTCCATTCCCTTAGAAAAAAAAGCAAAACAAAAACAGAAAGACTGGAGAAAAGTCGTTTCGGTATCATTAAAATGCAGTTTCTGCACGATTTAAAAAAAAAAAGAACACATATCAGGCTAAACTTGATGCGATGCGACTCCAGCTTCGGATTTTAGGCCCAGTCCAGAAGAGAAGCCATGGTATCGGGGCGAGTGCGATGGAGATGAAACCCAGCAAGCTGGTCGCCCATTTTGGGGTGAGATTGTTGTACACTGTTTTAAGAAGTCAGTTTGAGATTTCAAGGTGGTTAGTTTGTCAAGATGAAACTCACTTTGGACCATGAATAATGGAAAGGCCATGGCGAACATGTACCGGGTGAATCCGTTAGCAGCCAGCGCCGAGGCACCGTAACGAGGCCCATAGCAATCCACTAAGTATATCGCTGCAGACGTGAAAACACACAGGTTCCCCCAGTTGAAGGGTATGAGAGCGATGGTCGGGCTGGCCCAGGAAATGTCGGAGCGAGCGGTCCAAGCGAACCAGAACAGGCTGATGATGATACAAAAACCGCCAAACATAGCCGGGTATAGACGGTGCTCTGGCGGAATCCGCTTCACGCCCTGCGCGGTGAGCTCTCTGTGCTTTTTCTGGTATATGAACTTATCCATTAAAAGGCTGGTGGTGGTGGCTAAGCCCAGGCCGATGGCCAAAGACAGAAAGACGAGGCCGGATTTGTGAGGGTTGAAGCCGTAGATCTCGGAATAGACGACCTGCAACGAAGCGAAGAATCCGTAGAGGACGGCGAAATTGAACCCGATGTATAGACTCAAAAAGGTGACGATGGGTTCGGTCGTCAGGAGAATCAAGGGTCGTACCACGGTATCTGCCATCCACCCTCGCAGGCTACCCAGTGTCGGCGCTTTGTGATCGGATACGCAGAGGCCGCGTCTTTGGGCGCGTTGTTTCAAGACAGCTGTTTTGTATGTCTCCTGCATTCCGAGCGAGAAGACAATGGTCACAGCGGTGGCAATCAGGCCTACCCATTCCAACCATCGCCAGGATTTGTGTTCGATCACGAAGCCGCCAATCACCGGTGCTATATTCACCCAATAATTAGCATTTGTGACCGTCGACTTGAAACCCAAAGGAAGAAAAAAGACCACCTACCTATACAAGGGCCGAGGAAGGGAGAAACCAGGAAGCCCGACGTGGCGCGTCCCATTTTACTGGGCAGATACATATCGGTGATTGAGCCGCCGCCAATGCTCAGACAGGGACTGCAAAAGAGCCCGGCGAAAAAGCGACAGACCAGAATGCTGGCCATATTCTTCGACACGGCGCATCCGATGATGAAGAGCCCGCCCAGCGGGAGACTCCAGCGATATACAGGCAGCCGACCGTATTGTTCGCTTACTGGACTGCCAATGACAGGACCGAGGGAAAGACCGACGCAAAAGAGCGAGACTCCGAGTAGTGAAACCGTTTCTGAGACGTTGTATTCCTTTGCGGCCGGGACTGCGCCGCTCGCCCATGCGGAGGACAGATAGGTTCTGGTGAGACAAGAATATGGTTAGCTACAACTCGAACAACTTGTTCTTGTTCCCACGATATTTCTGGTACATGGGCGCGAGAGAGATTGACTGCGACGTACGTGGTAAAAGCGCATAGTGAGATGCAAACTAAATGGTAGATTTTCTTTGAGGAGCCCCAATTCCTCGGGTTATCTGGATCTTCTGGCGAGTCCCAATCGAGTTCGGACAACAAAAGCGGAACATTGGTGTGAAGAGGCTGGTCGCTTCTCTTCTCGATGTCGGCGTCGACGTCGATGGTCGATGGTTTCTGCTCCAGCTCCAGCTCCATCCCCAGCTGGTCGTCGCTCACGGCGTGATCCATCGAGACGGGTTCTGTGCTGCTCCCTCTTCACCAAGGGTCGACAGCGATGCCAATTGACTGGCTGGCAGTCCGGTCAAGGAGCGGAAAGGGACGTCGAGTAAAGGAAGGGAAGGGCGTAGTAGGGCGGTTGACCGGAAAGACCTCGGACGGAGGGGCGCTAGAGACAAGAGAGAGAGAGAGAACAAAGAGTCAAAACTAGGCCAAGCAAGGCCAGCCACGGTGGTGAGTGAACACAAGGAACGTAGGTGTGGTTATACTGCTGATGGGCCGTCCACTCTATGGACAAGCCATGGCGATCATCCGAACGAACATCCACCACAAGAAGATATGCAGCAATGCGGGGTTGCTGGTGCAAGGCGGCGGAGAACAGGCAGGTTGTCTTTTCACTGGTGGTTTGTGCCTGGAAGCAGACGCATTCTAATTATTATTATCGGGTTTGGATGTTTGGTGGATGAAGTACGTTGAAGCTTGATTGCGCTGGGCCGAAAGAAAAGGGATAACAGCCCCCCACCTGGGGCCCATTATTGGTTTGGTCCCTTTCCCAATTTTAATTCTTCGTCGTATCCTTGGATCCGTAGTATTACACTGAATGAAACGAGCAGTGATGGAGGTCCCATACCCGATTCGAGGCGGTGGAGAGGGCGATCCAATAGCGTCTGGGTTTGCCACCGTTATTCCTCGATAAATAGTAATCATCAATTACGGGCAGGGATGCGATAATATGGCCTGAAAACCAATCACCGACTGGCTTATTTCTTCTGTGCTGCAAAGAATGCTGGAAAAACCAACATTGAACCATCTCCACTCGTTCTTGGCCCGCGCTATGGCGATCCCCGGGTCCCAAAAAAGAGCAACAATAATGCAGGATCCGTTATTATTATTGTGTGTTATTGAACCTCGATTGATTGCTTATTGCTATTATTGCTATTGGCAGGCCTTTGTGCGGTGCTAGCGGGCATCCTGTTGTCGATTTGGCTGTCACCCAAGCCTCCACGGCCCCCCTTTCTGCTCCTTCAGCTAATCTATCGGTCGCACCGCTTTTTTTGTTCTTATTATTTTCCTTTTCTTTGTACTGACGACGCACTATTCTGTCGCAATGTCGCAGTGAGTGGAGTCCGTGTTATCTACGGATAGTTGAACCGGAAGTCAAGCATACGGAATACATTTCCAACCAGCACGAGACAACAATGTATCAATAACACCCCCTAATTATTAATAAGAATGGTAATTCCCTCCACACCCCGGGATTCCACCGGAGTTGTCCAGCGGATTTCCTCGGCAAAAGCCGGCATCTTGGTCCATCATTATTATCAAATTATGACTGTTTGACTTTTGTGGCTTCTTTGGGCCTGGCAAAACAGCAAGGGCTCGGACTCCAGGCCACCTGCAGGCTGACTCCACTGCTGCGGAGTAGTATTAATAAGAATACCGAGTAACTACGTAGCAAGGACTGGATAATGATGCTACTCTGCACTATGTGCTGTCCTCTGGGATAGAATACTCTCCATATTATTACGGACGTACCCCCGAGAGTATCCCGTGCGGCTATGCAGTGCCATTGCCTAGAATGGCAGTCAGTCCTCTGCGACGCCAGAGATGTCAGAATGCAGAAATGATAATCGGCAACACTGTAAATAATGAAACAAAAGAAGAAAAGAGAATCTGGGATGGATCTTTCGGCTCGGCTCGGCGGGGCACTGCTCGTAGATTTCAACCTTGCAACTCTACTTCTAGACTGGAGCAAAAGACTCAGTGCTAATTCCTAGTTAGTATGTACAAAGGGCAGATGATCTACTCGTTGCTTGGCGATATGTAAATGCTGCATGCAGTGCACTGTCCAAGTCCCAAATCCGCAGCTGCGGGTATGCTGCATGCTGTCTTTATTTGGAAATATGTGGCGTTCACTAGCTGGCATGGCCACATTTGCCTGAGGCCGGGAACCAATATTGAACAATTCTGTCGACATGCATCAACGAATATGTTTGCAAGACAACAAGGATAACTAATCGTGCAGGGGTCGAGATTGACGGTCGCATTTCGATCGGATCCTTGGTAAGCGTGTAATGAGCAATTGATTCGGTCGGCTCGAGCCGCTGGGAATGTTACAAGTGCTTCCTGAATTAGGAAGCTGGATTGATTGTTACTTTGCATGTGACATCAGAGTAATGTGCTACATGTATTATTCAAACACGAGTTGTTGTGTATTCATGGTATCAATTAACATAGAGGTATCGCAAAGTGAACATGAATATCAATGAGCGTTCAATCATTGTAAAAAGCAGGTTCAAAGTTTCAAAGCTAAATATAAAACTATATAGTTAATGTCAGTCAACTAGTAACACTAAACATCTAACAACTAATATGTTCAATGTTGTGTACCTATGGTGTTTAAACATATTGATGTCTGAACCGGTTTATATATTAATTACAAAATTAAAAATTGCACCCATTCAAATGTTTGATTGTTCAATGTTGTATTTGTGTTACGTTAACTACATCAATTGATGTGGTGACTGGGACTATGCTATGGAATATAATAATTGACTGATGTAATATATATATTAATATAGCTCGACATTGACTCGAAATATCAAATTTGAAGAGTGAATCAATTGATGACAGGAAAACTTTGCACATTCAAGTATACAAGACATGAGTTTCATCCGGCATTACATAGCAAAAACAATAAACAACTACTAGCCCAACATACTACTTTCTGTCTGTCATAGCCTAGGGCTCGGTATAGACGTTAAATATGATTAAATAATAATAATAATAATAACATACTACTTTGTCGGTTCGACGCGCTCCGTTGTGACTTCGGTGAACATGTTGTTACCCACCTGGCGAACAATCTCCTCGTCATCTGCATCGGAATGATTCAACTTGCGCAGCGCATATCCCCGCAGGCCAGGAACGCGGGACATCAGCTGCAAGGCAGGCTTTTGCAAGGGGAAAAATCCATGGCGTTCTTGATACAGCATGCACGAGACAGTCACCATGATGAAGACCCAGTACAAGTTGTAGCTGAGGACCGAGCCATAAGTTGCAGAATTCTGCCAGCCTAGAATGGCATTGAAGACGTCCCATCCATTGTCTATTTCTGGGTTGCAACAGTTTACATGCCACACAGATTCAAAAATGTTGTACGACCCCGGACCGTCCCCGGCCTCAGCAACGTCGGAGCCAACCTTGTTGCCAAACGTGTTGAATTCCAGGCTCCAGACGGATTTGGAGAACATGCCAGCGGCAATGAGGTACAGCACACAGGTAGACGCGATAAGAAACAGCTGAATGGACATGGCGTTTCCACCACGGTAGATGAGCCATCCGACCAAGCCGCCGGCTATGATTCCCGTAATGACTGGGAGGGGAAACGCGGTAGCAGGATAACCCAGGGACACGCCGCCGATGAAGACGACGGCCTCGAGCCCCTCTCGAAGACAAGTGATGAAGGGCAGCAGGAACATGGAATAGCGACGGGCCCAATTGCCGAGAATAAAGGACTTTTTCTCCTTATGCTCGGCCAGTGCCCTGGCGATCTTGACCTGCCACTTTGCCTGGGTCTTGTTGATACGTAGCAGGGTGAGGCCCATGATGGTGATGATGATGGCGGCAATTAGGTAGAAGATACCTTCCCATAGGTCCTCCGACTTGGACCAGATATCGTGGCCGAGGCCGTAGAAGACGCCGATGAAGGCGCCGCCGAGAACCAGGCATATCCCAATGCCTGCCGCAGAGCCGACCCAGACTTGCCGTCTCAGCTGCTTGTATATATCTTGATCCTGGCCGGGCTGGCCGAGGCATTTCTTGAGGAAGGAGAGCAGCACGGAAACGATGATGACTGCCTCCAAGCACTCGCGGAAAGTGATGAAGAAGACCTGCACGGCGAAGACGCTAACCATGATGGGCGACTAGAGTGCGAATATCAATTGACGATGTTGATGATGGTTTGTTTATTATTCGGCCAAGCTGAGTTTTGCCGGAGTGTATGTCATGAGCAGAAACCAGCGACAGCGACAGTGGCAGTGACAGGGAAGGGTTGCAATTATTGCAATTAATAATGATGACTAGTATTTATTTTTCTTTGCCCTGGCCAGCGACGCGTCCGGTGCTTTGATCGAAGAAAAATTTTTCATCGGCGTCCCGGAGGGTTCGACGTTGTAGTGGAACGACCTGGCTAAAATCACGCACTGCGTTGTCTTATCAGATCATCAGGACCCATTTGACGTACCGCGATTGGCTGGCGCTCGGGCCGTCGCCGAGGTCGCGGCTTAACGCAGCCAATCAGCGTCTTATCTGATTTAAATAAGCTTGTGAGTGTCCCACTCTAATCAAACTCAACCAATAAAAGCGCGCACGTGGTGGGGCCGAGCCGGGATCTGATAACGAGTCCTCGTGACTTTTTGGCTTTTGTTTTTCTCTTCGTCGTATTCCTGTCTTCATCGTCGCCGTCGCCTTTGCTTTCGCTTCATCTGCATCTCTGTATTGCTGTTTTCGCTGTGTCGTGCCGAGCCAGCCACAGGTGATCCCCGGCAATGGCTGTTTCGCGCTCGCTTTCTCTCTTGCTGCTGGCCGTCCTCGGCCTGGCCCAGCTGTGTCGTGCAAAGACTGTCACCTACGACTTCAACGTCACTTGGGTGACTGCCAACCCCGATGGACTGGCTGAGCGCAAAGTCGTTGGTATTAATGGCCAATGGCCGCTGCCCGTGATCGAAGTCGACAAGGGAGACCAGCTGGTCGTCAACATGCACAATGCGCTTGACCGCAGCGCCACCATTCACTTCCATGGCATGTTTCAAAATGGCACCAATGGCATGGATGGTGCTGCAATGGTCACCCAGTGTCCGGTGCCGCCTGGCTCTGACTTCACCTACAACTTCACGGTCAATCAGAACGGGACGTACTGGTACCACTGCCATACCGACTTCTGCTACCCGGACGGATACCGGCAGGCCCTGATTGTGCATGACGCCGAGTCCCCCTTTGTCAATGACTATGACGAGGAGATGACCCTTACCATGAGCGATTGGTATCATGAGATGACCGAGGATATCTCACCTCAGTTCCTCTCGGTCTACAATCCCACTGGGGCTGAGCCAATCCCCAATGCCTTCCTGTTCAACGACACTCTGAACTCCAGCTTGCCCGTGAAACCAAACACGACATACCTGCTGCGTCTGATTAATATCGGCGCCTTTGTAGCCCAGTATTTCTATATTGAGGATCACACCTTCCGCATTGTCGAGATCGACGGTGTCTATACCGAGCCTGTCGAGGCTGACACCCTCTATATCGCTGTCGCGCAACGGTACTCGATTCTGGTGACAACCAAAAACACAACCGACAAAAACTACCCAATTGTCACCGTGGCCGATTCGGTCCTGCTGGACACCATCACACCTGACCTGAAACTGAACCAGACCAACTGGCTTGAATACAATGCCGATGTAGACCATCCACAAGCCCAAATGACTGTTGATGTCGCCTCTGATCTTGTACCTTTTGACGACATCACTCTTGTGCCTACAGATGGCATGCCTCTGTTACCCGAGCCCGACTTAGATATCCAAGTCACCGTCCAGATGTTGAACCTAGACAATGGGGACGGCTATGCATTCCTCGACAACATCTCCTTCACTTCTCCCAAGGTGCCTTCTCTCTATACCGTCTTTTCAGTTGGCGATCTGGCTACCAACCAAGCCGTATATGGTGAATTCACTCATCCCATGATTCTTGAACACAATCAAGTAGTACAGATTGTACTCAACAACAACGACACCGGCTCTCATCCATTTCACCTTCACGGACACAACTTCCAGCTTGTTGACCGCCAGCCTCCATATGGGGAGCATTTTTACGACTATGCGGATGGTGACCCTGTCCCATATGATCCAAATAACCATACCGCCTTCCCGGCCACACCGGCTCGCCGAGATACCTTTGTTGCTCCTCCACAGGGCTATTTTGTCATCCGCTTCGTGGCCGATAACCCAGGCGTATGGATCTTTCACTGCCACATTGATTGGCATTTATCACAAGGACTGGCTATGATCATGGTCGAAGCACCGACTAAAATCCAAGGCGCCAACCAAGAGGCCGTCCCTCAGCAGCATTACGATGTATGCGCGGCCGCTGGCATTCCTTATCAGGGTAATGCTGCAGCCAACACGGAAGACTACCTTGACTTGAGCGGACAAAACGAGCAGCCTGGCTGGTTGCCGGCTGGCTTCACGTCCAGGGGCATTGTTGCAATGGTTTTCTCATGCATCAGTGCGGTTCTTGGAATGGCCTTTATCGTGGTTTACGGTCTTTCTGATATGAAGTTCAAACCCACCACGAACGACTCGCAGGCTACAGGGTCATCCGCACCTGCTGCAACAGAAAGTTCTAGCGAGACCGCCCAGGCTTATAGGGACTAGAGTTTTTCATACGACGGATGTTATTTAAAAAAAAACTGCTATGCTTGCGAGTAATCTATATACGTATGTAATGTAGGATGAGGTTATGTTTGCTATGATACCAACAGTTTAATGCGACAAACGTGTCCCTGTGATAGGCATTTCTGGCCTTGAAAGAAAACCATTTCGTCTATAGAGTTGTTTGGCCATTGGTCTTTATTTGATTCACCTTGTTTTATAATGTTCAATTTACACAACCACCTCATAATGCCGGGCATAGATCCGAGTAGGTATTAACCGGTCGTATCTTGATCATACATGTACATGTGACTGCTTCACGGCAACACACTAGTCGAACTGCCAAAGTTGGATGTATTGTGTTTTTTATGTCTCATATCAACATTGAAGTAGCCAAGGATAACTCTACCGGAATCAAGCGGGAAAAAAGCAAGTGCCATAACCTCGTCTCGATGCAAGTAAATTGATAGTATATTGGATGCCGATCAATTTACAAATGGCCAATGATCGCATGCCACATAAAACCACGAGGCTGTTTACCTAGCACCATTTGTGCCGCCATTGAGCCATGCGGCCTTCCTGTTATTGCCTAGAGTCATGTAGCCGTATGCACTGTGAGGTAGTGAAAACATCAAAGCCCATTCGCTTTCATTCGGCGGATGCCCTATTCCTGCGGGCATCAGGTTAGACCCCGCAGTTGCCAGAGAAAACCGGTCACCAGCTCACATTGATTATTTTCCCCCGCTCCCCTCCTTGCAAGGTTTATTGACTTTTTTTTTTCCAACTTTGCTGCTGGATCAGCCTTTGTGAAGGGCCCTTGCGAATACATCGCACCGGATATCTCGGGTTTACCAGAGATAATTTGAACAACACATGATTACGCAACAGAGCCAGGGTACTCTTTCTTGATATTCATGGTTACATCCATCTACAGAGGAGGAGAGGAAAAAAATTACCCAATCCCGGTTAGAGAGGCTAGAATAAAGCTCATAACAGTAAGCACTGTAAATATAGCAACCCACGTTGTGGCGGGGTACGTCAGACCGTTGCGCTTACTGTCGCCGTACATCTCACTGCACGAGATACCTTGCATTGCTTCTCACCGCATCGATTTCAGTATGGTTGAATAGGTTTGTCCTGCAGGTACTGGCTCTGTTTCAAAGATGATCGATTTCATTAACGATGGAGAAGTAGAAGATCAACACTCGATTCTATCTCGTATATTATTGAGGGATGGCTTTTGCGAAATGTAACCTAGACCAACTTGCCTTATAGACTGGTTGGCTGTTTCAAAGCTAGTCGCGGTCGTAAACAAGTTGTCGATGTCACTGCCTTGTTCAATCATTCCTTGTCAGCACCGGAAATGTACGAGCAGCACGGACAAAACTAAAAGGGTCCAATGGCATCATGCGCATTTATTATTGTTTGTTGTAGCGATCGACCTTCATGAACGAGTTGACAGTAGTAGTATTGGCTTTCTAGATGGCCCACGTGTCTGAGCCCATCGTACTATGACATGTCGCTTCCGGCCTTGCTGAAGGCCGCCTATTTTTCTAACCAGTATTGATATCCACAATTCAATCTACTACGTAATGGGCTATATCAACTGCAGCCGCCCCAATATATTAATTTAGGAGTCCACAGCACTGGTCATCTGACATTTGATATGCAAGCCTCAAGGGTGTATTCTGATCGGTAATGTGGTGAGACCCTGTGGCGGTGGATTTCCATGCCAACGAACAAAGACTGACCAGCTGAGTAGTTCGCAGCCCAAGTAAGTGGTAACGGAGTGTAAGGTTTCAAGTGTCGGTGGGATGGGCCGAGGCGTATATACTAACCAAGCAATTAATGTTTTATTTGCCCCTCTTTTGGCACCTTCCAATGGCGGGGTTTCGTTTTCCTTCTGCTTTTGCTTTGGCCATCTAATCTATACGACTAACCGAACTTTGAATAATAAACAGCCATATGCCCTTTTCCACGTCCCCATGCCAAATCCTCCCTCCATTGACAAAATAACAAAATTAGGTGTACTTCGTCCGCCGTACTCATGATGAGATAATTATTATTAGTCAGGTTCTTCAGGAAATTGTGCAGTTCAAAACAGACACTAAAAAAGGCGGACTAAAATCTGACTGCATTGCCAATTCGTTCGGAGATGCATAACAGCAAAAACGTCGCTGATTGGTTTTGGCGGAATAATTCCTCCGGGGGTTTTTTTTGTAGCTAAACCCACGTTTTCGGCTAATAATACCTTACTAATTATACGAGTAGTACTAGCAGCTTCGTATCTTGGAGGGAGTCTTTCTTGGAGCTGAAATGCTGAATGTGGCAAAAGTATGGCGCCATGAAGCGCGGGGGGCACAAACCTAAACAAGAACTTCAAAATTTGACACGTCTTCTAATTGATGACAAACGAGTCTTTCGCATTTGTTTCTCTGGGGTCTAACTACGTACATGTACGGAGTAACCGACCCGGGAAGAGGCTATCCCGAGCTGTTGATCGATGTCTGAAAGAATAATAGCGAGACATAAAGGTGGATACCTGCAAGGGTAACAAAAGAAAAAGAAAAGAAAAAGAAAGTCAAATCGAGATATCTTGAATCGGCCCCGATCGCAATAATTGTTGCAGTTAGATGCGACGGGCTGCATTCGAATGGGTGCTGCTTTAGCCTCCTCGCATAAAAGTGGCTGAGGAATGCCAGCATTCTTGGCGCTGGAGAACGAAAAAGAAAAGAAGAAAAAAAAGAAAAAAAGTTAATAATAATAATGCATGTCGGTCGATCTAGACAGTCGTTATGGATCCAATCGAATAGGGCTATTCGCTGCACAAAGACTACATCGTTCGATGTAAAGTTCAATAGTTTCACTGTTGCAGCTATCAATCGATGTATGGAGTATAATCCGGACATCAAATTACAAGCCGCGCGCCAATGATTCGATGGAACAGTAAATGTATTTGGCAGCGTTGCAGCCTATCCGTAATGTTTTCCGTAACGAGGCTTTTGGTCAAAGAAAGTCTATGAATAATACGTACTTGCTCGCGGACTTGCGGCGCTGTGGCGGTATGCAAGGTGGTGTCATAAAAAAATGCTGGCTGCCCATGTGATCGCCAGTAAAGATTACAGTAGCACAGATCGCTCGAGGTGCGGCAAATTGTTTGCTGCACAGTGCAGATCTACCTGCACGTCGAGCTGTAGTCGGTCATCGCTTTTCGGGTACGAGGCCTATACCGAGTATGTATGAAGCATGGTGCAGCTGAGCAGGCCATACAAGGACAGTGACATGAGTCTATGCATCTCGCCCCCGGTGGCAATCAAGATGGATGAATCTCGGGGTTACCAAAGACTTGGCTACGCAGGTAGGTAAAAATAAACTGTATTATTATAGAACAAGGAGATGAAAATAAGTCCATTCACTATACGGAGTATCAATCGTAGTATTATTATTACCAGTGACGGTACTGACATAAACTCGCTCTTCTTCGATCTACTTTACCCATTGCTACAGCCCGTTGAAAAGAATGATGTGGAATGGCAAAAATCGACGTGACCTATCGCTAGCAGTGGTTTTTTTATTCTTTTTCTAAAAGACCTTATCTCAAGATAAACAAATAATCATTGGCCCGGACCACCGCTCCTCGGGAATTCCCTTTGTTTCCTTGATTCCTATTAAACTTTTCCCCTCTCGCCCTTTGTTCTTTGGCGCGGTAGCCCCGGACGGTACATGTATTAATGTAATAATACTACTCGGAATCGCATCGTGTTATTTAATTGGAATCCTCCGTGCACCAGCCACCAATAATAATAATGATGATTAATATGGTGAACCCTCGACGATTTTCTCGCTTTGCTTCCTTGTTCAATCTGGCTGCATGGGGCGGGTCACTGACTGGCGGACACGATGGAGTCGAGCCATAGTTGATTATTGGACGAAACAAGACGTCGGGACCGGCCGGAACACGCGGACCGAGTGCAGTACAAGAAGCAGATGGAAGATTCGACAGTACTGCGGTTGAAGCGCAGAAGGGTTGTACGTAGGTCGTAGATACCAGGCCGCAAGGGACATGCTCTCCGGATGTTGGCGGCCACGCACGACTCAGGGTTGAATGAATGTACTAAACCCCTAGATACGGACCTATCACCAGAGGCCCGTGTCTGTGGTACTCTAAGGGCCCCATCAAGGCGACTAATAATACTCTCCTAAGGCGCTAGTTTGGTGGTGGGACTCGGTTCTCCTGGCTCGGACATACTCCTACGGAGTACTAACTACGTACAGCAATAATTACACATTCTTCCAGCCGCCGGTGGACAGAAGAAGCGCTTCCTGGCGAGTGAGCAGCCAGAGAATTCTGATTTCTCCACCGGCCGCAAGAGGCCGCTTTGCCACTAAAAATAATTGTCTAACACGTGTTTCCAGCTTGCCAGAATCAAGGGAAAAGGCGCTGCCGACCGCCCAACCAGCGCCGACGCTGGCCCTCCCTCTACGAGCCCTGCCCGTGCGACTCAAAAGGTTTACGCTGCAAGCCAGGGCGTTGCATCGGCCCCAGGCGAATGGCTGGAGGGTTGGTTGTCCGGCCTGATTGGCGTTCCGGACCCGATCGCCCGTTCGCAGACGTTAAACAATGCTAATTCTCGCGTGAGAAAACTGGAGCAGGCCAGCCCCGATGGCAAAAAATAGAAGGGCAAGGAAAAAAAGCAACAAAGGAATGGCAAAAGAAAAGTCTGAGGACAAAAAAAGGCGGCCTGGTTATGGATCGAGAGGCTTACCGGCGGCGGATGCTGATTATTGATGTTCCTTTCATTATTATTAGAAGAATTATAAGTTGCTCCTGTGATGACTAGATAAATCCTGAGCTTGGACGCTATCCTCATCTTCCTCTTCTCCTTCCGAGTCCTGTTACTATTAAGTGGGCAGCACGGAGCCTGGTTCTTATAACTTGGCAGCCCCCGCCCTCTTTTCTCCTGTCTAGATTCTCTGATCCTTCGCTCTCCTTGGCTCGCCTCGCAATGCCACTGCAGCTGTCTCTGGCTGGGCTCTTAGTACGGACTCTGTAGGTACGCTGGGCAATAATCCGATAGTAATAACCAAGAAGGAGGGACAAAGCGAAGACGAAGAAGAAAAAAAACATCCCGGTCACGAACCGACCAACGCCGAGCCAACCCAAACTTACTCCACTTCGATCTCCCTGTGTTCTTGGACCTACTTAGTACTGAGTCCCCTGGCTTATTAAACCAAGCAGGCCGACATTGGGCTAATCCAATTCCGAGATTTCTCACGTTTTTCTGGAATTCCATCCGTCATCCACCCGCCCCGTCGACGCAGTCAACTTGTCTCGTTGCGTGTCAATTGGGATTGTCGCAATCGTTCGCAAACAGTCTATTATCGGCCATGGAGGCAGAACGGACAGGCTTCCACACGATCGAGGAACCCCATCCGACGAAGCTGGTCGAAGGAGGGGTGCGTATAGTTGATACTTGCGGAATTGCGCCTGACTGAACTGACTGACTGACTGACATCTGGTATATAGAGGCTCAGTGAAAAAGACGTCACCGTCGACGACCTGCGCCGCGCAGTGCCGGACTACTGCTTCTCGCCCAATCTCTTCTTGTCGTTTTATTATCTAGCCCGCGATCTCTGCTACAGCGCAGCCCTCACGGCAGCCCTATACCAATTACTACACACGCCCGCCGTCGTCGAATCTACCTGGTTGTACTACACCGTCGTCAATGTCTACGGATTCTGTCAGGGTGTTGTCTGGACAGGGCTGTGGGTGATCGCTCACGACTGCGGTCACAGCGGTTTTTCGCGCTGGAGCGCTCTCAACGATACCATCGGCTTCGTCCTGCATTCGTGGCTCCTCGCACCCTATTTCTCGTGGAAGTCGACCCATCGGCGCCATCACATCTATGCGAACCACATCGAAAAGGACCTCAACTATGTCCCGCCACGGCGGAGCCAGTACGCTGAGAAGATCCACGCCGCCGTCGAGACCCTTGATGAAGTCGGCCAGGACGCCCCCGTCGTGCTCTTCCTGCGCATAATCCTGCAACAAACAATCGGCTGGAACTGGTACATCCTCACCAACATAACCTGCCCACCTTCGGCCGTTCCCAAGAAGAACATGTCCGCTTGGCGACACAGCCATTTTGATCCTTGGGGAGCCCTGTTCTACTCCTCCGAGTGGCCCGCCATCATCATGTCCGACTTGGGTTGCCTCGCTACCATCAGTATTCTGTGCTACCTCTGTCGGGCATTCGGCTCATTCGAGACCTTGTTTTGGTTTTATATTGTTCCATGGACTTGGGTGAATCACTGGATAGGTGTGTTTTCTCTTAACCCTACATAACCCACTGACAGTCACTAATCTTTCAATAGTCATGATCACCTACCTCCACCATACCCATCCATCCGTGCCCAAATATACCTCTGAATCCTGGACTTTTCTCCGGGGCGCCACGGCCACCATTGACCGCGACTTCAGTTTCATCGGCACTCACTTCTTCCACCATATTTCCAGCGACCATGTCACCCACCACCTGTTTTCGCGTATCCCACACTACTACAGCCCCGTGGCCAGCAGGGCAATCATCCCGCTGCTTGGCAAGCACTATCACGGCCGCGGCGATTTCAATTACGACGCCCTGGCTGTCGCATTTGGCAAGTGTCAGTGGGTGGAAGGGGACAGTGAAAAGGACTCTACTTTTGGCCTGACAAGGGAGAAGTCGGATAAGAATGGGAAGGCGAACGAGGCTCTCTGGTATCGTCCCGGCCCTAGCCCGTCACCCGAGTTC
Source organism: Talaromyces rugulosus (assembly GCF_013368755.1). NCBI lineage: Eukaryota > Fungi > Ascomycota > Eurotiomycetes > Eurotiales > Trichocomaceae > Talaromyces > Talaromyces rugulosus. Next base: position 1,551,060 of record NC_049566.1, on the reverse strand, counting down.
AAGATGCGAGGGGCAAGGATTTTTTGACAGGCAAATGCATTCAAATTTGATGGGACAATACGAACGCGACGGGGGGATTGGAAGAATAGTGAATGAATGCGGTACTTGTCATTTTTTTCTCCCGTGCTACTTCTCCTTTCCATCTTCACCTGTTGTTTTTCTTTTTCGTTTTCTATCCCCTACGTAAATCTGTTTTCCCCATCTAATTTCGTTTCCTGACTTGTCTTAATTGTGTTCGCTGTGAAGGTGTTGAATGGTGTCTGGGAATATCGGACCGTTTGTGTTACGGCTTGTATATATGAATAAATGGTCCATAGATTTTTCTTTTTTATTTCTTTATTTGTTTTCTTCTTCTTCATGAAGTTGCAGAATGAAATTACGACGCCATGTTCGCAAATTGCATTAAACTCCTTGTCTCGCGACTCGTGTCGCTTGTATCACCAGATGGTTGCACCTGTAACATTAATGATCTCATATAGTAACAATGGCAGATACAGATTGATACTAACGGAAAGCTACACATGCAGACCATTAATTGACGGTTACTATGGTTATGTTTAGGATATGTATAGATCTGCTAATGTTGATTTCATTTTTAAGCCAATAATCTGGGATTGCATGTGATGTATTAATATTTAAGGTCTAACATCTAAATTTTGGAATCGTCATCAATATTGAAATCTGGTGGAACAAATAATAACGCATTCCTTCCCAAATGATTTTTTACCCGGGCTTCTTAAATGATGAGCACAGAGCATTCAATTGGGGTAAGGATCATGTATATAGAGTTAGACCACTGATGGTTATTAAAATAACATTTGAATATAGTTTTGACTACTGAGAGTGCCATAATGTTATTATATATTTTTCTATACATACACCAGCCAATTGACAAAATAGTTATCAATGAAATAGTGCATCTGGATGTCTGATGTGTGAAAGCTATCATTTGAATTTTACATGTATATCCTAGTTACTTATGAAAGACTATGACTTCACGTTTACATGTAATGAGTTCAGCATTGGCTGATGTTTTTGATAGGTGGGCATACATAGGTTTTTTAGTAAATAATGCAGGTACGTTCTAGTATACTACACATGTGGCTGTCTGATTCTATTTTATTGTTAAAATAGGTCATATAGCAAAGTCATGTTGAACATCTTTGTAAGTTTCTCTTTTCTAACTTGCCATTCTTGGGGTAATTGCTTCTCAGAAGCAAAGCAGAGACACTAGAAGTGATCTATTAAATTTTAATTATTTTATTTCACATTGTCGAAATGGCAGACATCTAAAATCTTCTTCTTCAGAATTTCTACTAGTCAAAATGGAATGATTCCAAGTCAAGCTTTTACATTGTTTTCGTTGCGGGTATATCGACACCTTCGGTTTCTGAATTGCGTAGTATTTTGGGGAGATTTTTTGATCAAGCACAGCTTACATAGATAAACTATCTAACGTAACACTTAATGGAGCCCTAAGAAAGTATACCGGCTCAAAATAGCTGTCAACAGCATTAATGACGTCAGTTTGCTGTTATTTAGTAAAACCGGGGACACTTGGGAGGCAATATATCCCTTTATCACTCACATCAAACATTCACCGACTCCTCTGGATTATAAATAATCACCATCGCCATCACCATCACCGTTGACTGTCGCTGGCGGTGTAGCCTATTGGGTATTTCCTAATCGGGACGTTTTCTCCACTGTCCCTTGGCGCCTTGGCATTCCGCCCCTTTCTGTCACAGCCCCCACGTCATGGGAGTATGTTTTTTTATTTTAAAAAAATCATCTATTATGAAGATCTGGTATAGGATTCCATTCCTTCCTGAGATCCTTTGCGTAGGTGACTTAAAGGAGGTTGCTAGTCGCCCTCATGAAATGTCATTACGCCTACCGAGTATGCCGCCACGTGGAACGGTGTGCGTAGTGCAATGAGGGCATGGTTCTTCCTTGAAGTTCCTTTGGTTGAGTTCCATGCATAGTAGTACTACACATCATTGCTTCTAGTAGAGTAGCTCCAGGCTTAGCCCGAAAGCCATCTTGGCGAATTTGCGTTGTGAATGTAGTGTACTTCGTGAACGGACCCAGATAGTGCACGTTGCAGCACTAATCGTTGGGCCATGTTCGCCACTAGTATATCACTGCTAACGATGGAACAAAAGAACCATAGGATTTACTGAATAAGGAAGTGAGATTTGATAATCATGAGGCCATAGAGGGGCCCTTCATTGTATGATGGGCGGCTCTTCTCCACAGGTCCTTATGGTTAAATCTTCGCGAGGCTCCTGATAGGTCACGACCTCCGAACTATTGCTCACTGCCTGTGTTAATATGTGATAGACACAATCCTGCGGAATAATACGAACTCTGATGTTGATCGCGGCAAGAAAAGATTGATAACCTTTTTCATCACGCCTGGAAGATGAAGTGGACCTAATTAGGAAATATGGGTTCCCGCCAGATCATAGGTTTGTTGCACTGTGTAAATAGCCTATTCAGTTTTCGAACATCTTTCCTTGTTCCTGACGCAGCAACTATAATAGTTGCAACGCAGTTGGACCTAGCCTTGATCGGTGGGGAGGCCTTAAAGGTTGGGTTGATACGCTAGTTGCAGAATGTGTGGAGAAATTTTTGCATTCTCTCAACATCATTTGCCCGATAAAGACAAGCCAGGTCAGCCACTGAAACGTGGTGGCCGCTTTTGCCGCTCTGTTTAACATCTTGAAAGTAAGATCTTAGATCCCAGGCGCGCTAATCTGCGACCTAGGGCGAAAATCACTGACTACTATGGATACTGAGAGGGCTGCAAACAGTCTTGATTTGCTGTTAGGCACCAAGCAGCCCATAGCTCTAGCTATTCGGAGTGTAGTTCAGGCATTACTTACCTTAGGCTTTGCAGGAAGCTATTAGTATATACTTAGTCCTTGAAATGCAACCAAAGGAAACGAGGGCTGCATGCGATGTAGTAGGTCGTCTAAACGCAGCGAGGGGCGAGTCATTGCAAGGCGTGACTAGGAGTGAACCGCTTTACCTGACTCCCAAACTATTAGTATTAAACCTACGACCTGCCTGCTACGCCATCCTCCCAGGTAGCTGACCTCGAGAACAAGTCACCTCCCACACACTCTCTTTGAACCCTCTTTTACTTCTTCCCTATAGATTCCCCCTGTCTTCTCAAACATGGCTGGTTTCGTTCAGGCTATTGGCGTTCTTTCCGGCCTTCTTGGTGTCGTCCAATTCGGAATCAATAACTTCCAAACAGAACCACCCCCAGGATCAACTATCAAGTTTGCTATCGGTCTCGATAGCCAGAGTGGCCTGAGTAACGCCGGGGGTGACTTGCCAGATGTGTAAGTGTGACTGTTGATTCGTTTTATCGAATAGCAAATGTGCCTATCGACACAGAAGTGCTGACTGAATCATTGCATGTAGTCGTATCTGGAATTTATACGGGGAGTACGTGGGCATGAAGGCCGATCCGGGCAAGGTGTCTGACGGAGACCTTGGTCAAGTGTACGTCTCGCACGAGAACCAAGGCGTATACTCATTGATGTCCGCCAACGACGACGCCATCTGTATTGCTTGGGCGTCTACCACATGGAGTGCCGAGCGTGGTGGAAACAAATACGCCGTATCGGGCGACTTTGGTCGCGAGTGTGGTGGAACCTGGTACCACAGCGGCATGTTCCCATATGACAACTCCCAATATCAACCCGATTGCTTCTGGATCGATTCCAACGGAGATCAACCAAACACTGGTTTCCAAGTCCGCTGGCCTTCTTTCGCGGGCGTCAAGTTCAATGAAAGCAACACGGACCCAAAGCAGTTCTGCAACAACATTGACTTTGGTCTTCGCACCGAGAAAGACCCAAACTCCATCAACTTCTGGACGAAGCGCGACTCTATTCCTGTGGCTCCACGGCGTGTTGCGTGGGCTGCCTCTCGTCTCGTTGTAAGCGACTCGGAGTCTCACTCAGCCAAGAAACTTTGCGAGTCATCCACCTCGATGGGCCCGGATTTTGTTCACACCGAGGAGGAGCTTTTCTGTGACATGGGAAGCAAGACTCTTTACCCTTTCTGCACTAGTACGAAGAGCAACTGCTTTGACTTGGATTCTCACACCCTGTATCCCAAGAACGGAAACACCGGGACGCAGCGTACTCGTGTCAGCGGTACCACCGAGTCGCCGTATACCGCTGTTGTCGACTGGAGGAAGAATGGTGAGGCATAAATGGTGAACTAAGGACCAGCCTATATGGCCTAGATAAAGACGAACAGGGAAGATGAAGTAAGGGATCAGTGGAATTCTTCACTGTTGGGACTGGCGTCCTCTTGAAATAGACATCTATTCACCATTTATGGAATTTTTTGTTTGGCTATCCATGTACATATTCCTATTACTTTGGAAATTGAATGAGCTGTGCTCTTTTACATTTCCCTAAGCCCCGACATGTTATGTGGTCAGTGTGTTAACTTTCAAATGGATACTTTCATAACTCGTTGTCATGGGCCTATATTGTTGGATCAACAAATTCCAGGCGTTTGGTTTACCTTATGGTAAACCCACCGTCAATCCTAATATCAGCACCATTGATCATGCCACTCGAATCCTAAATATTGAACTAAGTTAGAAAGAACACAAAAAGATGAGAACGAGAAGAGCAATGCTTGCCTGTGCAAGGAAGACCACGGCATCGGCGACTTCTTCAGGCCGAGCAAACTTTCCAGTCGGTATCGACTTCAAAAATGCTTCTCGCACCGAAGCCTCCCCCCAAGCCTTTTTCCCTAGTTCCGTCCAGGCCACAGTGGGCGAGACAGTGTTCGACGTAATGCCGCGATCGGCCCACTCAGATGCCATACTACGTGTGAGACCTAGAAGCGCTGCTTTGGATGCACAGTACGCCCCGTGCCGATGCAGCGCCGCGTGCGCCGCCTGTGAAGATATACTGATGATTCTTCCTGGAGGAGGTGGACTGGTGGACGATTGGGCCTTCTTGGACGCGGCAAAGTACAATCGTGCAAATGTCTGGGAGCAAAGCATCGGGCCAAGGACATTAGTTGTTAGGTGCTTCATGGTCTCTTCGGGCGGTGTTAGTTCCATGTCGCTCAACGATACGTAACCAGCGGTGTTGATTAGGATACTCGGAAACGCTCGCTCCGAAACGGCAGAAGAAGACGGGGCAACCGTCTCTTTTTCAATTGAGTCGAAGGCAGCCTGGACCGACTCCGGTGAGGTGATGTCGCACTCATATGTGCGGATCTTGTCGCTATTCGGTGTTCCTCCGTATCCTTTCTCCATCAATTCATCGTGACGCTTGGCTTCGAAAGGAGCATAAATAATGGCCAACTGAGCCCCGTTTTGCATTAACTTCTTGCCGGTTACGGAGCCCAGTCCTCCTGAATAAATAGAGGCCATTTGATTAAAACGATATTCGCCTCAGCACATGGATATACTTCGCCCTGCTTACCTAGACCTCCAGGGAGGATGGCTACCCTGCGGGCAAAGGCCATTGTGTTTACAGCACGAATTCGGACTCTTGTGTTGGACGACTAAAACTCAAGGAATTGCAGTAGAAATGGAGTTGTCGAGGACTGAATAGAAGGCAGAATGAAAACTCGACGTCTATATGGGTCTTTGCGTAAGCTAACTGGAAAAAGCGGAGATATACGTTTATGACACATCTGGCATCTGGACAGTAATCCATGGAGTTGGATATATGCGCAACTCATTTTACGTACGGAGTAAGCAAGGATCGTGTTTTTGCTGAGAGGGTTATGTCTAGTAGCAATTTCCTGCATACCTGGTGCTTGTATTGCGAACAGCGAATGCCATGACTTTTTTCCGGGCGGGCTTCTTTCCGAGGGAATATCACTACCTATACAAGATGATACAAGCTTTGTGCTGGAAGGTGGTTGTGACCACCAACATTAAAATAATGGTATTATGCTATCGAAATTTCATTTCAATTTCCCATCTTTCCCACTTTCTTTCTCCTTCTTGTACGAGGGACAATACGCCGACGCAAAACAAAACCCGCCCTTTTACCCCGCCATTTAGTCGGAGAACGGTTCAACGATAAAGCGTCCTAGCGAGGACTGCTATTTCTTTATGTTGGGTAGTTGGAGTTATAGTGAGCAATAGAATTGTTCGCACGACACACAGCTTAAAGGCACGAATACACATGATTTTATGCAATGTGATCCGGTCATCCTCCCGCGTCATGTTTTGCGAAGCTTGCAAGCACCAGTTGACCCAAGTCAACACGAAGACAACCCATTAATGAGTCGGAATTTATATTATACCATCCAAAGCATGTATCGCATATCAGCACACGCAACGAAGGCTTGCAAACAAGGCTTGAAGATAAAGACGATCTCTACTCGACGATTAGATCGCGACCAGTGTATCAGGTGCCGAAACGCCGTCGCCGGGGTCATGCGGTTATTGGCGCTGGACGAAATTGGCTCGCGTGGCCAGGTCAGGCACAGTAATTCATTGGCGTTGAGAGTGTCCTAGAAAAAAAGCTGCTTGCGCGGCCAAGGTGCGCCACGTCACGCCACATGCTACTCTCTCGCGATGGCCGAATATAGCCAGTTAGGCTTGTTTGGAAGCATCAAGCCCCGGCTGCTACCTGACAATCGCAAAATGACATCTGGGCTGCCATGGCGCTGCAGCCACCGTCGAAGTCGGCGGGTATTATTATTATTTTGCCGCACTTAATTCGGTCTTTTCGAGTCATACAAACATGTCATGCAGTACAGATACCAGTATAGGTGGATACCATGACCGACGATTTGGCTGCTTCGGAAATGCTTGTTTGCTGCTGGTCAAACCCTTGCAAATACGCATAGAGATTACAAAGGATACCCAGTTGACCAACGACTGGACAAGGCAAGTTTATTTTATTAAGGGATTTCGGCGCCTGTAAGCCGACGGACCTGCCGTTAGCGGCTTTGATCTTTTTATTTCCTGAATAGGAAATGCGTGGCTACTAGTGGTTTACAAAGGCCCATTGTCAGGGTCTTATTGTTCAGACTCAAAGCCCTAGGTCAAAGAGTAAGCACTAGTCTGGGCCATTCAGCAGCCGCGTAATTAGACGTCGATTATAGTCCATATTCCCACACCTCATCCAAGCCTCTCATGGTAAAACTGCAACCACAAAAGTATCTAGTCACTTGAGACTTGATGAGAGGCGTCACCGGTCAAAATACTAGGCACCCTCAAATAAGGTGGTGCTATTCAGTGATTTGCTAATGTAACGCTCCATCTTGAATACTTTCGAGTGCAGAAGATCCTGAAACGGCGTCGTCTGACCCTCCCCGCAGAGATATGCATTGTCCCCAAGAAACATAAATACCTTTGAGGGGCCCCCCTCCCTGCTCTTGCGTTTTAGTTTCATCCAACCTTACACCATTCCTTTGAAACCAACCTACTAGGTCCTTGACGGATCGATCCATTCCCTACACAACAACAATTATATTCAATGTAAATATTGACATTAGTCGAAATAACGAAAAACACAACACAATGCATTTCTCAAACTCCCTTGTTACTATCAGCCTCATGGCAGGCACTACCTTGGCTGCACCGCATATGCTTCAGTCGCGTGCCCCCGGTGGCGAGGTGGCAGTCTACTGGGGTCAAAACGGCGGTGGGACGATAGAAAACAATGACTTATCGACTTACTGTACCTCTAGTTCTGGAATTGACATCATTATCCTCTCATTTCTATACGAATATGGAAATGGAAACAATATTGCGTCTGGCACCATCGGTCAATCTTGCTACATCTCGCCCCAAGGGGAGCCCCAGGATTGTGACGCCCTTGCAACCGCGATTAGCACCTGTAAATCCAATGGTGTCAAAGTTATTTTGTCTCTTGGTGGAGCATCCGGCGCTTACTCACTCCAGTCGCAAAGCGAAGCAGAAACCATCGGCCAGAATCTCTGGGAAGCATACGGCAATACAGCAAATGGTAGCGTGCCACGTCCATTTGGAACAACCTTCGTTGATGGATGGGACTTTGATATCGAATCAAATAGCGGAAACGAGTACTATCAGTATATGATCTCAAAATTGCGATCAAACTTTGCCTCAGACTCTAGCAACACCTACTATATCACAGGCGCTCCGCAGTGCCCAATCCCGGAGCCGAATATGGAGGAAATTATTACCAACGCAACGTTTGACTATCTGTGGGTCCAGTTCTATAACAACCCTGGCTGTTCAAACCCGAACGAAATCAACTATGATGCCTGGGTCGACCTTGTCACCGGCGGTCCTTCGGCAGACGCCAAAATCTTCATCGGCGTCCCAGCGTCGACAACTGCTGCCACGGGGACGTCCAGCGGAGCAGGATATTATTTTGAGCCCAGCGCCCTAGCTACCCTCGTCAGCGAGCATGATACGAATGCACACTGGGGAGGTATAATGATGTGGAGCGCAGGCTTCTCGGATGCTAATGTGATCGACGGATGCACCTATGCGCAAGAAGCCAAGAGTATTCTGGACACAGGTTCACCGTGTTCTGGTACTGGGACAGGAACATCAACACCTTCGCCATCAGCAACTCCTACCTCGACATCGTCTCCTACAGCGACACCAACTACCTCTGCAACCCCCACTACCTCTTCAACGTCGACAACGGGAACCCCAGTGGCACAATGGGGCCAGGTTAGTTTTGAAAAGACCCTTCAGTTGTTTTTAGACATCTCTAACAGTTTATAGTGCGGAGGTCAAGGCTACTCAGGATCTACCACGTGCGCGTCACCTTATACCTGCGTGGAAGAAAGTTCTTGGTGGTCGTCTTGCCAGTAGATGCTCCACCCTTTCGTTGTTCTTTTCAAAGTCACTCGTTTCAAAATTATGAATGCGCGGGTCCATTCAACAAACAAGCTTCTCTCGTTATGACGTTCGTTTAAAGCTCCATGATATAAATGGAGAAATGTTTCTAGCTTTTCCAGTTAGTTCACATCTGGTTTATAGCACACGATTCATTAAATAGTTGTACATACTATCCATAAACCTAGTACATTATATTTGAAAATATTTGAGACAACTATATTCTCCCTGATTCCGAACAAGTCATGGTTGTGCTATCAGACATCGTAGATGGCAAAATGAGATTCACTGGCCCACCTGATAGGCATATTTAACGCCTTTTTACAACTTTCTCAGCCCTGTTTCCACACCTTCCAGCCCACCGGGAACAATTTCATATGGATGTCCTTCGAATTCCCCACGAGCCAACATCCTAGCAATCTACCTAAACATGACATATGCAAAGTCGATGTCTGCCGCAGTATTCTTTGCATCTTGGGGTTGCCTAGGCATACTGGGCTTGAATGCGCCAAAATGTGCCGAACCGACAAAACTATAGCTGATGTTGATATCAGCGGGGATTTTCGATTCGTCGTAATTTTCAGTGGATACTGTGCCTCCGGGAGACAAAATCTGGGAGATTGTGATCCAAGACCTGTTTTCACTGATAGCGTCAAGGGCGTGAAATACCGACATGTTTTAGAGGACAGTTTTAATGTAATATTTCATGCGCTCTGGCCCATTACGGTAATCGACAAACGCGTCTCCAAGCTTAGAATCCAGGAGTTTCTTAACATAGCATGTAGATTCCACCAATAGCGACTATGGGGTGAATATTAGAATGCCGAGCTAACTTCACAGCATAAGTCCTCAATGCAGACGAAGCCCCGTATATTATTAGCGGCATAAGCGGTGCATTTGGGCTCCTCTTCATCCACGGTGGTAGAAGACTCTGTCGGCGAAACAATGCCAGAATAGCGGCTAACGTTGTTAATGGAATTTTCGTCGCAGACTCGAAGTCTATGCCGTCTGGAATGAGTAACGTTGTCTCTGTTGGAGCGACAGCGTATTCGGCAGATGTTCCTCCAGGGGCCATCATAGGATGAGACGCTGCAACGCGGTCCCCAATTTTGAACTCGTTGCCCAGAGCGGCCATTTTTCCAAGCCCGTGTACGTAGCCTGCAATATCGTCGCCGCTATTAATCGACACCCCGGTCGCATAGAGATGTTTATAGTCTAAACGTTGTCAGTTGTGCCATTCATGACGCTTGTGGCACCATTCACTACACGAACCTTTGGGCTTACTACTTGCAACCATTACGCGTATGAGAATACCATTGTCTTGCGGCACGGGGAGATTCCCATCGCAAATTGCCGTTGTGAGAAAGGGCTTTGTGGAGAAAACAGGAACCTCTTTCATTGTTGAAAGAATTTATGACTATTATCTTCGAAATTGGGCCCACCATTGGGTTTATTGATCTGGCATTGTTATAGAGGCAATATAAAGTAAATAGGATAAGGAATATAGGTTATATTGGTTGAGAATAAACCGCTTGAGGCCTCGCACTTCTTAGGATAGGGCCTCAAGCTTATAAGCATCGCCTAGAAAGGTTAAGAAGTCGTCGAGGAGTAAGACACAAGGATAATGTGCAGCTAGTATTGAAATAAAAATATTCTGGCTCTTAACACAAAATATGAAGTGATACTTTGTTACAGAGTACACATCAGAGTCATCAGTTAAAATACAAAATGATGACAAGCAAATATAAAGTAGTAGCTTAAACGCATTTACAGTCACTATGCCGACTTAAAATTCGGAAGTGACAAGGCTGGGGTGATAGTTACTCTGACATTATACCAGCAGTATAAAAATATAAAAATGCATTAAAGCCTTCATGATCTGCTGACTCAAAACACTCAAAACTGTGTAAAAATAGAGTATGCTTTAAAGAATTCACGTTTTTTTTTTGTTGACGTCAAAGAAAATTGGTTTAAAGCATTCATGCTTGCTGACTAAAAGCAAAAATGATAGGGGGTGATGATAACCTGCAGCATTCACATGTTGCTGCAGGGGTGTTGGTTACTATAATAACGTAAAAACAAAAATGCTCAAACAACAAAAATAATAAGGATAATAAGAATAAAAATCACCCAGAAAACTTCAGTGCTATACTGTACATACAGATCATACAGATTACCCCCCTAAATATCCACGTAGGTTTAAGTTAGTCACATGGACAACACAACACATCCATTTTAAATCACGGAGGTACAGCCAGAAATGGAGCACCCGGTAGAGACTGGGGTCGAGAACATTCCAAAGCCTTGCGAACATCTGAAGCCATAACTTCAGTGAAACCGTCAGAATAGAACCTTGTATCGAATTTGCGATTTCTTGGGCATGCTTGCAACATAGAAAACGGAAAGAAAGAAAAAAGCAAAAGAATGAAAATCAACTCCTTGTCCTGTTCCAAGGGTTTTGGTAGTGTAGATCTTCAGCCAGCCTCAAAAACATGGGGCCTGTGCATGCAATCCTTCAGATATGGCATCCAATGAAAACCTCTACATATGTAGGCGAAAGAGAAATACCTTTCCATGACATGCACGTCTCGCCAATCATTGAACTCCACTACGGGAGAACAGATATTTTAAATCTGTGGGGAGTAACACTAAGAAATTTGATGTACACGACATTTCCTTGCATGGCACATACAGATTATCCGCGAAGAACGAGAATGAACAAGTGTCTTCATCATAAGGAGATGGCATGTTTGTGTTTGATTTATTTTTTTGGTTTGTACATCTCCCTCGCTGATGACTTGTCAGATAGTTATGGCGGGGCCGTAAGAAGAAAAGAAAGAGAGAGAAAGAAATCAAAAAGGGAAAAGGAAAAAAAATGTGAGGGGGGATGGAGCACTGCAGATGCATATGCACAAGCAGCAATTCCACAGCGGACATCAAGATTGCGGACAGGCACTCAAAATTTGGGCCAGGCTGGTTCGGAGTTATATAACGGCTAGTTACTCCGTATAACTTCTGGACACGATCAATTGGGTTCCTTAAAATCTCTCAATTGAAAGGCTCGTGGGAAGTCATATTCTTGAGGCGGTATCAAATCTCTCTTCCCATTTGCTTCTAATTTCGAAATAGAAACAAAAATGGCTTTCTTGTTTAGCCTCTTGAGGTTGTGTCTACTATATCTCATCTGTCATACAGTTGCCTGCGTTCCAGCAAATCAAAAAGATGACAAGCGATTGAGTCGGCGCATGCAACTCGATGCTCAGGATGTCCTTCCAAAGCGGCAATTGGAATGGGGACAAATCAATTTCATCCATACAACCGACCTCCATGGCTGGTATGAAGGCCATATGAAAGAGCGAAATTATCGTGCCGACTGGGGAGACTTTATCTCCTTTATACAGCATATGCGCGACAGAGCGAGGCAACTCAATGTCGATTTATTGGTTGTCGATATAGGTATGTTGATATCTCGCACTTGTTTTGTTTAAGAAACAAAAATTAACTCGAGACTTTGTTTTAAAAAAGGTGATTTACATGACGGGGCTGGGCTTAGCGATGTAACAAAACCCGATGGCCTGGCAACGGACGAACTGTTCAAAATGACCGATTTCGATCTCCTCACCGTTGGCAATCACGAACTCGTGGACGCGGGACTCCCAAATGCGACACACATGAACCTAGCGAAGCACTTTGGCGATAAATATATTACCAGTAATGTCTATGTTAACGACACGTCAATAAATGAGACCGATCCCGTTCCGATCGGCAGCCTATTCCATAAACTCACCACACCCAATGGACTCCGAATCATGGCGTTTGGAGTGCTTTTCGACATGAACCCACCTGCCAAAGACACTCAAATTCATCTAGCGAAAGATATGGTAAACGAGGACTGGTTCAAAAATGCAGTGGATCAGAGTGATATCGATCTGTTTGTTCTCATTGGACACAATCCGGCCAGATTGGACATAACAAATCATGACAATAACAGCACTCTAAAATTCATCACTGAAACAATCCAGAAGAGTCGCCCAGATATTCCAGTTCAGGTATTTTCTAGTCACTCGCACATTCGTGATTTTATGGTCTATAATGAAAATTCGACGGCTTTGCAATCGGGGAAATACGGCGATACTGTGGGATGGCTCGCCATGACCGGTATCAAGTCAAGCACATATAAGGGGGTCATGAATCCTGCCGGCGTTCCTAACCCGAGAAGACCTGCGAAGCCTGTCTCCAGTATGAGCATGAACGAAACATCTGAAACGGCTGACACGTCAAGCCTAAAGTACGCTCGTCGCTATCTTGATTTCAACCGTCAAACATTCCAATTCCACACAAATACATCTGGCGACGACACAGCATTCGATACCACCGACGGCCTTGGAGTCAGTAAGAAAATTACAGAACTTCGAACAAAATATCATCTCACTCAGTACTTTGGCTGCGCGCCAAGGTCGTACTGTATCTCATGCAGACCGCACGACGATGAAGGAAATATCTATAACCTCGTGAGAAAGGCGCTTGAGAAGATAGTAGTCTCTCCAACGGGAAACACTACCTCGCGGCTCATTTTCGCGAACCGGAACGGCATTCGATACGATTTAGCTCAGGGCCCCTTTATGCGTGATGACTCTTACATTGTTTGCCCATTCACCGATGGCTTTCGAGTGGTTCATAATGTTTCTTCTGAGCACGCTTCTAAGATTCTCGGCTCCCTCGACATAAAATGTCCTAGTGGTAAGGGCGAAATGACCTCTGAAAGTTTACCGGTAGACGACAAGGATGAGAATGGTTCTTGGGATGACCTATCAGGATCCACTGACCAGAAAGTGCTATCTCGCCGAGGAGTACAGGACCCAGTTGGCATGCTAACTCCTGGATATACAACAAGCGATGACTTCGGAACCGATGGTGACGACACTCAACACTCCACTATTCCTCACTACGAACCACCAGCATACGTCCAAGGTAATGTCACCATTCTTAGTGGTGCGGGTCAGGTGCCAGAGCATTATGACGTGGTGTATATCAAACACATGGAGCCAAAGGTGCTGGCTGCCCTCAAATGCTTGGACAAAACACAGGAATATAAAGTAGATGATTACACCGATGCAACAATCAATACAAATACCTTGCTGCAGCTGTATGCACAGAAGTACTGGAATCAGCCCTTGCAGAGCTGTGCTGTTGGGGGTGCGATTGGATGAAGGAACCATTAGCAACTGTTCAGCCAACATCTTATTTGTAATTTGACGGGGAAAAATCTGATGCTTGACAACAACATTGAAAATTTTAGTTCTCTTGTCATTAGAATTTTAGCTGTTTGGAATAGGGAGATAATCGGCCTTGGCAACTGCGCATTTACCCTTAAAAAGACTTGTATGAAGCAACCCTCCCTCTACACATATTTAGACACGAGACATTGTAGCTGTTTGCTGGAGGAGTTAACCAAGTTAATGAGTCAATTTATGGTGAAGGCAAATTATTAACTCTTCAACGCTATTTATCCTAGTAATACAAATGGGATTGTAGAAGGTAATATCTAGAAATTAGAAATAATGCTGGGTTGAGGAATTTTTGGTATATTCAAGGACCAGAAATTGCTAACAACAATTTTTAAAGGTGTAGCGGTGATGCTCAGCATTTGCGAAAGGTGGCAGGGTACTGTAAGCGACATCGGGTGCACGAGGAGAAGACCGCACAGAATACGAAAAGTAGGAGTTATAAGAGTATGAAAAGTTGTGGGCATGGTTACTTGACGACATCGATAGAGAGTATCGGTTTGATATATGAAAGTATGACAGGGAAAAATTCATTTTGCTACACATATACGCACATGGATGAGTCCCTCACCATATTACTTGGAATATTGAATTCATGGCAAAACCCTGGGAATGTTATAGGCAAACATAATCAAAGATACCAACAACCAATCCAAACCCCTAGCACAACCGTGGCCAACCCTTCAAGAATAAAGAGCCATCTCCATGATGCTAAATGGCCCACCCCGTTCATGCCCGATAGAATTCCCGCTGAAATCAGGCAAGAAAAAGCGTTGGAAAGTAGAATACCGCAGATTAGATGGGCCCTTAACACCGATCTCGCGATTAGTATACCAGCAGCTGAGATAGTAAATTGCACCAGGAAAGAAAGGAGTCCCCACAAATCCTAGGACGAATCGAACCATCAACAAGTCCGGAGTATTGTGGACTGCAGACGTACACCCACTCACAGTTGCCCACACTATGATACATGTTGGCTGATTTAAACGGCCAGTATTGTCGCAAACTTTCATGGGATCAATGCATTTCTCACCAGGTAGATAGACGGGCGGAGCTTTGTCATCAAAATTATAGCAGGTAGCTGCATGAGAATATATCCAGCAGAAAATATGGATATTGCTGTCTGATACTCTGCACCCTTCACGCCAGTGTCCTCTTGGAGACCATAAAGGCGAGCTTGTGTAATAGAATTGCGATCAAGGTAGTTGAAGGGGTAGATTAAAACAATTTAGAGGCAGAATTCGTATGTCAATTTTTCGTCGAAGTTGTCGCTCGATATCTTGACGAAACTCGGGCCCATAAGACATGTAAACATCCATCACATCAACTAGGGCGTGCTCCCCCTCACTATTTTCAACCCACGCATCTTCGTTATCGGCCTTTGTTTTTGATCTCTGGGGACGTCAGATTGAGACTCAGATTGAGACATTTTGAATCTCAATTATGTACAATTATGTACAAGGGATGGATAATTTGATTGAAGTCTTGCGCTTTTGATGGAAGTATTCATTTGCCATTGTATGATACTTATATTAGGAACCCTTAGTGCCGCAAGGTTCCCCGGACCCTCTCCACAGTCCAAGTGTATCGGGAATTTGCTGACAACCAATGAAGTGCGTACTGGTTAATTTTTGAGTGGTCATGGGACCCCGTTTTTTTATTTTTTTATTAATAAATTCACTAGTATTGTTGCATGGGCCAATACCATGTTAATTTGTGTAAAGAACAGAAACGAATGCCATTCATTTTCCAAACAGTCTCTCTGGGTTTTCAGCAAGCATCCTTTTCCACTGGACCTCAGATAACCAACTTTGAAGGGCCATGACCTCCTTTCCTATATCTTCCTGTTTCGATGCTAGTGAGACGTTAGAGGCTCGACTTGTGCTGTCCACATGGGGCCAATCACTACCCCAAAGCTAACTTTTGAATCATGGGTTTCATTTCATAGATGTCTTTGCTCCAGCGATAGAGGCAAGATATCTTGACGTAGAGCCTTCTCGCGTGTAATAGGTTGACAAAGGTTTCAAACTCCACGCTATTAATATCTGCCGGCGAAGCACAACCTATATAGTTGGCGATGATAGGAATCTGGGAAACTTCCAGGTCGTTAAGAATTAAATTTTTAAGTGAAGACTATATAGCTAGAGATAACTGTGCGGAGATGGCTTTAATCTTATTTCTAGGCAGGATATAAGCGTACGAACGCCTGGAACTACTTCTCTAGATTTATCGAGTTAGCGTCACTGTAAGAAGAAGCTATGAATATGGTAATACTATACTCTAAGATGCTATAACTTATTAATATTATTATTAGTGAGATTTGGCCAGCTCTTATCTAGATATATAATCCTATGAGTGAGTATATAATGGTACTCTGTCTGGATATAGTAAAGATGGTTCTTTAAGCTATGCTATCCATTCTTAATCGACGCCTAGACCAAGACAATTCTTTCTATTTGTGTTTCTTTTACCAGTAATTTCAGAGAAGTGGGCATTAGTGTGTATGGTCATGTAGTTTTGAATAGATAATGCACTGGATCGAGGCAATGCAGGTGGGTATCCTATGTTCCAGTAGAAAGATGCATTCTTTGATCTATATATAAAATTCGGTAATATAAAAAAATACTAGTACTTAGAGGAAATAATAGAGTCTAAATTTATACTTCTAGACACTCGCCTGTAGCGTGTTCTATAATAATTAAGTACCCCGGGAGAAGCTGTAACTTCCCTGGGCTTGCCACCGTCAGACATTTTCCTTCCGCTGAACACTCAACCTCCGTCCCTCACCACCCCGTCCGATAGCTTACTTTGCCCTGTCGTGCATTATCTACTGAAAAATGAGGCGGGGAGGTAACGTCGTGCGGACGAGTTCTCCATCTCAGCGTGGCCAGGCGTGTGAGCGGTGCTGGAAGCGGAAACAAAAGGTTCCCCGAGTCCCGAATGCTATGCGATATACCTTCACGCCTAACTGAATACAGTGTGGTAGACTCTTGCCGACATGCACGGCTTGCGTAGCAGTCAACGTGCAGTGCATTCCCCGGACATTTTCCACCGACCCAAATGCAAACAATGGTGGGGGTCTCATGCCGCCATTCCCAGGTGAGCGCGACAAGTGATCGCCATGGTCTTCAATTAACCCTTGATAGCTATATCGATACCTTGAAAAGGAAGCGAGATGAATTGGAAACTCGCTTACGGCACAAACGACAGCGGCTTGATGTTCCACCAGAGAGCAGTCACGTAGCAGACAAAGGTCGCAGGGTGAAGCTCTTGGAGCTGAAAACAATACTAGCGATCAGACAGTCCAAGCTGCGATGGGTGAAATTGGATTCTTGTCACATAGTGCTATGGCGGAGCCTCGTGATGAGAATAGCGGTTTGTCACAAGGACTGACAATAGGACGTAAGGTTCGGACAACTCTGGCCTTGTCCGGGGCTAATCCGGCACAATAATCCAGAGATCTTTACATTCAAGGGCTTTCAGTAATGGTGGACCTGTCCGCAACCCTCAAGAGGCAACTGGCCTTACCATTGGTGACTCGCTTTTTAGAAATAACAGGGGCCCAGTTTATGCATATCAAACCAAAAGAACTTTGGGATGACTTCGAGCTGGTATTTGAGAATATAGATAACCAAAGCTTCCATCCTTAACCAGCCAAGGTGTTCAATATCTATATCGCTGTGGCAGTTGGGGCATTACTTTCTCCTGAGTCAGGAAGCCTTCAGGGGCTTGCGAGTAGCCTACATGCCACAGCCATGAAGCTTTTCTCTGGAATACTAAACTCTGGAATCAGGATAGATATATTGCATTGCATGTTGTTATTGGTTTTTTATTCTATGTATAGTTCGCTAGGGGGGTCAACATGGCATCTTGCTAGATTAGCAGTGAAGAAAAGAAATAACTTTCGGGTTCCATAAGGATCCAGACGGTGCTGTCGAGATAACCCCGGAGGCTTTAAGAAGCCGACGCGATATTTTCTAGAGTCTTTACACCCTTGACAGGCATACTTCATTGCGTATTTCACCAGCATGCCCCTGCTAACAACCACGCAGAACAATTAGCACCACTACGGATCGACCCTTTAGTATCGAGGATGAGGACATAACAGTGCTAGTGAGAACCCTACTTTTTACGTGGTATCTACCTATACTTATATCCATCAAAAGGGCCCTGAAGACTATGCCAGTGGATCTTCAAACGCAGGATCCGAAATTGCCAGGCATATAATCACACATGCTAGACTCATGTCGAGCATTCGCGGAGGCCCTGAAAAGAGCTTTCTATTCCACTATAGAAATATCTCCTATTGGAAGGATTTTGCTGTAGGAAGTGAGGGCACCGCCCAATTTTCCTCTAAGAGACTTTCATGCCGGGCCATGGTTGAGATTTTCAAATCGAAAAGCTCTGCGACTGTCAACTCCAATATGACCCATAGCCCCACCGAGATCGAGAATGACCTTGTAAAGAGTTCTATGGAGTATATCCAAGAAGAATACCAACGCTCCGACTGTGGTGATTTCGTTGGGGGCTTTGTGGATGCGCATGACATTTTTGCTGCGGGGGTTGTGATTTTTTGTTGTGGCCCCAGATCTTCATCATCATTACGGGACAATGGTATTGTTTATAGATGCACAGCTCTGCTAACACTGCTTGGAGAGCGATTTGTTGGCCTCCGGGTGTTTCGTCGTGTGCTTTGGGCCTTGTCTGATGCGGTCTTGGGGAATCCTGTGAATGACACGATTCTCCAGGAAATTCCACCAATAATTCCTAGGGGAATAAGAGTGCTTATCTCCAAATTCATATGATTGAACAAGCTAATAACTGCCCATTATTTTTTCTCGGATGTATGGTTGGTTGTATTAGTAGGATGGCGGATAGATGCCGACGGCAAATTCCCGATGCATAGGAGGTGGATAAAATTAGCGTCCAAGTTTATATTATGATTATACCAGTAACTTTCCGATTGAGGTGGCACTGATCTTTGATCAATATTCATTTGATATCTAGTTGCAATACGTACATCATGGCCCCAGGGCTCGCCCACGACAACACTCAGGCATCCGCATCCGGCCCTTCCAAAACCAAACCGACAGTTTATATCCTCGACAAGTTCAACGAAAAAGCCCCTCGCCCATGCTAGGACAATATTCAATGGCATTCTTCCCGAGGACGAAGGATTCGCCGACTGGAAGAAGAATGCATCCGCACTGCTAATCCGCGGCTCGTACTTGACCGCCGAGGACATTGCTAGCTGCCCCAACCTCATCGCTATCGGCAAGCATGGTGTTGGGATTGATAAAATTGATCAAAAGGCATGTGGGGCAAGGGGTATCAGGATTTGCAACACCCCCGGTGCCAACGCTCGTGATGTCGCGGAACTCGTCCTTGCGCTCAGCGTGACAGTTGCTCGAGACATTCGATCCATTACGACACGCCAAATGACCAGGCCCATCCCAAAAGAGACCTGCAATGGTTTGACGCTTTATAAGAAGACTCTCGAAATCATTGGCATGGGAAATATCGGGCGCACTGTTGCGGAAATTTTCCGTGGCGCTTTCGATGCCAATGTCGTCGCTTATGATGTTTTTATGCCGGACGGTGCATGGCCTCACATCTCACATCGGAGCTTCAATGATATGGAAGAAGTTATCAAGAGGGCAGATGTTGTTTCTATTCATGTTCCGTTGACAGAGGAAACGCGTGACATGATATCGTACAAGGAGATTCGAATGATGAAACCCGATGCGATACTGATCAACGCTGCTCGAGGTGGAATTGTCAACAAAGCTGATCTCACTACGGCCTTGTCTGAGGGCCATCTATGGGGAGCTGGTCTGGACTGCCATGAACAAGAACCCCCACTCGTGAGAAGTATGGTGCGCTGTGGGATAATTTGAATGTCGTCAGCACGCCACATATTGGAGCCGCGACCACCCGGGCACAGACTGCGAGCGCTATGTACGGAGCTATGGCTGCGGTGAATAACTTGTATGAGTATTTGATAAGTCTTCAAATCTAGTCCAGGAATAACGGAATTCGAAGTCCCGTGCACAAATAGCACGAATAGAAACCTTTCTATGTTATGGATTTTAGAGCACACAATAAAACATTAAGAAATAAATATAGCCATTATTATAAAATAGTTTCTAGCCAGTTCTCCACCTTCAAGATGTACGGTACCCCAGCGTGGTATGTGAAAAGAAGAAGGGTTGAAGGATCTGTCGGATGTTAGTCGTTAGATATCACCATGTTGCTACTGTTTTAAATATGAGATAAGCAGGCCCTTTCCATCGGAATCAATACCCTTCTCCACAACTAGTCTTCTTAATGTCCCTGTAGTCCATGATAGCAGCAGTCTGTCATCATTTCTCCAGAATCTGTATTAACTATGCAGCTAGCCACTAGGCACGGCTACTACCAGTTGACTACTTTTTCTTGTGGTTTCTGATAAAGTTTAATTAACATTTGGCTGCAATTTTTACAACAGTGATGCCAACTGGAACACGTGGATATAAACTTTCTTGTTACATGCAACTGCATGATCCACAATTTAGATCAACATATTCTTCGCTTCTGATTTTCAGTCATGTCAACTCTGGTATTCAAAAAATTCTGTATGTTACATCGAAATCAATATAAGGATTCTAATGTCCAGAAAAGTAAGGCTGCTATTATGCGTGTGTAGTTTTCACCGGGTGCAGAAAACTGACAGTCAATGCTTCGAACGTTGTAGTCAATTAGAAAAATCAAAAGCAAGGGGGACTGAGCAACACTCACGGTGGCACGCAAGTTGAGGTAAAGGTGGCCAGGTAAAAAGAAAATAAGGACCCTCTCAATGTTAGGGTTACGCACCCTGGTGTTTTGGGCTCCGTGAGCGGCGTGACACTGAGCCGCACATCGCTTTTATGTAGAAAATACCGACAAATTCGATGTATCGGCCCAACTAAAATACTGCGCGGTGGCATGAAAGGAGTGTTAATGACGAATTTCAATCAGAGACCTTGAAGCGACAATGAAATGCGCATTGTATCGGTAAACTTCAAATCTGGCACTAGTTTTGAAGTTTACCGATACAATGCCTCCATTGTTCTCCCCTTGTTTTCTGTCATTGTTTACGACCCCCATGGCATGTGCAATTGACTTTTACGTTGTTTCTTGCCGGTAGAAAAAGCAGGAGAGAGCTATTTATATTGAGCTGGAACACCAACTTTGAAAGTACCGAATCTACCATTTTTCTTAACTATCACTCCATCAGTTGATTTACTCTTCATATTGCAACCAGAAAACATGTCGATCATATACAACCCGAACGCCCAGCACCAACCACCTCTTCCACCTCTGCCCATACAACTCAGGGTTGTGATCAACAACCCGCAATTTGGTGAGGTCCCGGAGCCATTAGTATATTTTTGGGCAATACAACCACTCCACCGTTGTGATACTACTATGGAGCAGACAGTGCCCTTTACACCATTTAATTATGACGGTTCCTCATTTAGGGTGGTACTAGAACGCCTGCTGTCAGGTCGCGACGATGGTGAGCTTCGCATCTTGAAGCGCTGGGACGAAAACTTTATAAAAACCGTTCCAGATGATGGCCACATTATCGCTCTGAGGAGCACCGGGGATGACGGAGAGCGATTAGCAATCAAAGTGGCGGGATTGTATAGGATCACAGTTTCTATACGCCTTACCTCCCGACTTCCTCAATTTAGTGATACGCTGGTTGAAGGGAGATATGAACTCAGGGTTAGGAGGCGAAGGCAATGGGATTAAACCACGGGCAACAACCCCCCAAGCGTGCTTTAACGAGGTCCCTAATAAAGTTGCATATCTTGAGTTATGTATGAAACTTAGAATGTTTTGCTCTAATGATGAATTGAAATGAGCTTGTTCTAAGGATTGACAGAAATTCCATGAAGTCACTATAGATAAATGAAAATAGTACCTAGTAAAACGTTCGTTGAAGGAAAATTTCAATCTTCTTCGCGAGTTCTATTTTCATGTGTCATTGCAGGTGATTCGTTGTCATTTGGGTTCAGAAACATCAAACATCAAAGGGTAGTGTCATATTTATCTTACCAACTATTGGTGTTTCATGGGTCGCTTTCTATCAGTGAAAATAGAATAATGATAGACTAATTAACCCAAGGTAGCATTAGAGGTCGATCCACTCCTTGCGGGGTTCTCTTGCGATCTCTTAAGGACTTTTAAGTCTGTAAAAAGCGGATAGCGCTCTCCTGATGATACCCAAAATCGCGAGGAAAACTGTGACTGGCACTGATTCCTCTGCCCTTGGTGTAGATCACCGGGCGATTGCAAGTTGTATCCACACCAGGAATACATTTACGAGGCCGATGCAACAATCGAAAGTCTCAATAAGGAGTAGACGGCGATACATGCGCGTTTTGCTTGTTATGTTTCGTTGGATATTAGCTCTACCCATCATCTTACACTGCTAGTTCAATGAACCTTTAATGATTGATTCTGAATGCTGGGCCGCATCCATACTGCGGTTGTTTACCTTGAATTGGGACACTGCAGAAGCTACCTGTTGTCTCTCATCTCGTAGGTTATTCTCGAGACACATAACGATGTATCGGCTCGTAGACTTGGTCCCAGCTGTTTCGGGCAAGATACGTAAAGACGGTAGAGTCACGTCTTGACATTTTCGAGACAGCCAGAGCTTCAGACATGAATAACAGACCGAAGCCTTGATGATCCGCCGTACGATTACTGGGGGACATGATTGGCCCTCGGACGTGACATCGCAACCGTAATAGAGGAGAGATAGGCGCACCGGACTGGCTTAGAGCACCAACAGTCCCACTATTCAATAATATTTCCAATACAATGCTGACCAACCGTTGTCAGTCAAGCCTAGGCATCCGGGTCCTTATCCGATCATTAATTCTGTCAGATTCCGGTGACATTGCGGTCCGGGGTATCAACGCTGCATGGGTAAGTCAAGCTGATGAATCAGTGATGATGAGTACTAGCTCTAACCCCAGATAATAGAGGGAACGCCGAGTTCTACGTATTTTCTTTTTATTAATGTTTGATACGCTCTGTTGTACGATGCTCTTTATTGCCCGTTCGTACTCCTTATGCACCTAACGGAATGCACTACGCTGTTGGGCTAGTTTGCTGATCAGGGCGGGCTTCATATTGCCCCTGCGTATGTCAAAATCTGGGGCCGTTTCATCTACTAATAAATCTCAATGGTTACCTGCTCAAAGTCGACATGTTTATGTGATCGTATTTTGTAAATATTGTTAGCGTTGCACAGCGACCCTATACATTCCATAGCCCATCCGGAGTTTTCAGCCAAAAACACTCATTATGCGACATAAAGAGCAGAAAATACCAAGCTTTGCCACGAAAGCCACATGGCCCATTCTCCCGGCTTTTAATATTATTACTAGTAGCCGGCGCTATGGATGGCCCCCGCCTGGCTGCGTTCCTGGTGTAACCATATCTGTCATCACGCATGCCGGCATTGGTCACTCTGCCTGTCGATCGTTTCGATCACGCTGATAACGCTGCTACCCTGCCACTGGCGAGGCACCTCGGACCAAGCACAGCAGACTGAGATCTCCACGTTCAAAGTCACAACTGGAGGTCACAGATCGATATACATCTTCACCGTGGTTCGCTGGTTCATGCTCGATTGTTTGGCCGGCGTCTAAGCCGGAAGTGCGCTAACCGAAGAATGTTGCATTCTTCTCAGAGAGCTCATATGATAGCCCTGTCCAGATGAATCGAGGAGGAATGACTTCCGTTCGACCCCCCTGCGAAACGCACCAGTCGGCCAATCAAGCTATTTTCTTAGCAACCATGACTGCTACGCCTTAGGGAGCTAGCTACCGTACCATGCACTTGGGGCAGCCACATCCCCACGATGTGTAGGAGTAACCAATGTCACAGGCGCAATGCAGCCGTTCATCGACGATGGAATGGACCCTGTGACTTCTGTCAGCCGTCTCAATTCGTGCATATATATGATCTTGATGATTCCCCGTAAAGCTAGTCTCGTTGTTGTTTTTTTTCTTCCAAATCAGCCAGCAACTCATCCAGGTCCTAGACGGATCGTTTCTCTCCTTGCAACACTTCGGTGAAAGTATTTCTTGTCCTTCCTTTATTATTGTAAATACCACTCCCTTTTATCATCCAAGATGCGTACCTTTACCGCACTTGCCGGACTAAGTCTGCTGGCCAGCTCTGCCCTCGCAAAACCCATCACCCTTGCGAGCCGCAACTCTTCTTCTACCGCCCAAAACGTTGTCTACTGGGGCCAGAACGGTGGTGGTACCATTGAGAACAATGACCTCGCTGCATACTGCAACTCAACTTCGGGCATTGATGTCCTTGTGATCGGTTTCTTGTACCAGTATGGCAACGGTAACGACGTCCCTGGAGGTCTCTTCGGACAGTCCTGCACCATCACCTCAGGCAAGGGCCAGAACTGCGACAGCTTGGCCGCGGCCATCCCAACCTGCCAGAAGGCTGGCATCAAGGTTGTCCTCTCCCTCGGCGGTGCTAGCGGCGGATACTCTCTGCAATCTACCGCAGAGGCCCAACAGATTGGCCAGTACTTGTGGGATTCATACGGCGGCGGTTCCGGAAACAGCACTTCCAGACCACTTGGCGACGTAGTTGTGGACGGCTTTGACTTTGACATTGAGAACCCCAACGGCGCTGAATACTACCCCGATATGATCTCGACTCTTCGCTCCAACTTCGCCAAGGACACCAGCAAGACATACTGGATTACCGGTGCCCCTCAATGCCCTATCCCTGAGCCCAACATGGGTGCCATTATCCAGAACGCCCAGTTCGACAAAATCTGGGTCCAGTTCTACAACAACAACAACTACACCCACCCTTGCGCTCTGGGTATCAACGGCGATGCTGCCTTTAACTGGGACGAGTGGAAGTCCTTCACCGCCAACAGCTCTTCCAAGGATGCTCAGATCTATGTTGGTGTCCCTGCATCCGAGCTAGGTGCCAATGGTACTCCCACTGGCTCTGTCTACTACGCCACTCCCTCTCAGCTTGCCACCATCGTTAGCTCCGTCAAAGATGATGAGCGCTTCGGCGGTGTGATGATGTGGAGTGCTGGTTTCTCTGACGCTAACGTCATCGACGGCTGCACCTACGCCCAACAGGTATCCAGCATTCTCAAGACTGGCTCGCCATGCTAAGTTACTGGGAAAAAATTACTTGTATTTAACTTGTTGCTATTTCATCATTAGACTGTACACACGGATGAGTTGATGAAGACAGTTAGACAATACTTCCTTGATGGATGGTCCTTTGTCGCTATTTTATGCCTTGCAGAATTGAATTTATCAATTGATGTTGGCAGACCTTTTTAATTTTCAAATAAGCCCATGAAACAGAAGGCCAATGTTATAGCTGTCCTTATACCAAGGTTTAGTATCTCTTAAAGAGTTTATAGACCGCTCTCTAGATAAATATGCCGTGCCTACAATGTCAAGAATCTATGTCAATGTGGCTGCGCTAATTCTGGAACTACTATATATAGAAAACGGTATGAAACCCACTGCAAAACACAACAAACAGTAAAGATATATATCTGACATCTGGAGCGATACATATGTAACCTTATTGATTTCTAGACCGAACATTGAAACGAAAATAAGACAAGTACAACTTCAAATGTTCGACTTAGGTTTTGAATAAACCAACATTGAACATCTTGAAAGAAGTATCCCTACAGCAATGGCCTCGAACCTTGGATATTGGATTATCTAGAGAAACATGGTTAAATATGTGTGCTGTGGAATTTTGCTACTATCAATTCAATTGAGCGCAACATTTATTGTGATCTTCGATGCCATCCATACCCGTGGAATTGATTCTTAAATGTGTGAATACAATGTGGTTTTCTACAATTTATCTACAAACCGCGTTCTAAATCTTCAATATATATACATGTAGTGGAAGCCACCCTCCTAGAAGAGACGTCTGCTACCAACTAACATGGTTACCACATGTGCAGACAACGGGGCGATGAGTAAATAGCGAGACTAGAAACTACGGATGGGATATTCGATAAATGTATATATAAAGATTAATACCATTAACAGAAACTTTCCCAATAGCACAGCATTGGTACATTTAAGATTAACTACCCTGTTAGTCCAATGTTAATGTGACGTCATTTGTATAGAGCCGGGCGGGACTTTGTTCACCGTTGTGGTTGTGAAGTAAATGGTTCAATAAAAACAAAAATTAAACACATAGCTTAGCGGTTAAAATGTCTATATAAACTGTACAAAGGGAGTAGGCACGATAAAAAGGGGCCATGAGATACTCTGAAACAATCCGTCTCGTCAAAAGCTGCCCATTTTCGGGGATACTAGTTGACAATTGCGTAATCAATTTAGTTGCAGAGATAAATCTCATAGATTTTACAAATGGAGGTTCTTCATAGAAACTCTGAGTAGTAGAGCTTTTACAATCTCCTTACCCGAGTAATGTCTGCTTCGAGACGTACGAAGGAAATCCCAATGGCTTTCAGTTTCCAATGTTAGCTCAACTCAAACCGGAAATTTTTATGGGCACAAAGGTCTCTAATAAGAATGCCGATCGCCCTAACGAGTATTACCTGCGACTGTCGCACCGCATGAAACATTTGAATTCGGAGTTTCTATGGCCTCATTTCCCGAAAATATGATTCGTCACATTTTATTCGGATTCGGACTACAACCTCAGGCTTATATTCCTTTCCAATTTGTTAACGATTTACCACATCGTTTCTTTTTGTATGTAGACACACAGAATATGTGTCACCTTGAAACAGGTTGTGACTGGACGTATGTGCACTGTAGTGGATTATTGACTTGATCAACAAACAGCCGACAACACCATTGATTCGGAAACATGAACAACTGCTTTTTTTGTGGGTTATCCCGAATAAGATGAGCGAGGCAATAATCGTTTCCGAACGGACTCATATTTTCATGGCGAACTTCAATTTCGTGTGCCCGCTCTGGTGTCTCATTCGCACATATAAAAGCCTACTGCCTTCCTCGATATTTTCAATTCATCATCATTCCCAACAACAATTTCTTTTTCATTCATCATTCTGTCGCTCGCTCGATAAACATTCATTGAAATAAACACCGCTTCGAACGAACTCGAAATCTTCCAATCAACCAAAATGAAGTACATCGTCTCCATCGCCTTGCTCGCATCTGCCGCCATGGCTCAGGTGGGCTCGAACTCACTATCTGCATCTCAATGTGATGCCAGCCATCTCCAGTGCTGTGACACTGTTGGACCGACTTCTAGCAACGAGGTCACCCAGCTGTTGAGCCTGCTTAATATTCCCGCTGATGGTCTTACCGGAGAAGTTGGCCTTGAGTGTAAGTTCAACAATGATCTATCTGTTTTCACTATAAATTCCCCCACAAGTTTCAGGTCTAATGAAATGGTTCTAGGTGACCCGATTCTTAGCGTCACCGTTCCTCACTGTGAGGCTCAGCCGGTTTGCTGCAGTGGTACCAGCAACGTAAGTCTAGTGTATTTGACTTGAAAATCGTTTCAATCAACTGACTTGAAACTATCATAGGGCGGACTGGTTAACGTTGATTGTGTCCCGGTCAACCTTGACTTGTAGATACGTCTACCTGGATGAAGCACGTGGGCTCTTGGGGATGGTTTCAAAATCCCAAGGCCCTGAAGATGGAAAAGAAAACGTGCGAAGGAAGACTGTGCAACGTTCAAAAGCTTACGCTGTATTCTATACCAACTGATAAACTCTCGTTTGGGTGGTATCCCATAGACCGAACACCTCTCTTTGATTTTAAATATTTTAATACAATCAACATAGTATCTTCTTGACAGTTGAATATCGTAGTAGTTTCATAGCTAATAAACAAATTTGCAGGAATACTCTTTTTAAAACAACTCCAAATAAAAACCATCTGTATGGAATTAGCTGCGGATGGAACAATGGAAGTCCCACATCGGAGGTTGGAGTTCATCTAGAATTCTACTTGCTTATACCAGTCAATCTAAATAGTCGACATATTTTATCATACACCATTGAAATAGAGCGAAGAGAAAGAATCTGTCGTTAAACCCGGTCCCGGTCTAATGTTTCTCTAAAAGTGCGATGAACACAATTATCGATATGAATAGCTCCAACATTCAAGTGGCCATCGCGAATACAAGTATTAATTTCACTT
Source organism: Talaromyces rugulosus (assembly GCF_013368755.1). NCBI lineage: Eukaryota > Fungi > Ascomycota > Eurotiomycetes > Eurotiales > Trichocomaceae > Talaromyces > Talaromyces rugulosus. Next base: position 1,522,711 of record NC_049566.1, on the reverse strand, counting down.
CATGCTATTTTGGACAAGAGTTTCTTGCTGTGAAGCAACAGCGAGATGTATTTAAGTATGCAAATGATTACCCTTCTGCCAGACCTCACGAATACTTGCTGATTGCACTGAGATAAGTTTGGCCACTTTCAGTCAGCTCACCATTACTGGTCGGGGGCCATACATCTCCCAGTCCATTGCCATCGGTGTAGGCGTACGCGTAGATACGATCGTCGCTTTCAAACAGGTCGACAATGCCGCTGATGAATGAGTTAATCTCACTTTGGTCAGTGCATGGGGTAAACCCATTTTGGTCTACTCGATGATTTTGTTAGAGTTGATCAAATTCATGCGAAGGTATTGATTATAAAGAATGCGAAATAGCTCACCATCAACACATCCAAATTCTGTCACCCAGATTGGTTTGCCGTACGTGCTCCAATAGTGGTCCTATAGTATCGATAAATTAGTATTTCATGCCACCAGCTGGTATGGATCATCGGAAAAGGGTAACATACCAAATCTTTGTTGACTCCATCTATGCTATTCTTGTACACATGAATCGCAGTAAAATCCCAATCTGTGCTTATCTGAGACTCAAAAGGAGCCAACCAGTCTTCATCGGCTTGCTCTTTGAAAAGAAAAATCAATTAGGACTAGCATTGTAAGGTTTATTGAGCGCCTTCAGACTTACTACACATTGCAGGGCTGCCGAGTAATACGCCCTTCTGACCCCAAGGAGCGATCAAATAATTCCACACTTGAGCGCCCTTATCTTCATCAATACTCGATGAATCAGGAGGAGAGCAATCGGGCTCGTTGAATCCCAATAAATACGTCGGGGTGGTGTCTAGATTTTGGAACTCCTGATATCTTTGCGCATCTTCGTCGCTGGCATCGCCATCACCCCATAGCATTGGGACATACTCGGTATCATGACTGCTGGATTGTTCAGGGTTCCAGTCGTACCACCAACCAAGATGTGGCTCCCAGAAAGATACTGCATTGCCACCGGCACTGCCGGCCTTTTTGCCGTTCGGGGTAAGAGTGCTGTTACTGCGTCTGTAGCGCACCTCTTGGGGAAATTTGTCAGTATTTCGCGTAAAAAAAAAGCCACTGATTTATACCTTGCTTGAGTGCCCCGGTAGCATCGACCAAGACGCTGCCTAGGACGACAACGCTTGCCGCATTGGATATTAATAGCTTTGGCAACATAATAATAATAATGAATTCGTGTTTTACTAAGTCAAAGCGCGAGGAGTTCACACGGAACGGGGATCCCAGTCGCGTGGAAGATACCACTTATAAGTCAGAAACGTTGAATAAGCTTAGTTCAAGAAGGGGCCTCTTACTGTCAGCCTGGGCATAATAATAATTTGCGACCAGTAACCGCATTTACCCTAACGGGAAACACCTAATAATAGTCTAGCTTTTGAGGCGTTTCGTACACAAAATACTACGCTGCGAAGGTCTTACTTTTTTGCTTTCTTCACAATGCCGAGTAATACAATGTTCTTTTTTCTTATGATAAATAAATAGGTTCCATGAAAATCGGTCTGTATCCGACATCACCAACGAAATAGCTAACAGGTGCGAAAATACATTCCTAGATTTGTTTGATGCTATTCTATGTTCTAGCTCCACGGCTAATCTCAGTAATCTGGCGACAGATGTGGTTCTATTCCTAGGGAGTAATATTCTGACCAATAATATAATCCATAGGCGTTGCAAGATGAGATCCATTCGCCAAATCGCGTTAAACCAGGGGCCCGATGGGGCCATTTTGTGCTGATCACATCGGAGAGATTAATAACGGAACGAAGTGAAGATGTTATAATAATACAGAATACTCTGTATGGAGTACAAAGAGCCACTTTTAACAAGTCCACGGCGAGAAAAATTCAGCCCTGGAAGAGACAACGTTGAATATCAATCAATAAATTTACTTCTGCCAAACTTCAAGATCTGTATTGAGTAATTATTATTCAAGGTGTGTAACACGAATGGGACTAATAATTAGCGATTGAATGAAAATTCACTTGGTGCTGCGTCTATCTATGTTCCTGTTGAATACTTTTACTATAAAAATATGGTTCCAAACTGGACCGGCAATTCCCTTCGGTTGCCAAAAATCCATGCTAAGAAAAAGGACGTCACTCCATCGTTGGCGCCTTTCTGGAAATATTGTCTTATTTGTGCTTGTGCTTGTGGTAGATTAAATTTGCATTATCTCTACTTCGATTCCCCCTTAAACTACTAGAAGGACGATTGAATAAGAAGCTCGCTGGATGGAAGAGCCATATATCTAACATGGTAAACAAAGAAATACCTAGACATTATCCTGAATAGTATGGATTGTTTCAGTAAATTTGGTATGACAAAATAAAAGTAATATTTAACTTCTAAATACTTGAAATCATAAGAAAATTAAGGGACCGTCGAAATTTCTCGCCCTTTTTAACTGCAGAAGGCTTGAAAACTTAAAACCTTACCACCACAAGCATCATTAGATAATAGGAGCTATAGACCGACACATGCAAATTATTCTAGGCTGAAGGGGAGAAATGATAGTAACTATTAGATATAGCAATATTTTTAAGGGAATATCAATAATAATTCCCATCGAAGGGCTAATTTCTAATGGTTTCTAGTTACAATAGGAGTCAATGTAGACGAAGGCTTCTTTCGGAATTTGGATTAAACATGTCATTATAGAAAGAAACTGGCCTTTTTTGGAGAGTAGAAGAAAGAACTCCGTCTATACGCAAAATGGAGCTTTTACAGCCCTCAGAAAGAAGAAACTATAACCCCCATCAGTCAGTGATGATAGCGGAAATAGCATGGGAGATCGTTTCAGGGTCTTCCAATGGAATCAAATGTCTTATGCCCTTCAACACTGTAAAGGAAACATGGAACCCATTAGATCGAAGAACTTGTACAATATCTTTTTCCACTCGATCTTTCTGCTCAACAATGTCAAGTTCTCCGGCTAGAACCTGAATCTTAAGTCCTTTCGCAGCCGGTCGCAAGCCAGCATTTTTCACGTCGAGAGAAATGTCCTCTTGCATTCCATGCAGGAGCCACCCATCTTTTGCAAAGGTATTTCCTTTTGAACTGTCGCGCAAAATGATGGAAAAATCGTCGTCAGTAAGACTTTCTTTACTGGAAAGAACATTTTCGGCCGTCCATCTTATCGACTCTTCGCTATTGTATGCCTGGCGTTGTTGCTCGCTCATATCAGGGGGTAGTATAAGGGGAGTTGGTGGCGATGGTGCAACCAGAACTAAGCCCTTGACAAGGCCGAGTGAAGCATCAGGAACTCGATTGAGGGTCGCTAGTGCAACCTTTGCTCCCATAGAATGGCCGACAATAATGATTCCATTTTTAAAAATATGGGCGGTAGTCGGATCGGTGTTTAGGTGCGTCAGGACTGAAATAACATCCGAGGCCGTGGGTGTGATCGAGTGGTCCGGTGCACTCGAAGGCCCTGAGGATTGTCCCCATCCACGAAGGTCGATGGCAATGCAAGGGTAGTCATTGCTAAGAGACGATGGCGATTCATATGAGGTAAGCTTGTGCCATGTCGCGCTTGAGCCACCCCAGTAATGGAGGAAAACCAGGAGCGGAGAGGTAACTTGGTCCTCTGGTGTTGAAAGGGGTTTAGAAATTGTGAAATGAATCTCTGTGTCGGGAGAGGTTTTGAGGGATAAGGATTGCATGATGAACGAGTCGCAGGTTTCTTTCTCTTTTAAGGGCAATTGGAATTGATGGATGAAGAGAAAGTATTTGTTGGATGTAAATTGATCAATGGATGGGACGCTCGTTTATATGTGCCATTTGTGCGCTTCCATGGAATTCGATGCTAATTGGAAGTATCAAAAAATGCGGTGCGGAACCAGTTTAGGCGCGGTATCAAATGCCGGATTCGGTAAGTGAGCGGCGCCTTGTCTTTGCCGTTTTGGGACATCGCAGCAGTCACACTGGTGGTGCACAACACTGCGCGCCACCCTCAACAAAAAGCGAAATGCTATCAATGCCCTATCGGGATGAAAGAAGTAGTTGGATTGTTTGGAATTGGTCTACTTTTGAGCTGCTGACTAGCCTTTATTTGTCATCGACATGGCCTAGCACGTCTCCCCTATCCGAATTGTTTGTAGGATTCAAGTTATGACGAAGAGAATTGACTATTTAGCGAGACTAGAACAGTGCCTGGGATTTCCGGCATGGATGTTCAAGCACGTCGGCTGCAAATGCAGCGCATTCTTCCCCACACACCAGTTCTAGTGTATATAGAGTCGCATCGAAACCGCTGGTGAGGCCGCCGGACGATATCATTCGAACACCGCTATCCAGCAAGCCGGCATCGACGAAGATGTGGCGAGAAATCTCGGTTTTCCCGAACTTGGCCGCAAGCTCCTCGAGCTGGGGGATCATGGTATAGTGCGTGGTGGTTCTTCGGCCGTCCAAAAGACCGGCCGCCGCGAGGAAGAAAGAGCCGCTGCAGATCGAGAGCAGGATGCGCTGGCCGGTTTTGCTTGTGCTTGCAGGCAATGCGCTGAAGTCCTTGAGCATTTTAAGAAATGGAGAGTCCGGATCGTTACACACTGCCATGGTTTCCACTAAGAACGAGCCGGGGGCCACTAGGATGTCGTAGTCTGCCAGAGACGCCGCGGCCTGCTCCCAGGAAATCTGCCTCTTGATTGCAACGCCCTGTTTTGTCATGACTTCTTCGGTGGGAGCGGCCACCACGGTAGAGATTAGAGTTTCAAAGGTCTTTGTGTCTTTCTTGTAAGCATGGTTGAGGGTTTCCAACGGCGCCACAAAATCGACCAAGTCCATGCCGTCAAAGACCAGAACGCATGATCGAATCGGCGTTTCTTCCGACATTGTGTGCAGGATATGTGCAGGCTTAAGAAAACCGGTGGGAAAACAAGATGTCAATTAATAAAAACACAAGAAAACTGGCGATGAACGCCCTCTTGTATGAAAACCGGCTAGTGCGGGGCATCGCAGTCCGGAATGCCCCAACGAGCAACAAAATTTCTGTCATACCCGGCCGTGTATTTATCATCAACGAGCACAGTACAATCGCGGATTAGCTGCAGCATTTGTCGCCTACGTATCTACTAAAAGACCGTGGAGAGAGAGGTTAGTGTCTATCCTTGGCATAGTTACTTGTGTTATGAGTACTGGTGCCACTTGATGTATCTGTAGCGCGCAAATGACAACTCGGAATGGCAAGCAGGCACGCTGCTGATATCACTTCACCTCCGGCTAATGATGGATCCGCCTTGTCTGACGTGTCGAATGCGCAAGAAAGCAGTATGTGGGTGTCGACTCTCTCTGGCTTTACATCTCGGGCTGACTTCGCTGTGGACAGTGTGATCGAGCAAAGCCACAGTGCAAAACTTGTATCAAAGCCAACCGCCAATGCGGAGGCTATGCTTCACGAGAGAACGCTGTTTTCGTCAACCTGAACTCTCGCAGCATTGCAAAGCCACTAAAACCGATAATTGGGAAGGCTATCACGTTTGCGAAAAACGCAGAAGTGACCCCTGTAAACAAGCATGACAATGACTATACCGTATCGCTACGCATCCTTGATTTACCCTCTGGAGATTTTCAAAACCACTTCACCATGCTATGGAGAAAATTTCACGTTAAGTACGGCCGGACTCCAGACGTGTGGAGTGCAGGTGTTGCGAAGCTTGGCCTTCAGAATCGTGCGCTTGATATGGCTCTGATTTCGCTCGCAACAATGCGCATGTCGATTTCCGAGTGCAGTAACGAGTATCGGGTTTTTAGTCTCTCAGCATATAGCACGAGCTTACAAATTTTCCGCCGGCTCCTACAAGACAATAAGAATGGAAGAAGCCGCTCTCATCTTGTTGTCACATCGTTGATATTCACGCTATTTGAGGGTGCCCAGCAAGCGCCTACGAAAATTTATGACTCCGGTTGGGCTGGGCACCTGAAAGGTACCCTCGCTCTTATGCAGGGACAAGCACCGGAATCTTTCCGGGGGGCTGGTTTACTGTCAGTCTTCAGAAGAATCCGCGAAATGGCTGTACGCCCTCTTCTTTAACCCCTGAAAATTGCCCGGAATTAACTTATTTTTCAAGGTTCACTTTGCACTGTCGAACAGAGAAACTACATTTCTTGCCCGCCCGGAATGGATGTCGCTCCCATGGGGCGAATTTTTAAAAACGCCGCGCGATCAATTGCACGACATCGCTGTCAATTTGACAGCCGTGTACGCATTTCTCCCAGAAGATCCTAGCGCGGGGGTTTTAGATGGCATAAAACTCACCAATTTCCGGCTTCTCTGTCGTCAGTTGTACGCGCGGTTGATAGAGTGGCAAGCAGCTCATCTGAAAATGAACATACTCAATTCATGGGAGAATGGCAGCGGCGAAAGTTTGGATAAAGAAATCGAGCTCTTCTATCCATTGCAGGGCTTCTTTCCAAAGGAAGAGTTCACATTTCTCGCTGCTGAATTCATAGCTCTATCGTTATTACTCACGTTAGCAGAACTGAAGATCTTGCGAGGTATATACCTACTATCTCTAGAGGGACCTATGGGAATCGAAGCAAACCAACTGGAAAGTCTGTTAAATGAATGTGGTTTCCTTGAAAGTAAACTACGTGAAGTTTTGTGCTTACCATGCTTTGGCCAGGCTGTTGCGGAACTTCCTGGTCTCACTGAGGGGCGATGCCGTTCTTTACTGCCAACATGGGCATTAGCGCAGTGCTCTCCTATGGCGGAGAATGGCCAGATAGCATGGTGGGATACGTTGGCTCTTCGTCTAATCTACGGCATTGGCTGAATACCATCATCGTATCTGAAGCCTATGGTTATCGTTTTCGAACAAATGAGCTGGTTTTTAATCTATCCATCAACACGCCCTAGACATATCCTTCGCCAGTGCAGAAATGGCGCTGTGAGAGCCTTGGTTATTAACATGTGAGAAAGAGCTTATTATTTTTCTTACAGCCTCCCGGGTCGTCTAAGTGACACCAGGGTGCCTGTTAATATTCCTCCATGACTTGTAACGGTGTACCGGGAGATAGCGGTACCCAGTCAGAAATGCACCTGTCGACCCCCAACCGATCAATAGTTGGGAATATTTTTCAGTTGTCGAATAAAGAAATAGGTTTCCGATATTCAAAGTGTTGGAAGGAATACGCCGTAGCTGTATTTTTGACTATTTGAAGCGTATCGAATGATGAAGTTAAAAAAGTTCTCGGCATTCCATTAAAGTCATTCATTTTCACAAATAACACTATTATGTCAAATCCTTTGAAAAAATAGCTTCTAACTATCTATTGGGGGTTCTTTGCCCTGTATGTCAACGTAAAACCAGGTTATTGCGAAGGACAAAAACAAGTACATGACTTTCACATTTTGGCATGCATGTCAATACTTAAATTCTCTGTTAAACATATCGTAGCAGCTCGCAATAAATAGTAACTCTTGTCTCCCTACTCTTCTAGAATACCATGCCCTTGACTTGATCAACCTTGCCCAGGTGAATGTTTCGGATCATAAGGACCCAAATAAATGCAAGAGCCATGATACCAGTTCCCACAGCTAGCATTCTCATCTGTGAATAGGCATATGCGTTTTGTATGGCTTCTCGGGTTAAGCTTTTTACAGGATACTCAAGCTGTATGTCGAGCCGTTCGTAGATATAGTCCAAATTCGCCATGGCTGATTCTGGCAGATAACGGATGAGCGCCTTTTCAAATGTATTTGTCCATATTGCTGCGCATATTGTAGATCCTGCAGCATCGCCAACAGTTCCGACTACATTTAACAAAGCAAGGGCAGCAGCAACATGTTGATGGTCAACCGCAGCCAGGATTGCGAGCTGTTCGACGATAATGAATATGCTACCACCAATGGAGATAAAAATTTCGCACATGACAAGATAACCAACGGACTGGTTGGGACGGCGGAAATAGATCATTAATCCTTGGGCGAAGATGTATAGTGGGACGGCGACGTATAGAAGCCACTTGAAATAGCCAGTCCTTCGGATCAGATAACCGACAAACAACAGGAGCACACCAGAAACAACGTCGAAAGTGTTATTAACATAGCCAGCTTCCGCCAGTGTCAAGTCGTTAACCACCTGCAAGAACGACGTGTAATAATTATTCCAGCAGTAATAAGAAAGTTGGTATGTCGCATCCAATAGACAAGCTCCGATGACGGTTCGATTGGTTAGGAAGCTGAATTTGAACATTGGCTTTGGAGCCAAGAATTTTTCGAATAGAGCAAACAAGAACAGGCAGACGAAGCCGACGACAAGCATGGCAATTATGTAGTCAGATGCCCATCCATTAGGGGCATTATCCGCGATACTGAACGGTAGAAAAAACAGCGTGAGACCAGCTGAGAACAATATCACTCCAATAACTATACGGAAATCAGTATTTAAATCAGTAAGTTGGAGAGAGAATGTACTCACTATCGAATTCGCTAATATAATGCCAGGTCGCCTGCAAAACTGTTCGGGGCACTGTTTCATGACGCGCAATGCCCGTGATTTTAGCCTTGCGAAGGTTGTACTTCAGCACCACATATAAAGGGGCCGCAACGATTGGAAATACAATAGCCCAGCAGCCGAAAGCCCATCGCCAGCTCACTTCATAGTAGAACCGATCTGCCGCTTTTGGCCCGGCAAATGCGGTAATGATGTATGGAGAAGATGTGAAAGCATATGCTAAGCCTCGATTCTTCAACTTAGATGCGTCTGCAGTAATCACATCTACGCAATATGTGATACCCCCAAAACCAATGGTGTAAAAAACCTAGCAATCAAATTAGAAAGATGAGTTCAAAAGGTGGCGCTGCGTTCTTACATTTGCGGCACAAAAAGTGGCGAGATTGTTGCAAGTTGCCATAAGAACCAAGCCCAAGGTCGAGAATGTTGCCATGATGAGGAAGCCCTCGGCGCGGCCCCAAACGTCCATAACCTTGGCCAAGGGGATGTATGTTGCTGCGGACATGGTACTGGAAACAATGGGGATGACATTTAAAAGAGAATGAGCGGAGAAATCACTCGTGACAAAAGAAGTCAGGTTATAGAGAGTGGAACTCTGCATTGCATTGACAAAATAAAGCATCCATATGCTGTGAAAACGATGTTAGCATGGCGTAATCGCTGTCTCCGGCGTGTATTGGCTTACTTTGCAAAGACCGCGATTAAGGAGGCCTTGGACCACGATAATGTCACGGCTTCGACATCTTGAATACCACGTTGGAGATCCTGGCTTGGAAGTTCCGCGCGCGATTCTTCGTCAATCTTGTTTGCGGAAGCAGAGCTGCCCTTCTTTTCTTCTGGCGAGTTTTCCAGCGGATCGACGCTTGGCTCATTATTGCCTGCCGATAGGCGGAACATTGCTCGAAGCCTGGCAAAGACGACCATTGTTTTAGAACTTGAATGGAGAAAAAAATAGATTCTAGATGGTAGAGAATGTCGGCAATCCCGTCCTTATAGACCCTGGCATTTCATAAAGCTAGCGTTATTATTTTTCACTTTCCATGCCGAAGTCGGCTTTTAGAGCGTCCTCCCAACAATAAACTAGGCTTCAAATGTTAGCAATTGGACAAAACGCTGCGACATTTACTATGGGGTGTTACTTCGGCTCCACTAGAAAAAGTAACGATTGGACGAGAGGAGAACTGCAATCTAATCAGATCATCTGATACGGGATGAAATTTATCAATCAGTCCCGAGGAGACCAATAAATGCCTTACCCACGCTCCATTGTGGGACACTAAACTAGTCTCTTAGGGTGACGTCAGCCTACACAAAATATTAAACGAGACACTGGAATTAAAGCCGGACCCTTTTCAATTACCTGTACTTCGCTTATGGTAGCTGTTTTTACGATAGAGCCCTCGGCCAAATCCGAGGAAGAATTTTACATGGAAAGCGATCTCACTGCCAGAAGATATTGCAATTATTGGGTAAATAAGATATCGATTAGACTACGATTGGTACTAGGCTTTCTTTGCCTTTGGAACGATGTTTTGTGGATCACATCTATTAGCTGCGCGGCCATAGTACCATTTTCCGAGTCGGCCACGATATAATGCGAGCAAGTCATGCTCAACAAAATATCATACCGGATGTATGACTCGTGTATTCCATTAGCCATATCGATTGATTGAGAGAGTTGTCGAAAAAGACTTGGACGGAGCCATTGACGGCGCTCGTCCAAAAATAGTCTATGTTTCCGTCGGTATTCGAGTAATTATTGATTCTAACGGGATTCATGGAGAGCCTCGAGCTTTGGTAATGTCGTAAAATTGAATCTCTTGATGCTTTTGGCTAATGCTAGCGGCGTCTGCTTCTGGGAGCGCAGCCCAACCCGTAAAAGAAGTATCAGGCGTGTGAGTATTTCGATATCAACATTTAATTGACATGGTGGTACTGCCATTTGCGTGCAGGTAAATATAAGCACCATACTGTTGAATAGGTTAGGCTGAATGTAACGTTTGAAGAACGAAATTTTTTTCAGCGCAACAGTTGCCCCATCGAATCTCGATGTCAGCGATTCGTTAGCTCCAGGACCTAGCTCAAGCCCAGTCCCGGATGGAGCCGATGGAATTTCACGGTATGCCATCGCCGACTTGCTTTAAGTACGAAGCCGTTACCGCCGATTCCGGATTGAGTGTAAGATAATCATCTTTTCCGTCACTACAATCAACTATAGATTAGGATACTCACATGTACAGATTAATTTTTTGTTTCTCCTTATACCAAAGAGAAGAAATTTTTACTAGTGCGTAACCCATTTATATCGCCAAAGTGGACCTGGGATACTGGAACCCCACTGGAGCTAACTGGGGAGCTGATATTCCCCCGAGTCCAGGCCCATCCAACAGAGCTAGATGAAGAAGGCCCACCACCGTGGATGCTGTGGCCCTCGTTAATGACACACGTTTTTGTCGACATAAAAGGTCAAATAGGTAGGCCACAGCCTCTATATTTATAACTCACCAGACTGTTGGGGCCCCGGTGGCTGGGTCAAGCTAACTATAATCGGCCTGCTAGTTTATTCCAGAAGCTCCAGCAAAGAGCGATTATAGGAGTATAAGTGATCGCCAACATTATCAGCGAATCGAAGGCCATTTACCAACACCGGTTTTTGCGAGAGCCAATGTTTGCAATGTCACTACGTTGTCAATATGTGATAGAATGTTGCTGCGCTTATAAAATTATATACGTATTGTCATCTGCAATGGTCACGCATGTGTATTATGCGGAACGTTTCAAACGGTCACTAAACGGTATCCGCATTCCCACATTTCTAGTGTTGATGAGCATTCTAGCTAGTGTCGACGTCTCCTTTATTATATGACACAAATAAGGCACCATGGTCTTCGTCGATGTAGACATAATCACCCTTACCATCACTAATATTATCGAAAGCATTAGTAAATTTATGTTGTCTTGTGTCTGGTGTGTTAGACGTGGTTAAAGTGCTACTGACCCATCCATATCAGCCAACCAGAGGAACGTAGGGTTCTGGGAGTTCCCAGTGGCAAGAGATTTCGCGGATCCTTGGCTGACAAACTGTGGCACTCCTTCGTTCTGTGTTGGTTGATTAAGGAAGCCACTGAGGCCGCCGTCTTCATCCCAGATGAGATAGTCTTTGGTGCCCATCACAGATTAGCAAAATTCCAGTAGGTCCACATATTTTTTATGGACTCACCATCACGTCCATCTCCGTTGATCTATATCGTCACTGCTTATTAGCTATCATAGGGAAAACTGTTTTGGGGAATTGTTTCGGGAACTGACGTCGGCAAAAACGATTTTGGTAATGTTAGATGTAGCTCCATTGAAGATACCTCCTTGATCGATGAAGACAACATCTTGCCCCCCAGCTGTTCCGGTGTTCATGTAATGTTTGAGGGCACCACCTTCGCCAATGTACACATAATCTGCTCTTCCATCACCGTTAATATCTGGGAATCGCAGAGTTACCCAGTTCGCGTGGGGAACGCCAGAGGCGATTTGCCCGCCCCCAACGAACTTCCATCCGTTATCCCAACTGTCGTCAGACCCATAATTCCACCATATTGAGACTGCCCCATCACTGGGATCTACTACCATGTAGTCTGCGAGCTATTACACAAAGGGGTGTTAGTGAAAGAAAAGTAGACTTTTACGTTGATGCATACCCCATCGCCGTTCATATCCTAAAATGTGTATCAGCGAACTCCGTTCTTTGGTCTTGTGAAGGTTATCATACAGCAATAAAGACAGAGTTCTCTGCTCCTGCTCCACTGGCAATTACGCCACCATTTGTTCCAGCCGGTGTCCATGGGTCAGGAAGCTTGTTTAGCCAACATGTTACCTCTCCGGTCATTGGGTCGAGCCATACATAATCTGAATAACCTCTCAGTAGAATTTAAACCAATGAAGGATCCATAGGATAATAAGAATAAATTATTAGGCATCGGGAAAGAGAAAATAGAGCTTACCAGCTTTGCCATCCCCATCCATGTCGTAAAGTCTACTGTTTTACCAGTGTCAGTTCAGCGTTTGATCCGAGTTATTTAGTGATGACGTCTGTGAGGTTCTTTCAAAGGCCTACCTAACATAATGACGATCCAATCCAAGTCCATCAGCAACCTTGGCAGGCTCTGTCCAGTTCATGTGATATTTCCAATCGTCATCACGGCTGAGACCATTCTGGAAATTTCCCCCAGTGGCGGTCCGGATAGGATTAGGGTTACGATTGACTTGTCCGTTCTTTTCTGCAATTATCGCCGCGGATGTCACATTTTCACTCGGGGAAATCTGGACGAGGTTTGTTCCGATGTCAGGGGCTGGAATGTTCTTATCCAAGCCACCGTTCGCATATATCCCGTCAGTGCGGTGTGGATCAGGCCCAACTGGAGTATGTATCCAGTCACTGGAAATCTGCGTGATGAAATCGTACCAGTAATCACCAAAAAGTCGGTAACCCGCATTGGTTGGGTGGATACAATCATCGCTGTGAAGATTACTTGTAGAAAATGTTGTAAAGTCCACGGCCAGGACGTGAGATCCGTTGTCACTTCGCTGTTGCACCACGTTTGGTATTAACCCTTGATATTTCCGAGTTTGTGGTTCCTGGGTATCGTCGCAGGTGTTTATGATCATGGCCACTAGAATTACAGCATTAGGACATGCTTGTATCACTTGGTCAACAAGGGCTCCTAGGCGTTGTGAAGCTCCGGTCGGATCGTTTCCCTCTGTTGAGATGGATGGGTTTGGGTTCATGTCATTTGTACCAGCATGTATGAGTACAATGTTGGGGCGTTGCTCCAAAGCGGGTCCAATATGGTCTGCTATGTATTGGATGGTTTTCCCAGACCACGCGCCCTAATAATAGCAAGGCGGTTAAAACAGCGACCACTTCCAAGTAATGAAAATCAGGATTTAACCTACGAAGTACCCCCCAATCATCGTTCCATCCGACGTCTGATTTCCAGCAAAGGTCACATTATCTTCTGCGTTGTCTGTTAGTATTACAAGTGATACGGTGAAATGTCTGTCTCTCATTTCTTACTGTACAAATCATCGAATAGCCTAAGCCGATAACCGTTTCCATCGCCTCCATCTTTGTCGCTTCGATACCCCACGGTGATGGAATCGCCAACGCACAGAATGCGCAGCTCAGTGCCCGGCTTCACAGGGTTTCCAGCGGTCACATTTGTGAATTGTAAAACGTCAGCAACTGCCTGGGAGGCCGCTGCGACTATTCCCAACCAGATATAATGGTGTAATGAACACCGCATTTGTATAATATTATTATGAAAAGACAGGCAGATTTCTGTGGCTAAGAGCCTCACCAAGAGGGACGTAGTCGAGAAGACAACATTGGCATATTTATTTGGAGATCATTCCGAGAGTGCCGCCTGGCTTTTAGCGGTCTTCAGGAAGCTGACAACTATTATTGGTTGGAACTGGACTGAAAATGAGCGAAATGTTGACAAGCATTCTATTTATCTGCTCAGCGTTACATATGGAAAGTCAGCACTGACTACCTGAATCACAAGGTTTATGCTTACTCTGGCCATGAGGCTATCTCAAATTCTCGGCTTATTGGATGAAAATTGGCCAAGCGTGCCCACTAGGCACACCCCGATCTCAAGCCCAGCAATCTAGCTGAAAGAGGCGAAGATGCCCGCTCTGAAGGCTAAGAATAAATTAGGGACTAACTAACTGAACGACAATCAATTTCCAGTTATTCTCCACATATACGATATATTTGGGAATCGCAGCCTATGAATGAATCAATATGACTTGTGAAATAGCTTGGAGCGGTTCCCGATGAGCCTAACCGATGCACCACGCACAGTTCTCAGAGAAACAGGGTGTGGCCCTAAAGAGCAGTCGTACTATGCGTAGGTTCAAGGCAAATCGGCCAGAAGGCAAGATTGGGGTCAAACTGGCCCCATCCCACCCATGTCGCTGTTGGCCACCGGGTATGAGGAATTCGCTTAGATGCTACAAACTGAGCATATAGTACTAGTATTAAGTATTTAAGCTAGCATTAATTAGCTCGTTCAAGTCCGTAGATAATAGCGAGGAGCAGATTAATATAGGGAACCGTTTTCAGCGAATACATGTGCACGTACTTCGAGTCTTGTCGCGCCATAGAACTCTTTGAAGTCACACTGGACGCAAGCCTCCTTGATTAACTAGCTAGTTATTGTTGTAGAGATACTTGAAGGCTTGGTCAGAAATTTCCAAACCGACCGGCTTTTGAAACGTGACAGCTGTAGACTTGCCTAGCCAATACGAAGTACCATCTACGTACCATATGGGGTTTAAAATTCCGCGTCTAGAAAACGTGAATAATCAAGATTTTTAAAGCAGTCCCTTGTCTCTAATCTATTATTCCAAATACTTTCCAAGGACGAACAATCCCGAAAATTTCATTGCCTTTTCAGACTTTCGAATGACGCCCGCGAGGCCGAATAATTGACTGCCGTTTCGAGAATCGATCAGCCCATGCTATCAGGTTCGGATAATTCGTAGCCATATCCAGTTTTACTCTCACGCCCCATCGATAACATAGAAATAAAAAAAGGATCGACGACGGTGAACGCATCTCCAATCGTATAAGTTGGTTTTGTAGCGGCAAACTTGCTTTCTATCGACGCATAGCACTCTTAGATAGTCTTCATTGCCTTTTCTTGTATTTGAGAGTATAGGTTCGGATCATCGACAAATCTTTCGGCCTCCAAAGGCCTCCGTATCCTTGCCCATGGAGGTCACCCGAGAGATAATTCAACCACTCATACACCCGTACTGTTTCCAGATGTGTTTGACCTAGTAGTCTCCGGTCAGGCACCAGTGTAGAAATGACAATTACGATGGCGGGCAACTCGGTGATGATTTCATCGTCCAAGGCTACATATAGCACCGGAACCCTTCTTTTAGGGTTAACTTGAGTAACCGACTCTTCTGTGGATTGGCCCGTCATCGAAAGAATTAGCTCGAAATCAAGTCCGGTTTCGCAACGCAGAGCATGTGGAGCAAAGGAGCAGGCGCCTGGTGAATACCATAGTTTTAGCCTTGGCTGAGGAGTGGTATTCCTTTTTTTTTTTTTTTTTTTTGGTCGTTATGGTGGTTATGAGGTCAATAATTACAAAGTAAACATGCTTTTCTACTATTACTACCTGTTAAATATATACATGTAGGTTCCAGAGAAGCTTCGCCATTAACGTCAACATTGAACTGTCAATGATGTTCCGAGTGGGATAATCTTTGAATATTGTAACATATCCCCTAGATATTATTGGCTCGTTACCCTCGTCTAGCTCGCCTAGGTCGCCAAAGTCGCCAACTGATATCAATATGTAAAATTGGGCATATCGAAGAACCAACAAAAAAGGCGAAAGCAATACAAACAATTCTGTTTATTAATAACCCCGAGAGAGATTAACTGAATTTCTAGTTCTACATCCAATAACATACTCCAATGCTGTCAACTTGAATCAGATGACGAAAACGTGACATGTGGCGTGCGGGGAGTAGTGGGGAGTTGCTTACAGATCAGAGGCTGGGAGCAATTCCTATTTAAATGTTGTTGAAATCCCTCAGCATTCTCAATTGCTTAGCAATATTTACTCCCAGTTTCACTTTCTGCGACGTATATTCGGTGACATTCATTGCCGACAATGTCCCAGCCAGTTTACCACTACCTAGACATAGGCCGCTTGGGGCGGGGAGAAGTCGTTCGGTAAGTCATCCCCCATCTGGTGTGGGATAGCCACTAACACACTGTGATTTCTTCCTTGACAGTTTGTTTATGCGAGATGCAGGCATTCAGTTCCAGGACATTCGTTACGCGTTTGATGATACGTGGCAGACCACTAGTAAAAGCCTGAAGGAGAAAGGTATCTCCCCTACCGGAAAGCTACCTGTTCTTGAATACGAAGGAAAGTTTCTTTCTCAAGTGAGTACGCAGACGTGTATAAGCCTGGGAGGTTATATTAACCCATCGATTTCTTTTCAGCATGTTCCAATACTGCGTTATTTGTCGAGAGAGATCGGCAGCTATGATGGGAAGTCTAGCTACGAGAAATATATCGTTGATGCGGTCTCGGATCTTTATATTGACTGGAGAGTAAGTCCACCCTTCGCATTGAGTAAAATTTATTGCATCAATTGATGTTTTGTTAATAACAACATTTGAGTATATAGTCTCAATGGGTCCCGGCCTTGAAGAAGGTTACAGAACAGTACAAGGATGTCTTTGTTCCTAACTATTATAACCTTCTGTCGCGATACTATTCAGAGAATGGTGGCCCATTCCTTCTGGGGAAAGAGATAACCTATGCAGATTTTGCGGTATATTGCTCCATCGACAATGATGACAGGATCGGGACTCTTCCGGTAAGTAACACTCACTTCATTAGCTTGACGGAGAAATGGTTTTTGGGTCAACTTACTCTTCGTTGCAGCCACTACCAGAAAGCTTGGTGAAATTCAGGGATGCATTTGAAAAAAGACCCCGCATTGCTGAATATATCATTGCTGGCCGCAGTTCAAAGGCTTAGTTGCGTTTCAAAGGCGAGCTGGAGGCACCAGTTCACAGCGCAATAAAAACAACTAAGAATTATCCACCCTGATAATAAATTGCCATGTTTAGCATGGGTTCGTATATCGGGTTATGAGAATAGCAGCCTGTTGAGAAAACCAGTTGACTCATTCGTTCCAAGAGTGGGTGTTGATGGATCTAAATTTTGAGGATATGTTCTAAAAGCGGTGATTGGTTATTTTCGTTTACTAAGTCTTTAGTTGAATTAACACATAAAAAAACTCATATATCAATTATTTTTCGTGGTGTACTTATAGCGCACCTGTGAATAATCCATGTTTCATTCCCATTCCTTGTTGGCAGTCTACTTCATCAATAAAATTTTTTAGTTTAGGTGATTACAATCCACTTGAAAATCTTCTATTTGATCGTATCCACGGCCATACCGATAGAAAATATACGGAACAGCTACCAGAACAATAGCTATAGGACCAAGTAAAGTCAAAGCCTAGCCGACTCTCATGTTTTCATACATGGGGATCGATGCCTGGAGCATAGCACCAGATGTAGTGTATTGCACAAATAGATTTATCGTCAGTGCGCTAGCTGCATAGGTCTCGTAGGTATCAATCATATAAAGCCATGCCGACACAAAGATAGAGGGGTTTCCCCAACCTAATAGGACAGAGGCAGTAATGGGCGACCACATACTGATGTTGGGTGTAGCCGTCCAGCCCATCCAAAATAGTGATATGGGGATAGCCGGAGCTCCTAGGATGGAATACCAGAGAAAGAACTCTGGTTTAAGACGATTTGTAGCCGTGGTTTCTAAGCCAGCTGCTTTCAAAGTGACCAAGTATTTTTTTGCCTTTTGGTAAGCAAATGGGGTGAGAATAACCGATGCAAGAAGGGTACCGATCTCAATACCGAGAAACAGAAGCCCGGTGATACCTTGTGACAGACCATAGTTGTCTTGAAAAATATAGGTAAAGCTTGCTAGGAACCCAAAAAAATGACATAAACAACAGATAGATATATGGTCCAGAGTAATACTACTGGCTCATGGAAAATCATAACGAATGGCCGAACCAGCGAAATCTGCATACGCTTCCAAAAGTCGTTATGATAGTCGTTTTCAGTCAGTGCTCTGTAGCGTGCATCGCCGGTGATTGCACAGACTTGTTTCGCTCTCTATTTAAGAAGAATATGCTCATGAGTTTCTGGCTGAAATAAAATCAACGACAACAGCAACACCCCCGAAGCTTAAAGAGTTGTCCATTCAGTCCAGCGCCACGATACAAATGATGATTCTGCAATGAGCCCGCCGAGTATGGGGCCAATTAAAGGACCTGTCGAGCCGACAGCTATTGCCACATTCCAATATCAGAATACTGGTTAAACGTAGAGCGAGAGATGCATACCTGCAAAGATGGGAAACGCAATCAACCGATCAAATGGGCCCCAGAGATCGCCAACGGAACCTCCTATCGTCGACAATGGCGATTCGCCACAAAACCCAGCAAAGAAGCGACACACTAGCTGGGCCTCAATAGACTGTGATATCCCGGCTCCAAAAATAAAAAAAAACATGAACAAGATCAATGATGCAAAGTAGACAGGATTTCTCCCGACCGTTTCTGATAATGGCCCGGGAATCAATGCTCCAGCACCAATTCCACACAAGAACTATTATAACTTGTCAGCATATAGATACCAGCTCCGATAAGGCAAACCTTACCAATCCTGTAGCAAGTGCTTCTACGACGTGGCTCACTTTAAATTCTGTTGCGGCCTGCGGAATCGCGGATGAATCGATCGCTCCTGCATCGCCGATTACCAGTGCGATGATGCCAACATTTTCACTACAAAAGACGCGTTTCCATGTGGGCCAGTTGCGAGAGTCACTTAGATCATTCGGTCCTTCCAATTTTACCACTATGGCCCTTGCCATTTCTTGTGCTCCGTGTGTATCATTCTTGAGAATCAAGGTAGGTTCATCGCTGCTGTCTGCTAATGCGGTCATAGCTTGGAACTACCTGGAGGATGCATGGAAGAAGCTTGTCTACCATAATAATTTCCCATGTCGGTGCCAAAGGCCTTGTATTGAAGATATGATTGCATTTCTTGTCCGAAAAGCAAGCCAAGTTCGCTGTTATAATTATGAAATTGCTGATGTGGATCCGGGGTTTTCAATGAAAACAACTCAACAGTCCTGAAAAGACCAAGCATTGTATTGCTTAGAGAATGCACGAGAAATCATTCATATTGAATATGCAGATTTTGCATACAAGACAAACACAAAGTAAAACTCCCGCAATGACAAATCACTCGCATTTCTTGCCCTTTTTTGTTTCCTTCCTTATTGTCTGCACTTTTCACTGTTTCTGATACTCGTCATTCTTGCAGTAAATCCCCTTTTCTTCTGGGCTTCGCTTATCTCGCTTTGATAGCAACGCTTTTTAACCCTTGCGGTACGGTAATTCGGAGTAGAATGACGCATGTTTAACTTGGTTAGTAAGACTGCTTAATAACACTACTTTTACTCTCATTGGTAAGCATAAGACATCCAATGATATCTTAGTAACTATTTATTTAAAGTTTTACAATTTGTCATCGAAGTACTATTAATAATGTGCTGGGTGATTTCCTCCGTAGTCGCTGTTCTAGACCGTGGGATATCCCGCCAGCCTCGCGCCTTAATATTGTGCACATATCAAAGCTCGAAGATCAAAAAAGGAGAGTCAAGAATTCAACATACGAGTTCAGAATGGCTCCAGCTTTGGCAGGATGGCATCCGGGGGAGGCCCGGATGCATCGAGAACTTGGCTTTGCTGATGCCATGCGAGACAGGTGGGCCAGCATCGCAAGTAGCATGAGCGACCAGCACCGAATTTTCCACACATCAAATATTCCTTTTATTCCAATTACAACGATTGATGAGCATGGGCGGCCATGGGGCTCTCTTCTTGCTGGCGCCAATGGATCCGTCGGTTTTGTTGAAAGCCCAAATAATACCACGTTGGTTGTAGATGCTCGTATATGGGATGGCGATCCGATTTTGAGAACTATACAGGCCATTTCAGATAATATTTCATGCCAGGCAGGCGACTCGCCAAGGTTTCTCATTGCAGGCATTGGTATCGAGCATTCCACACGGAGACGTAATAAGTTTGCTGGGTACATCAGAAATGTCTGGCCGATCAAGAGTTCAAATGGTATCCACAGACTAGACCTGAAGGTCAATCAAGCCCTAGGGTACGCTCAGCCTCCTGTTATTCGTTGGTCCCAACCCGAACTATTATCTCATTCGTTGGCCGGTCATAGCCGATCTAATACTTGTGGTGTGTAGAAATTGTCCGAAATATATCAATGTGCGTAAACTAATACCACATGCCAACACTCGACCTCTTATTGCTTGCCAAAATTCCTATATGACGATATCCGATAAATTACCGGACGAAATTATCAATATTATTACTACTGCCGATACCGTGTTTCTTGCCTCGTACTATCAGCCCACAGATTTGGTGAGAGACCCAAATGTTTCGCATGCGGGGATGAACATCAGAGCCGGACTTCCAGGTTTTATGCGTGTTGATCCATCTAACAACCGCACTGTCATAATTCCAGATTATTCCGGAAACCGATTTATGACAAGCTTAGGAAACATCTCATCAACGCCCATGGCCGGGTTAACTATAGTCGATTTTCATACAGGCAACGTGTTGTACCTTACAGGCAGAGCGCAGGTACTAATTGGGCCTTCGGCTATGAAAACCATGCCTCGACAGACATGTCTCACTGCGATCGAAATTACAGGATACATTTTAGTACACGACGCACTACCGATCAGGCAAGAGCCAGGCACAATAACAGAAAGAAGCCCTTATAGTCCAAAGGTCAAGTATTTGGTTTCTGAGCCAGAAGGGGCATCTATAGAGTCGAGAAACGGGCTCAGAGCACAACTAAGTCAAGCAATCCAATACGCCCATGATATTGCAATATTCCGCTTTACGGTTTCTAGCCCTCGCCCCGGGCCAACGGGGTTAAGAGTTCTTCCAGGCCAAGCGATTGTGCTCGACTTTATGGATTGGATGGGTCCGCCAGTCTATAGGCACATGGCAAATGACACGCCTGGTTCAATAAACGATGATAGAGTACGAACTTGGACGGTATCAAGTGGCCATGAAGGCCAAGATGTTACTTGGTTTGATTTGACGATGCGCGAAGTGAAGCAAGGCGCAGTGACTGGCGGTTTGTTTAAGATACTACGTCAGAATAGCCATGGAAAAACAAAGGAAGCTCTGAATCTCTTTGGAACGAATGTTTACGCCGACATTGTTGGTATTACTGGTGATTTCAACATCAGAAACAATGACCTTCAGATGCTATGGGTGGCTGGGGGAATAGGGGTGACGCCTTTCATGGCAATGCTTGCGGCAATTAGTCAAAGGGAAAAGTCTACAACGGCTATTATCACGCTTGCTATTGCTACTAGAGAGCCCAAGGTCTTTCTAGACCTCATCAAGACGTCATTTCCCAAGGCTTTGACAAACGTCCAAATCGAGGTTGATGTGTTTAGTTCTCGGAGCGGAGAGATACCAAATGAGCCTTCGAATTTGTCGGATCCGGAATGGTTAGATGTTACTTTCCACAACTATCGGATACCAAATAATTACTGGTCTCGTGCCCGTGATTGCGATGAAATTTTCATATGTGGCCCTGGAGAGTTTGGAGATGTAGCACAAGATCGGCTCAAGGAGGCGGGGATACCGGATGATAGAATTCATAGGGAGGGCTTTTACTAATGATTACGAGGATTTGTCTGACCTCGGAAGCCCGAGTTTTAATTTTTGGGTTTGGTTGATCTTCCCGTTTCTGTTATGTGCATTTACATGTAGTATCTAGTAAACAAAAAAGTAAGACCACAAAATCAACAATATATCAATTGATATTCCTATCATTAATCTTTTATGAATTTACGTACTCATTTTCGGAGAAAATGAGCTCCCCTACGAGATGGTCACAGAGAGCCTGATCAACGCTAAACTGAGGATCGAGAGGCCTTTTCCCAAAATGGATCACTGGCTAATGAAGCAACCATTCATCAGTGACTACCATTGGACAGTCACAAAAACTCTCCACTTCAGGTACATCGTTTGTATGTGGCTCATCGCTCCATCTAAAGATACCACAAAGCTCGTAAGTATTAGCAACACCATTCACTTCAACCCCAAACAACTT
Organism: Talaromyces rugulosus; assembly: GCF_013368755.1. Taxonomy (NCBI): domain Eukaryota; kingdom Fungi; phylum Ascomycota; class Eurotiomycetes; order Eurotiales; family Trichocomaceae; genus Talaromyces; species Talaromyces rugulosus. The sequence goes on along the minus strand of NC_049566.1, from coordinate 1,500,427 downwards.
GTACCGCAAGTAGTAAGTTATGAGAGCATTTTGGCCCGAGTAAGGAATGAGAAACGACCTTATCCAAATGAGCCTTTATCCAGCGTGAGGCCCAGTTCTACCAGGCTCTTTACCGGATATTTCTCTCGCAAAATTCTCCAGCATGAAATTCGTGGGTGGCAGGCTGTGCTCGGTGAGTTGATTTATCCCATTTATAAGCGCCCTCGATTGCTCCTTGCTCAGTAATCGTTGGTTATTGTATTGTGCTTCTTTCGAGCCCGTAACCCCACGAAACCCCCTTGACAGATTTTAATGGTCAACACCATATCTCCTCGCTACCAAACTGATATTGAGCTTTTGTCCTGGCATTAAGGAGCGTAACGGTTCAAGCACGAGCTCATATTAATCCATATTGACTGATTTGACGTGGTGTGAATTCTTCGTGATTTTTTGCGATTTGAAGCAAAATCGGGTATCAGGAGGTGAAGGACGGTAGAAGAATTGTCCAATAGTATGCCAGTACTTCGCTACAAGTATAATTCAAGCCCTTGTGCCGGGCCGAAGAAAGCTGCAGGCTCAATGAACAATTTATCGTCAAGAACATATTTCCCACATACGAAGTTATCTAGACGGGTGGTATGATCTAATCTAGGACAATTCATTTCAGACATTGAATTCATCCTGGCTGAAGAGTGAATTTTTCATAATGCACACCAAATATCCTTGGTTGCTCACGTTGCTTGTCTGGGCCACGTCATACTTGTAGAGACACGTGTGGGCGCTTGATTGGATGGGCTCTTCTTGAAGAGTTTTGAGATTGTGGAGTGACTCGTTCCACCGCTTTCTTTTGAACAAGTGACGGTGTCGCTTGCGTCGCGCTTCCTCTTCTGCATAGTCAATAGGTGTCTTGTCCTGAACGTCATTTTTATGTAATAAATCGACAATGTTTGCTTTTTGCAGGAAGTACGTGAGTTTTTTGTTGAAAGCACCGTGAATTGCTCCATGATGCAGTACGCAAATTGCGGCCCTTAACGTCCTTCGCTCTGATATCATAAAACTGCAATAAACGCTCGAGGACAAGAGAATTATTGCGATCACATTGGCGCATCACTAGGTGTATCAAGACCTCTCTCTTCTCGCTAAACCAGGCCATGCTGGCACCATTATGCACTAAACAGTCGAAGACATCCACTTGGAAACGCACGTGAAACGATCTCAGATATAGACTTAGAACGGAGTCGCCGTTCTCATTTAGTTCAAATCTACACTGTAAAAGGAGATTGATCATTTCAATAGAGCAAAAATGGGATCTGACATGGTGGTGTAGAAGTTTCGTTTGCAGAAAGCCACTCTGCTCACAGTTTCCCAGTAACTGCTGAGGATGCCGTTTCAAAAGACATCGTACAAAATCAGGGAAATTCTTTCTAACAGCATAATTGAAGGGAAATGATCCATGCTTATCTTGTAAGGTAATGCTGCAACCTCGACTCGTTAATATTCGAATAGCGTCCAAGTTTCCCGCTTGGCATGCCAGATGAAGATACGTTTGATGTTTGATTTGGGTAAATCGGCCCCCTTCTCGATAAGCTTCAGTAATATCTCTGACGCGTACCATTTATCAAATGGAATCACATGAAGTGGATAATCTCCTTGATTGTTGGCGGTGTTGACATCGATAGAACGTAAACTCATAAGAACATCAGCGATACGTACTCTGGTTGTATCTATCTGCTCAAAGATCTCGGAAGCTTCTTCGCTGTCCCAGTCCGTAATGAAATTTCTGTGTTCTTCAATAGCATAGTCTCCAGTTGTCCAGTAACCATCATATCCCAACCCCAGAATGCTACATCGAATTGACAAATGCAATGGTGTGTCGCCCATTTCAGATTGTGCATTAGGATTAGCATGATGGAGACATAGAAACTCGGTCATTCCTACGCTTCCATTCAAAGCAGAAAAGTGAAGTGCGGTCATCCCCGTAGCAGAAGCTTTATCTAATGAGTCTTTATGGTTCTCATCAATTTTATAAGCAACATAATGATTTTGCATTGGACCCATCTAAGGATTTCATAGTTCACATCATATCCATTCTGCAGAAGAAGGAGCGATAGACCCTGTCGTCCGCATGCGATCGCATACAGAAAAGGAGTCATATCCTGTACATCAGGCTCATGCCCGAGACTCTCTGATTTGTAAAATATGCCAGTAATCTGCAGGATGAAGTCATTGGATTGTTAACGAAAATGTTGCTCATATAGGAAATTGCTTCCGGGTGTGCCACAATCTCAAAACTAGTAACAAGTATATTCAAAGCTCCACCCGCGTGTCTCGCAAAAATCAGTGAAATTAATATTCTTTCTTTGGCCTGTTGCGACTAGTTCCTCAGGAGGACGAAGTTTGTCTCATGAATGGGGCGTTCTCCAGAGCATTCGCCTGAATGTCCCATATTTCCCGTCCTAGTTCGATCAGTTTAGGGCCGAATGCCTTCAGCATAACCTGAACATCTCGTATTTCCGGGCGAATTGCTTCACAATAATCATTATCAGTACCGAAAGTTGCAATTTTCCATTGAAATTTCCATCTTTCAATAGCCGTCTTTGCATCTTCAGAATCAGCTCTAATATTGGTTGCCAGCATATAGAAGGAGGATCGTTTAGCATGGAATTTCGTATGCTTGAACAACTGCACAGAAGCAAACCTGTCGAACGTATTCAAGAGTTGAACCGTATCTAGAGCCTCAATTTTATGGAGAAGGACAATCATTGTCCCTCCTGGCTTGAGATGATTGAGTGCAAGTGTCAGTTGTGTAAGACATAACCTACTTGCTTCTGTACGCTCACGATAGTCAGCCCGGCCATGGTTGCGAAGTACCTGACCATCACATAATATAAGGTCAAAGTATTCTCTTGGGTTGAATTGACTGGGGAGAAAATTTCTAGCATCCGGATGTTCGTATGGAATGCTTGATGTCCCCATATCCTCCGCCAACATTGTAACATCAAGGAACTTGAGCGTAACATTGGGGCGTTTGGGTAGAAGAACCACATGCCCTCCATTTATCTTCGGTAAGCTAAATGCCAACGCACGAGCTTCGGGGTTATAGCTGAGTGCTATCGCGAGAAAACCTCCCGGTGCCATGCACATGTCTAGGATAGAGCGGCCATCCTGGCAGGGGTTCTTGATGTGAAAGGCCCCAGTTGCTTGATGCATATCATACGCAATGGTTTTCATCATTTTGTAGAACTGCTTAGCCATCTTATTATCCGCGTAATCGGCAGTCTGGCGCTGCTTTTCAAAGAATCGATCGCCTTCTGGATTGTTCCATCCCTATCACTAGTTAATCCATGGTACCAAACGAAAGTACTGGTCCGGGCTTTGACCTTTTCGCGTAACTCGGACAGTCTTCTGAACTCTGGGGCTTCTTTCAGAAGATACTCAATGATGACCCCTGAAGGGGTGTAGACCCTGTCTTTGAGACGGCTTAGAGTATCCCCGGCCACTCGAGCATCGACGATTTCAGATGCTTTCTTGACGTGAGAAACGGGCTCATCAATCCGAAATCTTTGGCATTCCATGACCGAAGACCTGACTGAAGACCATAGAGTTGGAAAAATGAAATTCACAGCATTCAAAAATTATCCATGACTTCACAGGCGCGTCAGAAGAGGGGGTCAGTATGTTGGTGCCCAATCAAGCTAAGCTTGATTTGGAGCTACAACATTACACTAAGGAGTTTCTTTAGTTGGAAGAACGAATCGATGGAATTGTGAGCTACGAATCAAGCCTTACAGCCTTGTGTCGAGAACATTCGATAGACCAACATAATGACCAAGTTCTGGTGATGGCATGTGTATAAGATTTCACAAGTGATAGCATTAAAATTCCAGGAAGGTATGGTCTACAGAGTGTTCAAGATTGATCAATATGTCCAGCCTACTGCGTTTGTCCTCCGCTGAATTGAGCCAAGCCAACAATGTCGTGTGTCGAAAGGCGGCCACCAAGGTGGAGCAGTTACTAAGATGTCACGATTTTTTGTCAGGTTTGACAAACTTTCAAGATCCCTAGTCGGGACTCCATGTACTAACAAATTACTAGGGGTAACAAGAAGCTGAGTGGCATTTTCTTTGGCTCATCCAAAGAGGAGGGGTAATAAATAAGTGGGGGACATGTCATGCCAGGGAATTATAGACATCTGAGTCGCCAAAGGGGGCAATCACTGGAACTGTCTTTCTGCAAGGTATTTAACACGTCAGACATAGTTACAAATTGAAAAATAATCGAACCTATGGCGTTGTATGCGTGAACATGCAAGGATTATCAGGACGCAGGTTATGCCCACCATACCATCCCAGTTAATGTAGTGTCTGTGCACCTATACGAGTCTTCTTCACGTCCAATGGAAGGGTCGCTTCCACCAAATACCTCCCACCGTGCATATTGAGCAGTCCGTATAACAAATATGCAACCATCGCTGCGGTTTCTGCATCCGCTGTAATTTGAGCGAGATGCTATTAGATACTGATAGGAGTCCTGCCTTGGCATGTTTGTGTGACCTGTCCTTCATTCCAAGATTTTAACAGGTCAGTTATTGTTAAGTGAGTAATAAACGGCGGTTTAATGGTTTAGTAACGCCCACGTCCTTTGTTTCCTCTTCGCGCTCCCGAGTAATGATACTCACGATCGAATACAAGGGCATTCTAGTCATTACCATACCAGACCAAAAGACCAGTTACAATCATCCATGATGACTTCGAAGCAGTTGACAGAGATTTCTCGCTGGGATCTAGAGAACGGGGCGGCTGTAGCATCAGTGACTGATGTCCGCCATCTGTCCTCGTACAACTGGCTAGAGGCCTCTGAACCCACAATTGCCGTCCCAGGCTGCCCTCCACTTTGGTCTCCCCCCGAAGCTGCGCGCATGGTGTCTAAGGACTCCGGTTTGATTTATATAGCGCAGAATGCCGCTCGTCACCCGGAATATCCGCTTGAACCACTGTTCCGGGCCTTATACATTGACCATCCTTCATTCGACCTCCAATCGGTTGATCTCATAACCGATCGAAACAATATCCGCAAACTCCTATCATTCATCAACCCTACCACCAGCAAGAATGGACTTGAGTCTTTCACTATCAATGTTGAAGTATTGAAAAACACCGTCATTTTCTGTCGTGCAGAAACTGAAACCAAGAAGTTCATCCAACCGCACGAATTCATAGGTTACGGTCACGAATTTGAGAAGGCGTTTACTACTGATAGGATCGGTGCTAGTACCGGACATCATAGGCTTATCTCCTATCAGTTCAGCGACTTGAAGATTATGGTGCGGTATGAAACTGATGGATACATTGATAGACCCATAAGGGAAAATTTGGAGATCGAAAATGACATCCTAGCCTGCATGATACAGTCTTTGTCCCTCGGCTCTGTCTCTACCGCTCCTGCTAGCTCTAAGTTAAGGGTAAAGAGAGCAGGAGAGGCCGTGGGTATCGACTCGACATTAGAGATCAAAACTCGCGTCTCTCACAAACCTATCGACTTAAAAGAAGTCCTTCCGCAGCTGTGGGTATCTCAAACACCAAATCTCGTCGGCGCCTACCACAAACATGGTCTCTTTGAACCACCGAAGGTTGAGAATATTTCACCTGAGATCAAAAAAATGGGAAGAAAGCCATCAGCCGGATCTTAAAAATCTAGCCACATTGATTAAGAAGATCATACTTGTCGTTAAGGGTTACCAAGGAAACGCCGTTATCAAATATGATCAACATATTGATAAGTTGGTCATTTGGAAAAATGATGGGCCAAAGATGTTGCCCGATGATCTATACTCCAAGCTTGACAACCATGAATCTACACAGGATTCGACCTCGGCCGCAGCATCTAACAAAACAAAAATCAGAATTGGGGAGGTCCTTTACAACATCGATATCTCAAGAATACCATATCTATCTGCCTTCGTGAGGTTCCCAAGGACTGCCCAGCCCCAGACTTCAGAGTTTGTACATGGTCCCATTCCTTTGTTTGATACCGCTCTCAAAGGCCTCGAGTCGGGCTACCGAACCTGCTTTCGCTCTCTACCGGCGGATTTGTCCCAATTCCACACTCTTTGTGATACGTATGACTTTCTTAAGATTGACGTTCTTGAAGGTCAATCAATAGATGATATTATCATCCGCCTGAAAGCTGGCAAGACTGACTATGAACTCGAGTACAAGCGTTATCGTGCTATTAGGGGCGACAAATCCACAGCAAGAGATGCACCATTCCAACTTTTATTTCTAATTCTGCTTTTCGAGTTCAAAAATCCAACAAAAGATAGCAACAAGGTTTTCAATGCTGTTCTATTTGTTGTTTCTCATTCAGGGACTTTCAAATGGCGTTTAAGGACTGTGGTGCGCGCCGCCTATGAGGAGCGCTTCGTCGTATCTTCCAAACAAAATGCGATGCTGGACCGGTGGATAAAACCCAAACCTGCTGAGGACATATCAGATGACTATGTGACGACAGAGGATGATTTTTCGGACTATTACTTTTCCGATGAGTCTTGAGTCTAAAAGCTTCGGAAACAACTCCCTTGAGTCTTCTCGCATTTCCGGGAAGTATGGCATCTGGAAATGTGTGGAAAGTCGTATACGCAAGAAATATAGAGGTAGGATTATATTAAAGTGAACCCAAATGAAAAAAAGTAACTGTAAAAAAGGTCAGAAATCCAAGAAAAACTGCGGTACAATTTGCGTAAATCCACGTACCTCGGCATATCAGGATACTGGTTACCGCCATTAGGCTGCGTGACGTTGGGTCAGGCTAGATACAACAACATTACCACGTTCAGCGTCGTTTTTGATCGCTTGTATAGAGCCCCACCTACGTTACATTGAAATAAGGAAAATAGCCTCCTACATTTTCATAATAAGACCGCGCCTACTTAGCGAATTCGCTATCGCCATTATAAACTAGGTGAGAGGCCATGTTATTTGAACCCTACCAAACAATAGCCAAGGGGTTCAAGCCTAAGGCCGTGGTGTTGTACATCCTGTGGCAGCAAGTCCCAATGCCTTGAAATCTTCACTGCTGAGATAAGCCCAACTAACCAAGAAGTTACCACCTGCAAAGCAGGAGTATATCAAGTCTTTTTGTTGTATGAGCCCGAAGCAATGTCTACAGTAAATGATTCAAGACCAACATGAAGTGTGTCCTCTGTCTACATTGAACACTCGCTATTGTAGATGATATTGAGTGCACTACAAAGTATGTGGTAGAGGATTGAAGTTGCGTAACGAAAGCCAGTTCTAGTCTATATACATAAATACATTATAGGAATTAAAAAAAGTCATCTTGGACAATGCCACTTTGATCGCACATCCCGCGAAATATGCCACCATTTCTCCATAGTTTAAAGGGTGTGTCAAGCTCTGCAATTCGTCCCTTATCCATAACACAAACTCTGTCATACCTGATGATGGTTCGTAAACGGTGAGCAATGCAAAGGACCGTTCGTCCCTTGAAGTTGCGTCGAATAGTCTCCTGGATTCGATCGTCGGTTTCCAGGTCAATAGAAGAAGTTGCCTCATCAAACACCACGATCTTGCTGCCGCGGACTAGTGCTCGAGCCAGGGCAACCAGCTGACGCTGGCCGAGAGAGAAATTGAGACCCTCTTCTTCCACTGTAGTATCCAGCTGAACTCGAGATGCACTATTCTTATTATCGTCCCTCACTAATCCAGTTTCGCGAAGTGCGGACCATAGTGTTAGGTCGGGATGTTTGTTGAAAGGATCAAGATTTGATCGAATAGTACCCTGGAATAACGTTGGGTCTTGAGGAATGATAGAAAGGCGTGATCGTAAATCATGGCAGGGTACTTTCGAAATATCCACACCGTCAATTTTGATTTTTCCAGCGGCCAGCTCTGTCAGTCGGAAGAGTGCGGTCATGATAGATGACTTTCCAGCGCCTGTTCGTCCGACAATGCCAATGCTTTCTCCGCCGGCGACCTTGAGATCAAGTCCCTTCAAAACAAGAGGAAGACCCTCCCTGTATCGCATCTGGGCATTATCGAAATCAATAGCACCATTTTGAGGCCAAGAGCTGTCCACCTGCACTGGGGGAGAAGACGGGTCTTCCTTCTCCTCCTGGTCAAGACATGTGCCGTAAAAGTCTAATCGCTCCGTAGAGTTCATAGATGTTTCAAGCTCAGCGAACTGTCTGATAAGTAGTTGGGTCATTTGAACGATCGCTAAGACATAGGAAAACACCAAGCCGGAAATACTGGGTGAAACAACATTGCGCAAGGTAACGATAAGAATACCAGTGGTAGCAACAAGGAGAATGGAAACGACATCGAGGCGTGTGGTTAGCCAGCGTTGGCTACCAAAGGTGAGATAATATGACGAGTTCATGTTGTCAATAGCCTGTCGGACAATTGACGTGAAGTGCTTTTCCTGGCCATAGGCACGAATACACGAGGTTCCAGAGATAGCCTCGCTGAAGCGAGCAAAAACGACAGATCGTAAGACAGCTTCATGGCGCTTCAAGTCGCGCGCAGAAGCTCTGTAATAGGCAGCAGCATAAAAGAAGAAGATGAGAAGAGGACCAAGGGCGATTCCAAAGTAATGGAAGTAGTAAATAACAAGGATGAAAACGCTGAGGACCATGACGACTGTATAGAGGAACATACGAATTGCGTCAGAGAGAGTGTTGTCCATGGTGTCAACGTCTTTTGAGAAACGATTGGTGATGCGCCCAAGAGGCGTGGTGTCGAAGAAAGACATTGGAGCTTTAAGAACTCGATCCAAGGCACGGCTTGTCATTGTTCGGCTCGCGGTGGTTGCGAGCATCGAGACGGATACAGAGAAAGCAAACATGAGGACAGCTTGCAAAATACCTAGGCCGATGTAAATGCCGATATACTGACCTTTGGTCAGGCTGAATCTATCGTCAGTCCAGTATGATAGCCACAAGCTGGTCAAGATGTTCGACCCTTGGGCTACCACGAGCAGCACAATCGGAATTAATCCGTAGAAGATCGAGCCTGACGCACGGATGTAGGTTGAATAAACACTCCAGCCCACACTAGTAGTGGAGCGCTCTTCTTGTTGAATAAGGGTTTCTGGGTCCTTGGAGGAGGCTGCATTGGCAGCGGGTTCAGCCTCCTTTTGCTCAGTCGGGACTGCTACGGGCTCTTGCTCTTGCTCTTCCGACGCAGCTCCAGACGACGAGGCGATCAGTGCTTGGAAATCGCGATTGTTTCTCATGAGGTTTTCATAGGTGCCATTGGCCTTGATGTGGCCATCGTCCAACAAAATAATCCTGTCGCATCGAGGGAGAATATCGTGTCTGTGTGTGGCAAGAACACGGCATTTGTTTCGCAGAACTCCACAGATGGCATTCTCGAATATGTGGCGTCCAACGTGAGCATCGACAGCAGATAATGGATCATCCATGATGACAATATCACTATCAAAATAAATTGCTCGGGCAATGTTCAGTCGCTGCCTTTGTCCACCGCTGAGCGTGATACCACGCTCTCCGATTTCTGTCTGATCGCCACCAGGGAGCATTGCTAGATCTTGTTTCAAAGCACAGGCCTGGACCACAGTTTCATACCAGGCTTTGTCCATCTCTTTGCCGAACAAGATATTATTCTGCACGGTGGTATTCTGGATCCAGGAGTATTGTGGACAGAAGGCTCTTGACGCTCCAATTGTCATTTGGCCGCCGTCCTGGCGCATCTCTCCAGCCAGTGCTGACAGCAATGAGCTCTTTCCAGAACCAACTGAGCCGATGACTGCGACAAGCTCATTGCGGCCAATGGATAAAGAAAGGTTATCGATACCGAATGGCGCCTGAGATGGGGAAGACCCGGCAGGAGAAGGTGATTCCATCTCTATGTCGCCTGATTTCCCATTCTTGCGATCCCGTTTCTCCTTCTTAGTCTTCTCGTTGTTTTCACCCTTTTCACCCTGAGACTTAGAGGCAGATTGCTCCCAAATAAAGGATGCATTCCGGATATCAATAGCGGAGGGACATCTGTCGTTCCAGATGGATTGATCTTGGTGGTCCTCGGTGAGAAGGTAGTCTTGAATACGGCGGGTAGATGCCAAGGCGTCTGTCAGCTGTCCTATTACCACAGGAAGCAAGTTGAAGGGAACTCGTAGCGAGTTGAAGATGGAAAGAGACGAGAAGACAATGGCCGGAGTAAGCTCATGTCCTGTCAGCGAATAGACAATGAACGAGAGCATGGACGCGAAAATAGGAAGGGATACAGAAACGGCATTCATTGCATTTCGCAAAGCCAGTAGTTTCTGGATCAGAGCAACTTCGTGCTTCCTCAAGTTCCGAAGAGTTTCCAGAAAGGCGTTTTCCCATCCGTAGTACTTGACGAATCGCACAGATCTCAAGATTTCTTGAGTCAGTGAAATCCGAGAGTCCGTGACGCTGTTGACGCCTTTTCTTCGCTTGATCAAAGCCTTCATGGTTAATGTAAGTACAGGGATTCCGAAGAAGAGCAACGCGAAACCAGCCAATGCTGAGTAGGTAATGTTGACGATGAGGAGTGCCAGTGCAATAAATATAGTGATGGGGGAAACCCAAACAAGGTGAAACATTCCAGCCGCCTGTTCCACTCGAGAAGTATCGGTAGACATCAAATTCATCACTCGTCCATTTGACCAGCCTGCCTCGTCAGTATCACCCTTGGCGTTCTTCTTCTTCTTCTTTGTCGGAGCTTCCTTCTCGTCTGTTTCGGCTCCTGCGCGTGCTCTGCCTGAAATTCTCAATGTCTTTTCAAATATGACAGTGATCAAGACAGCACGAGCCTGTACTCCGACCATGAAACCACGATAGATGAATTGATTCGTGCCAGAACTTTGGATCAACTGCATAATCATGATCGTAAACACCAATCCGATCTGTCTCGAAAACCCGGTGTGGGCGCCGTTTTCCCCAGCCACGTATGAATCAGTGACAGATTGAATCAAATATTTTAATACATAAGGTGTCAACACTTGACATAAGGAAGCAAAAAGCACGCAAAGGCCTGCCATTCCAAACTCCCACTTGAAAGTCTCGTTCAGAGCCTTCAAGAGTGGGTTCGTTGCACCCTGCCGAATGCGATTTTGGAATGCAGCATCGAAACGTTCTGCTAACACATCAATTTGGCGCTCTGGGCTGACTAGCCAAATATCATTCATCTCTAATGGCCGTCGATATCCGACGCTCATTATTCCTTGCATCCATTGAAATGTGGCCTTGCTAAAGAAATTGGCGTTATATTCGTGGGAGACCTCCCTTGTCTCTGGGATTGGAGGGACCGGGCCCCATTTGAGAGGATTCATGCGTCGGTACCAGGGTTCTTTCGGTAGTTTTATTGCGGCATTTGGTGATAATGAGTAACGATTTGGGGCGACTGGTTCCACAACTCGTTCTTCATTTTTGACGAAATGGGTAGACCCAGGTAGTTTCAGGGTTGAATATCGGGATGTGGGAAGCGCAGTGATGCCACTACCATCATAAGGTTGAGGCGGTAATGAGCAACGTTTGGGGACGACTGGCTCGACAACATGTTCTTCATTTTTGACGAAATGAGTTGTTCCGGCTACTGTGAGGGTTGAAAAACGGGATTCGTTTAAAGTGCTGCCATCTGAACTTGGAGGAGGAGACTCCGGCTCGGGGGATTGGGATAGCTTCATCGTGATAATGTCGATTTATGCGGAAAGGATTGGCATTGCCGAGAACGGCATAAAGAGGAGAAAAAATAGTATATCGTATGCCTCTTGATGGTGACTTGAGCGAAAATATATGAGGTTAAGGATCCAACTGCTCAGAATGGTAGGGAAAAGAAGATCGTATATTATTATTGCGTGTCTGTGGCGGTTGCCTTCGCAAAAGTATAGGAGGTAATGATTGGCACTGCCGATAATGGCATAAAAAGAAAATGGTCTTGAGAAAGACCTTCGGGGATTCGTTTGGTTCCGGTGGCATTAATATTCTTTATACGATCTTTGGAATCTTTTTTTAGTTTTCTACTTGGCCCAGGGGCCATCATGCACAGTCACAATACAAAAGAACTCCGTTGATGACCGGGCCACTTCAGCGAGATTACGAACTAAAGATCATAGTTACAAACTAGACGCCATCCTTACAAACTAAAATGAGGAAGATTTTGCGAAGCGAATAGTATGGATACGCAGTACGTGCTACGGCAGTATGGGGAGGTTGGAACGGACATCCAGAGTCCGGTGTCCGTTGGGGCCGTTACAAAACGGAAATAGGGCTGCATACATGAATTCGCCGACTCACCTAAAATAGAAAAAGGGGATAGAATACCACTAAGAAGACAGGATGACCAACTCATTAATGTTTTAGGAACAGTGTTTTGAGGCTGAATGTCCGAGGTACGACCATGAGCGACCATGAGACCACCTCCCAACCGCTTTTCTGGGGCGGCCCTTGCCCAGTAAGTGTCTGGCGCGATCCACGTGGAGATTTGGTGTACACGCTAGAATGTTTCCATTGCCCCAAGATTGGGGCCTTCTGTATAGTGCAGGTTTAGCTGTAGGGCGGGTATGAAGCTTGCTATCCGAAAGGCATAATATGTGGACGGAACAGTAGTCCCGCTCCATTTTGATGACAGCCAGTATAGCATGGGGCAGAAAACTAACTTTATCCTTCGAGTCAATTGGTTGTCAGTAGTATCTATTTATGTCCATTAAATTAATTAGGCGTTAGACCTATTTTCGCACGGTTTGAGTGATAATATACGAAGGCAAAAAAATATAAATGTAGCCTCGACTTCTTCAATGTTGATCAACTTTTCAATTCCAACCACCAGCCTGCACTTATAAAGCCTTCACAGAAGACAGTTTCATCTTGATCTGTTCCTTTCTCTATTTTGATACCCTCTTACCCCCTTTTGTTCTCACTTCGCCAAAATGCTTCTCATCCTCCTCAAGATCTTCCTTATTTGGAAGAAGCTGCTGCTCTCCTATGCCGGTGCAGCGACTCTTATGTATCACAGGGCTTTGGGCCGTACGGCTATTGGGCCTACGAACGGCTCTTTGACCATCACGGACAACAGAACCCGTCGATCATATCAGATTCCTATTGTACGCAACTCGGTGCGCGCAACAGATTTCCGACAGATCACTGCTGCCCAGCGGGGAGCTGATGTAGTTGACCAAGTCGAAAACGGCCTTTTGGTTGTCGACAAGGGATACCTGAACACCGCTTGCATGGAATCTTCTATCACTCTTATGTGAGTCTTTTGTCACAATTTTCGTACAATGATTTCCCAGCTGACATGAACCCTTTTCACAGTGATGGCAAACGTGGTTATATCCAGTACCGTGACACTTCGATTGACGAACTATTCAGACAGAATGACTACGAAGAGGTTATTCACCTTCTGATCTTCGGAAACCTGCCCACCCCTCAAGAGAAGAAGGCCTTCCGCCGAAGCTTGGCTGCTGAAATGAAACCTCACCAAACTGTCGTTGATGTGATTCGTGCCTTCCCTCGCGAGGCGTTGTCATACACCATGGTACTTGCCGGTCTTTCTGCTTACGCTTCTCTGGATGAGGGTACCCGCACTACCCATGAGAAGGGCGAACCTGCCTTTTTGGGCAAGCCTGAAGCCGTTGATAAAGCTGTGGTCCGAAGTCTCTCGATGTTGGCAACCGTCATCGCTCTGGTATACTGCCACAAGCGAGGCCGAGAATTCACTCCTGCACGACTGGACGAGTCCTACATTGGCAACATTCTGCTCATGATGGGCATCGTTGAGCCAGGAACCAAGACACCGAACAAGAAGATTGAAAACTGCTTCCAGCGTCTCTGGGTTCTTTACGCAGACCACGAGATGACCAACTCCACCGCCGCCTTTCTGCACGCCGCCTCAACTTTGACCGACCCTGTCTCTTGCTGCGTTACCGGCATTGTCTCGGCATATGGCCCCTTACATGGTGGAGCCATTGATCTAGCTTACCATGAGTTTAAGAGACTAGGCTCACCCGAGAACGTGCCAAGCCTGATTGATTCCGTTAAGGCCAAGAAGCAACGTCTGTTTGGTTACGGACACCGCATCTACAAGGTGGTTGACCCCAGAACCAAGTTCATTCGGGAGATGATGGAGGAATTCAAGGAGGATGTGCAGGGAAACCCACTTCTTCGAGTCGCCATGGAGATTGATCGTGTTGCTGGAGAGGACCCCTACTTCACCTCGCGCAACCTCAAGGCAAACGCTGACCTTTACGGTTGCTTCCTCTACACTGCCATGTAAGTTTTCATTCTCACCGACAGGATTATAAAACGAGTTTTTGCTAATCAGGCGTCTCTAGGGGGTTTGAAACCGACATTATTCTTGCCTTGACTAGTCTGTCTCGCACAGCTGGTGTTCTTGCACACTGGAAGGAAGCTATGGGCCAAACTCCTGGTCTGTGGCGTCCTCAGCAGATCTACACTGGAAACGTTACGAATTAGATGTGGTCCCCGCAACGAACTGGCTAATTATAGACTTGCCCCTTTTATGATTCTTGTTTATATTTTATGTGTAAAAATTTTTTGGTGTTAAAATTAGGCGCTAGTCAATAGATTTCAAATTCTTCTCTTATTCTTCTTTGTTTCCACAATCTAGTGGCTAATAACAGGGCTTAGTTTACTTGGAGCTGAACTGAAATATGCCCACAAATAATAATCGTCGGCGACATTAAATTAGACTCGTTGGGAGAGACAAATGTGGTCGCAATAAGCCTCTGGGGCGGCCAACATCCCGCGTAACCCTAAAATGGTTAGCGTAGCCCTAAGTGCATTGAGGGGCGGGGCCGCGTATTAAATGACGTAGTACGTACTGCGTATTGGCAATTAAACAAGGGCGGCATGGTGGGTCCTCGTTGGTGCCAACACATTGTACGTAAGTACGTACTACCAGAAACCTTGTATTCGCAATAACCCTATCTCCGGCGGTCCCAGCGTCAAGCTACACTTATGTCCCCGACTCCGGAGTAGTACTCCATCCGTACTAGTATTACGTCCTCCTATTATTAACAACATTTGGGTCTAAAGCTTGCGGCCCCGGTGTTATGTTTGTAAATCTGGGGAGCTCACAAGAAAACTTCGATGTGAATAAACAAAAACAAACTTGCACTATTAACAGATACTGAAATAGCACTTCAACTGTTCCATGAATCATAAAATTACCCATGATGATCATGCCGATCGGTAGCCGGAGAGTGTTGCGCTTGTTCTCGAAAACGCTTGTGAAATTGTGCCCTAAGATCCTCAAACGAGGGTGTGGGGTCAGGGCCAGATTTGTAAGCTTAACACTTGGTAGGAAGAAGTAATACCGGCCGCTCTAGAAAATCCTGAAACGATATCATACGCCGCCCTTGTCTCCTGAGTCCCATGCGCGAAAATACATTGTAGCTAACTTTGGCAAAGGCTGAAGCCATCATTGGCCCCTGGGCCCTTTGTCTGACTGTATCGACCCTTGGTTCCTGGATTTTAGACTTTTCCTACTGAACGATAAACGATGCTGACTACGGGGGTGCTCGTCAAAAGTCAGGGCAGTGGGGAAATTATTAGTGTATAGATTAAAATATAATTTTCTTTTCAAATGTACGAAATTACGTGCTATTTCCATAGCAACTATATGTGTGTCATAGATATCCAATAATATACTCATAAAATTGGATAGCATACTTAATTTAGATCTTTCATTGGACTCTTTATTTACTAGTAAACTAGCTAGAAATGTTAATACTAAACTAAAATATTAATTTACTAGGACTCACTAGTAGTAGGTGTCTCCACTGCCTTGGCTTTTGACGCGCACCTCTGTACATGTTTCGAGTTGCCGACTTCCATTCATTATTATGATCCTTCTAGACTGTGTCAGCGAGCGTGGGTTTGGTGATTTTAACTTCCACCAGGGGCGGCTGGACACCATCCTTATCTGGTAAATGGTGCCACAAAGCTGATAGCCTTGTTGAGTTTGATTTCAGCCACCGAATATTATTATTCTTGGCTGGTAACTATCGGGGCTGCTAAATTCAACTTCAGCCACGAGGGGGGCTGAATGGTAATTATTCTCGGCTAGTAACTGTCGATGCTACTAAGTTTAGCTTCAGGTGCGGGATATTATTATACTTTCCCTGGTACCCCGTATTCCGTAAGTTGTAACTGGCTTTCTGGGTTTAACTTCGGCCCAGGCCCCATACCGCCAAGCTTTGGCTGAAAACAAAAATCAAGCCCCCAGGCGGTGACTCCCAACGGTCCTCTCCGAAAGTAAGCGTCAGAAAGCGTGGCCTAGGCTCTACGTCCTCGGTTGGGCCGCCGCTGGGCCGCCGATGGGTCTCAGACTCTCAGCTAGGTCTCAACTGGGCTGAAGCCTTCGAAAAAGTAGGAACTAGGACACATAGCTACTCCATAGTGCGAACTATCTCGTTTATTGCGCGGAAAACGCGTAATCTTGCCCAGGAAATAATAATAATAAGTACTAGTAAATTCAATATCTATACGAAATGATCTATACAAAAGAGAGAAAAAAAGACCTAAAAAAACACTAGACTAGTTGCTCATGCTGAAATACCCATTTCTCTTCTCACTCCAGTTCTCCATCGTCCAATCGCAGACACCAGCCAGCAATAGACAGATAATTTCGGTTTATAGCCTATTCTTCATCATCGAAGAAAACGAAGAGGCGGACCTCAATGGACCGGCGCGGCGGAGCATCAGCAGCGCTATTGTCGTCCTGGAAGCCTCCGTGGGGAGTGCCTCTAACGCGATCGGTGCGAGAATCATAATCCTTGAACATGATAACCTCCTCCGGTGTAAGGCGATCTGCGTAGCGGTAGATGTAATCAGGATGGAATTTGAGGAAGTTGTCGTGGGCTTTGTAGTACTTCGGATCGTTGGTCCGGTAAACTCGGGCAGTGTTCTCCGGGTAGTTCCAGTTTGGGACATTGCGTCGATCGACAACAAGCAAGGGCCAGGACTGGACGGGGATCCCGACTGGTCGCCATACATTGATGATAGCCCAGCGCTTGTGTGCGGCAATAAGCTCCTTGGCCTTCTCTTCTCCCAGTTCACGGTTCATGTGATCAATGGCAGTGGTGTGGTCGTTGTCGATATGCACCGTAGATGCTGGCTGGGAAATTCCAGTCTTCATGAAAAAGATTTGATCCGGGTGATACCCGGGAGTCTGGTTGCGCAGACTGAAGTGCCAAGGGATGGCCTCGGTTGCCCCAGTCTTTTGCAGGATCAGCTCTTGCAGCTCTGGCCAGTAGCGGTCCTTGATCATCTGCTTTCCCTCTGGCGTGCGATAGGTCATGAATTCCTCTTCGGTGAGAGCAGTTGGGTAGGCCAGGACCTCGTAACCATCTTCGTTGATTTGTGGCGCCGGCTCCTGTGTTCTAATGTCGTATACTGTAACGTGGTGGACTTTCTTGGGCTTGAGGTTGGTTTCGCCGCTTGCGGTGTCAAGGTATGCTTCACCCCCATCAGTGGTGCCGTCGAACATCTCAACGACACCGGTGGTGAACTTTCCTTGAGGAATAACAGCCATTTTGACCAACACGAGTTGTGTTAAAGAAAAGACTTGTGTGATATGAAAAGTAGAAAGGCGATTTAGATTGAGTCACTGATGGGAAGGAAGCTCAGTTCAAAGATGGATGAAGATAAGATTGAAAGATGAAAAATTTACGGTCGAACGCTGAGGGCATATTTATACATCTCTGGCTTGATGGCGTCCCTGGGATGCACACATACTTCTCATTACTGATGTCGTGGCAATTGCTGGATTCGAGAAGCCCAAGTAATTGCTGACTCTGCTTAAATCATTCGGCCCCCTCGTATGATTATTATCGTAGCATTTTAGAGTTATTTGCTTCCAATTTTGGTGGTCTCGACCAACTGGGGATGGTTTCGGGGGATATGGCCCTGTAATCTATTTTTTTCAGCCCCTCAAAGATGGGGCAAGCTTCAAGGAACAGAATCAGCTTTTATTTTTAGATGAATTAGCTTTTTTTCAATGTGAATAGCTCCATGTTATCTTGCGAAATAATTATTTATAAGTCGTCCTTAGCCACTCCCTTGTCTTTTATTTTTCATTCTCCAAGTGCATTCCTACCATTCACTGCTACTTTCCCTCAGTCCATTCATCCACCATGGCGCAGTCTCCCCGCCTCATAGATCAGGTCCCCCAACCACAGTCACCTTCCAAAATGGAGGTGTTACTGTTGGGAATGCCTCGTACAGGAACTATCTGTAAGAAGAACCAAAAAAGAAAATATGATGCCTATCGAATTTGCTGACTGGTCTGTGTATTAGCTATCCGAGTTGCGTTCGAAGTCCTCGGATACAAGCCTTTCCACGGGCGCATGATGGATGAGCTGCCAGAGCTCTATCCACTATGGCTGGAGGCCCTGGACGCCAAATGGCGCGGAAATGGCGAGCTCTTCGGTCGCGAGGAGTACGACAAGCTTTTCAACGGATTCAACGTCTCGTGCAATATCCCCGGAACATTGGTCGCGGAAGACCTTATCAAGGCCTACCCGAACGCGAAGGTGGTTGTGAGCACGCGAGATGTTGACAGATGGCTGCGCTCCATGAGGGAATCTGTGGATTCAGCCGTGGAGTGGAAATCTTTCGACTGGATTGCTCCTTGGGATTCGGTATGTGCCGCCAAACTATCCTTTTTCCTTTTTCGGTCCACGCTAACAATACCCAAAAGCATGTTATTGGCCCCTGGTGGAAATATCACAAGTACCAACACGGTCTGAGACCCCTGATCGCCCCCAAGGGAGAGCGCCAGGCATACCTGGAACACTACGCCCGGATCCGCGAACTGGTCCCGGCCGATAACCTTCTAGAATTCAACCCCGCAGATGGTTGGGAGCCGCTGTGCAAGTTCCTGGGGAAGCCCATTCCATCGACCCCGTTCCCTCACGTGAACAATACCAACCAGTTCCTCGCTGGTCGCCGACGCCGTTGGTGGCGGGCTCTTGGTATGGCCGTGGTTAAGATATCGACCCCTGTGGTCGTTGTTCTTGCGGCCGCGTGGTGGAGTCGGCTCAGGCTATGGTGGCGAGTATAGCCGCCATTTGCTTGCCTCTTTTCACTTCCTGTCAACATTATTTACCATATAGAATTATTATATCATAGATAGCCTTGAATATATATTTTTTTTCAATTATTCGTCTTTATTTCTGTACATGTATTATATATGCACACTTGACAGTCTTGAATATATATATCTCAATATACACACATTCTAATCGTCTGATTTTATTTATCTATTGTATGCACATGTGCACTTCCCAACCTTAAAATATTGAATATATATATATATACATACATCATTCCTAATTGTTCCACTTTATTTATCTATTATCTATATACTTTTGATAATATACAGCCCTTGCTACCAGCACTGCAGTGTATATTAAGTAAACCGACTATCCCGCGTAAATTGACTGTCGCGGGACATGTTTCCATCCTTGTTGTTTAGGTTTGCGAGGCTCATCATTGTGTTGTTGTTGTTGTCGGCGTTTTTGTTCTTAGTCCCCTTAAATGACCACTTTGTCTGGTCCCACATGCCATCGAAACACACGCCAGGGTGTAGGGCAGTCAAGCAAAGAACAGCAATTACTATCATTGCACCTTCCAGAACCATGAAATCGACTTCATTATTGGCCAGAGCGCTGTGGAAACCACCGTTTAGCTCTATCATTCGGAATACCGATCGGACGAAAATAGTGATTGTTGCAAGAGCCAGTCCTGTAAGCACATAATAGGTCATGTTAGTAAACAGAGATCGCAACGAGCAAGAAATCAAAGATCAGGATGCGGGGCGACTTACCACCTAGAAATAATTTCCAGCGTAATTGGTTTCTCAAATCCCGGGTCCCATCGTTGAGACTCATCGGGCTCTTTTTCACTCTCCAGGCGAAATCAAGGCAGAGAACCATAAAGAGGACAAGGGATGCAACCTGGCTTGCCAGCCCGGCAATCATGATATTGACACCGGTCTGAGCAAGATCTTGTTGGTCGGCATCAGCAATAGACGTTATTGCTCCTCCAGCGGCTTGCAGAATAAGAGACAGCAGATCGCAAGACACGAAAACTATGGTGTACGTTCGTGGCCGTAGTCGCGAGACCTGTTCTCCATAGATGATGACAATTCGTCCCAGACAGATATAAATAGAGGCACTGAAAAAGGCCGGGGCAATTGTGAGACATATCAGGTATCTACATCATTTGACTCACTATTAGTAACATTCCCAGCTAAATGATGACAATAGCACGTAGAGAGGAACCGCTAGGGAAAAATATCATAGGTGAGCAGCGCTACTGATTTGACTTACTCGAGATACGGGGTGAACTTGAATGGGTTATTATGCAATTGGATACGCCCGATATAACCAATAACCTCAAGAACAAGGCCACCTAACAAGCCAGCGAGATAGCCCCAGGTACGGAAGCGGATGCCTAGAATGCACTGTGACAGGAGGAAAAATCCAAAGATGCCCGCATAAAATGCGTTTCCGGCGAGACTCGGCACATAGTAGATGTAGGCTAAATCAATCGGACAGATATCGAGTGTACAGTAATCCGACGGATCAAGTGAAGTTTGATTGTTTGACATAGCGAGCGCGTGTCTTGGTTTTTTTTTTTCTTTTTGGGAGGACTATAGTGAGCTGGGCTTTCACGTCATCACCAGTAGTTGAGGTATCAAGGATCATATGTTATATATGAAAACAGCACCCTCATCCTGCCAAGTACACTGGAAGTGCCAACCGGTGGTCCACACGTTTCAAATACTCATTCATGTCAGCCTAAATCTTGCGTAACGCCATAAAGTTCTTTGTGTGTTTATAGTTTATACACGAGACACACATCGTGTATGTTTGATAGCAGTTTCTAACCACCGGTATTATTGGGGCTGTGCAGTAAGCCTCGTACATTCGTGGTACGTACGGCGTCTGGCTATGGGCAATTATTATTGGGTACCTTATTCCTGGCCCCACTAGAAATGGGGCAAATGATCGTCAAAGCTTAACTTAAAGACCCTATGTGGATCTGGACCCGGACACGGGCACGGACACGGATTCGGGGTCGGACACGGGCACGGAGACCACCTAATGTAACTTTTTGTATGGACGCTAGAATACTTCGTACAACAGCCACGTTTCTATCTTTAATAATATAGCCCGTAAGCTGATGCTGGATTCGACACGATAGGTAAAGCGTGTAGCCCGTGGAATATTCCAGAGTTCGATACGCATCTAGGTTCGAACCGACCATGTGCGTACTCCGTAGTCATGGACCCAACGCCCCTACCAAGGTCTTACTCAATAAGCACTTAATGGGGGCCATCTAGCCTAAAACGGACAGCATGCCCTCGCAAGCTTCCTGTTTTTCGACTCTGTATCACCCTCTACATCCACGGCGGAACTTGGTGCCCAGATACTAAGCCTCGATTCTGGGACATCCACTACACACGCAGGTCTCGATTTGGCTGTGAAGGCCAAGGAATAGCCCATTGCTATTACAGGTTGCCTTGTGCATTATTGCATAGCACCATGGACGGAATACGGCGAAGCCAGCTTTTCTTTTGCATTGGCCTGTGCTCTATCTTTGCCTGCTTATTCGTCCCCTTTTTCTTTCTTGATATTTTGTCTACCTTGCGAATAAATGCATCATCAGCAACGCATGTAGACGCTCAAAATGAAGAGTCAAGCCAGAATCCGGCACCGCTTCTACCCGCGGCATTTGAGAATTTAAATTCTACCGGTCAATCAATCCCCAAAATCATTCACCGTCTATGGAGCGGGGAGCCGGGAGATGTACCAGTGGAGTGGACAAATGCATCCAACTCCTGTATTGAACAAAACCCTTCCTTTGAGCAGTATGACTGGACCGATGAGACTGCTCTCGAATTTATTCAAGCGCATTTTGCCTGGTTTGCTCCAAGCTATACGAATCGTCTGAAAGCTAGGCAGCGAGAAGATGTGCTTCGTTATTTTCTTCTCTGGCACTATGGAGGCGTGTACATGGACCATAGTATTGGTTGCCAGGCGTCACTGGATTCGTTGCTTTTGATGGATACAACAGCTCTTGCACCCGAACCGACATCATCCGGGGCCAGCAACGATTTAATCGCCAGTACAGCAAACCATCCCTTCATCATAGCCATCGCTAGGAACATACACGAAGATAGCATGTCTCGAATGTCAAAGTATAAAGGGCTGTTTTCCACACGACAGATTTCGATGAATAGCGCCCTCGCCATGTGCCTTCAACCTGGTACAGACTGTGCTGACGCTGCGGTTCTTCCATCCACACGTTACGATAAAACAGAGAATGCGATATTCACGCACTATAAAGCTCAGGGAGCCTACTGGGGCAACGGCTTGGCCTATGATCGCATATTTGGAAATTTGTTCGGGTGGACTACAGCTGGAGTTGCTGTGATTGTGATGATCACTCTGGTATTTGTGGTTTGGATAAGGCCACGAAGAAATTCCAAATATCGCTTAGTAGTCCAAGACACCCACGTGTAAATATTGATATTACAATTGTATTATGTACCATCTCATAGAAATCACTATCTAGCATTGCAGGAAAATGCACATATATCATACAAATATTGTTTATAATTCTTTCTCCCTATAAACGTCAAAACGGATGACACTAGTTTAGATGCTCTTGATCTGAAGATAAAGTAGTGTGCGTTACCCAGTCACCAAAAACCTGATCAAATCCGGCGTCGGGGAAAAACGCAGGCCACTGAATATCAAATACCTCCTGTTGTAATACGGCGTCTGGAGCAGGAGTAGTTCGAGAGTAATCATGCACTAGGTTCGAAGCACCAAAATAGTTCTCCCGGTTGTTTAAGGGTAGTGTGGTCTCGTATGCCCCCCGTGACTGTGGCGGCGAGTAATTGTTGTTGGTATTATTAGAAATCGACAACTTTCGACTTTCGAACCACCATTGGACACGTTTAATGCGTTTTTCGTAGTGGTAGAAAACATCTCTATCACCAGATGCATCCATGTGCGACGTTATCAACGCCTGGATTCTCAATATGCACTTGTTTAGCAAACTTGATAAATCTAGTGTTCGACACAGTTCCCCGGTGTGGGTATAAACAGATGGTTCACACGCTGTAATGGTGAGCTTGCATGCAAGAGTTAATGCGAAGCCTATTTGAACCCATCCCGTATTATTGAACGACATCTCGGCACGTAGTGGCAAAGACACGTAAAAGTCAAGAAAGTGTTTCGCCGCCCTCAGGCCCACACATAAGACCTCAATGTGGAAGGAAGGATCAAGCTTCCTACTTGGTGTATTTGGCTTGTAGTCAAAGAGGCTGACTTGGCATAGATATAATTCTGTTGTATAGAATTGCATAAAGAGTATTTCTAAAATCACGTATCAGTTAAAAAATATTTTACCCTCAGAATATCGTTTCAGGTTTTCCAACACTTACGGTTTTCGTCTAGAGAAAATGGTAGATTTGCTCGATATGCCTCCAGTTCTGAATGTAATTCTTGAAACCGGTGCTGTATTGTTGAGCTGACTGTTTGATTCTCTGAGAAATGTTGCATCGAGACGGATGTCATCTTTTCAGAGAGATATTGAAGTTGTATAATATAAAGTAGACTGCTATCGGATGGGAATTCAAGATCCTTTGCTAAAGATTGGCAATATTCGCCGATAAAGGGTTGGTATGGAAAGGGGCATTGTTTTTGAAGTATGTGTGAGGTACTGATGCTTGTTAGAAATTGTAAGAACACCACCAACCGGTGGGTAGGGGAATATTTCTGAGGGGGGAGAAATATCAATGAAACTTACCTCGATGAAAGATAAAAGCATCCAGCAATTGCCCGTTTCTCGTCTCGGCCCCAGGACAAGTGCTCTTTATCTGTATGATCAAAGCTCACCCGGGTCTTCCAGAACCTAAGCTCCGGCGGACGATCGAGTTGTAAATCATTGATAACACTTATTGCCAGGTGCAGATACTGGGAGAAACGACGTGGCCTCGAATGGTACTGACACCTGTATTGTCGTTAATAACCTTCCCAGTGGATCAGTATGAATGGGTATGTACCAAGTAATATGGACCAGAAGTCCTTGTAATACTTCGAACGATATTGTGCCATCGAAAACCAAACGATGGCTAATGGCTTTCTTTATCTCGTTTTCAAAGACCCGCTGCATGGGCATGTTGTCGTATAAAGCAGCTGTTAGGATGGCTAGGAATAGGAATGGCTTTTCCCTTCGCAAAGCCTCCGGGGTTGTATGCGACGGGATTACTAAAAATGGGCAAAAAGGCACAAGATTTGCCCGATACTCATCGAAAAGCAACGAGGCAGCTTCCATGGTCAGTAAACCTTTGTCGATGATATCCGTAGGCCTCCGAAGAGGGCTGCCCGGTGTCCCGTCAGTGACACTGCCTTCACTCTTTAAAAGTCTTAGCCTGGAATTTCAATCAAAGAATGTGCCACTGGTGATGTTTTTACCTGTACTGAGGCCGGCAAGTGTGCCAACATCTGATCAACTTTGGCTTCAAGCATATCAATCCTTCTTAAGAGTATTAGGTACTGTAATAAGCACTAATGGAATGATAGATTAAATAATCACCTGTCCCTATCTCTTGGGATGCCACTACTCACACTCCGAACCTCGCGAAACTGACAATCCTTACCCAAGCGTTTACATCTAGATACGAGTAAATAAAAAAAGCTAGCGACTACCACCGGGAGTAACTCACCGATCGCAGGGGCCTGTGTCTCCATGGCGAATGCATCGAATCTTGCCCTTAGCACAATGGTTGCAGGTTTTCACCAAGGTGTTGGAACGTTTGCCGTCCATCTGACGGGAAGACTCGCTTCCTGAACCAATCTGCGCCATGGAAGCCGATTTTGCGGCTCGGAAGCCCAGAAACCAAGAGTCTTCAAGTATCTCTGCTATATTAGTTGTATAGAAAAGTAAATCAACGATGCCGCTTCCTGGCGGTAGCGTATGTGGCCTTAGCGTGCGGTGTTGGGACGTAGAAACGGGGAGAAAAGAGGATGAATCGCACGCAAGTGGCTGTGCTGAAGAAGCCATTGCTTTGTGGAGCCTGAAAGTTCAGGCAGAGACGACCGCCCCCGACTTTCTTTGTTTTGCCTCACATGAAACCTTACCAGCAGGATCTAGCAAGGGTACAAAGGGCTTAAATTATTCTAACGTTAATTCATTCTTTATTTATATACATTTTTATTTGTTTTATTTCCTGGGAGCTTCCTTTAGGCAATGCTTACATGATGTACATGTATATATATAGATTTTTCAAGACACCGATCAACCGACCATATTGACTTGAAGGCAACATTGAAAGTTCTTAATTTTCTTTTGTTCATGCTGTCAAATATGTAACTATGTGCTTAAAATTTGAACGTTAGTTTGTTTAGTTTCATCGTTACCAGTTGACCTCTTCGCTTCTAATCTATCCGCATCTTCTAAAGCTGCTATCTTCTATGTCGCAGGGACAATTTCAGGACAATACCTCCATGGGCGCGACACGATAAAAGTTTGTTGTAGTCTAATTACTAAAGCTCCGCGAGAAATATTTGAAAAGGTCCGAAATTGAAAGTATTCAGATTCTAAGGTCTAAAGTGGTGCCCAGGTGCGCCGCGCTCCAGAGCCTTACCGGGGTTGACACAGGGTATTGTAGCACAAGAAGTGTTGCAGGAATTTCAATTTGAGATTCTATGTTTCGCATCAATAATTCCCTGTTACATTTTAATAGCCTAATTCTACTGTACAGGTAAGCTTCAATGAACTAGACGTACCAATGCACAAAGAAATAAACGGCCCATCTGGCTTTGTCTAGGTCAGGATGGGCTACATGCTATATTAATACTTCGCTATTAAGTATTGAATGTAATAGGGTTCGCTAGCCAGGTGTAACCGTCATTAGCCAAGAAGTAGGCTTTGTAAGAACCCGACGCAAGCCCTGGGTCGGAAACAGTCACGCTGCCACTGCTATCTGGAGCGTAGACCCACGCCAACGAGTCTGCATTATTTTGCTGATCATCGGGTCCACCTCCTAATGCATAGTAGATACCAATCCAGTTCTTTGAGTTGGCCTCCCCCGTTGAGTAAGTGAAGATAAAATCAGATCCTGACTGAAAAGAGATAGATCCCCCATAGTCCTTGACTGTAAAGGTAACGGGATCGGCTATCCACTTGTAGCCGTCATCTGCAAGGAAATAGGCCTTGTAGTCGCCTGGAGCAAGCCCTGGGTCCACAACTACTACGCTTCCCATGGCTTGAGGAGCATAGCTGTATACCAGCGAAGGTTGGTTTTGTGTTTGGTTATCTGGACCACCGCCCGAGGCGTCATAAATGCCAACCCAATTAGAAGGGTTTGGATCCGAAGTTGAATAGTCAAAGGTAAACATGGATAGCCCAGCGTTGTATAACAAGGTGTTCGCATTATCACCATCTTTGTATGATACGCTGAAGACTTCAAAGGGCTTTCCTTCAAGATCTTTCCATGAAATAGAAGCGGCGTTGCTTCTAGGGACTTTGCTTTGTGATGTTCCATGGTTTTCAGTATCTGTAGAGCTGGTGGTCGCTCCCAGAGTATATGACGCTCCATTTGGAGTATATGTGATGGTAACAGCCTGCGCTTGTCCTACATCTGCAGCTAGTGACCCTGTAGCTGTGATATATGACTTGTCCACCGCTGACTGGATATAAAAACGATTACCGTGACCTGGTCCATCAACTGGATGGACGATCCAGCGCTGATTTATATCGTCATGGGATTCCTTGGCCGCCGAGAGGCTGACGGATGTGTTTCCAACGTTTGTCAAGGCCTGTCCCTCGGTCTCGAAGGTGAGGTAGCGACCCTCAGTGAGATTCCCGCGCACGCGCTTGTAGCCATCTTCGACTGTTAGGCTGATATCACGGTTCGCGTTGTTCACACCGTATGGGATGGGGACTTTAACCGGATAATCCGCAATGCAGCTGGCGGGGCCAACCCAGGGGCCGGTCAGTGAACCAAGGTCCAGGTTGCCGCTATAGTCGCTTGGGTCTTCAGGTTTGGATGGCGGCTCCGCAGCCGTGGTAAGGGTAGGAATCGAGTAATCGGGCTGATTTGATTTAGTGACTTATTGATTGAAAATAATCAAAGTTTCGATTGACTTACATTTTCGAAATCAAAAGCGTTAACTAGGTCGGACATATGATCACGACGCCATTGCGTAATGGCTTCGTTGTGCACACCGTCATAGCCATTAGCAGCGGCCCATTTTTCGATGAACATCATGTCCGAGTTGTGATCAGTTCGTTCAGTAAAGACATTACCACCGCGTGTCCATGGGGAGATTATGTAGCGAGGAACACGCCAGCCTTAGATGTTTAGTTAGCGCGAGGGATATGGGGAGTGCTAATACGACAATAACATGAGTTTATACACACCTGGACCAACTGGAACATCCCCCAGGGACTCGTCATACGGATCAGTCATCCATTCACCTGGCGTGTCCTTCTCCGGGACTACAGGCACGACGTGGTCTGCCCAGCCTCCTTGTTCTGTTCACCATGAGCAAGGCCGTTGGTGTAAGACGGGGAATTACTCACCATCGTAGCTGATAACCAGAACTGTCTCATTGTAAGTCGGACTACTAGTAATGGCTTCCACGACTTGCTGTTGCAGCCATGCTCCATCCTTGGGCATGTTTGGTGAATGCTCTGCTTGCTCTTGGGGGCCGATGATCCAGCTAACCTGCGGTAATGTGCCCGCAGAGGCGTTTGCATAGAAGGCATCGAGGCCAGGGTATGAGTTGCCCTTGATGTGAAGAGCCGAGCTATTGGGGGCCTTTTGATACTGCTCAAAGTACGCCAACATGTTGTCTTCAAAGTTGTCCAGGTCCTGGAACACTTGCCACGAGATGCCGGCCTCTTCGAGGTACTCTGGGAACGTCTTCCACACAAACGGGAAACAATTGACGCCAGGGGACTCGCACCCTAGTGGAAAGTTAGAAAGTAGATCACCACCGAAGTTCTCTCACCTCGAAATGAATGGCAGACTCACCTGGCGTATTACTGTTATCAATAATCATGCCGCCCTTGCCGTCCAAGTTGGTAGGCGACCCAGGAATGTTGACCGAACCACTCATCCACATGATTCGGTTTGGATCAGTGGCCATAAGAAGACTCTGCATGGACATGTCGAAGATGGTCCAGCCCTCGGCGATATCCCAATGGGTCGGGATGTCCTGCCGCGTAAAGTAGCCCAGACTGTAGGCTCCATCGGCACCGGCCCATCCGTCCCCCAAACCACCATTGTAGACCGTATGCATCGTTGCCCAGCCGTTGTCACCGGCAGTCATGCACTGTGTGGAGTTGACCCAATCGCTCCCGAGGTAGTTGATATGCCACGGCTTCAAGATATCGGCACCATTCTGCGTCGAGCTGAGGTGCCTAGTCGAAGTGTCTCCTTATCAGTCAAGATCACTTTTACAACCCTGATTCTGCACTTACTGCTCGAAAACCGAATTTCCGTCGGGGTTGACTTGGACATTGGGATCACCAAATCCTCGCACACCAGCCATGGTACCAAAGTACTGCGAGGCGATCGATCCATCACTCCGGTCAGAATGTGATTACCAATAAAAAGTGAAGTGACTAAAAGTAGCTTACATGGTCGAAAGCTCGGTTCTCCTGCATGAACAGGACAATATGCTTAATATCTTGAAGCGACCCTGCTTGAACTGCTGCTACAACGGCCGAGGCCGCCACAAGGCCAGTTGCACGCATTCTGGCGATTATTAGCGGACGAGTTCTTTAGTTTGGCAACCTCTTAAAAGATCTTTTTAAATTTTTTCCCCCGGCGTTCATTCAATCATGTTTAAGTTATTATTGATTATGGACTATTTTGTTGATTTGCATGTCATAGTTTATTTATATTTTAGGGGGCACGAATAATAAGCGCTAGCATTGTTGGTGGTCCATCGTACTAGGTTTAATGTAACGTTGTGCCTTTTTACGCCTCCCCATACTACTTTCTACTTGGGTGGGGACAAGTTAGGACCCCAGTATGAAGTAATGACTACCCCTTATCAGGGTACTATTTGACGATTGCAGAATAATCTACGGAGAAAGGAGTAACTAGTCCCTATATGTAGCCAGGCTATGAGGCTTCGAATTTATAGTATAAGCATATCTACTAGCGCTTATTTACTGTCTTTCACTGAACCCGCGCACAAAAAGCGTTCAGATGTTGAGATTTTCAAACATTTGAAGCTATCAATTAATTTGAACATGAATCACAAAATACTTCATTGTTGTTGGATATTTATTCATACGTAAAAGCGAAATTCAACAATGAGCAGTCTCTGACTGAGGCTGGAGAATCACTACTGAGTCCTGACTCAAGCATGGCCAAGAGGAAGTCCGTACCCCCCGTATACAGTAGCTGGCTTGGCAGTGTTGGAACTTGACAGATTGTTAATTTTAGGTGTCGTTGTGGATCAGTGCCCTGAATCTTACGGGCCAAGCAATGGAATTAAGGACCTCAGCCTCGAAATTGTTATCCGGTAGCCGCCGGCTGTAAATTTGGGGGCGAGACAGTGCCAAAGTCTACCCCGCCAACACCTGCCTCCTATAGTATAGTCTGATAAAAAACCTGAGTCGATCTCACCTAGCCTACCTAGGCATCCCGGAAGCGCCATATCTTTCCGCTTCGAGGCTAGCAGCTATTGCGGCTCTGGGTTGCAGCGCATGTCAGCATACCTTGCTTACAACAATTAAGCATCCTCACAGCATTTTACACTCAATGCTCTCGCCCTCTGTCCTATTTAGCTCCTTGGTTGAGCGGGAAATAGTGACGGGCGATGGCGCTTATCCAGGGGGTGTTGGCGACGTCGACACGGCGGATGCTGGTGGTTGCTGGCCTGGCCATCCTTCTGGTTATAGCCCCAACCATTTTCGTTGCCTCTACTTTCTTTCCTTATGGAGGCAATGTTCCTAATATCGTTGTGTCCGGTTCTGATACTGGTTCCGACGATAGTCAACCTAATCCGGGAACAGTGGAAGAAAGTTGGAGAGATGCATTTACGCTTCAGCCAAATGACCACATCTTTCGGAAATCGCAGACTATTCGTGCTACATGGAATGTTACTATGGAAGAGCGTGCACCGGATGGTGTGAAGAAAATGGTCTACTTGATAAACGGTAGGCAATTCCCTCTGTCATTATGCAAACCCCCAGCCCCGATGTGAAGTTAGATTGCATGCTTACATTGATTGTAGGCCAATTTCCGGGACCAACTATCGAAGCTAGATCTGGAGATGAGCTTGTGATTGATGTCCAAAACTCAATTCAAGATAGCGACAACGATGGGATTGCAATCCACTGGCATGGACTCTCGATGAAAGGTATGCGTTTCTTCAATGCTAGCATGAAGCGACACTCACCTCGTTAAGGAGCAAATCATATGGATGGCGTTGTCGGTTTGACGCAGTGCGCCATTGGCGCATCGGAAAGCTTTACGTATAGGTTCCGAATCGACGAGTCCCAGTCTGGGACATTTTGGTATTGCGACCTCCCCATCTTCTATTCCAGAGACTGACCCCAAGAAACAGGTACCATGCTCATGCGGGTCTTCAAAGAGCTGACGGGCTTTTCGGAGCGATTGTGGTACACAAACCAGCAGATCCGTCAGGGTCGGGATCTGATATGTCTACGTACGAATACGACGCAGAAAAGCTTCTACTTGTCGGAGACTGGTATCATCGACAAG
The DNA here is from genome assembly GCF_013368755.1 of Talaromyces rugulosus. Lineage (NCBI taxonomy): Eukaryota > Fungi > Ascomycota > Eurotiomycetes > Eurotiales > Trichocomaceae > Talaromyces > Talaromyces rugulosus. The sequence goes on along the minus strand of NC_049566.1, from coordinate 1,469,651 downwards.
CCGACACTGTGTTTGACTGGTACCAGGATCCAGGTCATTATGCAAACGAGGTATGAATAAATCAAGTTTCCAAGTTACCGCGACTGGTTCAATAAGTTATGATTCTAACGCGGATATGTACCTCTTCTTAGCCTGCACCAGACTCTATGCTTATGAATGGTGAGGGATCATTCAATTGCTCGATGGCGGTCAAGTCCCAGCCGGTGGTCTGCGAGACCGTTACAACGCCATCATTCAGATTACCAGACAGAGACCGCGTTAGACTCAGAGTAATCAACACTGGGTTTGTCCTTCTTTTCTTCTTCTTTTTTTTTAAAAAATAAAATCCCACTGATGAAACGTGATATTTAGAGTCTCTTCAGGCATCACTCTATCCATCTCACAAGGAGCCATGCAACTCATCACCGTCGACGGAGGAAGCCCCGTTGGAAATGCTCCACTTGCGACTGCGATGGGGGTGCTTTATCCTGGTGAGCGCATGGATCTTGTTCTCGATCGTTCTTTACAAGATACTGCGTCAGATCAAACACATAGCAATTCAGACAAAGAAACCAAGCTCACTGTTGCTTTGGATAGAGAGTAAGTTGCGGAAACAGTGCCCACCGTTCCCTTGGTTCTATTAATACTAATAATCTCAACTTCTCAAGACATATGAAAATTGAGAACCTCGCTCTCACGCGAATTCAATCATTTCCTCTGGTTTGGAAAGAAAGAGTGACAGACAAATCACTACCAGAGAGACGTGAAAGTTCTAATGCAACATCAAATTTCCTCCTCTCCGAGGCATCAGGACTGCCCCAATGGCCTGGCTCAGATCTTACTGAGAGATCTATAGAAAAAGCTGTGCTTTACACTGCGATGCAGATTCGCTCGTCGTTTAATAACCGGCCTGTGGGAATCGTGAATCACAGCTCATGGATGATCGCGGACTCCAGGGCAAAACCACTTCTTGCGCTAGATCCCAAGGAATGGTCAAAGGCCACCAAGCAACCAAGCTCAATACAGACCCTGCAAGTTCCTTGGTACGAAAAGACTGGGGAAGACAGATGGATTGAGCTGGTGTTAAATAATATGGACGATACGGGGCACCCGTTTCACTTGGTGAGCTAAGAATGAATGCGCGTTGATGTTTTCAAGTTTACTTACTATCTGCAGCATGGAAATGAATTTTACATTCTTTCCGTAGAAACCACGACACAGTTGGGGGGGTATAACCCATTTGACCCTGACGCGGCAGACCTAGCGAAAACTATGAACATGCGGAACCCTTTGCGCAAAGACACAGTTTATGTTCCACCAAGGGGATTTGTCATACTACAGTTTCCTTTGAATAATGATGGGCTATGGCTTTTTCACTGCCATGTACTGCTGCATCAGGCCGCGGGAATGGGTATGGTCTTTCACATCGGAGATATTGATCCGGAAGCGAGAAACAGCTCTTCCAATCTATGTATTAGGTAAAAGATATAAACAACGAAGTAACGAATACACAAATTATCAATCATTACCGACTACTCGGCAGCAATAATTCATATATCGATATTTCATAAGTTGCGCTCTAGGCTAGCTGACATCGAGTGGTGCATTACGCATTATGGGTAGACCGTCCACTATAACTACTGATCATCGAACACAAATTCGAGAATGGAGAGTACACTCCCTTCAGGTCTCGAGACGGAGTGCAGTTTGAGTCGGCTGTCGGCCCCGGAGCACAACTTCACCCAATCTGCTAGCGGTCGCTCTCGTGCATTAAATGTTGTCATCATTTCCATGTCCATAATTCTATACCGATGGTTAGAAATATATAACCTATCCAAGTCCTTCTGGCTTACCTTGAAATCCGCTCTTCCGCCGTAGGCAACGTGTTTGGCTCTGCAAGCACTCCATCGTTTACAATCAGGCGAGATCCATTCTTCATCGCAGGAATTAAATTCTTGACAATTTCTTGACTGATAGCGTCGGGATGATCGTGTAAAATAAATCTTAAAAGGTATATGTCGGCGGAGACTTTTTGCGGTGTAAAAAAGTCATGCTCCTGGAATGCAATTCGAGATTCAAGTGCGTGTGGAAGCGTTTTCTTTCCTTGTTCGATAACAGTTGACAGATCCTGGACAATGAAAGTCGCGTCCGGGGCCTTCTTTTCCGCAATAGCAATGCATGCATGTCCGGTTGAGCCACCGACCTAGACACGGGGGCAACACAGTGACCGTTAGCATCTAGCCCTTAAACCGGCAACGGAATCCTTACATCAACGACAGTTGATTTTCCAATATCTTCCCAATTGTATCCTCCCACTAAATGATGAACCCCATATCCTTCAGTTGATGTCATCTCGACCATGGTGTTGGCGAATCGCTGTTCACGGTCAGGATATTTCGTGAGATGAGCGAACATCGGCTCATCTGTGTCGAAGGCTATACTGTAAGCCGACTCATTCGGCTTCTGGCTATTCCCATACTTTTCGTGCGCCTCTACAAGTTTCGCTGAGGCTGGGTAGGTCTCGTCACAGGTGTAGCCAACCCAGTCATTTAACGATTTTGAGCGCGCCAACAGAGCCGATACAGAGGTATGGGTTACAAGGCCTGGTTCTGGTTCATGGAAAATGCGGTTGGTCATCGCATGCCGCAATATGCGTTTTAGCAAATCCTCATCAACGCTTCGTTCCTTGGCTATCTGTGTAAAAGTGACTCCATGGTCAAGCGGCACCGCTTCTGCAATTTTGAAATGATAAATCCACCGAAGACTGGACATGTCATGGGACTAACTCTTGTCAGACCTTGTTTGCGATATTTTTTTATTTTTAAAAAAAAAGGACTGGAAAATACCCCGCATGAAAACCAGCGCAGATACTCTGCTGGCCCAATTACCAACTCTCGAATGGCTTGCGATGCATCTAGCAGTTGTCGACGCGCATCCAGAATCTCCTTGGGAGCCGACGGAAACGCATGCGGCGCATCTGCATCGAAGGAAGGTTGTGGATAACCATTGGCAGTGATGAAATTGTTAATTACTTTCGCTGTGTCTGTGATCTGGGCCGCGAGATCAATGAGGGGGTTCGCCATATCGCTCAAGATCCGGAAACACGAGGAGCTGGTTATTGATAATTCCGGAAATAACGGCCAACTATATGAATAAATGGATAAATGGATATATAGATACGTCAACACTCAATGTCGCACTGCTGGGCCGTGCATGTGGTTGTGGAGTGAGGGGTAACTACGTTATTACATACAATTGGTTCATCGCTAAGTAAACTAACAGCAATAATCCCCGAGTTAATTGTCCACATTCACACTCTTGCATTCATCGTCTGCCAGCTAAACATTAGCTCGGAATAAGGGGGAAAAAAGGAGAAAAAAACAATACCTATGGCGGACCCAGAAAGAAGGCAACCGCTTTTGTTGGATGAAGACGTATGCCCTCTCTCTAATATTGACTCGGTCGCATCAGGTGGCGCACACTAAAACATCATAGCTACTCGCAGAAGACCAAGATGACGAGACATATAGTGATGAGCTGTAAGCCCCCGATAGAACGTGTCACAACCAGCAAAAATTGAGTAACAACGCCGTGAAGACAAAGCTACAGGACATCGTTGAGCTCGACTGTCACAGACTACAAATGGACACATGGGCGTCGTTTTCATAGCTACCGAGAAGGGAGTGAGTTGCCACCTAATGTCGAGCACAAGGATACATGTTTACACTGAATCGCTGCCAGGTTATAAATTCCCCAACGATGAGAAAGAACAGGATCGTCTTGACATGTTCCATCATATGTTCACTTTATCACTTGGTGGGAAGTTGTTTCTTGCGCCAGTCCAAGGCGAATCGCTCCGCGTCCTGGATGTTGGAACTGGAACTGGAATATGGGCCATAGACATGGGCAAGTTTTTTTCTTTTTTTTTTTTTTCGACCCTTCTCTGCAATATTTCAACTATTCCAAGGCTGATTATTGTCATTATAGCCGACGCGTTTCCATCTCTCGAAAAGGTGAGCCTCATGACCTAACCAGAGGACGATCTAATGTAAATAGGTCGTTGGAAATGATCTCAGTCCCATACAACCTTCATGGTTTGTATTCCTTCTTTCGCGTTATTTTCTCTTGGTAAACTAATTGACGCCAAAAGGGTACCCCCCAATGTCGAATTCGAGGTTGATGATGTTGAGTCCGAGTGGCCAGAGCGACCACCTTTCGATTTTATTCACTCGAGATACATGTGCGGGTCCATTTCAGATTGGCCAAAGTTTCTTCGGCAAGCATACAGGTATGCTTATGTCTTCTAGACGTGAAGCAGACTATTCTGGTTGCTAACAAGTCGAGATAGTCAAACTAAAGTTGGAGGCTGGGCTGAATTTCAGGATTTCCACCTTGTCAACTACTCCGAAGATGGCACATTAAAGGAAGGGAACAATGTGAACAAATTTTACGAGCTACTCCGTGAGGCTTGTGAAAAAATCAATCGCCCCGTCACTGTTGGTGTAAATTTGAAAAAATGGGCGGAAGATGCAGGCTTTGAAAATATTGAACATAAAGTGTTCCGGCTGCCTCTCGGGACATGGCCACGAGACCCCAGAATGGTGAGTATTGTATTGGCACGAAAGCCCATTGTGCAGCCTGCCTATCGCTAACTGTTTCTTCTCTACAGAAGGAAATTGGCGCCTTTAACATGCTGCAGTTCCTTGAAGGTCTGGAAGCCTTCAGTATCGCTACGTTTACTCAAGTACTGGGGTGGAGCTATGAGGAAGTCCAGGTGTTTCTAGCCCTCGTAAGAAAGGACGCAAAGAACCGGCGTGTCCACATGATACACGACTTGTAAGTTTCCTGGTCCTTGGTATACCTGGAGTAACTGTAGCTTACCATGTTTTCTGTCCAGCCACGTTGTGTATGGACAGCGAGTCAAATAGTTAGTTTTGGGGTTAAATTAGGGTCGACAAGATAAAAGTGTGTTTTGAATAAAACAACCAGGTCGTTCAGATTAGTTTAATTGAATATTCAAATTTGCCGGATGGATGTTTTTATTCCCACCAAGATACAGCCCGGTTATTTATCCGGCATTCTTTAACTACTGAAAGATAAGGTCGAAGAACTAGATTGGCGCTGCATAAATGACATCATGGCCATATTAAATTCGCGATCATTATTAATCAAGGGCGCCAATTCGCTCGGAGGGGAAAAATAACTCTATAAAGGTACAAAGGAGAATCTTGTCAAAGTCACTTGCATACCACCCAAAATCCCCGCCATGGCCAACCCCAAAATCCCGACTATCCAGCTGAATGATGGAACTGCTTTTCCAATTGTAAGTTCGCTCCGTTTTAGCTGTAGATGAAAGCGAATCCTATTACCTGCAGCAGTCTTCGCTATACAATTAACACCCACTGTGCAGATTGGATATGGCACAGGAACTGCCTGGTTCAAGCGCGGAGACAGCCCCGCAGTCAATCGTGCCCTGGTCGAGACGGTAAAGACCGCTGTGAAACTAGGGTATAACCATCTCGATGGCGCTGAAGGCTATGGGACTGAGCCCGAATTGGGTCAGGCTATTGAGGAGAGCGGGGTTTCTCGAGATGAGCTTTTTGTGACTACCAAAGTCGGTGCCAGTGTTCGCGACATTCCGGCCGCCATCGATGCGAGCTTGAAAAAGCTAAAGCTCGACTATGTAGACCTGTAAGCCTATCCGTCTATACCATTATGTGATGATTCTGACTGTGGACAATGCAGATTCTTGATCCACAATCCGTTCTGGGCAAATACTGAGGAAGAGCTCCAAGAGGCCTGGGCTGCTGTGGAGAAAGTCAAGGCTTCTGGGAAAGCCCGGTCGATTGGAGTCTCCAACTTTCTGAAGAGCCACCTGGAGACCATTCTCAAGACCGCCAAAGTGATTCCCTCGGTAAACCAGATCGAGTTTCACCCGTATCTCCAGCACGGCGACCTGGTCCCTTTCCAGGAGAGCAAAGGCATCAAGACTGTTAGCTACGGCGGCCTCATTCCGATTACGCGTGCTACGGGTGGGCCATTGGACGCTTTGCTCTCGACTCTCGCGAAGAAGTATGGGGTGAACGAGTCCGAGATCTTGCTGCGTTGGTCACTGGAACGCAAATATGTGGTGATTACCACTAGTAGCAAGGAATTGCGCTTGGCCAGCTATTTACAGGCTTTGACTTTCGAATTAACTCCGAAAGAAGTAGAGGAGATTTCCCACCTCGGCCAGCAGAAGCACTATCGCGCATTTTGGGCCGGAAACTTCGCGTCTGACGACCGATCATGATCGTTTCATATGTTTTGCTAGTCCATATATATTTAGCTTGAGCAGCACGCGCTAACCTGGAAATCTATACCTGGAACAATAGAAAATCCGGGCTTATCATAATATCATTATTATTGTGACACCTGACGTGTGTGGTTGGGGTCATAACGATTCCTTACATTTACTTCTCGCAATAATAATCTCATACTAAATCAATAACGCAGTGTCATACATAGCCCTTCGACCTGCTATAGACTGTTCCTTGATTAATCTATCTATCTAGTCAAGCAAAGCCCATTCCACATTGCAATGGTTTTTTATTGCGCCACTATGGCTCACCAGCGCCGACAAGAAAAAGCCGTCTGGAAGGATCGTAAAAAGAATGCGCCACGACAACACCCAACGACCGGTAATCCGATCGTCTCGTGGGCGACTGCTCTCTTAAAACGTCCCAAGCCCACTGCAACACAAGAGGACTCTCCACTGTTTCGTCTACCGAAAGAGATAAGGCTTCAAATATTCGCTTACGTTTTTATGGGTGACCTGCACATCGTGCGCCTCCGCAAGCGTCTTGGATACCTCCGTTACATGCCCTTGCCACCTGACACCGATCCAACTTCTGAGGTGGACCCTGCCAGGAAGAAGTTTATTGAACATCCTGTAGTCCGAGGTCTTTGGCGCGCGGCCTACCCGACGAGTTATTCCTACGGAATATGGGATCCTCGCTGGCAACAAACGATTAGCAAGCCGAATTCAGTCACGCAGCAGCAACAGCAGCAGCTTCCTGAGCAGGCAGATGGACGCGAATGCTTGCTTTCTTTACTGAAAACTTGTAAGGTCTTGCAGGACGAAGCGACTCCACTGCTGTATGAGTGCATAAATTTCGAGATTAACAGCAGCTGGAACGCGTACTACTTCATGATGACCGTGCCGGCGGAGCACCTGGCACATGTTCGAGAGCTTACTATATCACTTTCCGTCGACGAGGTAACTAATTTCAACCGCCTCAATATCGGCGAAGAACCGATAATGACGTCGAAAGTGAGCTCCATCAATCAAGACGGCTGGCGGCGACTATGGGACGGAGTATCATCTATGCCACGACTGCGGCGACTCAATATAGCTGGGAAGGGCTTCCCATTCTCCCTTGACCCGCAGTTGAGAGAGGAAATAGTGGCGTCATTAAAAAGCATTCTAAATACTTGTCGTGTGATAGAGATTCATATTAAGACTCAGCACTAAATAAAAAGGTTAATATAAACCCATAATACAACAAGCTCAAGTCCTACAGTTTCTACTTTGAGAATAGAAACCCATTGTACTGTGACATGACATAACCTCTTTAAGACTGTGTTACCAAAATAAGTCCACAGGGTGGCCTCTATTAATTGTACACATACATGTAAAATCACCTACGCCCTTTCAAATGTTTACTTCTAGGAACAACTGAAGTTTCTTAGCTTTCAATATTTAATCATTTTGCTTAGATATATTGTTAAAAAAAACAAAATAGAGAGAACATATCGTGATATTCTAGAACTTGTAGGTAAGCACACTAATGGATTTTGAATCTTTGACAATGCTTCCTCGCCTTTGCTGTCCGAAAACGACCGCACCGTCCTTGGACAGCGTTGATATCTGTGGGCCTTCAATGGGATGGTTCGTTTTTTTAATTGATTGAATTTCTTGCAGAAATTTCATCGTGTGCCAACAAGTCTCGTGGCTGTTCACTTTGTGCTGGCAACGTGTAAAGGGATTACCAGCCAACTGCCACATATGCAGGGTTGATAATTGGCATAAAGGACCTTGAAAATCACTACCAAAACGCCGTGCCAATGCGCTGATGCTGGGGATTGTGGCTGCCATTAAATTGGAGCCGTATGGCAGTTCATTGCAAGGCGAGTCCAAATCTATCGCCTTCGCGCCGATAATAGCATTCCCAACCCCTGAACAGAACAGACAGCGGACCTGACTAAGAAGAGGCGCCCAGCCAAGACCCTCTTTCTTGATCTTCTTCTGCCTGAGATCTGCCATTGGAGAGTCAACGACGATGTCCATCAGTTCATAGCCGTAAACCTCGCTCCGAAAAGGGGAATGGACTGAGATCCTGGAGAAATTAGCCGAAAATCCCATTATTAAATCCCGTATTGTAGAGCTCTCGTCGGCTGATCTCTCAACAATAAATTCGCTTCTCCCTTTGAGAATATTTAGAGAAGCTAATGCCCCATCAGCACTAGGAGTAGCTAAGGGAAGGGTGGGGGATCGTGATTCGGTAGGGATCGTATCCCAATAGATTGCCAGCATGTGATGAAATGTGCTAAGCAGGGGGACAAGCCACGCACGTTCGGCAGCCAGATCATAGAGAACAACATGCTCAGTTGCACTGTTATTGAGACATTTAAGATAGTTATTCGAAGGACTAAACCTGAGCATATTTGTTGTTCGGCTCATGGCTAGCCCAAGTTGCGCGCCTATCTGAGCCGGAGCTGCGGACTGGGCAAGAAACTGTAGATTTGCCCCAGACCAGTGCCATGAAGTCTTTTTCACTTTTCCGTTTGACCACGTTGCATTCGGTCTCAGTTTGTCGGTCCCTAACAAGACGGTTGCTTCAGGACACCAGCCTACCAGAGCCGTCTTTGCACGCAGTTGATCCAGATTGTCTACTTGTAGCCAACAAGACTGTATTGCTGCTAGCTCCGATATTGATAGCTGGGAATTGTGTTTTGCCACCTCCAAGTGCCAAAGCACATGCGTATCGTCAACCATGCGGACTGGAACCAACGCAGTGGAGTATCCCATCAGGATAATTCCTCTTTCAATCATAAGGGGATATTCCACGGCCGATATCTGGATCATGAAATCGAATGATACATCAAGCCGACAACCAGATATAGGCTGTTCAGCACTGATAGCAGAGTCTGTCCCAATCACGGCTGATTCAAATAGCCCATGCCAGCAAGTTGAGTTATTAAAGGTGTCAACAACAAAGGGTTGCAATGTCTGAAGAGTAAATATGTTGGTATAGAGTTCTCCCCCGGAAACGCTTACGCTGCCGTCTTTGGGCTTGCGAAAGGATAGGCAAATCCATTTGAGAAGTTCCTTAATCCTGTCACGAAATATAGATGATCTGACATGGATGTAAGTCGGCTGAGCCACAATGGAAATATCATCATTTTCTAGAAATTGAAATCAGTTAATTAAACAATACCATTGTTTTAAATTCTTCCACAAACTTACCATAGGTCCGGTTATCACCAGTAAATGCACACGCAATGTAGAACAAGAACCACAAGCCCCAGGATCCAAATTCATTCTGAACAAAAGCCCCCAAAGTTGTTGCTACGACACGATTCTCCTGTCGTACCAAGGCTATTGCATTCGTAATGGTATCCAATGCTTCCTTACTGTTAGTAGACGACTCGAATGCTTCTGGGGGATCCCATAGAAAAAAAGAGATTGCTCCAGCCCGATCATCACTCAACGCGGCAAGTAGATCAAGTCTTTTCGATTTCAAGCTATTGGCATCATGGACTGGTGTCATCCCGTCTTTATCTCTCAGTGTGATATTGGCACCACATCGAACAAGCTCTCTGGCAGCCAGCGGGGATTTGGAACCAACGGCAAAATGTAGAGGGGTTCGGCCATATTTATCGACCGCATTGACGATTGCATTTCTATCAATAAGCAGACTTACACTCTCTGGATCATTCTTGGCAGCAATGTGGAGAGGCGTCTTTCCCCATATGGTAGCCACTTGAACATTTGCCCCTTGATCGCAAAGCTGAACCGCCACATTATAAAAACCCTCTTCGAAGGCACGATGAAGGGAGGTCTCTCCATATTGATTAGTCGCATTGATATCAGCCCCCTTTTCAATTAAAACCAAAACAGCCATTTCTGATCCTGTTATGGCAGCCTCGTGCAGAGGTGTGTTTCCATGTGTATCAGTCGCATTGATATCAGCCCCTTTTTCAATCAATACCGGAACAAATTTTTCTAATCTTCTTTTGACAGCTTCGTGTAAAAGTGTCTTTCCATATTTATCGGTTTGATTGATATTGGCCCCCTTTTCAATTAATATCAAGACCATTGCTTCTAAATTCCTGTAGACGGCCGAGAATAGAGGCGTGTGTCCAGGTCCATTGGTTGCATTAATATTGGCCCCCTTTTCAATTAATATCAAGACAACGTTTTCAAATCCAGATGCGATAGCCCAATGTAGAGGTGTATTTCCAGATATATCAGTCGCATTGATATTGGTCCCTTTTTCAATTAATATCAAGACAATTTCTTCTGATCTTTTTCTGGAAGCCTCGTGCAGAGGTGTTTCCATCTTTATCAGTTGCGTTAACATCTGCGCCCTTGTCAAGAAGCTCCTTAACGGCATCGTAAGAGCCAGAAAAGGTGGCTTCATGGAGAGGGGTTCTCCCGTGTTTGTCAATTGCATTAACGTCCGCACCACTGGCGACAAGACTGTAAACTAGGTCGGTCGACCCATTCCGAGCGGCTTCATGAAGCTGGCTTCTCTCCCTCTTTTCAACTCGAATGAATGAGGGGACCCAGGAGGACAGGTGGTCCAAGTCGACCACGTGTTGATTAATATCATTGGTCTTAGGCTTTGAAGAAAGAGGGTCATTTTCTTCTATCCTAGAACCCAACTGCTTGGCACTCGTAAAACGTCGAGAAGTCTTCTCTGGCACATCTTCCATGTCGAGATCTCTGCTTCAGCCTTGCGGAGTATTGTAAAGCAGCAGTGGAATGCAAACTCATTCCGCAAAGGAATTTTTGTTTGCGCCAGTTGTATGGCACCTTGAATAGAAAATTTCAGATAAGAAAACAAACTCAAACTCATTTGTTCGAGTGAGTGAAAAAAAAGTGATGGGGGAAAAAAGTTTTAACTGATGTTGTTTCCTACGTCGTGGCTGTGTGAGCCGCTCAGCCGCCATTTTCAGTCGATGGCAGGGATACTCAGGTGCCACATAGACGACGTGTTCCAATCAACAAGAGGCGAGGTTTCCAGTAAAAAATAGAAAGGAAATGTGTTAATGGGAACTGGGAACTGCGAAATGCGAACTATGAAATGCGATCAGTCAAGTGCGAAAGATGCGGAATATTATATCCGGAAATAATACTAAATGCAGAGAGGTAAGATACAAGTTGAAACAACAACAATAAATAGTCTATCCCACGCTCAAAAACGAACCAAAAAAAATATTATTTAAAAAAAGTCACATTCTGTACTCTGAAAGGAAATAGGGAACCAGCCCTTAAATCCGTGACCGGCTAATTCCGGTGAAATTTTGACCAACTGGCCATGTCTGGGGAAAAAGCAATCATTCGTCTGCAGAGCGCCTGGTTCGAATTCTGCTAGCTCTGCTACCCATTGAAAGACCTGTTTCGGCCCGAAACATGCCTGAAGCTTGACCACCGACTGCTGAAAGATTGCTGGTGTTGGATGCGCGGCGACGTAGGCGTCGCTCCGCATCGGCCTGTTCTTTCTCATGGAGCGATTCCGACGGAAGGAGAATGGCTCGGTCGAGAGTATAAGGCAGTCCACGGTGCCGACCACGAATTTGCATTGCGATGATAACTAGTTTTGATATCACGTGAAATTGGGCAGAAAACGAAGTGTTCGTATTAGGATATCCAAGTGACAACCCGACTGTTCCGTATGCCGATACGATTTCAAAAAGAACCGCGAATAGAGAGAAAGATGCGTCATTGTTTTCTAATCGAGTGCCTTCGACGATTGCAATGATAAACAGCCCCAAAAAAATGTACCACAAGTCGAAACTTAGCTGCCGGCGTAAATGAGCGCCAATGTAACTGGGCTCCTTGGCTTCTTCGTCTTCATCACTTTGCGAGCCGTAGATCCCTAGACTCTTTTCCTCGTAGACATTCGTGCGTCGCATTGAGATAGCAATCGGGAAGACAGAAATATACATCATGATCAGGTACGACACCTGGATAGCTGGGTGGAGGTCGGCAATGTTGACAACGCCAAAACCGGCTGTTCGAGTGGAAATTGCTTGGAAAAGACCATCGACCACACGAATGCCGGCCGGAATTTGAGTAATTGTAGGGTCGTTAATCTAGCCAAGGCTGTTAGTGAACGTTGCTTGTCTAGAAAAAGAAAGATACCAACATCGAGAATAATGAAGAAAATCAGGTCCACCGCGTTGAGAATGACTAGAATGCCAAAGAGCCACCAAGTCGCATTTCTAGGGAAAAGCAGTGTGAAACATCGTCGAGGATGGTCTAGCAAGAATCGGAGTTCCTCCCAAATTGGGCTACCCGACGTGGTAAAGAGCGAAACGATCCAGATGATAAACCGGAGCATACAGGGAAATCCTGTGTTTCCTATGGCGATGAGGAAACCCATCAGGAGGAGCGGGAAAATGGCATGGCTGAATGAATTCATAGAATCGGGTACCAAACTAAATCCGAGATCGTTGAAGGACGACATGGAGGTGAAGACTCCCCACCACGGACGACCTTGTCCGGCAGCCGTGACTACGGACGAGTAGGGCTCGGTGTGCATAATCCATGGGACCAGACAAATAATTCCCAAGATGTGAAAGCCGAAGAAAAAGCCAACTAGCACAATTGCCAAAGTCTTGAGAGCGCGATATTCGATACCTCCGAGTTCTTCGCGTTGTTCTTCGGTCAAAGCGACAAAGGCAGAATTGCGACCGATAGTTGCATTCCAACTCAAATATGGCATCGTTTCTTTCTCTTGTTCTTGGGTCAGCGACCTGAAAAGACCGGTAAAGGTACTCCGTCGAGTACGAGTCTTGGTAAGGTTCGCTGGCTCCTCTCCCTCGTCACGTGGGACAGTCCGGCGAGAATCAAAACGAGGAAATGTACCCGTACGAGTCCGGAAACGCATAATATCAGGCTCGTTGATAGTGATGTGGTTTCCAACGTCGTTCGCCGTGTCCTCATTTGTCGTATCCTGTGTCTCATCATCGACAGGTTGAGTCTTGGGACTGTATGGGCCCTCAAGGACATCATCTAAAGCTTGCGGCACGCCTCCCCGATCATACTCGCGAGGACTAGGAATGCGCAAAGTGCCTTTGTCTGTGCGCTGATGCTCTAGAAAAGCAATGTGATGCTCGGGACTTCGCTGGGTGGGAAGACGCAAGGCTTCGACGCCAGTGAAGGGTGGATCGGTGGTCTGTTCCTGCGACGCCTCGGATGTCCGTCGAGTGTCGCCCGGTTCATTGGAAGAGCCGGCCTCGGAACTAGCCTCGGCTTCGACTTTGGGAACGTCCTGCACCACATCGCGGGCTTCTCCAGCCTCGTTGCGAAGAACGACAATAGACTGGCCACGAATGCCTTGCTCTTCCATTCCAGTATCGTGGTGGTCGTTGCCGGTAGTGAAGGTTCGAGACTTCGTTCGGCGCAACGCACGGGCATCCTTCACGATATTTTCAAAGCGCTTTTCGAACCAGTACAAGCGGACGAAGACGACAAACGAGTGGATCACAATCGGATTGGTCGACATGGTGATAATATAGAGAAAAATCTGTGCATATGTTGGTACGAGATTAAGGTCAATGGTGTTGAGCCCGCTCTGGGTAGCGGCGCCGGCGGCAAAGAACAAGGCGTCGATGTACGGTATGCCGCTGCCGGCATAGACGACAACAGAGCCGATGATAGCCCAGAGAATGAGATAGGAGTAGTGTAAGGAGATGAAATTGAATTGGACTTCGCGGACAAAAGGTATTTTTTTATGGATTTTGTGGAGGCGTCGGAAGGCTGTCTTGCTCCATGACATGAAATAGCCGAGGATCAAGGAGCTGAGCTCGTGGTACTTTCCTCGTACAGCGTCCATGTCGGCGGGGAGTTTTGCGCTATGACAAGCGGGTGTAACGAGGGTGTGGTTGATGTAGTTTTGGATGGCTGCCTGTATTTATTGTGTGTGTGTGTGTTTGTGTGTTGTTTTCTTCCTCAGAACTTTTCTTCTGTGTTTATTGAGAGTTTCCCGGCACTCGATTGGATGGCGAAATAAAAGGCAACAATGGCATCGATATGCCAATGGCACGGCGTATTCAAGCGGCGATGAAAAGGTTGCGAGCTGTGCGAACTGTATGCTAGTCCTCCGGGGCGGCCAAACCGCACTTCAAGGCCGAAGATAGCCGAAACAATTTCATGGCGACTGGAGAGAGATGATCATGCAAGAAGCAGCCGCAGGCAGGCGAGAATAAACGCAGGAACAGAACCGCGAGCGAGGCCTCGGCGCTGGTACTGCTAGAATAATTGCAGGGAGTCCCCGCGCCGACTGGTGTGCAAGTGTGTAGTACGATAATGCAATAAATAGAGCAGTTGGATGGAGGATGCTGGATGCAAGGGAGGAGAGAAAAAACGTGCCGATCGACTCGACGATGACGGCCGGAGAAAAAGCTGCGCGTCGCTCCTTCCCTGCGCTCGTCCACGCTAGGCCCAATGCGGCGGGTGCTGCTCGTGGCGGGCTAGCCGCATGGGGCCTAGCGCGAGACATGCGGGCCGCCCAATTGGGCCCGAGCTATTAATATCACGCCCATTATTACTAGGACTATTGTTTCCCCTGCATTATTCTGTATTGTCTGTATCGATGATTAAAATGCCGATTTGTCTAATTATGATATATACTCATTCCAAATACCACCATATATATGCAGAAGACCCACAATAATTTACTGCAGAATAGAGCCACCATACTTCACATACTCCATACACCCACTACTATATACTAATACTCACTTTTATGCGTAATCGCACGATATTAGATCTTCCGTTTGAATCTCGTATCAATTCCCAACCGAGCCAGCAGCATCAAGCTCGCCGAGCCCAGAGCCATCGAGCCCGCGTAGTAGATTGCTGGGTGAAAGGCGTCGACACCGTCCTTTTGGCCGCCGCCCGCGTTCAACAGGTATCCGGCAATAGGTGCTCCCTAGATGTTGCATCAGTAACCAATACTACTACTACGTGGCGCTTTGGACGAGGTTTCACTGGCAGCACATACCAAAAGATAGCCGCCACCCCAGCCGGTTACCACCATGCCCATGGCAACAGAGACCCTTGCAGAGCCAAATACATTGCCCACCACCGTCGGCATAGTAGCAAAGAAACCACCATTGGCCATCCCGTTGATAATCACAAAGGCTACCAACGGGCCCAACGAGTTGGAGACCGGCCACAGCACCAGCATGCTCAGGGCACTCAGCAAGAGAGAGGAGAAAACGGTGTTCAGAGGTCCGATCTTGTCAGAGCTAAAGCCGCAAAGCAGACGTCCCACTGCCGATGAGAAGTTAAAAGCGGCCACCAACCCGGCGCCCACGCTCGAAGTCATATTCAGCGAGTCTGTATAGAGAGGCAGGAAGAAAGGGGGCACAAAGAGCGGAAAGGTAGCGAGGCCACCTCCCAGGAAGATTAGGACGAATCGATAGTCGCGGAAGAGGCGCCACTCGACAAACGAGCTCGGTCGAATCGGAACACGCTCCTGGATGAGATATGCTGCAGGCAGCCCAGTCACCAAAGTGATGAATCCCAAAACTCGGAATGTCCACGCCACACCGAGGGCCTCCAAAAGGCCATTGGTCACGAAACTGATAATGGCGCCACCAAGCCCACCACCTGCATAAACAATTCCGTTGGCAATTCCTCTTTTGGATTTGAAGTACTGTGCGGGTGTAACGGAAACAACCTAGACTCCGAGATAAGCATCATTTCTAGCGTTCTTCAGTGGAACGCGACCTTACCATGAATAGTAGACTGCCACATGGTTAACGACACTACTCAGTCACCTGCCTTGCATCCGACTAGTTACACATACCTAGTTCCCAGTCCCATTACCAATCCAATGGCCACAAATAGCCCGGCCACATTCTTGGTGGTAAACCCAGCCAAGATTTCGCCCAGCCCGAACAGAGAAATTCCCAGGATCCCACTCAATCTCGTGCCCAATTTTCGGATCACTCGGGCGTTCAACATGGCCAAAAAGGAGATGCAAGCCGTAGTCAGCGAGCCCACAAACGCCAAGGTCGACGCCGAGGAGACTCCTTGCTGGACAAGCACGGCCTGGAACACGCCCCAGCAGTAGGTCGTGCCCACAAACCAGAAGGTGAGCATCGCACATGCAAAAATGACAACCCACCCATATCCACCGTCGGGAACTTCCGAGTCTGCAGCAAAGGACGCCTGCATGACATCGTCATCTTCCTCGGCAGCGCGGAGCGGAACCTGGCTGCCGGTCGATGCAGCGGTAGTTCTCGCGACATTGCCCGCGGGGGGCTGAAGC
The DNA here is from genome assembly GCF_013368755.1 of Talaromyces rugulosus. Lineage (NCBI taxonomy): Eukaryota > Fungi > Ascomycota > Eurotiomycetes > Eurotiales > Trichocomaceae > Talaromyces > Talaromyces rugulosus. Next base: position 1,453,119 of record NC_049566.1, on the reverse strand, counting down.
TCAATGGCCGTTGCGGTCGTCGTCATCGTAGCCATGGCTGGTGATGACCAAGTTGAAATGACACGAGCTTGTCGAAGAGAAAAAAAGTCGACAAAATCGACAGTGCGGAGAAATCTAACACAGGGCGCACGCCTCAGCCGATAGCGGACAAAACCTTAATTGGTCATCGGGTTCGGCCAGTGGGGCAACGATCATATAAAAATATTCCAGTTATAAACTGATTGATTGATCGACCTAGCTAAAGTTGCTCCTGGGTTCATTCAAATTTCTCGTGGGCTGTTCTATAATCACCATTCATTGGACTATCTACACTATCTATACAAGCTGTCGATTCCCCAATCCAACCAAGACTTCTAATACATTATCCTAATGATGCCGGGGAAGAGCGGGTTTGTGATATCTGAGAGTCGAGCGCGAGTTACTGGTAGCATTTCTCATCGGACCGTTCTGCGTGCAAAGAGAAGCCTGCACTGAGGGGGGGTTGCTGGTCGCAGAGCCCCAGTCGGCCGAGCCCAGAGCCTGGCCAGCGTCCGTCGAGTTGTCAGAGAGAATCTATCAAGTTAGTTTAGTTCGAGAATGTTGTGGTGCAAAACGGACACATACATAGTACTTTGAATCGACAAAGTGCCACCAGTCTTGACTGCGGAAAGCGTCGTCGAGCGACTGACTTGCGGGATCATTGAAGCCAGTGTTGCGAGTGTCAAAGTTGGCATGTTTGGACCATGAAACGTAGACCTTGGGGTGATCGTTGTTCTGGACACCGTTGGGGTCGATTGCGTCGCCAGCATTGATCTCGTCAGTGGTCAATGTGTTCTGGATATCCCCCCAAGCGATGCTGTGGTAGCCACTGTGGGCAGAAAGGAGCGCTCGGCTTGGAGCCCAGGAGTTGTTGTCCGAGTCCTTGGTGTGGATAATAACCACACGCTCCCAGTCACTTAAAATTTACATTAGTACTAGCCTGCAGAATCTATACATAAAGGAAACTTACTAGTCGTGGCCGGTGTCGATAAGGTCAACAACCTTGGCCCCATCCTTTTGATAGAACAAATTGTAGGCCACCCGGACTTCACTCGAGTTGCACTGGCTGAAAGTGTAGTAGATAGGGAATTCCGGGCCAGCGTTTCCAATAGGCACATCGGGCAGACGGCAGCCACAACCAACATCCGGATACTCGCATTGCGCCGCCGGTGGAGTCTTATGATCCGAGTCATAGACATCTGGAGTCGAAACATTTCCGCCAAATGCCCAGACTGGGTAGCAAGGAGGCTGGTCCATGGCCTGGCCAAAAAACCACAATGGCGCATAGTTGACCGCGAGGTCAACGGCACCGTCATTCAAGTAGCTAGTCATCTCATCGTCGCTGATAGAAGCGACCGCGAAGGCAGTTGACGCGACAGCGGCCATGGCGGCCATTGAACGGACAAACATCTTGACTCGATTTTCCGGGCACACGGGCACTTGTGCTATATTGTGGTGCAGTTGATGGTCGAGAGAGGACTATCGGAAGGAGAGAAGAAGAAGAAGAAAACAAATGGTCGGGGAGCTCATCTTGTAGTAAATTCGCAATCTGGTTTACTGGCCCCTCTTTTTAGGGCATAGGGTCTTTCGCGTTTGGGTGACATCGTGCCGGCGACTTACTGACCTTCTTGACTCTCCTGATACTCACGCCTGCAGAGGAACGCTGCACAGTACGTAAATGGGCGTGCCAAGGTCATGAATCCCGCTTCTTTTCGATGTATAGACGATTTCCGCATTTCCATAGGCTAGAGATGCGATTCCCTGTGGCATGAAGGCGTTCGTGTTGTGTTGGCGTTCCTAGCGAATGATAGCGGCACGGGATAAGCCTTTGCGATCACGATAGGGACTGATAAATTGCGATTGGCACGTCAACATGGCTAGCCAGGAACTAAGTAGGCTAAAGTCCGTAGCGTAGTGATAGAATCGAGTGATCGACGCAAGTGGAGTTTCCCAAATCAGATAGTGGGCGGTTTCGCCGGGTGATAGATAATGATGATGTTTCTTGGAGGTTCTGCATGTGACAAGTCTGCAGGACCAGATCGCAAGCCACGCCTAAACGTGGGTCACTTGACCTATTACCAGTGACTACCTCTCATATATATACTTAATTTGTAACTGAAAATAACAATTCACAATAATCTTAATAATAAGAACTTGATTTTTTACGAATGTACTATAATAAAATCAACATTAAAAGACCTCAAGTGCTAGTTCTGTTAATAGAATTTCAAATGACCTCTCTATTCTAGGGATTTCCATAACAAATATGTAATACTATAAAAGTTAAAGCCCCTGTGGCAGCAAGTGATGTAGTAAAATTGTTAGAATAACTATAGAAACAACTTAATCTACATTTTAAGTCTTGGGGTTCAAATTCTGACACGTACCAAAGCAGTTATCTTAGATCAGTCAGACCCGACTTGCCACTTACTATCATTGCGATTCTTTGAAATTTTTCTAGCGATTACAATGCACAAGGCTGTGGGGCAAAGATTGTTAAGGAATAGTTTATAGTAGAAGGATTGTAGATAAGATTTGATTCTAGTAGGACTACTAATAAGGTTAATATCATATATTACCTACTCAGTACCCAACAGCGGTGGAGGCAGCAATCGATGGACCTTGATATTGTGGCGGTGAAATTTCTCAAGATACAAACGTATGGACCGGCTCTCTATTCGGGCCCTTTGCGCAATCCACCACAGGACCCTGCTAGCCTGCGCATACCAAAGCGCCAGCAATAACAGAGCTACCGGATCCTTCTCCTGTAACAAATCCCTAAATGGCTGTTGTGATTGACTCATAAAACTGACCATTCGAATGCTCGCAGTTTGATCGGTTGGAAGTTTTTGTAACTGTACTAGTACATGAACGGCTACAAAGTACGGGTTGTTGTTCTCATTGCATGAAGAATCCATATTACATACCTCTGCTAGTTCGGATGGAACACCCTTTGTGCCAGCAAGAGGTATTTCAAAGGGTAACTGAGCATACTCATGGGCCATGGCCCGGAAGATGCCCCCAGGCCGCAAGGGATCCGTAAGACGCCATATGATTTTCTTCCCATCGCCCAGCCGGAACCATTCGAGATCAAGCGGATTCGATGGTCGAAGCGGCCAGGCTTCTTCTGTGGTGACTGCATCAAAGGAAGCAATAGTCATGATACCCAACAGCGCCGCTGTGGCCCAAAGAGGGTCGCGGTCTGAGGGGCAGATATGTTGCGAAAGCTTCTGGTTGAAGAGCATAACGCATTGAGAAAAATGATGTATCTCCGTTGTTGTCCGGCGACTACATGTGATCATATTGTGGTAGCGCTCGTGTGCTACAGCCACTGCGAGCATTGTATGCATCAGGTATGGATTCTGCCTAGTCAGCTATGTGGCCAGTTATTAAGTGAAATAATATCGGAAAAATGAGTAGATACCCTGAAAGCCAGTTGAGGGATCTGATCTTTCCAAATCTTCATCATCCCTGGACTGAATGCGTGGAGCGTACACATGCGGAATCGCTCTAACCGAGTCATGCACTGAGCGTCCATAGTGAAGCCAGCAGCCCCATCGGAGCAAATAATGGGAAATCCAAATGGCGGAAGCACAGAATGGTAGGATATTAGCCGATTTGCGATTTCAGTTACCCGGTATGGAAATCCTGATGGGGAGGTTTCGAGGTCTGAAGCCGTTGCCACGAAGTTGCATGACACTCCATAGTCTATACATCTCTGGCACCGGGGCTTACTCTCGTCGCACTGGGACTATAAGTTGGGATCATATCAAGAGTAATAAGTCCGGCTCACCTTAACTCTCCGTAGCTTGCAGTTTCGACAGCCAAAGCGCGATTTCTTGTACGGCTTCCGTTTTCGCTGCTTCGGGGCTCCGTGAATACAATCCATATCCATCTACCCAAATTCCAAACATGTCGACATTTATATCCTTCAGATTAGTTCCAATATCAAGTCATTATTGTTCAGGGGAGCAAGTCCGGATGCTATGAATTGGTAAGCACGCGCTAAATGACTTAAATCTACCACGCTATTCCTTGTCTCGCGTTGCTGGCGATCTCATTGGTGGATACGCTTCCCAATAATAATTAAATGCAACGAAGCCTACGTTATCCCTAGATTCCAAGAGGTTGTAGAGATTTTACACAGTCGAACACCCACTACGTGCGGTTTGGTCGTGAGTTAGATTTAGGGTTAGATTTAGGGTTAGGGTTATCAAACATCTCCCTGAACTGCATCAGGAGTGTTTATTGCTCTGTGGCTAGGATACTTGACCATTTCATCATATACTAGAAGAATTTTTGGCATGCATCCAAAGCTGATTGGGTTGTATCATGATGTTCTGGGTCAGGGCCGAGAAAATACTGTTACATCTAGTTCTTTGGTACCATCGTACTTCTTCTACCTTCCATCACTTTAGCCCATTCAGGTGTCAGTGTTGCCCTCTCCGCATAACTCCTCAGAGTCTCTGGGATCAATGCGTCCCTGCCTACATCACACATCCGCCGAATAAAGACCACCAAATGCGCATCTAGCGCTGTTGGGTGCTGCAAATTGAAAAGCCAGCGCTCCTTTGCGAAATCTTGAGCCTCACCGAGCAATGGCTCGATCTTTTGCATTAGATCACGGGTACGATGCTCCATTGTAGATGTCACTTCTGGTCGGAGGCCGTCCACTTTGTTCCTTTTAACACTGTAAGGGTGCCAAAAAGCGAGTGAGTTTCTTTTTTTTAAGAAAATAAAGGAAAGGAAAACCGCCAGTAAGAAGGGAGTTTACTTACACTCCTAGCTTAAATTCCAAAGCCTTCCGATATCCGTTTGTGATATTAGGGTCTTGGAGTCTTTTCTCAATAGGGGCTGAGAGGGTAACCGCCATTTGCTGGCGTCCGGGGAAGGACAGCGAAAAGTAATTCAAATTATGGAGTTCAGCAAGCAATTCTATAATTTCTGCCTTGTGGTTTTCCGGAATCAGGCTCTTGGAGTAATTTGCTATGAAGTGCGTAATGTCGAGGCTGTCACAGATGGGGCTTTGAAGACTCGACAATAGAACGGGCACCTAAAAGAAAAACGTGACAAGATTAGACAAAGGGGTGCTATGTAGTCTGCCAGGTAGATTTCCTTACCTGACCATATGGGTTGGTTTTAAGAAAATTCTCTGACAGCTGTTCTTGGTTGAATATATCGACGGACTTTTCTTCAACCTCCAGAGCGGGGACATTGTCTTTTGCGGGGTTCCTCAGTGCCAAAGTATACCGCACCATAATGGAACAAACCGAGTAGGGGTTGTGGTAGAGAGTGCACTTGATAGCTGACATTTTGTACTGAATTAATTTTATGAAACTAGGTTTCTTCAAAATGGTAGCAAGGTAGGTTGCTGTTCTTCCGTCATACAGTTTATCGCGGCAAAGAACAGGATTCAAATCGTTCTATTAGTAACATAACGCCGATCCTTTCGGCCAGAAGCTGACAAAACTGCAGGCAGTTTTTAAAGTAAAGTTAGGATCGGATGTCTCAGCACGCTGCCCGAATGCGGAAGTGCCGGAATTGCATGTTTAGCATTTTTTAAGTTAAAGGATTAAACGTATAGAAATGCCTAACATTTCCTCACATATAGGACGCTCAATACTATGTAACAGAGTTGCCGGAGATCCGTCCTCAAGTGCTGAGCTTCTCGCTGTCATGCAAGCTAAACGACCTAGATCTACACGCTATCCCCTCTGTCGCGTTGCTAGTGATCTTATTGGTGGGTATGGAGGCGAAGTCCTACAGGCTACTGCTCCCATTTCTATAACCGGGCATATAATATTTCTTTCAATGCTGTATGAATCAATTTCTAGTCCGCCGAAATGGGAGAAATATAAGAAAGACGTGCGTTCCGGCTTAGAAAAGTCATGACGACTCTGGATTATTCCTCTATGTCCCCTAATTGAAAAAATTTATCTTCTTTACATAAAAACCGCTTCAACTAGCGCACGAGTCAACGATCATGCGTGTATTCATCACCGGTGCTTCAGGCTTTATCGGAAAAGCCGTCACCAAGGAACTTCTCGGCGCAGGACACACCGTCGTAGGCCTCGCTCGCTCCGACAGGGCAGCAGAGGAACTGGTTGCTGTTGGAGCCGATGTAAAGAGAGGCTCCCTCACCGACTTGAACATCCTCAGGGAGGGGGCATCTGCATCAGATGGTGTTATTCACCTAGCATTTATCCATGATTTTGCCAACTACGAGCGAACCTGTCAGACGGACCGGGAGGCCATTCAAGCCATGGGTGACGTTCTTGCCGGGTCGAGCCGTCCTCTGATAATCACATCTGGGACTATGTTGCTCCCTCATGGTCGCCTCGGGACTGAAGATGACTTATTTGACTCTTCGTCGCCCACTTTCGCCGCTCGAGGGCTGTCCGAGGAGTTAACTAAAGGTCTCGCTTCTAGGGGTATCCGTACAGTAATCATGCGGCTTGCCCCAGTCAACCATGGTGACGGTGATAACCACATGTTCATTTCCACTCTCGTTGCTACTGCTCGTGAGAAAGGCGTCTCCATCTATGTCGGTGATGGGCTCAACTGCTGGCCAGCGGTCCACTGTTTAGACACGGCTGTTGCTTATCGACTGGCTCTGGAAAAGGCAACCGCTGGCTCAACATTCCATGTCGTTGCAGAGGAAGTCAAGATGAAGGATATCGCCCAAACCATTGGGAACAAACTTGGCGTCCCCGTGCAGTCAAAGTCTATACGAGAGACCCAAGAACACTTTGGTCCATTTAGTCTTGTCGTGGGCGCTGACAATCCTATCTCCAATCAAAAGACTCGACAAGAGCTAGACTGGAATCCTCAGCAACGTGGACTTCTTGCTGATCTTCAAGATGGAGAATATTTTCAAGTTTGATTCAAAGTAATTGCGAAAACTAATCTTTGGATATTATTATATAGTAAATTCAATAAATTCCCTTTTATTCTAGAAAGGGGACAGTATCAATATTGAAATTTCTAAATATTAGAAAAGCCCGGTATTGACGTCGCGGTTTTCCTACAAAGCGCTTTCTGCTATGATTGAGTTATATAATCTTTCAAATAGTTTAATTGAATTCTAAATTTAGCAAAAATGAAGTCGGCCAATTAAATGTCATTCGCCGAGGAACGTAGTGTAACTAATGGTTGTCAATACGACGCCCCCGAGTTTAAGATATCGACCCATACATGTTTTAGGGTGTGCCAAATGAGTCAACTCGGCCATTGACTCTTTCATGATGAGAATTGCTGTATGTTACATGATGAGAGACTCGGTATGAATTCCCTCACGCGCGCAGAACGTATACGTAATATCCAACCTGGCCGCAGACTGTCCACTGATGACATGTATCCAAGATAAAGCCTTGATCCTCTGCCACACGGCAATTTGTTCCATAGTTTGTGGCATATGTCCTTCTCCAGACCCGCCCTCTTCAATCTCGATTACCCGCTCAACCACCCTGGCAGCAGAGATGCTATCCCAAACCGCCTCCCGTATCTGTTGTCGTCGCAAGATACTTAGGACCTCGCGTCGGACAATTGGATGTCGGCATTTAACCCCTATTATGTAAAGCACGGGGATAATTCCGACCTCCGGCGTAAAAGTCGGCTTTAAAGACCCCGAATACCGCTCATGTGCCGCCGCTACGTCGCCTGCTAGGGCCACGCATTGCTGGAACTCGGGCAGGAAGTCATCATAGTCCATTTCCCTGCCAGGTCCGCAACTATTGAGGAGAATCCATGCGATAGTATATTGTAAACGCAGCAGTGACACGAGCGGGTAAGTTTCAGAATCTGCCTCGTAGGAGTTGCCTTGTTGCAGTATGTTTTCGAAGAGAGTCGACCACGTCTCCAACTGCCCAAGAACAATATCCTTAAGTGAACAAGGTAACGGCAGCATCTCACCCATCGGGGATAGTTGCTGCTCCGTGTTGCACAGTCTCATTACCCGAGCGACAAGGATCTGAAGGTGGTCGGCGGCTTGGTCAAGAGATCGAAAGGGGCTGTCGAAGGGTGGAAGCTGGGACATAAATCCCTCTTGGATGTCAGCTGGATTCCAATCGACCAGAAACGTTACGGACTGCATGTCGAGACGGCGGATTTGTTTTGTGACCTGGCAGATAAGCGTGCGAACCCCTAAAGGTTTGGCATCCTCATAAGTACTGCTGTTGTTCAGTATAGCCTTGTCAATGTTGCGTGAGAGCTCCACACCTCCGCGCAGGTGTTTCACTGCTTGTACATCGTTGCCCGCCAGATGATCAAAGCAGATGAAGAGATAGCAGACCAAAAGGGTGATAGCAGTTATTTCGGTGCTGTCACCACTTTCCTGCGTCAGAAGAAGTTGAATGGCCCGATTATAGTGAAGTAAGGGAGCATTACACGGTTGGCGGTCTTTCAAGGAATGAGGTTGAAGCACACGATCACTAGAATCGCGATTCAGGTAGTTTCGGTGCATCAAGGCCAGAGCAATGGCGGCATGCCGCACTGATGACACTGTTTGGGAGAAGAACATGAGAGTCTCCCGCCATGAATCCCAGGGGTGGTACTCATTCAGATGCTTGATCGAAATATACTCGAAAAAACACATTGCCTCTGCCTGGGCTGACCCAGTCACTGGTAAGATCATAAAGGGTCCGGGATTCTGCAAAATGAGGCCATGGTATTCCGCGTGCCATTGTTTTGACCGATACGCACTGATCGTGGTGCAAGGGTGGTAACTGTCGCGACTCTCTACTCTGTCGGCCTTGTCGTTGTGATAACGACTTGATTCAATCTTTGTCTTCTCGGTCTTGAAAGCGAAGGGCATTTCACTATAGCCGTCACAGGTGCGACCTGTGGAGCGGCATTTCAAGCATAAAGGCCGAGATAGATCGCATTTTATTCGTCGTATCCTGAGAAGTCCACCAAGGTTAAGTGTCAGTTTCGAGTCTTTGAACACAATTGGAAGAACGGAGTCAAGACTGACTTGCAAGTCTTACAGCCTAGTCTTGACTTTGGAGCGAACTTGCGAGGCTTTCTTCTCCAAGATTGATTGGCCGTCTTGGTGTTCTCGTTCTTGATCTCTTCCATCACGTCGATGTTAGCTGGTCAAAATATGCAGTACTCGCCGTTTCAAGCAGCGGACCAATACGACCCATAAGCCGCCAGTTACAAGCGGCATTAGCTTCGAAAAGCAAATAATATGATTTCAACAGGATCGTCTGTTCGTCTGTTCGTATGCCAGCATGAAGTCATCTCACATGTCCTTTGCGATGGGCACTTGAATGAGAAAAGATGGATGGTACGAAGTACAAACTAAGAAGCCTGGAGAGATAAACCAATCGTTATAAATCCTAATAGAGACTAGCTAGTGAGTATCATGCTAAATTCTGATTGGCTAGTTCGTACAAATGGGGGCCAACAACTCATTTCCGGGAAAAACTGGATAGCTCAGCCACACTATTAATATTTAGACCGCTTCAAAATACAAACAGACCCCCTTTACCGCCTGATATAGTTTAGTGTAAGCCTTTATAGTAACTTTAGTTCTATATTAAGGTTTGGTATTAAAATAAATACTAGTACGTAGTAGAATTAAGATTGCTTGCGATGCTGTAACATATGTCAGACTTAGATCAAGTGTAGCTTTAGAAGAGCTAAAGAACTTACGAGGTTTTGACAACCCCTTTTTGGAGCATAAGCAGTAAGTGACACCGGCCATATAATTATTCTGCCATACAAAATAATAATACAGCTGAAAGATACCAATCAGGATGAATCCTAATATAGACTAGTGCGTGTCGATATGCATTTTGATTGGCTAGTTCGTACAAGTATGTAGGCACTAAGAGAGGTATTATTGTGAGTTGATAGGAGTACGACTGCCTAAAGAACTGAGCAATTGAAACCGACCAACTTGGTTGACAAGTCTGGTATAAATAGCCCCCTAATATCGCAATTGTGTCGGCTACAATGATCAATATCGCCACTTCCATGCAAGCAACATAACAAAAAGCTCAATGAGAAGCCTTCTAGGGATAACAATGAATCACCTTGTCAATACTCTCATTCTTTTCATGAGCTTGGGATGTACAGCCTCTAGTTCGCATGATCCGGGCATGGTTTATGGATTTGACAATGTGAGTCTTAAGACTTTGCCAAACCACATCCTCTGAAGCTTTCAAGCTTTCTAACTAGCCATCTAGATTGATCCATCAGCCAACCTCGCTTGGACACCATGTTTCGATAACTTCACATGCTCTAAACTGGAAGTTCCTTTGGATTATTCAAAAAGAAGTCTTGGCACGACGTCAATTGCCTTCATAAAACTAGCTGGCAAGAATGCCACCGCCGAGTCCCCAAGCCTTGTACTCATCCCCGGTAAGATCTCGATAGTATCCTTCGTACAACGTCACCCTAAATACTTGTGACTGGACTGACACTTCTTTAGGCGGTCCAGGTGGTTCTGGAGTCGACCTCCTCCTCACATACCGGACCCTAACAGGGCAAATCTTCGGAGAGCAGTACAACATCGTCTCCTTTGACCCTCGCGGTGTGAACAACAGCGGTTTGAGACTCGACTGCTTCTCGGGGAACATAGAAGCAAGATTGGCCTTCAGTCGACTACACAGTACAGGAGTCACCAACATCTCATCAACATCGCTTGAGGACCAGTACTATTCAAGCTCTATCTACGGAGAGTGGTGCAACCATGCTGTCGAGAACGAGTCACCTAATGGATATTATGTGACTACACCGGCGGTGGCCCATGATTTGCTCACATTTATAGAATCCGAGGCCAAGGTAGCCGGTCAGTCACCATCAGACGCCAAATTGTGGTGTTATGGCATCAGTTACGGCACTGTCATCGGCAGCACTTTCGCTTCCATGTTTCCCAACCGAGTTGGGAGAATGATACTCGATGGCGTTTTGAATGCAGAGCAATATTATAACAATGACTGGAGGGACAACGTCGATCAAATGGACGAGGCCATGGAGAAATTCTCGGCCTTCTGCCATTCTGCAGGTCCTGAAAAATGTTCATTCTGGGGACCCACTCCAGCTAAAATCACCGCCAGAATGGACAGCATCATTCATCAGCTTCAAACCCATCCAGTTCCCGTGAACGGAGTCCAAAGTCAAGACCTGCCGACACTGGTCACCTATTCAGACCTGAAGGCTCTTTTCCTCAACACCATCTCCGCCCCACTGGCTGAATTCCCAGCAATGGCCAATATCCTACACCAGTTCGAGCTTGGGGACGTGTCTGCTCTTTCGGGAATGTTTTATGGGTTAAATTCTACATCCGACGCCCGTCTCGCCATCCAATGCGCCGATTCGTATCGGAGAAACAGGCTTACTACCATTGAAGAATTCAAGAGCTACGTCGAGTACACGATCTCCAAGAGCAAGTACATTGGTGATATCTACCCAATCTACCTGGAAACTATCTTGTGTAGATCATTCCGACCCCAATTGCCTGATAGCATGGTGATTCAAGGTAGGCAACCCTCTTTTTGTCACACACACACACACACACACACACACACACACTCCCTCCCTCTCTCCCCCTCTCTCTCCCTCTCTCTCTCGCTTCTCTAAATTTCATCTTCGGGAAACTCAATAACTATCTGCATTGGAAGCTAAATCTAACCAGTTTATTTTTTATGCAGGCCCAATACGTGGACTAGACAAGCCTACGTCCTTCCCGATCCTGTTTGCGAGTAATACTATCGACCCTATAACGCCCTTAGAATCGTACGTTTCGGCCAAATTACCTCGCCACCTAATAGTTATGTTGCTAATTGTCTTTACCTCTTCGCAGGGCGCGCAAGATGTCTTCTCGGTTTGCCGGATCAATAATCCTATTGCAAGATGCCATTGGTGTAAGTTATTATCAAATCTCAATTACACAACCACCTCAAACAAGAGTCTAAGCTTACTCGTGGAATGTTTCTCTTAAATACAGCATACAGTCATCAACCAGGGGGGGTCGAACTGCTACTTTGGACATGTTCAGGCATACCTTCAAGGCATAGTTCTACCGTCCAACATTACATGCCCACAGCAGTACATACCATTTGTTAACCAACCAATTATCTAAGCAGCTACTTCCTAGAATGGTTTCTTCCTTTTTAGCAGTACACGTAAAGAATTAAATAATCTACATTTCTTAAGTAATATATCTTTCTTAAAAAAATATATCAATATATAAATAGTAGCCTATATTTTATAGGAAAGTATACGTGAATTTTTAATTTAGAAGCATGGATGGTAGTGAAATTATTGAAATTATATGAAAAATTATCAATTGATGTAATATTGTCAGAGTGATAGACTGAATTCCACCACCCCAAAAAGGGAACCCTTAGTGGGGATTCTGGTAAGTGGTAGTAATATTCAGTTCGACACTGAGAATCTTGTATTATTACGGGCTTAGACTACTGTATAAAAATTGAGCGGCTAATGGGGCTGCAAACTTTCCTCTGATTGGCTGATCCCTTTCTGCCGGTCTTGGCAAATTCTTAGGAAGCATGAGATAATGGACCTTAGGTTAAATGTTTAATCCCGTTACTGTTGAGCTTACACCAAACGATCTTCGACAAGTGGCACTATGAAAGTCCCATTATTGAATATTCCCTCCTCAATCCCAAGAAAACTGTCTTTCGGACCATTTCACCGTCAATTCAGCAGACAAATGAATCATTCCAGGGACAGCAATCGAGAAGTGTCCGCGTTGTCTTTGTACTTGCAGAAGAAGGATGGTACCGGTGAGAGGCTTCATCACAATTTGTTCTAATACCAGTAACTTTACTTATCATAAAATTCGAAATTCTACAGTTGTCGAGGCGAAAGAAGAAGACTTCTACCGGTATACCACCAAGCGATGACTGTATGTCTAGAAGTAAAATGTTGGTGGCTACTTACTAACTCGGCGACAGATCAAACGACACTCAAGAAGCCATTAAGCGATATCGAAAATTTAATATCCACAAGCTTCTTGACGTTGCTATCCAATCCAATGGCCCTAGTGCGAAAAGATGTACTACACCCCGATCCCTTTCAACACATGGTTTGTCTAATGATATCCCGAGGCACTCACATGATGAAATATCAAGAGGGGCAATATAATAAAACCTTTCTTCTTAAATTTGACGATGGATCTGAATTGATCGCAAAAATCCCAAATCCCAATGCAGGACCAAATATTCTGACTGTTGCCAGCGAAGTCGCAACCATGGACTTTGTAGGTTCTAAATTCGCGAGCTACATTACCAAAGTTAATATTTAGAGGCGCGCGAAATTATAGGTATACCCGTTCCACGGGTTTTCACTTGGAATTGTGACCCCTCGAACCCCGTTGGAAGTGAATATATCATAATGGAAAAAGCAAAGGGCACTGCGCTTGGTGATGTCTGGTATCGGCTTCCCAATCCATCTAAGCACAAATTTATAAAGCACCTGGTAGAACTGGAGGCAAAATTAGCGGCAATGCCCTTTCCAGGACACGGGTGCATATACTACAAACAGGATTTGCAAACGCCATATCCCAAATATCAGATCTCATTCGGTGAAGACGAGTCCGTGAAATTCTGCATCGGCCCAGTTGTGGACCCTGTATTCTGGTCTGATGGACGGGCAGAGATGACACTGGATCGAGGTCCTTGTAAGTTTCACGTCTTTATCAATTTCATTACGTGACCCTGACTCTTTGTTGTACGGTAAGGGCGTCAGTTATCCGATTATGCGACAAGTATAGGCATCAATGAGAGGATTTGGGCGATGCGAAGTGCACGACCGCGCATAAACTATTACCGAAGCAATACCGACCACGAGATGCCCAGCGAATACATCGACCTCATTGAGAAGTACCTGTTGGTTGTTCCACACTTAACACAATGTGAACCTGGCTCTTCGGAACTTCTCAAACCGAAATTGTGGCACACTGATCTTACAAGCTAGGGTCCCTCGAATGGTCCAACACATTAGCCCGCTTCCACTCGGTTAGGTCATGCCAGAAAAGCCAGATGACTACGAGACTTTATCCGACGAGGGCAGATTGAGAGCAGACAAGCTCTATGATAGCGCTCTATGCCATAAATATTATGAGGTTCTTACTGCTAAGAGAAACCCTCAACATTATGCTGCCATAACCCATAATGATACCTGGAAGGCACCTCTCATTCAGCCTATTAAGTCAATAGGCGGAGCTTGGTCGTCGGGAGAGGTCTTCGGGCTTCGCTCATCATTGATGAATGTGCAGGACCACTGGCCTGAGTTGGAGTCTGCAGAGCACTGTCCCATTTCCTTCACAGAGAACGAAAAGAAATTACACAACGAAGAGATAGAAAATCGTGATTACATCGAGCGACTTATGGAAGAGTTTCAAGACGCGGGCATCCTGCCGGCCGATGGCATTGTCGACCCCGATGATTATGAAATTGTGCAAAAGACAAACTACACGCAGAAGAAAAACTTCATGTCGTTAGCAGAGAATGAGGAACAGAGAGAGTGGATGGACAAGATATGGCCTTACCAGGATTTTCCGGAAGAAGCATGATATCTATCATAAATTTTGGTCTAAATTTATAACAGACTATTGATAGGTATTGAAAGTCAAAGAAGTGCTACAGCTTTGAGTCAAGTCGTTTACGTATATGGGGAATTCTCGCAAATGATTAAGTATGTATAATATGAGCCTCCGCTTCCCTTGGACGAAGAATTTGCCAATTTCTCATTATGCAAACCGTTCCTGTCTTAGCAATGGCTCGTTCCCATTGATAGATACTCCGTGGTGTGAAGAAAATTATATACACCATTGGTTGTTAACTGAGTGAGTGGGGTATCATGTCTTATATAATCAATTATTGCAATAGAATGATTGAGATCTTCGACTTTGAGCGTAAAGGCCGACCATGGCTGAGCCATGATGCGCTATCGAAGCTGTCGAAACTAGATCTATATTATTAGATCTATACTACGTTCGGCTTCGGTGATACTTTGTTCCTCGCGTTCTTGTCAGGTAGGACAAGCTCTTTAGCTATAAAGTAATCCATTGGCGCGTTTTATCGAGCTTCATGACAGTCACTTTGTCAATCTAACCACTAATTTTAACCAAATTTTTTCCATTTTCACACGTCGCTCAGATGGACCATTGTCTACCAGCCAATGTGTCTTCCTCTAGACCGGTTCGGGAGTCTATTCTCGAGATTGACGACCATTCATGGATCGTTGGAGACAGACTCATCATTTCTCTGCAGCCTGCTGTGCCTTCTGGGCCATTTTGGAGTGATGGCGCGGACGCATTCTATACCATTTCTGAGCTAGCAAGCCAACAACCACAGCCGCAAACTCGCTCACTCTCACCCACGAGCCGAATAAAACTAGTGCACGACGCAGGTGACGCCAACGCGGCTTGGAGAATCGGCGAGGCTTTCCTGAAAGTGCAGAAGCAGTCCCACCAACAAAGGACTCGCGAACACACAACCCTAGACTTCCTCCATGACCCCGCCAACGGCATCGAGTTGACCTCCTCGATCCCGCGAGTCTTGTATCACAATGAATTCAACGAGCGGTACTACCTCATGACGACTCGGGTAGCGGGAGAGACACTGGAGAAGGCGTGGCCGGCTATGGGCGAGGCGGCTAAGCAGGCGTGCGTTACCCAAGTCGTGGATACTTGCAAAGCCCTCGCTCGGAAGGAGAATGATAAGATCTGTGGCATCGACGGAGGTGAACTCTCGGAAAGTTGATTGAAACCTTTTGCACCTACTAAGCAGTATTCTCACGAGGCGTTGCTTGAACACTGTAAAAATATTGGAATGACTGAGGACGCTTTTATGCTGTACCATTGTGACATGGGGCCCACTAATGTCCTCGTAGATCTCAGCAATGAATGCAAAGTTGGCATTATTGATTGGGAAATGACTGGATTTGTTCCCAAGGCCTGGATTAGGACCAAGTTTTGTGTGTGTGGAGCTATGGACTTTGACTTCACTGCCATAGACGTAAAGAGAAGCAAGGAATGGAGACAACGGGTGCAGCTTCAGCTCGCGCAAGAAGGATTCTCAGAAGTTGCAGAAGCCTGGGAGAGACTATTCTGGGAGAATTATCAGGCCATATACACTAAATAGCATAGAATAGCTAGATGCTTTTGACCAATGAAGGTTCTCTCAGCATATCAGCTGCTAACTAAATAGCCTTTGGCTGTTTTGGTCAGTCCTTGTTATCCAAGAGGTTCTACATGTATCTAAAAATATATCCATTAATATCGGCAACAGTAATAAACGAAACCAATATAGCATAGTGAAATACATATATATTAGTTACTCAAGGTTTAGCTAAAGCTTAAAGTATCAATTAATATAAGTAGAGTATCATTTGGTTCGGTTTTTAACATTATTAAGAGACTGGAATACAGTTTGGTTTTTTCTAAGTTTAAATTCCAAACACCATATAACTGATAGTCTATTGTTAAAATTGTATCAAACACAGTCGTACTATCATCAGAAAAGCATAAAGAGTATTCATTATCGATATTAATATTTACTACAGGAGAAAATAAATACAAGATAAAACAACATTAAAGTGGCGGCCAGCCATCAACTAGAATGACTATAAGACCTCTGTTCAACAAGACTCTTGCAAAATCTAGGATCTCTATCTAGATCAAGTAGCTCACAAAAATCCTATGGAATGCGTCGATTTTCCGTGCTGTCAGAAATGCCACAGAAATGATTGTTAAAGCTAAAGTGATGCTGAGGGGCCAAGTAGAATATGTCAAATTGCTAATGCATTTGTACAGATCCAATATATGTACTCGAAATCTCGGGCTGACGATATTTCGCTATTGGTTGAATTGTTCCCAGATGCAATCCGGGAAATAGAAAGAGGTTCGGAAGAGCTCACAACGGACTATATCACAGCACTGGTCCCCAAAGGTCTAGCTGATATGCCTATTACCTTATTTATAGGCTAGGAGGCTGGACTTTGGGTGGAAAAATAAGCTTTAAGCTAGTACTGACGTGGATATCCTTGCCTAGCTATGCAGAATCTTGACTCGAAATCATTTTTTAACACGGGTATTTCCGTATTTGTTCTCTTTTGTCCATTCCCAAATTGTTTTATAGTTTTCGGGGTTGAACACCAAGACTAATTTATATTCAAACACTTTATCCAAAGGTGGAGATATATAGCTAGACAGGTATTCTTCAATTCTGTTTATTGCGAGTTTACTAGTCTATATAATAGTAAAAATTAGTTTCATAGTAACGAAGGGCTTTGAATGTTGGATTCACTTCTTCAGTTCTAGCCATATGGAGTAGACACCCTATAATCGCCTTAACGAAAATAAAACTTCTCAAACGCAAGAAACCAATGCATAGACGATAATGATATTGCAACAACATATCATGGCCATTGCATAGTCGCATTCTGCATCTCGGAGTTCCTCCCAATGTATTAAATATAAAAAGGTGTGGCTTTATTATTGTGAACTTGCAGGACATGAAATAATCCCAGATTCTGCAAGTTGATTTCATGTATTTTTACTACGATATTTTGTTGTCACCTAGCCGATTCAAATTGCACTACTCAGCTGGTGCAATCCATGACCATTGTCATCCAGTATGTCGCTCTCTTTGTCTATCCCAGACCATTTTGTCTTGCCATCCATGACTTCGACAATCCGTCTGCTATAGAAAATATGGCAGCTTGTTCGAGTTAGCCAAGATGAAATACTAGGTGCATGCACAGTATCTAGGCAGGCTGCTCACTCGATTTCAAAGACTTTCCTGCGTGTCAAGTGCTCCTCCTCAGTTTCACCCAAGTCAATCAATTCCGGGAATATCAGACACATGTTCCGCCCTTCGTCCATTATGGGCGAGCTGCAATGCTCGCAATAGACTTTGGTCGGCACCTGGTATTCTCTGGTCTTTTCATGGGACGAGTAGAACATCAGCGAGTCGACGCCCCGCGTAAAACGAACATCTGTCTTGTGGTAAATCGCACACCACTGAAAGGGGGCGGCTACAATAGACCATCAATTATCCGTTGCCTATTGAATTGAGCCCACAAACTCACCATGTAGAACCTGACAGGCTCGACAATGGCAGTATTTTGCGGCCAGCGGCTTCTCGCGGCTCAGCTGGTACTGAACACGCGTGCAGTGGCACATGGCTTGCCATTTGACCGGCCCAAACTCGTCGTCCGAGACGTGCTGATAAGGAGGACGAGACCTCCAAGCCTCGCTCTTTTGTCGCTGCGACGGATCTGGCGCGACGGAGGATCGCAGGTGGTCTGTAACGAATTTGAGGTTGTCCATTTTTGTCTTCGTCATTCAATATGAAGTATCGTTTGTTGCTGGGTCAACTGGTATAGTTTCCATATCCCAATCGATGCGTCCTGTTGGCAACATATCGTGATGATGATGTCATGGCTACCTGGTGAAGAGAAAGAGACGCGTTCTCACGTCAATCGCTGGCGGAAAACCAGAAAAACCAGAAAAATCAATTGATATCCCCTAACAGGGACCTGAGAATGTTGCGGATAAAACAGTCAAGATCGTTGTTTCATGTTGAAAGATGAAACGAGTCACAGGTGGCGCTAGCCCCAAACAGGAAATGCCATTAGAGCTGTTGTCATCGAGAGACCCAACAACAACAACAACTCAATATTAACACTGTTGGTATTATTATCGATGATTCGCGAGGACTTGCACGTCCATTGGGGACTCGATTTTCTCGCCCTCGAACCCCTTCCTAGGCGCCTTTATTTATAGATCCTGGAGATAGCTTGCCCCACAGGCCTATTGTGATCTGTACGATTTCCCCTCTCTCTCATGGCAAGCAGCGCGGTCTCGTTGTTAGCTTGTCATCGCACTCCACCATCCAGCTAGCCTTCTACTGCGCCCAGGGCCTGAAAGCATGCACTTTCTCAAAAAGCTGCGGTCTCCGCCGAGGGTTACAACTGCAAATGCGGGGAATAAGACGTTCGCCGCGTCCAGCGCCAGCAACAAGAGTACCAGCAGCATCGACAGCACCAGGCTCGTCCCCGACACTGTGATCTCCCACATCCTCTCTTACGTATGCCCTCATGCGCTCGACACATCGTACAAGTCGTCCGAAGAGTCGATGACCGAAGATGGCTGCATGCTATGCGATATGCGCGACTTGGCCCATTGCGTCGCCGCCTGCAAGAGGTGGAAGGGCCCAGCACAGAAATTGCTGTTCGTGGGACCTTTTATCCCGAGATATTGTTGTTTGTCTGACTTGTATATCGATTTGTAGGTACCAAAATATCCGGCTTGATGCGGTCCACTATTGTGAGCTCGAGATTGAATTGTCTTCCAAGCGCAAACGACGCTCGTTCGTTGGTACGACCGGAAAAGCGATAGATGTCGTCCAGATGCGCCTCTTGCTGTTTATGAAAACGGTGAGAGAGTCTTCGCACCTCGCCGACCTAGTCCTTTCTCTACGTTTGCCTTACATGACACGAGAAGCTAGCAAGGCCGACCTTGCTCGAACGGTATCCGTATTGCACCATCTACGATATGTAGATCTCCCTGCGGGATTCTATAGCGACGATGTTTCATCATACACATTGAAACAAGAGCTGATGGCAAGGTGCCCGGAAATTCGACACATGACATATGCCCATGGCTCAGAAGGAAGCTTCTCAAGAATCCCAGGCTCGGGACTTTGGGGCAGCTTGGAAGTTTTGGAACTATCGGACCTGCACATTGACGAAAGCACATTACGCCTAGTTTTGGATTCTTTCAAGGCTTTGAAAAGCTTGAAGATGGAAAGCCTCAGTGCTGTTACGGATTCCGTCTTTGCTTCCACCCACTCCCTCCCACCATTTCCGCCCCTAGAGACCATGGTTCTACGCAATATGCCACACCTCACAGCCACTGGGCTGGCTACCTATCTCACGTTGCCTACGAATCGAGACTCCCTGAAGAACCTCACGTTGACGCAGACCGGGATCTTGCCTGAGGAATTACATGTGCTTGTTTCCAAAGCATCACGGCTCGTGAGCCTCACACTAGAAGCCACTGTGGACCGGTCGTTTCCTGTAGTGGATGTTCCGTTTCTCGTGTCGAACAGTGTGCATAAATTGAATTATGAAATCTCGTCTGCCAATGGGTCATACGGAGCACAGCCTGTGTCAGGTTCCTATTACAAGTACCTGTTGGCCTCGTTGATGTCTCGGTCTCTGCCAAAGCTCCGAGAACTATACGTACTCGACCCTCACTTTGCAGATAAACTCCTCTTCGCCCCGTTCCAACAACTTTCTCTGAGAGACGAAACTACTTCGCAACCTGCTAGCCAAGGGCTGTCGCAGCCATTGTCTCTTTTCTCAAAGGGCATCGACGAAATGGATTGGAACCTAACGCAAATTGGGCCAACATCACCACAGGCTTCACAATTATCATCGCCGTCAACGTCATCCTCGGGGCGAGGATCTTCGGCGACACGGCCAGTCAGCTTCCACGCTGCACAATTGAGTCCTGTGTGGGGAGGAGAAGCGCGTCGCAGCGTCGCCGTCGGTAACGGGTTTGGCGGTTTTCTGGCTGTGCCTGTGGACGAGGAGCGTCCGAGGAGTAGCAGTGGAGGAGGCTATAAGCGGCAGAGTAAATATGATATGTGGAGGTGACAAGCACTACATACGATTAATCAATCAATCAATCAGTACTTTTTACTCGTAAATTTTCCGGTAAATGCTCTTGGATGGAGGTTTGAAATTTGCATATTCCACCGACCCAAACCAATTAGCATGCTATGTATACGGAGAAGGCTAATGGGCGATCTGCAACTAGCAATTGCATAGATCTAGTAACTGTTTGAGGACAATTGCATCCAACCGGATTTTTCAACTTTTTTGATATACTTATTCCGGCTAAAGCAATTTATTGATTAACCAATAAAATATTAATATAATACCCGATGGCGAGTCCCATATATATAATTAATTAACCGCTAGCAATAATAAGAAATAATAATGCGGGGTTTGTCCCAAATGGGCACGGAGTTTTCCTAGTTCCTGCATACCACGTTACATGCGACAACAGTTCAACGTTCAGCTCGAATATATTTCCTGATTTTTCTTAGCTCCTGTTGCACGGAGCCGGATATTATGTTCCCGTGAAGGTCCTCTCACCTGGCCGGGAATAAGCATAAGCAGCGTCGTCCTGGGATGATGTTATTCGCTATCCTCATTCTGTTTTTAGAATCTGTTTTTAGTGAGAACTAAGCAAGTCAGCCTGCCGATCACCCCTGTTCTGGTGTGTCTGTCCCTTTTTTCTGAGAATTTTATTTCCGTCTAGATCTTTTTAATCGTGGATTAATTAATATTTTACTGAAATAGATTCAAAGCTAACTAGATCGACTAGCGAGCGTTGGCCCCGTAGAGTTACATTCTTCGTCAATAGTTAGTGCCTTTCTGCCGGATCAGCCAGCTGAGTACCTTTTTAAGTTGTGCAGATCAACTGGGGTATAAATAGAGCTCTTGTTTCTTCAAAAGAAACGGCGTTTGCTTCCTGTGCTGTGCTAAATTACGGATCCTAGCCTCAATACTTTGTGACGAAAAATGATCAATAGCATTTCAGTTGCAGCAGCCCTGCTGCTGTCGTTTCAAGGCGCAAGCGCCATAGAACGACCAAACAATGTCGTATGTTTTTTTCTGTGGGGGTGTTATGCTCGCACTGATTCTAGACTGCAACTGACCCACGTGATCAGGGGAGACTGCCAGCACTTGGTTGGAACTCATGGAATGCATTCGGTTGCGATATCGACGAAACCAAGATCATGACAGCTGCCAACGAGCTTGTTTCGTCGGGCCTCAATAAGCTAGGATATGAATATGTCAACCGTAAGCTGGCTCTCCAACACCCTGCTCGAGATACTTAGTACCTCTCTGAACTTACGTCTTAGTCGATGACTGCTGGGCTGTCAAGGATCACCGTGATGCTACCACAGGTCGCATCATTCCAGACCCCGACAAGTTTCCGGACGGAATCGATGGGACAGCTCAAAAGATACATGATCTGGGCTTGAAGATTGGCATTTATAGCAGTAAGTAAGCAAAGCACATCTGACTCTACACCATCCGAATCTACATCATCCGGAGTAATAAAGCTAACACCACTCAGGTGCCGGAACAGAGACATGCGCTGGTTACCCAGCCAGTATCGGAAACGAGGCTATAGACGCCCAATCGTTTGCTGAATGGGGCATTGACTGTGCGCGCATCCCTTTCCGACGCTTTAAGAAGAAGTTAATTAGGCGTGTTGCTAACTATGGCATAGACCTCAAGTACGATAACTGTTACGTACCATCAAAATGGTCAGACTACAGTTTCTGTGTCGCTGATAGTGATTTTCCTAACGTGAATCCTAATGGTACATGTCCTGGCCTCGATAACCAGGCCCCATCAGGCTACGACTGGAGCCAATCCAACACTACAAAGCGGTACAACGTCATGCGAGATGCATTGGCTGCTGTCGAAGACCAGCGCGTCATTCTTTACTCGCTCTGCGAATGGGGATACGCCGACGTCGTGTCCTGGGGAAACCAGACGGCCAGCTCATGGCGCATGTCGGGCGATATCAACGGTGAGACAACCCGTGATACTTTGTGTGCTCTTATTATTTTTCAATAAAATGACTCTAACGGGAAACCTAATTCTAGCAACGTGGGAGCGTATCACCGCCATTGCCAACCTCAACGCTCACGAGCTCGAGTTCGTTGACTTCTGGGGCCACAGTGACCCAGACATGCTCGAAGTAGGCAATGGAAACCTGACCATTGAAGAAAACCGAGCCCACTTTGCTCTCTGGGCAATCATGAAATCCCCGCTAATCATTGGAACTGCTGTACGCATTATCCTTTGTAAACCTCTTTCAAAAAAAGCATAAACTGACAGGAAAATAGCTGGACTCCCTCCCCGAAACCCATCTCGACATTCTGAAAAACTCCGATCTCATTGCCTTCAACCAGGACCCAACCTACGGCAAACCAGCCGTCCCTTACAAGGCGGGATATAGCAACGGCACATACGACCCAGAGCACCCGCCCGAGTTCTGGTCTGGCTCTACTTCGTATGGCTGGGATCTTGTGCTGCTGTTCAACTCTGAGAATGCTACGGCCGCGAGGTCGGCAGTGTGGAGCGAGATTCCGCAATTGTCTGGTGGTAATAGCAGCAGTTATCAGGTTCAGAATATCTGGAGTGGGGATGACTTGGGATGTGTTACGAATCAGTACACTGCTGATTTGGAGGCGCATGATGTGGCTGTGCTCAAGATCACGGGGAGCTGCTGATGGAGATTTTTCTATAAAGAGAAAAGCTGAGAGCTTGTTACGTACTAGGGCAGCACTTGTGGCCTACAGGACAGCATTGTAGCCTACAAAGTACTTTGTAAAATAACACCATACCTAGAAAGGAAATACTTTCACTGGCCATACTCGTTTTTCAGGCACTATATTAAACAGGAAAGGATGACACAAGTAGATGCTGAAGAAACCTTTTCTCCTTTGGGTATAATTATCACATCTTTTGTTCTTATTCCACCGTTTCTTCTTGTCTCAACATATTTCAATCTGGACTGTTTTTGCGAATAACCGTGGCCAATGCGTCAGTCCCAGAATCTCTTCAACAAATGAATAGAAACCCTTACCATTACGTCAATATTCCCATTTCCTCCACGACTTGCTTTTAAGACGCAAACCTCAGTTCCCGAATGGTGCTTGCACCCCATTGTCTGGTTTTTTGTTTTTTTTGTTTTTCAAAAAAAGGCCCTTTCTGGGCTTATTTCAAATCGTTGTCTCATAGGCAAAAGAGATAAGATCATTATGAGAGGAGATCGGCAACTATTGTATCATGTTAGCTTTTTGCCAATCGTAAAAGTTGAAAAACGGTTTGCATACCATTCATTGGCATCTCATCGATCTGAGTAGAGTAGTACAACTCAATATCGCGCAAAATGCGCACGTCCTCACTGGTCACAAAGTTAATGGCAACACCCTTCCTGCCAAATCGACCGCTTCGACCGATTCTGTGGATGTAGTTTTCACGGTTGCTGGGGAGGTCATAGTTGATAACCAGAGAAACCTGCTGCACGTCGATACCGCGAGCCCAGACGTCAGTCGAGATGAGGACACGCGAGTTGCCCTGTCTGAAATCTTGCATAATGCTGTCGCGTTCCTTTTGAGGCATCTCACCGTGCATGCTGGAAACAGTGAAGTTGGCTTCGCGCATTTTATCGGTGAGCCAGTCGACCTTGCGGCGAGTGTTGCAGAAAATGACGGCTTGTGTGATGGTCAAGGTGTCGTAGAGATCACACAGGGTGTCAAACTTCCACTCCTCCTTTTCCACGGCAATGAAATATTGCTTGAGACCTTCGAGGGTCAATTCGTCACGCTTGACCAAAATGCGTACTGGGTCGGTCATGAATTTCGTGGTCATGTCCAAGACATCGTAGGGCAAAGTAGCAGAGACAACAACGACCTGGGTCGCAGGAGGTAGATAGCGGTAAACATCGTAGATCTGCTCGCGAAAACCACGGTTCAACAACTCGTCGGCTTCATCAAGGACCAACATTTTGATATTGCGAGTGCGTAGATGGCGTCGTCGAATCATATCCGCAACTCGTCCGGGTGTGCCTGAAACCACGTGCT
The DNA here is from genome assembly GCF_013368755.1 of Talaromyces rugulosus. Lineage (NCBI taxonomy): Eukaryota > Fungi > Ascomycota > Eurotiomycetes > Eurotiales > Trichocomaceae > Talaromyces > Talaromyces rugulosus. The sequence goes on along the minus strand of NC_049566.1, from coordinate 1,428,442 downwards.
GGCCATACTCGAGCTTTCTAATATCCTCTCCAACGTTTGTTCCTCCAATGCATGCATGGCATTGGACATTCATGTAGTCGCCAAGCGCCATAATAACGGACTGGATCTGAGTCGCGAGCTCACGGGTGGGCGAGAGAACCAATGCTAGACTTGTGTGTTAGATATCTGAACCCACACAATAGGGCATACATAACGTACCCTGACTCTCGCGCACAGCTGTGTCGATGACCTGGAGAATACTAATGGAAAACGTGGCCGTTTTACCGGTACCAGACTGCGCCTGAGCAATGGTGTCGCGCCCCTTGCAAATCTGGACGATGGCGCGAGACTGAACCGCAGACGGAGATTCGTATCCATACGCATAGACTCCTCGCAGTAGGTTTTCCTTTAGGTGCATATCCTCAAAGGTAGGGGCCACCGTCACCTCTTTCGAGGTCGTGAACTCCATGCGCTCTAGCTAGAGTCAGTTTTGTATTTTTCAAGTGTAAGTTGCAGAGTTCCCTCACCATCGTTGCGCCTATCAATGCCTTCAGCCATAGTGACAAGCTTCGTAGATTTTTCGATTAAAGGGATGAGCAATGCGAAAGACAAGTCAATGTCGCAGATCGAATTCTATCAGTGATTTGCGGTCGCTCTTTGATTTTTGGCTTTGTTGGTCCGAGCGTCATCCACATCACGTGATCCCTTATCCGCAAAAAGCTCCGGATTTGATGCTAGCCGCGACCCAATTTGCCATCCAAATCAAAGACAAACTTTCGAGAGCTCTTGTCTTTCGGAAAAGCACGCCTATTGAGTCGCCATGTTGCTCGAAGACCAGCGATTCATTCACGAAGACCTAGAGCGTTTGGAACAAGGGATCGCTGACAGAGTGATCGACGATCCTCGAAATGTACGTGATTGTACTACCACCTCACAAAAGAAAGCTTTGAATCGCTAACCGTAATCATAGCTACGAGAGAGACTGTCGCGAGATCACCAAGTCGCCGGGTTCCTAGATCGCATCGAAGAACAGTCAAAAAGATTACTGGACATTTACAAAGATGCAGAAGGTCTCAGAGCTCAAGAGATTCAGTCCATCTCGACGGGCGACCCATTCGAAGAGTTTTACAAGCGCCTAGACGATATTAAAGATTTTCACAAGCGATACCCCAACGAACCCGTGGAAAACTTGGAGCGCGCATACAAACGAAAGCATCCTGGGGAGGGCGAGCCTTTTGCGTTCGAGGCCGAGTCCATATTCACCGGAGAAGAGGCGTATGGACAATTTTTTGACCTGACACAGCTGCACGAGCAGTATCTCAACATTCCAGGCGTGAAGCGCCTCACCTATATTCAATACATTGACCAATTCGATGTTTTCACACCGCCTCAACTCCCCATCAAGCGCAGCTTGAAGTTGTCGGACAGATATTTCAAATACGTCGGTGATCTGGCAGGCTACCTGGAAGGTTTTATGAAACGCGCACACCCACTCGATAATTTGGAACAGCTTTTCGTTTCGTTTGATGAAGAATTTGAAAAACAATGGTCTTCAAATGAAGTGCCAGGATGGGGCACCGAGGCGACGATTGGGCCCGATGGACCGAAAACGCAGGGTACTGGGGAAGGGATTTGGTGTGCCGACTGTGAAAAGGAGTTCAAGAACGAAAACGTCTACAAGAATCATCTTACGGGCAAAAAGCACATTAAAGCTGCAGAGGCTAAGAAAGCCAACGGGCCCTCTGACGCACCTGAGCGCAACCAAAATGCTATCAAAGACCCCTCGTTCAACTCACTCAAAGAAAGGGCTGTGGCGGAACGTGAACATCGGGTTCGATCTTTATCCAAAACACTAGACTCTGAACGACAAGCAACCCGGGTCAACGTTGAACGAAAGCAAGGCATGACGGAGCGCGAACGACAAATGGAGATCGAGGCTCTCATGGCTGACGCCGAGCCATCATTCGGTGGACAACCCCACGACGACGAATCTGATGAAGAAGGAGAGGATAGGATATACAACCCGCTCAAACTGCCCCTGGCCTGGGATGGAAAGCCCATTCCGTATTGGCTCTATAAGCTGCATGGCCTTGGCGTGGAGTTGCCATGTGAAGTCTGCGGCAATTTCGTTTACATGGGTCGACGTGCTTTTGAAAAACACTTCTCGGAAGCCCGTCACATCTATGGCTTGAAGTGCCTGGGAATTACACAACAAACCAACCTTTTCCGAGAGATTGTCAGGATTGAAGATGCTGTCCGACTATGGGAAAAGCTGGAACAAGACCGGAAGAAGGACAAAGACTCTCGGGATAACGTCGTGCAGATGGAGGATGCGGAAGGAAACGTCATGCCTGAAAGGATCTATCACGAGTATGCCCCTTTCCCTCTTCTTCCTTTTTCCTGGCCATTACATACTAACTTTCATGCAGTCTCCAAAAGCAAGGTATTCTGTGATCGCTTCCGGTGGGTTTACTTGGCGACACCGGTGTTTGGGCGCTATTTATTTTGCATATTCCAGGTCTGGTTGATTCCAGAGGGTGTAAAATTAGTTGAATGCAATTGAATCAAACCCACATTAATGACTTCAGAGTAACCAATTTAATTTATGATCATGAAAGTTGAAACAAATATATCACGTGCTTTCGCGATCCATGGACGCGCCTCGGGTCTAGCCCTAATCGCGGCCCGCGTCACATTTTGCTCTTTTCTGGAAACAAACTCCATTCCCTGTTACACCGTATATCGTCCATTTCAAGCACATAGAACTCTTTAATTATGCTGTCCCATCCCTCTGTGTGCGACTTGTCAGATGTGCTGGATAGGAGGGGAGGATGGGATTCAATTTCACTTACCTATGTGATCTGCTCTCTGGCTTGGAGCGCAATCGTCATTTGAAGGCCGCAAGCGTTGCGAGAACCCAAAACCCCGATTACCACACCATTTCAAGCTGGTTTATCAACCATTCGAAACGGATTCACGACAAGGAAACAAACTTGCTGGCCTTGCTATCATGTCTCTTTCCTGAGAAGAGGCCAGATAGAGTGTACTGGCTGCAAAGTACTTCCCTGGCCAGAGTTATTGCTCGATGTCTGTATCTGGGAAGCTCGCGAATAAAAGACCTTGACCAATGGCGACTCCATGGAGGAGGGGATTTGGGTCAATGCGTCGAAAATGTCATGAACCAAGCCGAGAACCAGATCATTCCAGGCCGGGAGGTCACTGTTGAAGAAATCGAAGACGCTCTTCTGGAGATTTCTTCACGCTGTCGGTTTTCTGGTCCTGCCATTCGCAAAAGGCACGCTGCTGCCGATGTTGACGAGGTTTTGGGACCACTATATCGACGGCTGAGCAGTCGGGATTCCAAGTGGCTGACTCGTATGATCTTGAAGTCATATTCTCCTGTTCAGCTGCCTGTAGATGTTGTCCTAAAACATGTGCACTTTCTTCTACCACAGTTATTGCTATTCCAGGATTCGTTTGAAGGGGCAGTTCACTTACTCAGATCAACTTCTCTGAAACACTTCCCCCCTAGGCCGCAGCCAGACTTTGCCCATTTACTTAATAGGGAAGCTCTAAAGCACCTCGTGCCAAGGCCAGGGCTCAAAGTTGGCCGTCCCGAGTTTTACAAGGCTCGAAGCCTCAAGCATTGCTGTAAGATGATTAATCGGCGCAGGATGAGTCTCGAAAGGAAATATGACGGGGAGTATTGCCAGATACATGTCGACATCACAGATGGTGTACCTAGCATTCAGATATTTTCGAAAAGTGGCAAAGATTCTACCGTTGATAGAGCCGGCATTCATGAGACCGTGAAGCGGTCTTTGATAATTGGTGAACGCGATTGCAAGATTTCAAGGCGTTGCATTTTGGAGGGCGAGCTACTCGTATGGAGTGATCGGGATTCAAAGATTCTCGAATTCCATAAATTACGAAAATTTCTCGCGCGGTCTGGGACCATGATTGGAACAGATTATGACTCACAGTGAGCTCTCTACCCACGGCCGAAATTCAATGACATGTCGGCTAATATGGAGTAGGCCAAAACCTTATGAACACCTTATGATCATGTTCTTCGATATCTTATTATTGGATGACGATGTTTGTCTAGGAAAGCCACACAGATTAAGGCGGCTTCTGCTGAAGGACACCGTCAAGCTAATACCTGGGCGTGCAGACATCTCAGAGCAGGAGGTTATAGATTTTTCTCGGCCGGATGGACCGCGCCGTCTACAGACTGCATTCTCAAAGTGTATTTCTGAACGGTGGGAGGGCTATATACTCAAGGGCTGCGACGAGCCCTATTTCGCGATTCTCTCGTCAGATACGGAAAAGGGATTCTGCCGTTGGATCAAGCTCAAGAAGGACTATATTCCTGGACTTGGAGATACTGCCGACTTCTCCTTAATTGGAGCTCGGTACGATCCCAAGGATGCCCAGCATCTATCAGAAATAGGTTATCTTTCCTGGACTCAGTTCTTTCTCGGCTGCTTAGACAATAAGGACGCCGTCATCCAATCTGGTGCTCTACCCCGGTTTCGCATCATTGACGTTATTGGAAGGCACAGCCTGTGTGCTAGTGACATGCGAATGCTCAATCTATGGGGCAAATTTGTTGCGTGTCAAGTTGAATCCAATAACACTTTCAAGGCTTATAATCTTCACAACTCTCTGCCAGAGATGGAGGTAGCTTTCAAAACTCCATTCATAGTGGAGTTGCTTGGTAGTGGGTTCGACAAACCCGGAAATACGCAGTACTATACTCTGCGTTTTCCTCGAGTCCTCAAAGTCCACTGGGATAGAACTTTTCAAGATGCAATATCATTTTCTGAGCTACAGAATCTAGCAGACAAAGCACGACTAGTTCCAGAGCAAGGATTATTAGAAGAGACCTCACTTTGGTACGAGAAAATTGGAGAAACACAAGGTAAAAGTGAATATATAGTGGAGACGTCGCAAGCAAGCTCATATTCTGCTGTCTTGACATCGACCCCGCCATCGAGGCAGGGCACTTTGACGTCAACAGGGTCGACACCGCCCACGTCAAGAGAAATTGGGGATTCCTCACCAGGCAAATCACCAGTCAAAAAATCAAACGCGCCCCTCCCTCCCAAACCACAACCCACCTCCAAGCGAGACACACCGCCCAGCCTCTCTTCATCTGATCTCGACCCATCTCAAGCTTCTGTCAAGCGTCGTAAAATACTCGCCAGTTCTTCAACTATGGCAACTTTTGCACCAGAGCCCCGGGTGCCCTTTCAATACCTTCGAGACAGAGGGAGTCCTGTCCCCAAGTCCAGTGGGCTTTATGACAGAGCTCAGACGACTTCCTTTTCTCAGTTCAATGAAAACATGGACAAAATGAAGAGTAAGACGCCACTGGGGGAGAATCCAAACCCCTCTCTGAGATCGAAGTCAGTCTTCATCCCACAAACCCCTCTCAGCGAGCCTGTCAAAGCAACTGTGGACAACTGTCATACTACCAACTCAGCTACACCAACACACTCTTCTGATGCAAGTCCTGTCAGAGAAAACCTGAATGGCGTACATATTGACCGTGGCCACGATTCGCTTTCGCCTCGAGGCATGGTGAATTCGATTCCTTTTCCCTTGCCTCGCCGTCTAGAATCACCGCTCTGTACCATTCCCATGTACTGTGGTGATTTTGGTTTTGTTGAAACTCTCTTCCGGCAAGCTTCCCGCGATTTCACCTTCTCCATGACACATTTTGTGCAGAGTCTAGGAGCGCCATCAACACGCGAGAAACTTCGTGCCTCGAATCCGTCATCTGCAGACTGCGACATGGCTCTAGGGATCATTCTTATCAACAAGAGAGATCCAGGCAATACACTGGCCACCCAGTTGTACAATATTGGCAACCTAGTGGCTAGCTCTCTACAGTCCCAGCTTTCCACCCTTCCAAGTCAAGGCAAAATCTTTTTCCTCGACCGAAACATTCTTCACGCGGGTAGCGGGATTCACGACGAGACATTCTTGCTAAACGACTGGTGGGCTGAATACGGTGTCCAGTATTATTACGCCTCTATATCCTGGGGCTTTGGTATCGATCTCGGCCAGGTCGCCCAGCGCGTCGACGAAGCTCGCCAACTTGGAGGACCCCAGGCTGCATTGTACGACCAACGGAAAATGACCAGCGTTGTCAACGTCTACGAACCCAGCGACGTCGAGATTCTCGGTGAATTCGTCTCTATCGATCCCACTGTGCACTTGCTTGGTGATTACTACTACGCCCCTGGTTAGCTTCAAACTCCTTTTCTTTTTCTATCTGACTCGTTTGTTTTTGTTTCTAAGATTTGGGATTTTAGATTCAGCTCGTGAAACATGCTTGGCATACCCATCGTCGGCTTTTATTTGACTTGGAAGGGTAGAGCATCAGGAAATGAATTGGTTGCTCTCGGTTTTTCCTCTTTTGCATTCGTTTTGAGCGGCGGGTAAAAATGGTTGGGAGTCTCTCTTCTTGATTGATTGATGTTTTTGAGGGCTTGGCTTGGCTTTCTAGGACTCGTTTGTTTTTTCGTTTCTTCACTTCGTTACGATACGACATCTAGCTGGACGGGGGTTGTTGGACGCTCAATATCAATCATTCCATGCATCAGCTTGCTTCATGATGTACATTAAAGTTTCTATGAAACTTCCTCCCCTCTCTTTCCTCGCTTCAAGAAAACCCCTCTTGCGAACACACATTTAACGCCAAGAATGCAAATCGCCAGTTTAAGTTTTCAGTAATATGTGTAAAAAAGGAAAAGAATAATACTAGCCAGCATCGTGGTCTATCTGCCTCCTTCTTTCCTTGCTCTGACATCTCGTATCAAAGCCTTTGCTTCTTCAACTTCGATACCATCTTGACACAGCTCGCCAGCCAGCTGGTCTGCACGGGTAAGATCGCCATGTCTGAGGGCCCATCGAGCAAGCCATAGGCGTGCCTTTGATGTCGTGGCAGTAACACCAGTGCCGCCTACGACTTCAACGTCACCGTCATCAGAGCGTCGACGAGCAGCTCCAGCGCCGTTGTCCGAGTTTTTATCATCGTCGTCGTCGGAACCTGGGTCAGGACGCTCTACTTCTCCCGTTTCCTGTTGTAGCGTCAGTTCCATGTACGCTGCAGTTTCCTCGTCGTCTCCCAGCCGTTCGTAGAGAGTGGCGATTTGGTGAAGAGTGTCTGGGTCGAGAATCTTGCGGCCTGTGGGGTGGTTGGCATCTGCACTGTCCGCCGCATGTTCGTAGTATGCTCCTGCAACAAGAGAACGCTTCATGGCTTTGATACTGTGCTGAAGACGGTCCATCTTAGCGTAGCACGTGCCCACTGCTAACCACATTTTCGAATCATAGGGTCGTAAAGCGGCGGCACGTTGGTAGTAGAACAAAGCGTAAAAGGACATGTCCAAGACTTCGTATGCTTGACCTAGACCATACCATGCTCGGTAATCTTTCCGGTTCACATCGACGGCGCGGCGGTATGATTCAATGGCGGCATGTGTATTTTTCATTTCAATGTATTCGTGTCCCATGAGAGTCCAAGCTGACAGGAAGCTTCTATCGAGTGTGAGAGCCCGGCGGAAGTACATGACGGCTTTTTCGTGTTCTGACTTGAGCGAGTAGTAGTTGCCGACTACGCAGCAAGTCTCTGGTCTAAATTTGTCGGTTGCAGTGGCTAACTGTGCGATGAATGCAAGCTGTGGTCTCGCGGTCATTACATAGAGGATGTTTGAGTAATGGTCGAGACCATCCAAACGGTGTGGTGACTCTACAAGAATGTCGGCAAATATTGCAGATGCTTCTTCAAAATCTTCAAAATGTCAGCATTGTACTATGGTTCATTCGAAAAGTAGGGGTAGTACCTCTCGAATGATAATATAAAAGAGCTCGCTCAGTCTTCAAGAATGCACTGTTTGGGAAGATATTCTCGAGTTCATTGAGCGTCTGGTGGGTATCTTCGTTGACCTGGTATAGTTCCTGGTTACAGTGTACTTGGAATACCCAGGACATGATATTTTGAGGCAGCATTCCTGCCACTTGTTTCAGCTATATTGTGGTCAGTGAATCAGTTGCGAAGGATTTCCAAGGCCAAACTCACATCATCAACGTTCGGCAGCAAGTCGTTCAATTCTTGCCAAGCGCCCCAATTGAATGGATAAAGATGAACGCTGCGGATTAACCATGTTTTTGCCTGCTCTTCATTTTTGCCTTTCAATAAAATAACGGCATACAGATATTCCAACCACCCTTGGCCACAGGATTCCAGACCCAGTTCTCTTCGCTCAGCAAACCATCCTTCTAAGCCCCGCGCCAGGTCCGGTAATTCACGGTTGACAGTCATGCCACCGTCTGCAGGTCCAAGCACCATCTCTGTCTCTTCGTCCCTTCGCTTTTCTCCTGCCAGATATTTTGCGTACAAAGCTAGAAACAAGGATTTCTGGCTAAGTTTCGGGTAGGGACTTTGCGCTGGAGCATGGCCCCCTCTAGAACTCGGCGTCCCTGAAGCTTTACCCTTTCCCTTTTGCGGGGTCAATGACGTGCGGCTTCTGACATTTGGAGAGACTGTGGAAAGCGGAACCGGGGGTATCGTAGGTGGGAGGAAAACAGCAGCGCATCGGTCGTACTCGCGGGTGTCGAAATATGATTTGGCGAGAAGGTATTTATGAGACTCCCGTGCTTCGAGAGCAGCCTCTGCTGGATCTAACTGTGGGAGAAAAGGGTTGGTGGTTGGAGTGGTATCGGTTTCCATGGAGGAGGATCTGGTGTCGGTATCATCTTCGTCAGAGGGAACAAGTGAATCGAGCATCTCTGCGGCCCTGTTCTCAGTTGGTTAATTGAATTCGATTCGTAGCGAAAGCATTGACAATATACCATTTTGCAGACTGGTAAAGACAGCGCTCGGAGCACTTGATCACGGAGTCTTCGAGCCGGGACCGAAGCTCCTCTATGTCGTCTTTTGTGAGTGTCATAACCATCCTGATGAGGGTTTCCCCGAGGGGTCCGTATCAGTAGGAATGCAATGATGAGCTGCCCAACACGTCAACCGCTGTGACACGACGTATATGTTGGAGAGTTCGCGATCAAAGAATTGGCGGAAACCAGGGCGAATCTGGATATGAAGTAGTGCAGATGTTGACAATTGACTGTTGATAGTCGGGTGCGTTCAATCGTCACATGGAAAGAGACAGCGAAATAAACACGCGACTGGCGCTAAACCCAAAGCGGGCATGAAGGTTCCACGAGGTTTTGGCTGAATAAGCATCTGTTTATACCTTACAGGGGCATTACTTATAAATGAATAATCTAACAGATAGTTAAAAACTTATCATAGTATTACTAGTAGTAGTATTAATATCGGCGTGCGCCATGAAGCCTGATACCTGATGCCTGATGCCTGATGCCTCAGGCACACCGCGATGTCGGGATGATTACGGGCTAGTCCATAACAAGTTTAGCTCATAGCGGGGTTCTGTGCTTCAAGAAATCAGGAAGCAATTTGTGGTACTCGAGTGCGATTTGTGTCTAGAAAGCGATTTCGCTTAGTGCCGAGTCTCGTAATAAGCCAGAAAGTGAAACGCCGTGTCAAGTTTCAACTACATATATACTATCGCCTGCTAGTACAAGAAAAGCAATAGTAGGTACAAGTGGGGCTGCACCTTCTCCACCCCCGATGCGGAAAAGAAATCTAGAAAAAGGGAGAGAGGGGCAGCGTTCATCTTCTTTCTCTCAGTGAAAACAACCTCGCAGCTCCAGTCCGAAGCTCGAATTCGCCATCAATTGCATTGTCCCCTTTCAAGTCAGCTCACTCCGAATTAATTAATTCAGTCAAACATGGCTACCCGCATCTCGCGTCCTGAGTTTGAGGCCCATGTCGATCCGCTCATCCAGGAGATCCTCGAGTCGACCAAAGCATACAACCTCCCAGAAAACGCCCAGAAATGGTTTGAATCCGTACGTATTTCTCTCTTTTTGCCTGTGCGTGTCGCAGGTAGCTAACCAGCTTTGTTGCGTGTCTAGTCCCTCAAAGCCAACATTGTTGGCGGAAAGATGAACAGAGGCATGTCCGTGCCAGATACCGCAAGCATCCTGCTGGGTCGATCTCTGACGGCAGAGGAATCGAAGCATCTCTCTCTGCTTGGCTGGTTCACCGAACTCCTGCAAGCCTTTTTCCTGGTGAGCGACGACATTATGGACAGCTCGATAACACGCCGAGGACAACCGTGCTGGTATCGACAGGAGGGCGTTGGCCTGATCGCTATCAACGATGCTTTCCTCCTCGAAGGCTCCATCTACACCATCTTGAAAAAGTACTTTCGCTCCCACCCCGCCTACATCGACATTGTCGAGCTTTTCCACGACACCACCTTCCAAACCGAGCTTGGACAGCTGTGCGATCTCATCACTGCGCCCGAGGACAAGGTCGACTTGGACAACTTCTCCATGGAGAAGTACACGTTTATTGTCAAGTACAAGACTGCCTACTACAGCTTCTACCTGCCCGTGACCCTCGCTCTGCACTATCTGCAGCTCGCCACCCCGAAGAACTTGAAACAATCCGAAGACATCCTGATCCCTCTTGGTGAATACTTCCAGATCCAAGACGACTACCTCGACGGCTTTGGATCTCCCGAGACCATTGGCAAAATTGGCACCGATATCCAGGACAACAAATGCTCGTGGCTCATCAACCAGGCATTGGAGATTGTCACCCCCGAGCAGCGCAAGCTTCTCGACGAGGCTTACGGCCGCAAAGATGCTGCCCTAGAGGCAAAGGTCAAGGTTCTCTACAATGATCTCAAGCTTGAACAGCGCTACAAGGACTTTGAAGAGAAGCGCGTTGGTGAGTTGCGTGAGAAGATCTCTGCCGTTGACGAGTCCGATGGCTTGAAGAAGGAGGTTTTCTCTGCTTTCCTCGACAAGATCTACAAGCGCAGCAAATAGACATAGTAATTGACGTCAGAATATGGTGAAACAAGCCACACAAATGCTGGTTCATGCACCGAAAAGCTGTCTTTAGGATAAATCCTTGCATTATCTGCATCGATTTTTCTTTTTCACTTTTCCAATACCCGCACTCTTTTTTTCCCTGGGGTTACTTCTTGCCAGATAGAACATATAACTAGTTTCTCTATCGAGAATATGAATTTATACGACTAAATATTTTCAAGCTGTGGTCTATCCTGTTCCAAACAAAGTCGACAATTATTTACATGTAGTAAGCAGTGCGGCTAAAATCTCACATTTAAATGAATTTATGCCCGTCATTGATCAATTGATCGTTATGAACCACCAAAGGCAAACGTCACATCAATTTCAAGTAGACCAAAAATTCCCAATAATATACATCCTAGTCAGTTAGGATTACAATCTTGCCCTCGGCGGCGTTAGCTTCCATGCACTGGTGAGCCTCCGCAATCTGGTCAATATTAAACACCTTGCCCACTTTGATCTTGAATTTGCCAGCCTCCACCTTTTGAACAATGTCGTTCAGAGGAGTGTCCATAAATTCGGGGGCCCAGCCACCATAGACAGTGAGATAAGTTCCCCGGGGCATAATTTCCATAGGCGAGAACTGGTCAATATGCCGGGAATTGCCGACGATCCCGGTAAAACTAACGGTGCCGCCGGGGGCAACGCACTGGAAGGAGTCTTGCAGTGTCACTGCACCGACTAGTTCGAGGATTTTATCGAATTTCTGGCTTTCGTCTTTGATCTGTTTGCCAATGGCACCGTCGTCGACGAGAAACTCGTCAACACCATATTCGCGGAGGAGGGACTCGCGTTCGGGTTTTCGGCTTGTGGCGGCTACATGGGCACCTAGTTCTTTGGCAATCGAGATTGCCGTAAGACCAACAGACGTTGTACCGCCTCTGATCAGGACACGGTCGCCCTTTTTCACGCTCAATGACTTTGTGATTGAGCCGTAGGCTGTCTGAATCATTTCCGGTATGGCGCCGAGAACATCCCAACCCAGTTTCGTTGGCGTCGTGATGACTTGTACCTGGTTGGTAGGCACAACCGTGTACTGAGCATATCCGCCGTCAAACCGACGGCCCATACCCCCCATTGCAGTCATGACAATCTGACCCTTCTCAAACTCGCCGCCGGGGGCATGCTCGACAATACCCGTGGCTTCAATGCCCAAGATTCGGGGCAAGTTGACGCTGAAAAATTGACCGTTGCCCTGGCGAGTGAACATCTCAGAGCGATTGAGCCCGAATGCCTTGACGCGGATGAGCACTTGGCCAGCCTCGGGCTTGGGGATGGCTCGCTGCTCGACCTTGAGCACCTCCGGGCCGCCGTGGGCGTGGAGCACCACTGCTTTCATGGTACTGGTTGACATTGCAGTTGACTGTTGGCTAAATAGTCGGGTTTGGCGGAAGACCGATGATAATGCTCGTAGGGTAGAGTTCATAAAAGTGAATCCCAAGGCGATAGATAATAACGTCGGCCAATCGATTGCGAGTGAGTCCTAATCAATGGATTTGGTATATAATGCTTGGCTTGAAAACATCAGCTCTCATTTTGGGTCGAGCAGGCCCTTTTATGTCGTCCATCATCGTAGAAAAGACAAACATCCAACCAACATCTAACCAACAGCTACGCATATATTGTTGTAAGGTCCGATATTTGTCGGAGATACGGTAGCCCAACTAGTGCGTTTCCGGTAATTTTGCATTGTTTATGCTGTTTGATGGTGTGCACTAGCAGTGTTTGCTTTGTTTGTGAACCAACAACTTGGCTCTAGCCCGCATTAAAAGGTGCAGGCTAAGCTATCAAAAAAGCTTCTCTCCAACCTCTCTATACTGCAATTTTACTACGTACGTAGTACCAAATAATATTTAAATATGGACTACGACGTCAATGACTACTGCATCAGCACATTTCCCCCACGACGTCATTCCAGCACGTGATCTTTTCTTTAATTTACATGTCCCTTTTTCGGGCGGAGATTAATCGACAACGTGTATTCAGTCACAAAGACCAGGCACCCGACTCCAGGATATCCATATACTACTAAATACATCGAGTGTCGTTTTAAGCGGCCTACTCCTGAAAGAGTCACAGAGTCTACTCGTGTTACGACGACCAAAAAGGCAACAAAGTCATGTGATGTGTCTCTTAAAATCGTCGAATTCGCCGACCACGTGGAAGTATGGGGATTGGAAGGCTGCTCAACAAGCCATAGTCATTCACTGGAGTATAGTGATGCCCATAAACGGAATAGCTACATCTGCGGTCTAGTTTAAAGTGAAATTGCCAAGGGTTATACTCCTGGAGCGGTGATTGATTCACTTCGCCCTAGGAATGACACAAGCAGCCGCGCTGAACTTGATGCTCTTGGTGGAAGATATGTTACTAAGAAAGATGCAGCAAATTGGGCAAAGGGGAAAGAAGCCAATGTTGATGCAGACTCGCAAGTTGAAGAACATGAATCGCGTGGTATTGAATCGGCCCTAGTCACACATGAGGCCATCAATAAGATCAGTGCCCGCTTTGATGAGGTTCTGAAGTACGCCAATTCGTTGTCAGACAAAAATGCCCGTGGACCGCGTATTTGCTAAGTGGGATAACTAAATGCAGAATTTGTCAAAGGCTCTATTAGAACAGAATTAATGGCATTTAAAACCTTGATACAATATATACAGACTAACAGACAGGCTGAAGGTGTCATAAAAGCCCGTATTATTATCCTAACCTAAGAGGACATCTGGAAGTCTCGCGAAAAGGTTCAGCCTGGAAAATTCAATGTTATATTTAGTGCTCCTAAGCATTGTATTGATATTTCATTGACAGTTCATAACACCACTAATTGAACCAGGGTCATGCTAATTGGGTATCAATATCTTGCCATCTTAGAGACAAGATTTCTATCGATATTACTCAATCGATTTTGCTCTTCCTGCCACTTGTTTCACGTTTCCTCCTGCAGTTGTCGTGGTGTCTTGCCATCCAAGTTCCTTTTTGTTCATCAAGTCAAGCCCATTTCCAGCTTCCTCTAAGACTTTCATCATCTCATCTCATACTCTAATCTTAGCATCTAGCTGGGTACAAGGCCATTTAGACACGCCACATTTAATAGCTAAAATAATTATTATTAAAGTAAAATCATATCAATAATAGTTAAATTATTTTTATAATACTTAAGAAGTATGTTAAGATCTAGGAAAGCCAACACCTAATTCATTAGTATGAATATTAGATCTAATATAATTAGTTATAGCATTTACTATAACAGTATTATCTATTATATACTCTTCTTCATTCCTCTATTGCTTGCCACCTACTGCTTGTCTCTGACTGCAATTGTCGTGGTGCCATACCCGCTTCATTCGGCAGGTCCATCAAACTTCCAGCTTCTTGCAAAACCCTAATCATTTTAAGCACTGATCCGGTCCGCGAGAGTTACGCGCTCAAGTTCCCCTTCCCTTGTCTGGCGAGATAGAAGATTGCCCTCCATGGCTTCATGAAGAGGTGTATTCTCTTTCATATTTATACAATTGATATCCTCGCCTTGGCTGAGCAGAGCCCGCACTGCGTTCACCAGACGCAGATTTCTGGCCATAATATGCAGGGCAGTGCTGTCTATATTCGCATGGTTGACTTGAGTTCCATACGCCACAAACATATCAACTAGCTTTGGTTTGATAAGTTCCCCGCCCAGAGAGCAGTCCGCTAGTATATGTAACACAGTCTGTCCCTTATTATGTTGGAGACTGGGGGCCTTCACATAGAAATTGCCCACTGCTGCCACAGCTTGCATGGTCCCTCCCGGTGTAATGTAAGGCAGTTGCGCCCCGATGGCCCCGGACATTGATAGTGCTGGGATTAGCTTCTAGAAGTAGTCTAAATATATGTATAATTCGGGAAGTAATTTATCTCCAGGAAGAAGGTATTCTTGGAAAATCCCGGGGCCCGCAGCCGCCCAGTGCAATGGGAGGCGTCCATTAGTATCGCGCACAGATACCATATCTGCCACATCAATTTCGCCACCCCCGGCTTTTATTCCTTCCGAATTCCAGTAGTAGCTCCCTATATGGAGGGCAGTAACGCCATGAGCGCATCCGCTAACACCAGAACCATCTCCAATGTTATTGTACTGCTGCCGGGTGTGGATATCCGCCCCGGCGTGCACCGTCTCAAGGGGAGGGTGGCTGTCTAGCAAAGCTGCACTATCTCATTCTCGGCGTGATCACAAGCGGCATTTAGCAGCAGGAATCATCGGGTGTCGAGGGCCTGGGTTTTCGTGGGATCCGGTTGATAAAGGTCAAGAAGCACGCGCAGAACATCAGTACTGCCGTATGCCACAGCAACCCAGAAGGGAACATCTCTGTATGTTGTTCCTGGACCGAGGGCACTTTTGGGGTATTTCTCCATAGGTTTGCAGAAGGCTTCTATTATCATTCTCGTAGAGGAGAGTCCCATCTGTGCTAACGATAGGGTTGAAAAACAAGGAATTCACTGTATCTCATTGTGGGTTAGATCACTTTTTGTAATGGATTTATGTTGAAGAAAAGATCGTGACCATTGAAAGTTAGAATATTTAAGGGGAAAACGTAAAGGGAATGGGAGGGGTCTTTATATAAGGAAACAAGTTGACGGGCTCCAGATGTCCACTACACATGTTAGACACTAGGCATTTTAAACATTTGAACAGTGTAGGGGGCACAAGTGTAGGGGGCACTTGGGATATCAAGCAATAAAAAACCTTTATCATTTTATCATTTATATGGATCATATTTATGTTTAATTACATCAATTGATGTAAACCCTCTTTTCATTGAAGACGGCGATAGCCGTATACACATAACATTGAAGCTGGTGATGCCCTATTTTATTCATAGATGATTAGTTTCTACAAATATTGCAAGTATAATATGTAAATATATATGGAGGAGAAATGAACAGAGTCTATGAATTCAATGTTACAGTACTAATATTAACATTAAAGCTCGCGGCAATGGTGGTAAATATCAAACAAAACCGTGGCTTCACATAATGTATATTTCATTTTTTAGGCATCTTAACCCCTTGTATAACCCCTTCCTCTCCCACGGAACGCTCCTCTTTTTGGTGCCTGCCACCTGCTCCTTGTCTCTGCTTGCAGGTCTCGCGGTGTCTTGCCAGCGTTATTTGGTTGATTCATCATTTCATCTCCACCAGAAGCTGTCTGTAGAACAGCCATCATCTCATCCTGTGCTGAAATTTTTCCCGCAACTGTGACTCCCCCATACTTCCCTTCCAGATTCCTATGCGGCAAAAAAATACCTTCTGCCGCTTTATGAAAGACCGTATCACCATTAGTATTTATAACAGAGATGTCAGCACCTCTGCTGCATAGAAATCTAACGGCGTGCGCCTGTCGTAGATTCATAGCCATAATGTGAAGAGGGGTGTTTCCATCTTTATCAGCATAGTTAGTATTGGCACCATGAGCTATCAGCAAATCAAGCAAAACGATGCTGATAGGCCCAGCACCGCTAAAAGCTAACAAATGTAGCGTGTTTCGGCCATCACTGTCCGAGATAGCAGCATCAGCACCATGTTCTAGCAAAACCCTGACAGCGAGCTCGAGGTGCATAGTTCCGTTGCAAGTTCCGTGGGTTTTAACCGTATAGTATAGGGGCGTCAAACCCTGTTCATTCTGAGCATTTATGGCACCGGGATTGCCACCGAGAAGCAACCTGAATGTATCAACAAGTCGTGAGCTGATGTCAGGCCTTGTGCACTCGCTGAAACTTTGTGTTACAGCTGCATAATGCAGTGGAAGGTGGCCATTGCTGTCGCGGGAGAAAATCAGGTCGGTGTAGCTGTTAGTATGGTGATCAATCAGGGCTTTGATTCCCTCTGCATTCCAGTACAAGGCAGCCATATGAAGCACGTTGACGTCCTTGAATGAGTCATGGTGGTGCCCAAAGCGCATAACAATATTGTAGTCAAAGTGGTGCTTAATGTATGGATCAGCACCTTGATCAAGGAGTCGTTTGACCAAGGCATAGCTTCCTCGGGAAATAGCCATTCCAAGAACGGTTTCAAGTGGCTGAGACTTCATGTCATCGTCGTTATTCGGAAATCTGCTGTCCTGAGCGCAAGCGCCCCTGTCGAGAAGCAGGTTTATGAACTCCTCGGCGCGGGATATACGATCAATATTCCATTTGTATACATCAGCCCCATCATCCGCGTTTCCATTGCTCGCGTCCCCAAAACCCAGATTAATTAGCGAAGATGCGGCAGACAGAAGTGGGGTTTCGTTTTCTTCGTCTCTAGCACTTATTGTTCCAAGAGGAGGTTGGCTGTCCAAAAAGAATCGTGCTACATCAACATTCGCCGTACGACATGCCGCATGTAGTAGAGAAAATCCTCGCTGGTTGAGAGGCGTTTTGTCTGCTTGGACGGCGTTATATTGTTCTAGGAGGAAACGGAGAGCATCGGTGCTTCCGTATGATGCAGCCATCCAGAATGGATCGCACCATGTGAGTTCCGCTGGACACGACAGAAAACGCCTGGAGAAACCGAGTACATATTGTTTCAGTTTGTCCATATCATTGCGTTTAATGATTGTCCGTAAAAGGCCGTTGTATTCTCCATCGTAGAGCGCAGTGCCGTCGGTGTTAAAGGCAGCGGGCACGCAATCAAAGGAGTCGGCAGTATGAAATTCGCTGTATGCCATATTTTTTTTTATCACCCAATTCATCGATATGACAAGATGGGCGTGTTGGTAAGTGGCATGTATGTATGTGATACCAGAATTGAAGGACTGCAAAAAAATATCATTGACTGTCGTAGCTGCTATGGAACACAGGAGGTTGTGGAATACATATAATACATTACAGTATTAACTTGGCTTATTTTTACCGATTGGTTGCCCGAAATCATCTAGCCCTTTTTCGCCAGACTTGAGTTAAGGGAACATAATGCTAACCCCGCCTTCTTTCAGTTTTCTCCCTGACTTCTTCCACTCACACAGTCTTACCTCCCCAGTGTGGTAAATGAATACAAAATGTCTACACAAACTGGTGAAATACCACTAATATCGGAATATCAACGCTACCGTGATTTCCACGAGGAGTCATACAGTGTAGGGGTTGTGGATGATGACGGCGCGGTGCTCTATGAAGAACCTTATGGCAGCCTTCTAAATACTATTGTGCAACATAACGACGTGACTAAGTTAGCACAATATCTCGAAAATGACGCCAATGCTACCCATGGCCATGTCGAGGTATACTACTGGGATCCATTATACGTTGCTGCGAATTCTGGGAGTACTGAGGCTCTAAACATGCTTCTTAAGCATCATGAGAATCATTTAACCGATACTAACATGATTCCACTTCATCTACGACAATTCCGGCTGCTTCATGTGGCGTGTTTAAGCGCTCGGGTTGAGACGGCTCTATTTCTTTTGGATACCCAACCTGCCCTGGCGACCCTCCACGCCAAGGCCGATTTTTGGAACTGGGATATGGGTTGTGGTACCCCATTGCTTTCAGCTGCATATTCCTTCACTAGTTTGCCTTCTGGCTCCGATGAAGATGACTCTACAATTTGTGCCCAACATGCCCGCTCTGAAGACCTTATGAATCAATTGCTGGATAGAGGAGCTTCCGCTCGAGATTCTTTGATGTCTTCGCTTAGGAAAGAACAAATCTCAGACACAGTCCTCAGTCTAGCTATTTCTAGGGCCAGTTATGGGTTATTAAAACGACTCATTATCGAGGGAGCTGATGTGCACACCAAAACCGCGCACGAGGCACATTTCTTTTTAAACCAGCCCGATGAGAATATAGCAAAGAGTATTACTCCACTTCATCTTGCGAGTTTTTATGCAAACAGTAATGGTATCCGGGCCTTGTTTGATTATCTTGGGGATAAATTCACTGTTGCACAAATGGTCTTGTCCAGCGATAGCGCTGGTCGCCTGCCACTTCATTGGGCTGCGCGAGGAGCTGATAACACGGCACATCACTATATGCTTCCTCGCAACGAAATTGTTCCACATGTAACCAAAACCATCAAGTTATTATTGTCCATCGATCAAGAGACTGTCCATGCTCGAGACCATCAAGGATTTAATGCCTTGTGGTATACAGTCCGTGGTTTCAGAGAATCCATTAACAATCATTTTGCCGTTCTAAAGACCTTATTTGATTATAGACCAGATGGAAGTATACGCGATCAAGAGGGTAGCAATATGTTGCATTTATTAGCGTTCACACAGAACGGTGAAGCCACAGACCCAGCGATAATAGAAGCACTGGTAGCCTATGGTGCTAACGTCAACGATGTTGATGCACGTGGAAATACTCCGCTCAACCAAATGGCGATGAACCTGCGTCAAGTCGCAGCCGTACGTGCTCTGCTCGACGGTGGTGCCAGCGTGGCGGTCAAAAATTTAAGAGGTGATACACCGCTGCACCAGTCAGCACAGGGCAGGGTGTTCCCCTACAGACAGGAGCCACCCAATATTGAATGGCATGGTGTTTCGCTGGATGATAAAATCAAGGCACAAGACGAAATGATGAAAGTGCTGGAAGAAGCCAGTGATGGACTTAACTTGATGAAAGAAAGAAATGTAGACGGCAAGACAGCTCAGCAGCTAAAGGAGGAAACACGAAGCAAGTGGCGTCTAGAAGAGTCGGAACGATTAAGTCGCATGTCATCGTATCAGTTATGATCATCGGTAATGCTCTTGAAGAGTCCGGTTGTAGCTTATATAGTTCAGCTGTGGCGGAGGTCAGGTTCTGCAGTTTCTGGGATGACTTGGCAATGTTGCAAAACATCTGGGCAGCCATAGTGTCAGGAGTATATATATAGAGAACCTGGGTTATCTATCAATAGAGCCGTACAACGTGCTAGTTAGAAGTCAAAAGACCTTTGCTTTTAGATATTTCAATTACATTTTAGAGTTTACGCTAAAGCAGAACTCTCGATATAATGATTAGTAGACTTTCCGAGTATTTCTCTACACAATAGTTGAAAAGTTGTCCCGTCATAAATCTTGATAATTTCGAGGGAAAAACTTCTACTATAATTTTCATAGAGAAGATACCAATCCTTATCCTTGGATTATCCTTCGTCTTTCCAAAAGCTTCTAATTTGACATGTGGCTTGAGGCCTTTTGACCTACTGATTACGTACAGATCGTGATGATTTTGACTCTATATCCTGCCACAGAGCCCGTCTCTCTTCAAGTAATTGTCGTGGTGCTTTTCCAGCTACATTTGGTTGGTCCATAAGGGCATTGTTGTATCCATTTCCGTCCTGAAGGACCGCAACCATCTCATTTTGTGCTTTCAATTTGTCTTCTAAAGTCACAATCTCCGTTTTCTGTCGTCGAAACACTCGACTCCGGAGTAATCCTAATCCAACTTCATGAAATGGTGTATTTCCTTTGGCATTAACAGCTCTGACATTCGCGCCTTTGCTAACTACGGCTCGGGTCACTTCAACTTGGCGTAAGTTTTTTGCCATAAGATGAAGAACAGTATCGCCATTCATGTCAGTCTGGTGTATATCGGCTCCATGCGCAAGTAAGAGGTCTATGAAGGCGGCGTTGATAGGCTCGCCAGTCATAGAATTGGAAGCCAATATATGTAGCACGGTCTGTCCTTTGTTATTCTGTAGGTCAGCATTTGCCCCTTTTTCAAGCAAAAATTTTGTAAGAAGATGCAAATGCCCGATACCACACCCAGCATGGCTTCCAATCATGTAAAATAAAGCTGTCATTCCTTCTTTGTCCTTAACATTGATCATATCAAGGCCGCCGGTTAAGATTAGTTTAAATGTTTCAATGATTCGTGAATCGAGTTCGTTGTCAGGAATGGTATGTTCGTTATGGAACATACAACCAGCAGCCGCCCAATGGATAGGTAAGCGTCCAATACTATCTGGAGAGGACAGCAGTTCAGTACCTCCATTATGGAGCAGAACTGTGATCGCTGCCACATTCCAATACGAGCTAGCCAGATGAAGAACCGAGACATCTGTAGCGTCTATATCGCTTCCTCCAAATTTGGAATCAGGCAGGCGCAAATACCAGTCTTTTCGGTGTACATCGGCCCCTTCGTCAATGAGCCGTTTTACCAAACCAGGACTGGCTCGTGAAACAGCAAGACTCAGAACAGTGTTCCGCGGCTGTGACTTATGTACATCATACTCTTCTCTGAAGAATCCTGAGGTATTGGAGTCACGAGCAGAAGCTCCTCTGTCAAGTAGCAGCTGTATGATGTCTTCGCTACGAACGAATCGATCACGAATCCATTCTTCGCTAAGATCATTATCTTTCCAATCTTCGTAACGAAACCGCTCCAATGAAGCTGCAGCTGACAGTAGTGCTGTGTCCCCATATTGATTTCCTGCGCGAACATCTCCTAGTAGAGGCTCACTGTCCACCAAGAAACGTACGGTGTTGATGTGGGCGTTCTGGCAGGCAAGATCCAATAACTCTCGTTTATCGGGTGCTTTCCTTTGAGTAGGGTCGGTATTATGGACATTTAAAAGAAGGCGAAGAGCATCGGTACTCCCACACTCAGCAGCGATGAAGAAAGGGTCGTGGTAGTATACCTCTCCAGGACCTGTAGCCGCTCTGGGGTATCGTGCGATATACTGTTCCAATAGGACCGTGTCATTGAGTTGGATGATTCGGTTGCGAAGTCCTCGATAATCATTTTCATAAAGAATCTCACCGTTCTGAAGACAGACTGTGCGCAACACACCAGACTGATTACTGCGGAAGCTGTCGTACAGGCCTTTTCTTTTCTCTCTTTGCCTTCCATTGGGATCGTAAAATTCAAATGATTTTTTTAGAGAGTATGGCTTGAAATTTTTTAGGGAGAACCGGTGAAAGCCTTGGAAGGAGAAAGCCAGAGGGGTGGGGTGGAAATCCATAAGTACGGACGAGTACGGAGTACATGTATTAATACTGCGAGCACTATATTGTGGCGTATAAACGCCAAAGACCCGTGGAGCGAAGGATTCATATATATATATATAACCCCACCCCCCTAAGCCTCACTAATCTGTGCGCGCAGGCCTGCAGGCCACCCTGCAAGCTTCCTCAGTATGTTGTTAACCCCCCTATATAGCCTCAATGACCAGCTTACAGGCTTCCCTACAGGCTTCTTGTAAGCTTCCTAAGTATATTATCCTCTCCTATATAGTCTCAGGCCTCAGAAATCCATAAAAATATATAGCTCTAGCCAAAAATGGAATGGTCTGTTTAAAGCTAGTCCAGAAAAGGAAAAAAAGGAACTTTTACAGTGTTGTAGCGTTCAACAGCCAACAAGGGCATTTTAATTTACGGCTGCCAGAACCTGTATAAATAATTGTAATAGTGGAGCTTCGCTCCACGATTACGGACTTTTCTTACGATGGCTTTTGGGGACGAAAGAATATCCGGAACCCTTAGCCAATGGATATTCCATAATGAACGCCTCAATATGTTATGTTATCAATTGATCAATATTATTTATATCCAATACATTCTGCCATGATTCATTGACCGAAACAGAAGGCGGTGAGGCAGTTAATGCCTTACTGTCAAAGCGTTCTTCTATTATTATTTTGTACATAAAAAAGGGTGCTAATAAATATATAGTAATAATAATGTAGACTCTACTAAAGTCAAAATAATTCGTGCCCTGAGAAATTAGTGGGTGAGGGAAATGCATTAGATCCAAAGAGGCATGACGCGAAGGAACATGTCACGGACAGATCTACGGTTACATCCAGGCAACATGTGAATAACAACCACAAAAACTTTAAACGAACACATTTTCTCCTTTCCACCAACTTCAACTGAGTTTATAGACTGTTAAATCTGTGTAGGTTGCTGGTCGGCTTTACCAGAAATTACCGGAACTGACTGGTTTACAGGCATGATCCGTACCACCGACATTAAAGGAACAGAGAGCAGCATTCGAAAGAGACTAAACAATGAAGCTCAGTTTTCTCAGCCTCCCACTGTTCCTCACTCTGGGCCTGGCCCAGCCCGAGAACAGTCTCTTCGTCAGACAGACTGCCAACAGCACCGAGTGCAGCAGCCCTCAGCCCAATGACTGCTCGTTCTACGCCGAATGTGTCGAGGCCCGTTACCACTGTGGCTCGACCGGATACCCTCTCGACTACGGGCAAAAATACTGTCAAAAATCGCTGGATAATGCCTCTCTCCTGTCAACCGCAGGCCAGGCTTGGGTGACAAAAGTCATGCTCTGCTTACAAGAGCACTTGGCGCCATACGACCAGGGTGGTAACCAGACGTTCGCCGATTGCACGGCTCTGAGCGACTACGCGTTTAGTACGCATCCAACTTGCTATGTGCAGGGCGGGCTGTGCACGTTGCCTGTAACGGACTGGGAGACTATTGTGTTCAAGATTGTGGGGGTAAACACCCTGTTTGATAGCTGGGATGCGATCAAGGCCACAGTCGAAGCTGCTGCTGGGTGCGGTGAGTTTTATCTGTGGGCGATTGCGCATGGTGTGTTTTGAGGTGGACCAGACGTGTGTGGTGTTTAATGCCCTTGTATATATGCATCAATGGTAGATGATAGATCGACACATACTAGATAGAAGACACGCGCCAATCATGAATCACGCGGCCCCCATTATTATCATTCCCCATCATCGTCCCCGGTTTGGACAGCGTGCGGGGGAGTGGCGTTTGTTAGTACAGCACCAGGTCCGAGGAAACGAGGCGCGTTGGAGAAATGAAGCACTAATAATATCTGAACGGGTCATGTGCAGCGGTCAAATATAGGAAAAGAGCAAAGCGCGACCAGAAAAAAGGCGAAAAACACTGTGGGCAGTCACCTGACATGACGTATGTGTGCAGCTCTTAGCTCTAGCTACGTGGTCTGTGCATGATCACGCCCCACATAATGTTCTATCATTGGCTGGTTGCGGGCTGCATGCATTCTGATTGGGCCAGCGCCCTGCATCATCGACAATTGCTTCAACTTTCAAGGCTTCAATTGCGCATGCATCTCTCATGTCACAATTGCCATATCCCTGTCCATTGCGAGCGTGACTGTTGCAAGCTCCCTCAGGCTAAAGTGGCTGACCAAACCTTCAACGAAACGCTGGACCCGCTTTTTCCCTGTGTATGAATCCGGTGAACAAAGTACGCTCCAAAGAAAAGGGTACGCCAGGACTAAATCAGTTCCGTCGAAATAAAAGCCAGAAACAAGGCAGAGGCTGGCGTGATTGTGTCTTTTTGGGCTAGCGAGGCCAAGCTAGCTAGAGCTATTTCCATGCTGTCTGTCCTGTCTGTCTTTAGGTAGCTGTGTCCCTGCTCAACCCGACGAGAGAAGAGACAGACTGAGAGCTCTCTCTACAACGAAGCCAACACCAACTGCGTGTGTGTATTTCCCTTCAATATTCGCATCTTTCTCACTTGTCCCTGTTTGTCAAGCTGACTCTGGAGCAGCCACGGCGATCGCGTCGCCCCAGAGAAAAGCTCAGCGGGCCCACCCTGGCCAACGCTCTCTCTCCTTCTCCCCCGCAGTCAAACCGTCCCCGGGATACCAGAGTAACATTGACTATAACCAACCTCTCACAATCCTGATCCTCTCGGTTTTTGCATTCTCTCTTTTCTCTCGACACTCCCTCTTGGACCTTTGTCTCTCCTTTCCACTGTCTCTCCAGCCCCGGCTTTGGCGCGCGCCCTTTTGCTTGCTTGCGTGCTTTCTCCGCAATGGCGACCTCCGAGACCCCCAAGCGCGACACCCGAAATCACCAGCTTTTCGAGATAGCTACTGAGGTTGCTAATCGAGGTTTGCACCCATAGTCCATGTGGAAGCTTGGGAAAGTTCTAATGCGCGTGTGTCTCATCTGCAGTGGGAGGAATCTATTCGGTGCTCAAGTCCAAGGCTCCCGTTACCACCGCCGAATATGGCGACCGCTACACACTCATCGGGCCATTGAACAGGGCTTCGGTGTGTTTTTGAGGTGGCCTGTATACTACGTATCCTCTTTCTAATGTATATCTATCTAGGCTGCCGTCGAAGTCGAGGTTATGGAGCCAACCGACCCGGCCATCACCGAAACGATCGCGTCGATGAAGGAACGGGGTATCGACATTATCTACGGCCGCTGGCTGATTGAGGGTGCTCCTAGAGTGCTGCTGATAGATACTGGAACTGGCTATCGCTACCTGGAGGAGTGGAAGGGTGATCTCTGGAATACCTCGGGCATTCCATCGCCCGAGGGCGACCACGAGACAAACGAAGCCATTGTCTTTGGATACTTGGTCGCCTGGTTTTTGGGAGAGGTAAGTTTGCTTGTCTAAGTATCAGAAACAGTTTTGCTGATTAAAAAACCCCCCCAAAAGTACATCGCCCACGAGTCGAAACGTGCTGTGATTGCCCACTTTCACGAATGGCTGGCAGGTGTTGCTCTTCCTCTGGCAAAGAAGCGCCACATGGACCTGACCACAATCTTCACCACACACGCAACTCTCCTGGGTCGTTATCTGTGTGCGGGCTCGGTAGACTTTTATAACAACCTGCAACATTTCGATGTCGACGCCGAGGCAGGCAAGCGTGGTATCTATCACCGGTACTGCATCGAGAGAGCTGCAGCCCACTCTGCAGATGTCTTCACGACAGTGTCCCATATCACCGCGTTTGAGAGCGAGCACCTGCTCAAGAGGAAACCAGACGGTGTCTTGCCCAACGGATTGAATGTGAAGAAGTTCTCTGCGATGCACGAGTTTCAGAATCTCCACTCCCAGGCCAAGGAGAAGATCCATGACTTTGTTCGCGGCCATTTCTACGGCCACATGGATTTTGATCTTGACAACACACTCTACTGCTTTACGGCTGGTCGGTACGAGTACCGCAACAAGGGCGTTGACATGTTCATCGAGGGTCTAGCGCGGTTGAACCACCGTCTAAAGAACAGCGGCTCCAAAACAACCGTTGTCGCTTTCATCATCATGCCGGCTCAAACATCCTCGTTGACAGTCGAGGCATTGAAGGGTCAAGCGGTTGTCAAGTCACTGCGGGACACTCTTGAAATGGTTGAAAAGGGCATTGGTCGACGTCTGTTTGAACGATGCCTGACCTGGAAGGACGGTGACAATATGCCTGACGAGAAGGATCTGATCACAAGCCAAGATCGAGTGCTTCTGCGTCGCCGACTGTTTGCCCTGAAGCGCCACACTCTGCCTCCCATTGTCACGCACAACATGGTCAACGACTCGGAAGATCCAATTCTCAACCAGATCCGTCGCGTTCAGCTCTTCAACCACCCATCGGACCGAGTCAAGGTGGTGTTCCACCCAGAATTCCTCAATTCAGCTAACCCGGTTCTACCTCTGGACTACGACGACTTTGTGCGCGGCACGCACATGGGCATCTTCCCGTCCTACTACGAGCCGTGGGGATACACGCCGGCAGAGTGTACAGTCATGGGCGTTCCCAGCATTACCACGAATCTGTCCGGCTTCGGTTGCTATATGGAGGAACTGATTGAGAACTCGTCAGACTACGGAATCCACATTGTAGACCGACGGTCAAAGGGCGTGGATGACTCGGTTAATCAGCTTGCCGACTTTATGTTCGATTTCGCGTCCAAGAGCCGGCGTCAACGAATCAACCAGCGAAACCGAACGGAGCGATTGAGCGACTTGCTGGACTGGAAACGTATGGGTCTTGAATATGTCAAAGCTCGCCAGCTTGCTCTGCGAAGAGGTATGTACAGAAACTCGGAACCGAGGCCCCCTTTCTACAACAGTGATAGCTAACTCGCAACCAGCTTATCCAAACTCATTCGACTCCGAAGAGGACTTTACCGACTACATTGGCGGCACAGCTCAGAAAATCTCTCGGCCTCTGTCCGTCCCAGGCTCGCCGCGTGATCGCAGTGGCATGATGACTCCTGGCGACTTTGCTTCGCTGCAAGAAGGCCGCGAGGGACTCAGTACGGAGGACTATATCGCGTGGAAACTGCCGTAAGTGGTCTAGTTGTTTTTTTTTTTTTTTTTCCATTTAGCTAATAATCAATACATCAACAGTGAAGAGGAAGACCCGGATGAGTATCCTTTCCCCCTCACCTTGCGAACCAAAAAGCCGGGCGACCACGCTCCGTCGCCTCTCGATTCTTTCTCTCTGAATGGAAAATAAGGTTTTTCGTTCTTTGCTTCCTTGAATTATATTAGTACTATGTTTTTCCTCTCTTCATTTTCCCCGGGGCACTCTTGGAACACAGTGCTCCGGCATAGCCCAGCTTGCTAGCGTTCGGTTACATGAGCTGGACATCCCATTATTATTCGTATTTATTAGGTCTATTATTATTTAGGTAGTTAGCTCACTGCTGTTGGGTATGTTGTGGTGATCTACGCAGTGTTTATCGTATATACGTCATTTAGCTAGTTAACCACAAATGCGACATCTGGAACATCTAAAGAAGGTTATTCCGGGTAAGAATGATATCACACAGCAATCCTCTTCAATCCACTAATTCAGTTGAATAATAGTTATTAATTAATTAAGTCACCGAGATCGGGACTGGCCGGTATATGAGAGAGCTTCATCAATTGGCGAGAACCAGCTGTTTCCGACAAGTGGATCTGTGCCCCGCTCGCTGTTGACTGACCGATGACTTATTTATTTATCCCTCGTCCCCTCCCCTCGTATTTTCCTTTTTTCTCATTCTGTCAACAACACTCAATTGAGACATTCCCAACTAAAAAAAAAAAAAATCAATAATGTACGTCTCGAGCCTGCTGTTTGACCAGGTCTACTAACAATCTAGATTCCAAACCCGGTACGAACCCGTTCAGGGTCCGAGTTGCGCCATGTCCAAGCAGCCTCTGCATGATGGAGGAGTTCATCACTGGTCAATATCACTGGTCAAGGTATTTTTTTAGTAATAATTGCACCGCATGACAGGTGTTCAGCTAGTCTGTCTTGCTTTTTTTTTTCAGAAGAGCTTGACGGGCTGGTTGTTCTGAGATTATACTGTCAAAACTTGATCTAGATAATACTAGCGAAAGGACATGCGCGGCTTTGATCCCCCTCTGTGTCGCCTTTCGGGGAGGCATTTTTTTTGTCTCTTGGTTGCTGACTGTCGGCAGTGACGAACGAATTCATTACTTGTCAAGATGTCGACTGATAAGATCACCTTTCTGACCAACTGGTAAGGTTTTTCTTTTTGACTATTGACAATGCGATGCATCCGCTAAATATGGTACCAAGGCATGCTACCCCGTACCATGCGCCTCTTTACCTTGCTCAGTCCAAGGGCTACTTCAAGGAGGAAGGGCTCAAAGTCGCCCTCCTGGAGCCCAATGACCCATCGGACGTGACCGAGATCATCGGCAGCGGCAAGGTCGACATGGGCTTCAAAGCCATGATCCACACCCTGGCGGTGCGTATAGTCCGTCCTTTCTTTTTGTGAGCGTCTTACTAATATGGAAACAGGCAAAAGCGCGTGGATTCCCCGTCACCTCGTTTGGATCCCTCCTCGACGAGCCGTTTACCGGAGTTGTCTACCTCAAAGACAGTGGCATCACCACTGACTTTAAGACTCTCAAGGGCAAACGTATCGGCTATGTTGGAGAATTTGGCAAGGTTTGTTCCTATTGCTTTTCTTGCCCGTAAAATACAAAAGCTAACCATGACAGATCCAAATCGACGAGCTGACCAAATACTACGGCATGACTCCCGACGACTACACGGCCGTCCGCTGCGGCATGAACGTGACCAAGGCCATCATCCGCGGCGAAATCGACGCCGGCATCGGCCTCGAGAATGTGCAAATGGTCGAGCTCGAGGAATGGCTCGCCTCGCAGGGCCGCGCCCGCGACGACGTGCAGATGCTGCGCATCGACCAGCTGGCCGAACTGGGCTGCTGCTGCTTCTGTTCCATCTTGTACATTGCCAACGACTCCTTTTTGGCGGAAAACCGTGACAAAGTGGAAAAATTCCTGCGTGCGGTTAAACGGGCCACGGACTTTGTCATTGCGCAACCCCAGGTTGCCTATGAAGAGTATGTTGATGTCAAACCCATCATGGGCAGCGCCGTCAACCGCAAGATCTTTGAACGCTCGTACGCGTATTTCAGTCGCGATTTGAAAAATGTCCCGCGCGACTGGGCCAAGGTTACAAACTATGGCAAGCGGTTGGGGATTTTGGATGCCTCGTTCCAGCCCAATTACTCTAATGAGTTGCTCTCGTGGGCGCTCGATGCGGATTCGACTGATCCGCTCGGAGACCAGAAGCGCATGGCCGAGTTGCAGAAGAAGGTCGCCAAGGACGGTGGCTTTCAGCGTCTGGAGGTTGCGAGCAGTGCGTAGTGCGCAATACTGAAAAAAAAAACGATCCTGAAGGAGGGCCTCTTACCCGTTATTCTCTCTTTGGCCTGGGGTTGTATTTTACTAGGTAGAGAACTATCCAGCTACCATATCGGAGGATCCTCATAGTCACTGAATAAAAGAAACAATTAACCTTGTTCATAATCACAACCCTAGCCCTATACCATATCGAATGATCTTCATATAGTCACTGGACAAAAGAAACAATCAACATTGTCAATAACCGCAACCCTAACCCTAAAACCCTAAGTGGGTCTAAATGATTGTATATACGTATGAACGACGTCATCAATCATGACCTTGCAAATGGCCAGTTATTAATTTCTTGCCTTTAATTCCCCTTAAATACCTGCTCTACGCCTCTACATTTTGTCTTTTTTACACATATATCTACTTTATTAAATCTTCAACTACCCGGGTCAATATACATATACCCCTCAACCACATCATATCACATTTACAAACCCAACTCAATTCACTTGAAATCAAACAAAATGCCTCGCGGAGCCGAATACGACAATGGAGTGCCTCAATCCGACAATGCCATTGAAAACGGACCTAACAAAGCCCACGGCACCAACCCTGTTCGTCCCCTCGTAACCCATCAACACATCCAATTGAATGCCGGTTTACTAATTGACTGATTTGACGACAGGGCTCCGACATCGACCGCTCATACAAAGCCGCAAACCTGCCCGAGACCACTGGCGGGAACAACCTGGCCAGCGGCGGGGGAAGCAGTGGACCGAGAGTGAGTGGTTCGGGGAAGGGAGGACATGACCCGAAGACGTTGGGGGAGAAGAAGGGATTGAAGGCTTAAAGACGTACATGCTTGAGAGGATATATCAATAGGATGGAATCGATCTGGCTACATATCAAGTTGATGTCTTGTAGATGCAATCTTAAGTGAATTGCGCATTTATATTGACAACTAAACATTGAACCAATCATGCATCCATTAACAGACTATCCATAGAAACGCAAGTCTAAATCTCTATTGAATACATTATGTGCATGAATTTCTTGAACCATAAAACGAAAAACATCAAGGGTAGTCAAAACAAAAAGTAAAAAAAAAAAATCCGTCCAACGAGCAAAACTCCTAGACAATGCCGAGACGAGACGAGACCAGAACAGAACAGAACAGACCAAAAACAGACACCAAAAATTCATAACGGATGAAAGCGTCAGATATGTATGTACATCGCAAATCATGACTTATGATTTGGCTTCGGCTGCCGGCTCCTTCTCTGCTGAAACAGGGGTATCCTTTTCTGGCACTGGAGGCGACCCGGTTGGGGATTGAGCGTCGTGGTCGCCATTCTTCTCCGGCACGATAGTTTTGGCGTTGGTCACTTGAACGAGAAGGTCGCCCAGGTCGCCAGATCCGTCAATCTTGCTGATTCGCGACTTGAAGTATTCCGCGTCCGAAAGCAATCTATCACAATTAGCTTCATGTTCTACTCGGAAGATCTTAGAAGGAAAAGAAGAAAAAACCTACCGCTGTCTTCCAGATTCCGTCTTGACTGTGGCTTCCTGAAAAGCCTTGGTCCATTGCTCCCTATAACTGGCAAAGACCGGGCCCATGACCATCATAAGCGTCGCATCCGGGAAATGTCGAGCGAGAATACGGTGCACAGTGGCCGTGTCCTTGGTCAGCGTCTCCATGTACGTACTGACCGCGCGTGGGTCTTTCTCTGCATCCCAGTCCACCTTTTTCATTGCAGCAACATGGTTGGTCGAGCGAGAGCTCATAATGTCTACCAACTTCTCGTGGATGCCGTTCTGATGCTCCTGACAAAGCCGTTTGACCTTGTCAAACTCGGCTATCAGCTGGCCCGACGACGACTGTCGGCGTATAAACTCTCGTACGTATGGGATCAGCGCCACGATGAAGCTCAAGGCCTGGGACGAGAGTGCTAGGTGTTTTGCAGTGATGTTCTTGAGACCCGCGCTTCTGGTAGCCCCGGCACCGAGGATCAGCTGCGAAGAACGCGAATTAAATAGCTTCAAGCATTCTACCAGGTTTAATCCGATCTCCTGCGTCATGCTAGGAATATTTGATGTCAAGTGCTCAAACTCTTCAATGCTCCGCATCATCGTAGACGCCGACTGTGGGAGTATGTATTTTTGTTCATCAAATGTTGCCGTTCGTATTTTTTCTTTGCCTGAGCCATTCACAGCAGCGCCATTTTCGGTGACTGGCTCTGCCGAACTCTTTTCCGTCTGTGATTCCCATATTTTGGAAGCTCGAGACCACGAATCGACATCCCCCGTGCTTGCGCGAATAACCTTATCCAAGACCGCATTCTCGGCATCACCAAAGTCCTTGGCGTCCCATTTGTCGGAATCCAGGACTTCCACAATATTGTGCCGTTGCGCATCGCTGAACCTGACGATGAAATCTCGAATCTGATTATCAACAACTGTCTTTAAAGATGTGCCGCTTCGCCCAGAAATAGCTTCACATTCATCAGCGAAGAGGCGGTTCAGATTAAAGTACTTTAGGAAATCTTCCAGAGGCAAGTGTGACGTTTGCTCTGATCGTACTTTGAGTACCTTGACAACCTGCGACTGCACAATATCCACAGCTTGACCCAACAGGCTCGACATGTCCAAGACCTGGAGAATCTCTTCTTGGGCAGCAGCTACGTCTGCTGCTCGTCCCTTTGACCGTAATAATTCTTCCATGCTCCGTGGCTCAGGGCTACGTGACCGGCCCAACGAGGGACTGGTACTGGTACCAAGACCGCTGGTAATGTCCAGAAGCACCTTGACCTGCACGCTAAGCCTTCTTAATGCCTCGCTCACGTTGGTATATATTTCCTGCAGCATCTCATAGGCATCTCCAGCATCAAGAGCTCGCAAATTCCGTGCCAGAATTGACGATTTTTCCTGGGAGCTCAGCTGCCGTCCGCCGTGAGTGGAGGCTGACATCATCGATTCATTATCGTCGTCACTGGAACTAGGAAGATGTTTCCGTATGAGACCCTTCATTTCTCGCAAAATAGCTGCTTTGAATGAGGTTGCCGCTGGCATCATATAATGTGACCGGCCGAGCCCCATCAGCTGGACATGTAGTTTTGATCGAACTTCGGCGTTAAAAGAAAGATAGGCTGGTGATATCGATGGGGTAGGTCTATGGCCTACACGGTTTCTCTGAAATGACAGACCCCAGCGCTGCAATGTGACATTTGCAGGAACACCACTAATGTGCTGTCTTAAATCTGTCAACAGGTCGTTGAGGAACCTAATTTCGTAGCCCATTCCTATCCGCTGTCTCAACTGTGAAAGCTCCTCATCGACACCTTGTAGTGCATGAATGCCTCTCAGATCAACGGGCACTCTTGACTTGGACTCGGACTTGGACTCTCC
Organism: Talaromyces rugulosus; assembly: GCF_013368755.1. Lineage (NCBI taxonomy): Eukaryota > Fungi > Ascomycota > Eurotiomycetes > Eurotiales > Trichocomaceae > Talaromyces > Talaromyces rugulosus. The sequence goes on along the minus strand of NC_049566.1, from coordinate 1,395,777 downwards.
GCGAGATCTCGAAGCTTGCTCACCAGCAAGGAGTCGTTCAACCTCATCCAAGCCACCAATCGCGTCCTCAATGTCCCCCTGGTCCACCAATTTCTCGCACTCGGTCACAGCCTCGACTACCTCGTGTAACTGAGTCATGGCATCAGCCAGTTTCCTGACATTGTCTCTTCTTTGGCGCAAGTGGACTACTTTGAGTCCCCCCATAGCCATTTCCTTGTCAATCTTATTGAGATCCATGCGGAGTGTCTTGATTCTTTCGACTGAATCCGCTGCCTCGGCATGCAATTCACGCAAGGACCCGAGCGCGGTAAAAAACGATTTGGAGGCGGTCGATATCGAGGAAATAAGGTGAATCTCCACCGTGTCCATGTACCAAGAAAGCTTTTCCTGCAGAATAGCGTTTGTCGCAAGCACTTTCCGTCCAGTTGTGGGCGGCTCAAGCGTCGACCCATTGGCAGCAATCTCCGCGCCGGGGGGTTTGGAAGGTTGGCGGACGACTTCAGACCTTTCGGACACAACATCAAAAGTCCGGGGGTTTTCAAGGTGAAAGTCTTCCTCAAAGTAAACATTCGGTATGGTTGACAGCGGGGTGACAGCCTGCGGACCCTTGCCGTAGGACGACCGTCTCCTTCCTCTCATATCAAAGGGAGAAACAGCCCGAGAACTTGCAGACACACCCGAGAGCCGCCGCTCAATGCCAGACGGCCGTCGGCTATCATTTTCGTCCAGTCTGACCGGCGCAGGATTCGGGGACAAACCACCCTTGTTACCCCTGACTAGCGGTGATTCATTCTCCTCATTGCCCTCTTTTGCGCGCTGAAACGTATCGTAAAGGGATCCGACTTGTTCGAGGTAGGGTTGGAAATCTTTGGATTCAACATTTGGTACATTCGTAAGCGTGACAGGCGGGATATCCTTTGAGGTCGGAGGTTTATAGCCAGTTGTAGGTACTTGTGAATATGGCACGAGACCGGTGCGGACAATGGGAGGTTGCAAGAGTGTCGAGATAGCTAGATATAATAATCAGCAAAACACACGGTATAATTTTTAAAAAAAAAGCCACTAACCATTCTGGCCCAACTCCGCTATCGATCCATGGTGTCGGGAAGAGTCCAGCATCCCACCAATACTGACAATTGAACTGGCCGTCGACGATCTGCGCTGCGGAATCCGCTGAGACGGCGCGATACGAGGCGATTCATGCTGCGACTGCGACTGCGACGACTGCGCATACTGCTGGAGTGACGGGGTGGAAATGGAATTAATCGAGGCCAAGCTGTCGATCGACTTCCGCGGACTCGGAGCACCACTCATCTCGTTCGAGGAAGAAGGAGGCCGCAGCCTAGTCGAGAATCATCTACCTACCATGGAACGACCCTTTTTTTGACGTGCTCACTGGCTGCTGACCACTGCTATGTCTTTGATGGACGAGAATTAAAAAGGCTGCAGCTCCTTTTGGCGTAGAATTGGGCGGAACAAACAACTGCCATCAGGTGAAGCTATCAGCGACGTAGACCGAATGACATTACTCCCGATTGGGAAAGGTGTACCTTGGCTGGGTCAAACCGTCAAAGACGGGGCGGCACGGAAATACTTGGTCCCGGAGTGCGTATATCGAGCCCTAATTTACATCTCCTCCGACATATTTGTTTGAAATTGTATAGCATAATTTATTAAATAATTCTTTTAGGGTGTTTTTCAAGCCGAACATGTTTATTATAAAACATCACTTAAGAAAATCACGGTAAAATGCCTTGGTGAGACATCCTGTCCTCTAGCTCCTTCATCTACATTGATAGAGATTGGTATTATTATTATGAACACAATGATATTATTCTACCTGAAATGAAAACGGCCAGACTCCATACACCACCCGTAGCTATATATGCTAATGAAAATCGACCAGCAGCAACCCCAGAAAATAAATCTACACAACGCCAACGTCAAGTTCGTCCCATGACAGTGGAGGCAGGGTATTATATTCCTACACCCCGTTTCGGTAAATCTGCGATCCACCGGAACGAATATGAACCGTGTCTCGCCGCTGTAGCACAAGCAGCGCTCGGTTGAGGGCCTGTTCACTGTATCCCCGTCCGTCGACAAACTCACGACGCAAGTTGGCCAGACTGGTAGACCATCCGATGGGCAAGCGACGTTTAAGTTCGTCTTCAACCTTGGCAACTTCTTCCATGAGCTCTTTGCTGCCTTGGCCTTCGCCCTGGGTGACTGCGTCCATGGTTGATGCAAGGAACAGCCTAATGGCTTCGTCCACGTGCGCCGTCGTAGCGATCGGTGACAGAGAGAGCTTGGCTAGGGATTCGGTAATTCGGACGATGGCTTCGAGCTGACGAACGGTAATTGGAATGGACGAGCGAGCGTTGGCATCAAGCTCAGCGCGGTGTACTTGCTTGCGGATGGAGACAAAGTGCGAAGAAAGTTTGTCTGCTGCTTCCTCGGACAATTGGGGAGCGCACCGCCTGAGACCATTAGTATGGACAATTAAGAAAAAGAAAAAAAAAAGGAAGAAACTCACGACTTGCAGTAGCTAATGTACCGCTTCATCTTCTCCACGGGAATCTCTGCCTCAACGTGCTCTTCCATACCCTTGCCTCCCATGTGAATACCCATCACATGCCGAGCTATCCGCTCGTCACGGGCACGGTCATGACCATCTCTGACAATGAAAATCATGTCAAAACGCGACAGAATAGTCGTTTGGAAATCGATGTTTTCTCCGGGTGTCTTCAGATCATCATAACGACCAAAGGTAGGGTTAGCAGCAGCGAGGACCGACGTTCTCGAGTTGAGAATAGTAGTGATTCCGGCTTTGGCGATCGAGATTGTCTGTTGCTCCATAGCTTCGTGAATTGCTACTCGATCTTCGTCTCTCATTTTGTCAAACTCGTCAATACAGACAACACCGCCGTCCGCAAGGACCATGGCTCCTCCTTCGAGGTAGAATTCGCGGGTATTGTGATCACGTTGGACAGAGGCCGTGAGACCGGCCGCAGACGAACCCTTTCCGGACGTGTAGATGGCAATGGGGGATGCCTTTTCGACGAATTTAAGCAGCTGAGACTTGGCAGTACCAGGGTCACCCAGCATCAAAACGTTGATATCTCCACGCAGCTTGATACCATCTGGAAGGATCTTTTTGGAGCCGCCCATCAGCAGACAAGCGATAGCCTTTTTCATGTCCATGTTGCCGTAAATAGAAGGGGCAATGCTTCGCGCAAAGGCTTCGTATAAATCAGGCCGACGGCTCATTTCCAAGAACTCTTGCTCTTCTTCCTCTGTAAAGGTGGCCGCTCCCTTGGCTGTGTGGTCTACGTCGCTGCTGATTCCAACCGCGCGCAGGTAGGGATTTCGAAGAGCCACAGCAGCGGCCTTGTTGCCGCCCTTTGCCTGATAGATTGAAAAGACGCCCATCACTGTACAACGCGATCCAGGAACCACTCGGTTGGCTAGATAGCGGTCTGCCGAGATCAATACATGACGAGGCAATTCACCTACAGGAACCTGATCCGGGGCTTCCTGGAGCTTGAGAACTTGTTGGTCGACAAAGTCACATTTCTCGTGGGCGATGACATAAGGGTCCATGGGACAAGGGTCAGATCTCTGCTCTCCAGGTTGTGGGCGGCGGCCGCAGCGTCTGGGCAGGGTCAAGCCAGAGAAGCCACTGTCGACAGTGATATGGTCCATATATTCACAGCTCTTGCATCGGAGGCTGATGACGGTAGCCTTTGAGGATATTGTCGAAGCGCCGATGACAATACCGGGGATTCTAACAAGATGAGAGATATTTGTCGCATTCAGGTCCCGAATAGAAATGTGAGAGGCGCTTGAATGGAGAAGTAGCTGGTGCGGCGGGAGGGTGATGTCGCGTTGTGACGGGTAGACAATGTGCTGGGTGCATTGTTTGAGAGCAGCTTCAAACTAGTTTGCGATCAAGTTAGTTTTCACAATTGTCGGCTCGAAGCTGAAAGTAGACCTACCAATGGAATAATATCTCCAGGTTCCGTTGTCAGCTTGTGAGCAAGCTCCTCGTTGTATGATATCAAGTGTGCAATGTCCACATCACAATAGTATTGCTTTATCAGAACATTCTGTCGCAATTGGTCTCTGCAGGAGGATATCAGTACATAACTCGAGTAATTTCCAGTGATCTGCTATACCTGTAAATGAAAGAATTGTCGAGCTGGAAGGCAAGGATGAACTCGCGGAGCCGTGCCTGGATGGCCAAGCGAGATTCATCAGCGCCATCCTGGCTGGGAGCGAGGACGCTCAGGGAATAGGGGACACGCCTGTCCATGTCTGTGATATGGCCAGAAAAATAACAAAAACACCGACAAATATGTGATTATGGGTATTGCTGTTGTTTTCTTGCTGCGATGTGCGGGGAAAAAACACTGCGAGGTGAATTGTCTTCGGCTCCTGGCAAGAAGAGCGGAAAACGCGAGACGCGTCGGGCGTCGGGCGTGTTACGCGTTAAGTGGTTTCCACGTCACGTGACATTGGCTAACGCTAGACACCCCATTTTGATATTTAAACGTTAAATAATCCATTCAAAAACGGCGTAGTATGCCTACCTGACGGTTTAGAATATCCAAATAGATTTATTAGCATTTTCTCTCCGCTCATCGCCTTTGCATCTTGAGAAATGTCGCTTAGTGTACTGATCCGGTTAGACCGGCGCGATCGCTAAGAAAGCAGCGAGTGGGGCGCTCAGAGAAAGCGATGATGTCGGCGGGGTCCTATCTCTTATTAAAGACTATATCGAGCAATTGGCTCCTACAAGTGAACGGCTGGACACTATATCTCAGCTTTCGAAGAGCTAGGTACAACGGTCATTACAGATTCTTGAAAAACGACCCATATCGAAGATCGAATACCGAATAACTACAATGGCGCCTCTCATCAGAATCATCGGCTCGCTCAACGCCGACATGGTCTCGGTGACGCCACGATTCCCCAATGCTGGAGAGACAATCACTGCTACGTCCTTTACAACAAGTGCCGGTGGAAAGGGATCAAACCAAGCTGTTGCGTGCGGTCGACTGTCCCGCAGGAAACCATCGTCGACAGGAGCAGCGGCCTCGTCGACACCGGTAAACGTTGAAATGGTCGGCGCTGTTGGGAACCGAGACGGACATTTCCAAGCGCTCCTTCGCCCGACACTGGAAGAATCTGGGTTGGGAACCTCGCGGATCCGGGTGGTAGATGACTACACTGGAGTTGCTGTGATTATCGTCGATGAATCAGCTGGAGGAGAAAACCGCATTCTTTTCTCGCCGGGGGCCAATTACTCGGGCATGCAACCGATCCCCGAGGTGATCCAGACAGGATTGGCAGCACCAGTGCCGGACATCATCGTCATGCAAGGAGAGATCCCAATTGATACGGTCATTGGCATTCTGCGAGATATCAACCAGTTCAAACAGAAAAACAGGGAAGCTGGCAGGAAAGGAATTGAGAGCGGACCAGAAGTGATGTTCAACCCGGCACCGGCGCCACCGGATGGCCTGCCTACGGACGTTTATGCGGCAGTTGACCACTTGATCATGAACGAAACAGAAGCCGAGTTGATGGCACCCAATGACCAAGAGCTGCTCCGCGTTGTGCCGGGAGCTGCGGATGCCAATCGACGAGACCAAGTGGCTCGGTATTTCCACCAGCTCGGCGTCACTTTTGTCCTTATCACTCTGGGATCCAAGGGGGCATGGTATAGTGCCGGCGATGCAGCTGCTGCTTCTGGTGAAAACCAGACGCGCTTTACCAACGAGATCCCGGCAGCCCAGGTGTCTCGGGTTCTGGACACCACGGCAGCTGGAGACACGTTTGTTGGGGGCTACGCAGTGTATATCGCACGATGGCGAGAGCAGCGTCGACTGCAGGGCAAGGCTGCAGTAGATCTTGCGGCAGATGAGAAGAAGGAGCGATATCAAGTGGTCATGGACGAAGCCATGAAACGAGCTGGACGTGCATCTGCGCGCTGCGTGGAGAGGCAGGGTGCGATGGATAGCATTCCTTGGGAAGATGAGATTTGAAAAGAAAAAAATAGAAAATAGAATTTGCTAAATTTACAACTACCATTAGCGAACAATGTACATCAACACGGTGTCGTGCACTGTTTCAGGTGAAGAGAGTGATTGACCCAGTCGAGCGTTGTATGTATATGTTGGATTTGCCACAGCCAGTCGTGGTGAAACAACCGTCAGTTGCGTACTGTTGGAAAGTGAGACCGGACATGGACATAATAGACACGACGAGATGGTGCATAGCAACCATCATTTTTCCATCACAGTGGTCGAATCGATTCGCAATCGCACCACCATGAACAACACGCACGGGGATTTTAAAGTTCACTTGCTCAGCAGATCCAGTGGCAGCGAGGCTCTCCTGGCGAGTCCATCGAGCGCGTACTGAAGCGCGAGGTGCAGGGTGCAGGAGGCAGGTTGCATGCTTGGGGACGCGGTCTTGTCCAGAGTCGCAGTGATAGGCCTCGCACCTACCACGAGCAGCAATGGCCAGCCGTGATGACGACAATGATTAGGGGCCACAGGATAAGTCGTGCATATACTATGTGTTAGTAGATAGTTCGTTCACGGCGAGGAGCAAACAGGAACTACGTCCGGGCCATACTGAGGAAGGCGATGCACCACCCAGGGGCGCGCTAGCCTTTAAACGGCTAGCGCGGTAATTGTCCGTGCGTAACAATGCCCATTGTGCTGATAATCACTGGTAAAACCTGGTAATTATGGTATGCAGGTTTCTCGACGCGCCCGCGTTCAAGGTTTCGCGCTAACCGTGTCAGCCTGGAGTGTCTTGCCCCTTGAGGCATGAGATGGGCGAGACTATCGCTGCTAGTCAAGTAATACGGCACGGAGTTTTCACGCAAATCGATCTGGCTCCACTGCGATGATTCTATGTCGAATGAGCGGGGCCGCTCTCGAGGATGAAGTATGAGTATGGAGTGTTGAAGTATGCACTTGTGAGACTCGGAGGAGGGGAAAAACGCAGAAACACAGAACATAGAGAACGCAGCATTGTTCCCTTGGCCACGACCGAGGGGGCGGCGAGAGCAACAGAGTGAAATAATGCGAAATCATGCCTTGCCTGAACACGCTGCATGGCCCGCTGCGCCGCCAGCCAGCCATGACGCGCTACGGGCTGTTATTGGCGGTCGCGACATCGTCCAACGCGAGGAATTCTTAGTCCTTATGCATGCTCGCGAGAAGATCAAGAAGACTGACATACTCGTACGTGCTCACTACAATGTATGTAGTACTAGTATTGCATTGTTCTGTCCATTCATCGCGCCCGGCAGTCGCGACTCCGCGCCTTCCTTCGTCGAGCTTCATCTACTACTGCTACTATTAGTATAAGCCCCCGTCCCCCTCCCTCCTTCCCTCTCTCAGCTTCTGTTTCCCCTCCTGCCTCCTGCGTCGCTCCTTCCTTCTTTCCTCGTAGTCGAGCTAGACCTCTTCCCACCACCGCTCTTATCACCATCACTCCTCCTCCTCCTCCTTTACCACCATACCCTCTTCTCTCGTTGTCGCTGTTGATCCTTCGCGTGGGCAAACAATTACTGCTTCTGGTACCGCCCACTCGATATTGCACACAAAGAAAACTCGTGTGAAGACTCCGCTGGTCTGCTCGTGGCCACGCGTCTGTCTGCTATTTAAACCCATCATCAATATAACCCCATTGGGCTCAACGTGCCGACTCCCTACTTCTGTCGACCTCTTCGACCTCTAGCATCACCATGTCTGCTCTCACAATTGCCCCTTCGTTTGGCCCTAGGCCGCTGGTCCAGTCTCGTATGCGTGGTGCTCTTCGCCCGACCAAACTGAGCACCGTGAACCGCTTGAATGGTACAGTCCTGTCTGCCATTGACTTTCTACTGCTCGTTGATTAACACTCGTCTCCAGCTACTCCCCGCCCAACCCCTCTGAAACGCTCGATTGTGTACAGCTCGGATGAAGAAAACATTGCTCCCTCCTTCGGCAAACTAGACTCGACCAAGCGCAAGCGTTCCTCCGAAGATGACGAGCAACTCTTCGAATCCCCAAAGGCCCTCAAGACGACCCGCATGTCGTCAGCCTCGGAGGTGAACAAACCAGTCGAGACCCCAACTCCTCGTAAGGTGAGCGTTACCATTGGGAAACCCGCTGGTCGCTCTCCATTGGGCAAGTCCACCAAAGCTTTTGGTCGCCGCTCCCAGCGTACTCCTCTCGGGCGTCTGGCTCAAGCACCAGCACCCATCACCAAAAGCCCTGCTCCACAGTCCACTCGCCAGCCAGCCAGCTGGTTCTTTGATATCCACGTCGACACTCCTGATGAGGAAGCCTCCAACACCATGCAGCACTTTGCTGGCCGTCTTGATATCAGTGATGACGATGAAGCTAGGGCCAAGGCTGATGACCGTGGCAAGGAAAACATTCCTCCTCACGAGCTCGGAATCGCGATGCCACCTGCTGCCCAGCCGCTCATGTCTACTGCCCGCCATGGAAAGAACATGATGGCCTCTTCACGCTCTCCCCTCGTCGAGCTCAAGCCCTCCGATTACTACCCCGCCGATCTCAAGGGCGTCTTTGACACCGTTGTCATTAATGAGGCATCTACTCCCACCGTGTCCAAGGAGCTCATCCCCTCCGAGCCCGATTTATCCAACACCGAGGCTGAGTTTGTGACTGAGACTGAGAAGAATGCTCAGATCTAGCTCTGACACAATCACTCACAATCAGCTCTCACACTTACCTGCTCCAATCATTATTTACATTTGGCTATCTTTTCAGCAACGGCGTACACATGGCGGCATTTTTTGATTTACAATACCCTGGACAAACATACTTTCTTGAATCTTTTCGTTTCTCTTCCCAACCTTGGCCGGCCTTCTCTCTCAATACGGGCAGATGGCCTAGGCATCTCCTCGCCTTTTCTTGACTTTTTATTTAGCTATGACTTTGAATGGGTGTCTTTGTTCCTGGAGTTTTATATGAGTGGCTATTTGTCTATTGCTGTCTATTGCTTGCATTAGTAATGATTGTTTCTTCTTCTGATTGGTTGCTCGATATGTGCTTTATTGTTTTGTTTGCACATATGGGATTTTGCTACGAGTTATGTTCACATGAGACTTTTTGATTACGTATTTGATGTATGATTACGCTACAAGGAAACAAATCATTTCGCTTTACTTGGTTCTTGCTGTAAAAAAAAAGTACATGTAGACTGCAGCTGAGAATTGATTTTATTTCAATCTTGCTAATCATCAATACGAACACGCTTCTGCTTGCCCTTGCCCTTGGGTTTGGCTTTGGCTTTGGCTTTCCCTTTAGCAGTTCTCTGCCTCTTGGCCGGTTGTGCACGCGCTTCTCCTTCATTAACATCATCTATATCTTCCTCATCCTCGTCCTCCTCATCCCCATTCCCTACGTCATTATCATCCTCGTCATCACTCAAAGGTTCATTCTCCTCCATCACCCTCCGTATAGCTTCTCTTTCCTCCCCTTCTTCGTCCTCCGCAACGGCGTTGCTTGGCCTGCCCGCCGACACTGCGGTTTTCCAATTGGCGGCGCCCTTGAGAGTCGTCCTGACCTCTGTGGCCAGCATGAGTTCTCGCGGAGTAGCTGTCTCGGGATTGACGTAAAATGCCTCGAGGCTAGGGTCGTCCGCGGCGTGGTGGTCCGGAAAGCCCAAGATACACTCGTACTCCGAGTCAGCAGGTTCGCGGTGCTGTTGGGTCAGGGCGTTGATCTTTTGCCGCATGATCGTCTTGACCTTGGCCAGCGTGCCGCTGCCATACCACCCATCGCTGACGGGGTCGCACTCGCTACGCAGAAAGTCTGGGGCTGGGTTGGTCGGGTACAGGAGTTCTTTGATGATCGGGTCGACAATGTCGCATACCATCCAGATCTTGCCGTCTAGCGGGAGCGGCGCTTTGCCGGTCCAGAGATGGCTGTCTGGCAGCTCGTCTCTGGTCACCGTGGGGATACCAGAGATGTCGAGGCCGCTAAAGTCGCGAGGTCCGCTGGCAGCAACGCCGGTGTGTCGTTTGGCGCTCCCGCCGCCATCGCGGGCAACGTCTGGCTCTCGTGCCTGTACACGAAAGACAAAGGTTTGGAAGTTGCGGAATTCGACGTCGGTGCGCGGATCGTGGCCTAGTTTGATGATTGCGTCTCGCCATGGCCCGGATCGGAAGATGTATCCCACATAGCCGATGGCGTGTCGCAGTGCGGTGCGCTGTTCTGGGGTTTTCAGGGCATTGCGCAACCCGCGACGGGTCCAGGCTGGCCGCTCAGCGAAGAGGGTTTCGAGGATGGCTATCGTTTCTTGGAGCTCCTGGTCCAGCTCGGATACTGGTGGGCATTCCTTGTGTGGTTCGGAGGGGACTTTGGGCACGTCAAAGATTACTTGGTGGGTGCGCACTTTGTTTGGGGTTTGCGTGTTGATGGAGTTGACATTCCCCGCAGTGTCTTGGAACACCTTGACTGTTGGGTTCTGGCGATAGGTATATTGAAAGGGGATGTGCGCTTTGCTAAACGCTGGAGGTGGGATCAGATCCACGTTTGTGAGCTCTCCTTTGCTCATGGACATGTCAAACTGTCTCATTTTCTCGACTGTATTTTGCTCTCTTAGTATTTCTTTTGGGTGGATGTTCTGGCAGCTTACAGTCAGGTGTAAAAATCGTCTCTCGAACCCTCTGCGTAAACGGACTCGCCGTAGTTGAAAACACATAGTCCGGAATACTTCGGTAGTTGTGAGTTCTCTCCACCATGCCGACAGGCTCGACAGTATACTTTGTAGCATTGTCTCTCAGACTTTGCTGTCTAAAAGCACTAGACTGCCGCTCCCTCTCAACCGCTTCAGGCGTGGACTTGCTGTCAGTAAAGGGCTCATCGCTGCCTCTTTTACGTTTGCGTCCGGTCCATTTGGGCACGGTGACTTTGAGCAGGATGTTGTTGGATGGTCGGTTGACCGACTCGATTGGCCTGGCCATGGGGTCTTCGGGGCGAAGGAAGAGCAGTCCCCTGGTCGCTGGCTTGGAGGGATCCAATATCTTGAGCATGTCAGGGGAAAAAAAAGTTTTTATATATAAGAAAACAACGCGGGTAAAACTTACATTGGCAAGCCCTTTCTCGCCCTGCAATGTAGCGATTGCCCTGTCGACATTTTTGACGATGCCAGGATGCTCGACAGCGACTATGCGACGCGCTGGTATCTGGAACCAGGGTGCATAGCGAGGATGCACGTTGTCTTCGGCCACCATGGTGCACAATATTTGAGGTTGTTAGTGGTGGCGGCGTTATCAAAATATATCGAGACTGCAGCCGAGATGCACTCGGAAATGAAATAGCCACCACTAGTCTTCTTGTCAATCAAAACCAAGGAAACAAACTACTACCCTTTCATGACCTTCACACACATCTGCAGTCATAACACGCAGGAGGAAGAAGGAAGACGAATACCTTTCTTTCCCTTGAACATCCAGCCATCAGCCATCAGCCAATCAGCCGGTGCCTGGCGCGGAAACGGATTAACGGAAGGAGACGGCACGTGACCAGACCCACGGAATTGTTTACGGTAAATTTACAACACAAACATTCGAACCGCTTTGTCGATATCGGGCCGGTCGAACGAGCAGCGAGCATTGCAGAATACGGCCCAATTACAGAGAGGGATGCACGCGCAAAGAGCAGGATTGGACAATGCACACGCTTGGTGTTATGTGTGGTGGGATGCGCGAAAATCCAAGATGTCTGCCTTGTCTCAGCTCTTCGCACTTTTGCGCTCATCAACACAACAACACCACACTGTTATATTGAACTGTAGTAAACAGTTGGAGACGGCCGAGTGACAGCCACATCGTAATTACTATAACTTACAAGCCCAAGAAAACCCCAGCCATCTTCTACTATCCAATATCCGACTGCATAAAACAGGCGGGAGGCCAATACTGTCGGTGATAAACAGCCCCTCGCATCATCGTGTGCAACAACGTCTTCGCAGTGGCCCAGCATTTTATTTAATCCGTAGTAAAACCGGCCAAAATTAAATAAAAACCAAAGCAAACCACGGCCAGCAAGAGGAGTCCCAAAGAATCACCAGTACAAACCCACACTGCACGGTTACTTACTAGCAGCTCATTAGCTGTCGTCGGGGCCGTCCCCCGCTCCTCTCCTGCTAAGCGACACTGGGACAACCAAACCTCCACCGCCCAGACCTCCAGAACAGACAGCGACCGGACAAGTCGACGGAGAACCAGGTACGGCGAACCCAACAATACTTTGTGTGCAAAGTCAAGCTTGATTCCTCGTCCTTCTTTGCTTGCTTTCTCCCTGCTCCAACCCATCTGGCCGTCCAGGTATGCTTGCCCGATGTCTCCTGAATTTCCCCAAACACCATAACACCGCCTCAGCCCCAAGCATCAACCATTCATTCTTCAGCGTGTCGCATCGCTAATTACCCCATCTCGCCCCCGACAGCAGCCTTCTTGCCGGACACCGAATGGTCTTCTTCTTGCTGTCACGCGTCGTATCCCGGAGCAGGCTCATAATTGTCCTCTGCAGGTCGGAAACAGGGTAGCCCGTCGCCGTCCTCTCGAACTGTCTGCAATCACCCGTCGCTCCCCCTCCCTCAACCAGCCGTGTGACGGTCCACTGTCGGCGAACAACACCTTGGAGCATCAATAGTGCAGGAGACAGGCAGAATGAAAGGCTTCAGACAGAGAGTGGTGAGTGCCCATCTTGACCCAGCGCTGCGGGTTGTGATCTGTCGCTGTCGCTGTCGCCCGTGTCGCCCCAACACCAAACAGCTTTTGCCTTGTTGTTGTTTCCCCGTCACGCTAACCCTCTCAGCACGAGCAGCTATCTCGGGCCAAGGACTCGAATAAATCGTCAAAGAAACGAGACTCTTCCTCCAATGCCTCGAATGCCTCGTTGACCCCCGCCCAGCAAGCCCAGTCGTCCAGTCCGAACCATGTTACGCCCACCTCGTCCTCCACCTCGGTGAATGATCCTAGGGGCAGCAAAGATAACCTGTCTCCGGCCAGCGCCAATTCCGCCGCTGCCCAGCAGGGTGCTACTGGTCAAGCCGGTATGGACCAATTCTTGGTACCGTCAGCGCAAGTAGAATCAGGAACTCATGCTGTTGAAGCAGTGAATATCCCCGGCACGCCGACGAGGCAAGGGCAGCAGCCTCTGACTCCTAGTGTTGTGATCAGTCCAAGTGCGCCTGTAAGTTCTTGAACCCTCCTGATACTTGCAAACCATTTTCTAAATCTTTCGCGTGCATAGCATGTCCCTCCTCCCGGCGCGGCCGAGACCATGCCCGGAGATCTGGCTCCTCCGAAAAAATCCCATGCCTTTGATAGACTTCACTCGACCCCCAAGGACATCTCGGAAGGTATCAGGACACCAAAACGCCAGCATTCGTCAAGATTTGATATATCCGATCAACGCCAGCGCGAATTGGAGAAACTGCCAGGCTTCCACGAGGTTCCACCAAACCGTCGTCAAGACCTGTTCATGCAGAAAATCGACCAGTGCAACATCATCTTTGACTTCAACGATCCTACTGCCGACATGAAGTCCAAGGAGATAAAGAGGCTGGCACTCCATGAACTCCTCGACTATGTCGCAAACAATCGCTCCGTCATCACCGAACCCATGTATCCTCGCGTGGTCGACATGTTTGCGAAGAACCTCTTCCGGCCTATTCCGCCGCCAGTGAGCCCTCAAGGCGAAGCCTTTGATCCCGAAGAGGATGAGCCGGTCTTGGAAGTGGCCTGGCCTCATATTCAGGTTGTCTACGAGTTCTTCCTCCGCTTTATCGAAAGCCAGGATTTCAACACCAATATCGCAAAGCAGTACATTGATCACCAATTCGTTCTTCAGGTGAGAAAAGACACCTGCCCCTAATCTGTAGCAGAAGAACTGACATCGGGGTTTAGCTGCTCGAATTGTTCGACTCCGAGGATCCCAGAGAGCGCGATTTTCTCAAAACAACCCTTCACCGTATCTACGGAAAGTTCCTGAACTTGCGGTCTTACATCCGACGCTCAATAAATAATGTTTTCTTTCAATTCTCATATGAGACTGAGCGATTCAACGGAATTGCTGAGCTGCTAGAGATTTTGGGTTCCATCATTAACGGATTCGCCCTTCCACTGAAAGAGGAACATAAACTTTTCCTGACCCGAGTGCTCATTCCGCTACACAAAGTCAAATGCTTAAGCATGTACCACCCGCAACTAGCTTACTGCATTGTCCAGTTTCTGGAAAAGGACTCAGCACTCACTGAAGATGTTTGTCTACCTTTCCCCTTCTGGAATGTGCGCTCCCGATGCTAACTGTAACCCAAGGTTGTGCTGGGCTTACTGCGATACTGGCCGAAAGTGAATAGCACGAAAGAGGTGATGTATTTGAACGAAGTTGAAGATATTTTTGAGGTCATGGATCCGGCCGAATTTGCCAAAGTCCAAGAGCCTCTGTTCACCCAGCTGGCGAAATCAGTCGCCAGCCCTCACTTTCAGGTTCGACCATGCCTCTTTCCTCTCCAACTTAATAGGAGACCCTGTGCTGACCTCTTTAAAGGTCGCCGAGCGAGCCTTATATTTCTGGAATAACGAATACTTTTGCAACTTGGTTAGCGATAATGTGGAGACCATCTTGCCTATAATGTTCGCCCCGTTGTATGAAAACTCCAAGGGCCATTGGAATAAGTAAGTTGGGTTGACTGAGTTGCCTGAGAAACCCTCTTGCTAACCGTGCCCAGGACAATCCATAGTATGGTTTATAACGCCATGAAGTTGTTCATGGACATCAACCCACAGCTGTTCGACGACTGCATGCAAGAGTACAAAGAACACCAGAGTGGTGCGGACGAGAGAGAAAAGTCCCGTCAACAACGATGGGATCTGGTCGTAGAACAGGCCGAGAAGCGAAAGAACGGATGTGTGCCCACTCAGCCCTTGTTACCTACTTCCAACTCGGGCAAAGCCGAAGAGATAGATCCAATTACGCAGGACAGCCAGAAGAGATTGAATGCTCTCAAGCTTGATGAATCTGCCACGCCCAAGGAGAATACATTGAATTCGGTTAGTCACACCTGATCTTTTGTTGCTGCTTAGCCAAACATGTGGTTCTGCCTGTCCTCTTGCCTTGTCTACATATCACTTCCTGCGAATGCTAAGATACCGTCCTTCGTCTTTGAATAGCCACTGTGATTCTAACTATCGGCTTCCGTTTGATCCAGAGACGGCGGCGAGGCTCCAATGAAGATTTTCGGAGACGGCGCAGTCGCAGCGGCAGCGGCAGTGGTGTACGGATGCGGCGAAGTTCTCTTGGTGGTGTCTCTGTCTCGCCAGGGACCTCCCTGTTAGCCCGGAGCAATTCAACTAAATAATAAACGTGACCGAGTCTTGGTATAGCGATCCCTGCGAATTCTTGTCCTGCTTTTGTCATAGCAGTTCTGTGCACACCTGTCATCAGGAGCAGCCTCTATGCTTGCCTTTAGGATTGTACCTTTTTTTCTTCTTCTCTCTTCCCTTGACGTCTTCCCCCTTTTTATGATCACAGGAGTCGCTCCTATTTTTGCCCCTCCCCTTCTTCCCCCTCTCCTTGTCACATTGTTCGTGTACATGGTTTTAACAACACCTCTTTGCTTCTGCTGCAACTGTGAAGCTCGTGGACCAGCGATCTACTTGAGCGTATATTCGAGTTGGACTTCTTGAGATAATGTTTCGGCGTGGGAAAACGGGATACATGGCGTTTTTCATGTCCTATGTAGTAGATACTCAAACGGACCTCTTTTTTCGATATGCTTTCTGCAATCTGGACACTTGGTGTTGAAACTCGAATTAGTATGTACTATTAGTATGTAGAAAGGGCCTTAGACGTGCCTGAACTTTGAACATGCCCAGCACCCTCGAGGTACCCACTTGTGGACCCGAGCCGCCACATGTGCTACTCCTGTCCCGCGGCTGCCTGCGTCACCACCAGTTAGCTGTCCTTCTACTCAACTCTCGACACAAACTTGATTATCATTTTTACGAGCGCATCCAAGCTGCTCGCTGAAAAAGATAACACAAAAAAAACAAAAAGCATAAAGTAACAAGTCATCGTTTCAGCCGACCGAGCTTGCGGAAGCTGAAACGACATCCCTACCACGCCCGCTGTGCTCACTGCCAAACGAATATCTTGAGCACAGGGAGAAACGAATAGTTTCTTGAACAAAGAACCATGTTTAACCGCAGCAATCTCCCTTTTGGGCAACGGCCTCCGCAAGGCCAGGATCCACGCTCTCGGAATGGGTACGATACTGTGATGGGTGACGCCGGATCCAATTCTCGGGGTTACGGAGGGCCGCCGCCTCCATCACAGAGAGGACCTCCCTCGAGCCAAAGAAGGCCAGCACCACAAGGGGAAGGGGTCTGGACACTCCGTTCGGAGAAGAGTCCTAATACCGCTTACACATATGGTAATCTGTAAGAGAATCCACTCGCTCGCTCACTCATGGTGTTTTTAGTTCCTAACACGGAATTTTAGGGTGGCTGTTTCTTCCCTCGATTTCCCTTTGACGGCTTTCGGACCTGAGTTTTACCTGCTTGTCAACGATCTCTACGTCTTTTCGGCCCGGCCTCTAGATGGGTTTCCACAGGGATACATTGGGTTTGCGGAACGGCAGCGAATGTGGGCTAGGATTGCCGTGACGGATTCAGTGAGGGCACAGATCTATAACCCTTTCAACCAGGAGAGAAAGGCGTACCTGGGCTCGACCGATATAGAAATCGGCTTTGCTGGAAAGTCCAAGACGGAGGAGCATTATGATCAGAATGACCTGGGAAATTCGGTTCGAGAGGTGAGTAGCTCTACAATCTAAGTCGGCCTTGTCTGGGCGATGAATGCTAATTTTTGCAGAAATTCCAAAACCAGATTCTGGCGCCCGGACAAAGAGTATTGATGGACCACCGAGGCATCCCGCTTGCCTTGACCATTAAGACGGTCGAGTTGATGGATCTCATGTCGGAGAAGCAACAAGAATCTGCCACGGATGGCGTAGCCACCGATCCCACCGCACGAGGCATTCTCACCCCTCATACTGTCGTCAACTTTTATAAAGATGCAAAGAGTGGCATTAACCTAAAAGCTTCTGACCGCCGACCTGCCGCCAACTCTATCATTCGACCTGATTTCAAATTTGAGAATATGGGTATTGGTGGCTTGGACTCGGAATTCAGTACCATTTTCCGTCGTGCCTTTGCGTCGCGAATCTTCCCTCCTGGCTTGATCGACAAGCTGGGTATTCAGCACGTCAAGGGTATTCTTTTGTATGGCCCACCTGGAACGGGAAAGACTTTGATCGCGCGACAAATCGGTCAAATGTTGAATGCCAGAGAACCCAAAGTTATCAACGGACCCGAGGTGCTTAACAAGTACGTGGGTCAGTCAGAAGAGAACATCCGGAAACTATTTGCCGATGCAGAGAAGGAGTACAAAGAGAAGGGCGAGGAAAGTGGTCTTCATATCATCATCTTCGATGAGCTTGATGCTGTCTGCAAACAACGTGGTAGCGGAGGAGGAGGAGGTACTGGCGTTGGTGACAGCGTTGTCAATCAGTTGCTCTCCAAGCTCGACGGTGTCGACCAGCTCAACAATATCCTTCTCATTGGTATGACTAACAGAAAGGACATGATTGATGATGCGCTATTGCGTCCTGGTCGTCTTGAGGTTCACATGGAGATCTCTTTGCCGGACGAACAGGGCCGGGCCCAGATTTTGAAGATTCATACGCAGAAAATGCGAGACAACAATGTGATGGAGCCGGATGTCGATCTCCTGGAACTTGCGCAGTTAACGAAGAACTACTCTGGTGCTGAAATTGCCGGACTCGTCAAGGCTGCAACGTCCTTTGCATTCAACAGACATGTTAAGCCTGACACAGTCGCCGGTATTAAGGAGGACGTTACCGAATTGAAAGTCAAACGGGACGACTTTTATAACGCCCTCGAGGAAGTCAAACCCGCATTTGGTGTGGCTGAAGAGCAACTGGAGAACTGCGTGCAACAGGGTATCCTGCACTACTCGCACACCATCAAGGAAATTTTGAATGAAGGCCACCTCTTCATTAAACAGGTCGGAGCTACTGGCGCGACGCCACTATTTTCTGTCCTATTCCACGGGCCGTCTGCCAGTGGAAAGACAGCGCTTGCAGCACGGATTGCTATAGATTCCGGGTTCCCGTTTATTCGTCTCATTAGCCCAGAAGATATGGTCGGCTACAGCGAGACGGCAAAAATCCAGCATATCACTAAGGTCTTCACAGACGCATACAAGAGTAACACAAGTATTGTTGTCGTTGACAACATTGAAAGAATCATCGATTGGGTTCCAATCGGTTCTCGCTTCAGCAACTCTGTGCTTCAGACCTTGATGGTATTCTTGACAAAACCGCCGACACACGGAAGACGGTTGCTTATCCTTGCTACAACAACGGAGCGTTCTCTTCTTCGAGAGCTGGACATGTACAACTCGTTCAACGCCGACATTATGGTGCCGACGGTTGACTCTTATGAAGAACTGAGGCACATCCTTGAACAATCCGAAGCCTTCACACCCGAAGAGATCGAGCGGTCGCTCGGGGGTATCTATAGTATCGACGAGGATAAGAAGATTGGCGTGGGTATCAAGAGGATTCTGTTGGGCATTGAGACGGCCAAGCAAGATCCCGACAAGGCAGGACGCTTTTCGAATGTAATTAACCGGATTATTGATCAGGATAGACGATTGAGGGGATAGTGCTGTTGATGACTAATTTTGAAACTTTTACCGTCTTTTACGATATTGCTCATACTGGACTTGATAAAAGACGCTATTTAATCTTTCCTGTAACACCTAATTATTACTAATTTTACTCATCTAGAGTAATGTTTTCACCAAAGCGTTCATAGTACTACGTGGAATGTTGGATGATTGGTTCTAGACCGGCGGAGAATTACTTTGAATGATTGGACAGCGCTTGTATTCAGCCGCGCGCTTGAGGTACCCGAGCACTGTGATTGGACTGTACGGAGCGGAAAAACAAGAATACGCAAAATTACCGCATTAGGAATAGCGTATTTGTTCAGGGTCTCCGCGACGCCCGCGCTCTCAGAGACTTGCGGGCGTGATGCTTCTTCCCCGGAGAGCCAAGTCGCGCCTACCCTGCAACCTTACACTCCGGCTCCTGTCTGTTCTTTCTTCTTTCTTTCATTGCGAGGCAGGAACATTTAATGACTTTTTTTCTTTCCTTTCTTTCATTTGCCTGCCAAATTTCCTAATTAATTATCGAGTCTCCGCGCTCTCCTTTGCAGCCAGCCTCGCGAAAATCAGACCTGTATAGAGGTTTGACTATCGGCCTAACGCATATGAATTACATTTGATAGAGAGGTTTTGACCCCTCCAAGGCTCGCCGGCCCCGAAGGCCTGGCTATTTGAACCCAGACACCATTTTCTGTCATCTCTGCGATAGTCTTCTCTTTCGGAGCAGCCGCAATCATGGCCGAGCGCGGCATTGACCTGTTTGTCGACCGGCTGGGTAGTGAGAAATTTGGTAAGAACATCGAAAAAATAGAACTGGGGACCCGCCGGGCGGCTTTACTAGTCAAGGCTAACAGCACATCCGTTAATAGAAAACTCGAAGAAGGCCAATGTCGCCGTTGAACTTCGCGACAGCATCGAGAACTACTGCACCGCCGCCAATTATCCCGTCTTTCTTGCTAAGATATGGCCAGTCTTCAAGAAGATCCTCAAGGGCGATCCCGTTTTCACAAATCTATCATACGAACAGGTGAGGGAAATCGCTTGATGCGCGCATATCATCATCATTATTTTAGGAAGAAAGACTAAAGCGCAATTTGTACAACTTTTTAGAAACTGCGGAATTGCCTTCTCGAAACATTACATCGTCTTCCAACCGCTTCCCCTGATGTCGAGCCGTACGCCGTGGACATGGTGGATACACTGATGCAGCTTGTCAGAGTTGAAAATGAGGAAAATGCGGTGTTGTGCATGAAAATCATTATGGACTTGTCACGAAATCAGGTCAAGGCAACAACCTCGCGAGTACAGCCTTTTCTAGAACTCATTCAAGAAATGTTTCAAACCATGGAAGAAGTCGTCCGGGAGACGTTTGATTCCCCCAATCAAGGCGGCACGCCTGGCTTACCGTCCACGCCCGGTGTTCTTCCTCAAAACTTTCAATCTCCACGGCCGGCATCTCCTAGCACGTCTGTTGCCGATCTAGGCACTGAGCAGCAGGCCAATCACCATCTCCAAAAGGGAATGCAATCGTTCAAACTCCTAGCGGAATGCCCTATTATCGTCGTTTCAGTCTTCCAAGCTCATCGTGCCTCTGTCGCCACGAATGTGAAGCTATTTGTTCCTCTCATCAAAAGCATTTTGTTGTTGCAAGCTAAGCCGCAGGAACGGGCACATGCAGAAGCTGCTGCGCAGGGAAAGCTTTTCACCGGTGTCTGCAAGGATATCAAAAATAGAGCCGCTTTTGGAGAATTCATTACTGCTCAGGTCAAGACAATGAGTTTCCTTGCCTATCTTCTCCGGATGTACGCACAACAGCTCCAAGACTTTCTACCAACTCTCCCGTCCGTTGTCGTTCGACTGCTCCAGGATTGTCCTCGCGAAAAGTCCAGTGCAAGAAAAGAGCTCCTGGTTGCCATTCGCCATATCATCAACTTCAACTACCGGAGAATTTTCTTGGAAAAGATTGATGAGCTCCTGGATGAGCGAACACTTATCGGAGATGGTCTGACTGTTTATGAGACCATGAGACCCCTGGCTTATAGCATGCTTGCTGATTTGATACACCACGTGCGAGACCACTTGACTCGAGACCAGATCCGAAAGACTGTTGAAGTCTACACCAAGAATTTACATGATGAATTTCCGGGAACTAGCTTTCAGACCATGAGTGCCAAGCTCTTATTAAACATGGCAGAGAAGATATCCAAGCTCGAAGACAAACAAGATGCACGGTACTTTTTGATCATGATCTTGGATGCCATTGGTGACAAATTCGCCGCAATGAATCACCAATTCGAGAATGCTGTCAAGACTTCACGCGCCTTCAAGAAGCGCACCGACCTGACTCCCGACAGCTACCTTGTCGATCGAGACAGCCCTCCCGACTGGGACGAAATCGACATATTCTCGGCTGTCCCCATCAAAACATCCAACCCTCGCGATCGCGGTGGAGATCCGGTTTCTGATAACATCTTCCTTTTCAAGAACCTGATCAACGGTCTGAAGAATATCTTCCATCAGCTCAAGAATTGCAATCCAACCCACATCCAGATCGATCCTAATAACACGCCGATCAACTGGCCGGAAGTTTCTTACGGATACAATGCCGAGGAGGTCAAAGTCATCAAGAAATTATTTCACGAAGGTGCTCGCGTTTTCCGCTATTATGGTGTGGATCAGCCATCTCCTGATGTTCACTATTCATCGCCATTCGAGTATCTTGCTAGCCAGTACACTGCCCCCATGTCGAGAGAGGAGAAAGAGCTTCTGGAAAGCTTTGGCACAGTTTTTCATTGCATCGACACCGCGACCTTCCATGAAGTCTTCCACAGCGAGATACCTTATCTCCACGAACTAATGTTCGAACATGGCGCTCTTATCCATCTTCCGCAATTCTTCCTAGCAAGCGAAGCAACCTCACCTGCATTCTCAGGAATGGTCTTGCAATACCTGATGGAACGCATTCATGAAGTCGGCACTTCCGATATGGCGAAAGCTAAGATTCTATTGAGAATGTTCAAGCTCTCATTCATGGCTGTCACGCTCTTCTCGAGCCAAAATGAGCAAGTCCTGTACCCTCATGTTACCAAAATAGTGACCAAGTGCATTGAGCTATCGGTAACAGCTGATGAGCCTATGAACTACTTCCTATTGCTACGCTCGTTGTTCCGCAGCATTGGAGGGGGACGGTTCGAACTGTTGTATAAGGAGCTTCTCCCCTTGTTGGAAATGCTTCTGGAGACTTTCAACAACCTCTTAATGAGCGCTCGCAAACCGCAAGAGCGCGATCTATACGTTGAATTGACATTAACTGTGCCGGCACGTCTAAGTCACCTCCTTCCTCATCTGAACCACCTTATGCGCCCCATTGTTGTCGCACTCCGGGCAGACTCGGACCTTGTCGGCCAGGGATTACGCACTCTTGAATTGTGCGTTGATAACCTGACGGCTGATTATTTGGACCCAATCATGTCACCGATCATGGATGAGTTGATGACAGCACTATGGGATCATTTACGGCCACATCCATATAGCCACTTTCACTCTCATACCACAATGCGCATCCTTGGAAAATTGGGTGGTCGCAACAGAAAGTTTTTAAATCATCCACCCGAGCTTTCCTTCCAACAGTTCGCAGATGACGCCCCCAGTGTTGACATTAGGTTCATCGGCCCTAACGAAAAGAGGCCATTCCCCATCGAAATCGGTATCGACCTCGCATATGCAAAATTGCTAGAGACTCCAAAGGCTTCTTCGGCCAAAACTTCCGATATATATTACAAACAACAGGCCTATCGAATGCTGAGTTCTCAGCTGAAGCTCTATATTGGGCACGAAAATCTTCCAGATGACCTGGCGTCTTTAATTCGGCTTCAAGCGGAGGACCTCCTTGAGGGCAAAATTCAGGGCCCCGTCGACATCTTGGATAAATCAGAACGCTCTGTGTCGATCTCGAAGAAAGTTGTTCAAGAGGAAACCTTGAAGAAGCTTTTGAAGGCCTGCTTTTTTGCGACTACCATCCCTGAGCTCGAACCAGCTGCATCGTCTTTCGTGGCAGATGTTTGCCGGCACATCGTGGTTGTTGAAATCGGCCGGGCCTTTGCTCAAGCTAGGCATACGAGAAAAGCCTTTGACGTAAACAGTGGTGAAGGTCCTGTTTACTTGGACTCTCGCTTGTTAGCCGACGTCATTGTTGACTGTTTCTCCTCTGACAATCCCAAAACAAGAGATTCTGCCAAAGTTGGACTGGATGTTATCAAGGAGTCTGCGGGCATTATCTTCGGCGCCCCCGACAAAGCTGCTAAATTGCCCTTCTGGCAACATCTTGGTCGCGTATTCTGCCACAGCTGCCATAGCGAAGAATGGTTTACGAAAGCTGGAGGCAGTCTGGGAATCCATCTCCTAGCCACCGAACTGGAGTTGGGCGATAGTTGGCTGTATGAACGACAAACGGAGTTCGTTAGAGCTTTGATGTATGTGATCAAGGACACGCCTCCCGATCTTCCTGCCAGCACTCGCATCAGAGCCCAAGAGACATTGAGTCTTATTCTCAAACGCTGCAATAAGGGAATTTCCAAGGACGATCTGAAGAACGAGAAAAGCCGTCTCCACACCCTCTGCGGATTTTTCATTTATGAGTTGTCCCATATGAACAAGCATGTGCGGGAAACATCACAGAAGGCATTTGCCGTTCTAGCCGAGGTGATTGGCTGCGAAGTACATGAACTCATGCTCCCGGTTAAAGATCGCCTTCTTCAACCGATCTTCAACAAACCTCTACGCGCACTCCCATTCCCTGTTCAGATCGGCTTTATCGACGCCATCACTTTCTGCTTGAGCCTCCACAAGAACATTGTCACTTTCAACGACGCTCTTAACCGGTTGATGTTAGAGTCTTTGGCTCTTGCCGACGCAGAAGATGAGTCTCTGGCGTCCAAGCCAAATGAATTCAAGAATGCAGAGATGATTGGAAACTTGCGAGTGGCATGTCTTCGTCTACTCTCAATGGCCATGGGCTTTCCGGAATTTGCCACGGGTCCCAACGCAAGTAGCCGAGGCCGTGTGATTTCTGTCTTCTTCAAATCACTGTATTCAAAATCTCCAGAGATCATCGACGCTGCAAATGCTGGGTTGCGTGATGTATTGACGCAGACCAACAAACTTCCAAAGGACCTTCTTCAAAATGGTCTTCGGCCGATATTGATGAATTTGCAAGATCCGAAACGGTTGACTGTTGCTGGCCTTGATGGGCTTGCTAGACTCCTGACTCTTTTGACAAATTACTTCAAGGTCGAGATTGGTCAGCGACTCCTGGAACATATGAAAGTGATTGCCGACGATGCTACACTTCAAAAAGTTTCTTTCAACCTGGTGGAACAGAATGCTGCCATGAAGATTGTCGCTTCCATATTCAATATTTACCACCTTCTCCCTCCTGCGGCAACGACTTTTATGGAGAACCTTGTCAACAAGGTCTTGGATCTTGAGGATAAACTGCGACGAACCTCGAACAGTCCCTTCCGCAAACCCCTAGTCAAGTATCTTAACAGGTACCCGAAGGATAGCTGGGCGTTCTTCCAACAACGGTTTAGTGACGAACGTTACGGTAGATTCCTCGGTCAGGTTTTGGCGGACCCTGAAAGCGCCATTCTTAGATCTGCTGTTGTTGCCGATACAGATGGCTTTAAGACTGCTGCTTTCGGCAGTGAATCGACTGATGGAAAGAATACCGCAGCCATCAACGCAATCCATATCGTTCATTCCATATGTACTCACGGACCAACGAGAAAGTGGCTCGTTAATCAAAACGATCTGAAGTTGAAGCTTCTCAATGCTGGCCGCGATCTCCAGTTCAAGTTGAGACATGATAAACTTCCGGCTAGTGAACGATTGAGGGTTGAGCAGGCTGAAGATCAGTTGATGGAAATTTTCACCATCTATCTTTCAGAGTCTCTCCAGGATCTCGACTTCCTTTTCGAATTGATTAGTGGCCTTTCGTCTGATGAGCTGAAACGAACACTTGCGTTTCCCAAATTCATCTACAAACACATCATCTTGAACGAGTCAATTGATTACAGACGATCTGTGATCATGAGATGTCTTGATCTATACGGACAGCGCGGATCATCGCAGAAAATGAAGACATACGCATTTCATAATCTCGTGAATCCTATCTTCGCAATGGATGTCAAACTCACTTGGGATAGCCCACCGAACAGTCCAAAACTGATCGATAAGAGCATGGCCGAGTCTATCCAGAGTCGTCTATGGCGTCCACAGGTCGGCGATATTACTGAAGAGTCAAATCAAGCTGGAGTCGACCATTCTCGAATGGAATCTTTACAACTGACCGCCTTGCTGATCAAATATCACCACCAAACCGTCCAAGAATCTCGCAAAGACATTATCAAATTTGCTTGGAACTACATCCGCCTTGAGGACATCATCAACAAATACGGCGCTTATGTGCTTATCAGCTACTTTATCGCTCATTATGAGACGCCTTTCAAGATTGTCATTCAAGTTTATGTTGCATTGCTGAGAGCCCACCAGAACGAAGGCAAAGCTCTTGTGACTCAAGCCCTCGATGTGCTTGCCCCTGTCTTGCCGACCAGGATTTCCGCAGCCGCTCAGAACGCTCAGCAGGGTGCCCAACAAAGTAACCAACAAAACACTCAGCAACCCAGTCAGCAGGGCAATCAGCAAGGCAATCAGCAGGCAGTGGATCTGAGATATCCACTTTGGACTAAATGGCCTCGTCGCATTCTGGCAGAAGAAACCGCAAACCTGCAGCAAGTGATGAGTATTTTCCAGTTTCTCGTCCGTCAACCAGACCTGTTTTATGAGTCAAGGGAGCATTTTGTGCCTCTCATTATCCCATCTTTGGCCAAAATAGCCGTTCCACCAAACCCTTCCAGCGAGAGCAAGAAGTTGGCTCTAAACCTCATTGGATTGATTTGGCACTGGGAAGAGAAGAGGGTTCAAGAAATCAACAGCGGAAGGGCCATTTCGGAATCACCAAATTCGAAGAAGCGCAAGCTGGATGATAGCCAACAACCCGAATCACCATCGCTTGCACCGCCTTCAGCACAATCCGACTACGTCGTCCCCCAGGATATGCGTGCGAATTTGATCAGGTACCTTATATCGTTCATCACAACACTTCCTGAGCGGTTCCCTGTTCCTGCTTTCAAACTTCGTGACCTGCCCACTCAAAAAACCCAGCTTCCTGTCATCTCAGGTGAGATGGTGAAGAAGGCAATCCAACTTTTGAGAAATCTTCTCCAGCCGGAATACTGGGGCGACTTGGAGATTGACTTGTATCCCAAAGTCATTGAGCCTATTCTTGCTAGCGAAAAAGCCGAAAAGCCCGATGAAAAGTATATCACAACCATGGTTAATACCTTGCAAGTGCTTCGTGTCCTCATTGCATCCAAGCCAAGTGAATGGATCGTCAACCGAGTTCCTTATATCCAAAAACTTTTGGAGAAGCCGCTCCGATCGGAAAACCCTGAACTTCAAGATTGTCTACATGGTGTGGAAGATGAAATGGACATCTCCCCCAAGCTTCCGCCTCCCGTCAAGTATGTGCTGGATGCGCTGCCTGATGATCAGCCAGATGAAGAAGACGCCATGGATGTTGACAGTACGCCATCCGAATTTGTCACATATCTCTCAGCTATCGCCACGGAAGGACTGTCCGGCAGCAATTATATCTCAGGCCTGAACACTCTGTGGACTTTGTCTCAAAAGAAGCCCTCAGAAATGGACAACCATATTGTTCAAGTGATGAAAACATTCTCCCAGAAATTGGCCAAGGATCATGTTGCTGCTTATACCAATAATCAAGCAGCTGTGCAACCTGGAGCTAAACCAGGTGAAAATGGAGCTGTTCCAGACCAACAAGAGTTTGAGATTGGTGTTGACCTGATTCTAAAGACAATCGACTTGATTTCTGTGCGAATGTCCAATCTCGGAGATCAACGTCGCCCGTTCCTCAGTGTTCTTGCCCAGTTGGTTGAACGATCACAGAACGCAAAGCTCTGTAGCAAGATTCTGGGAATGGTTGAAGGATGGATATTCCATTCTAATGAATCTTGGCCCACCCTCAAGGAGAAGACAGCTGTTCTACACAAAATGCTACTCTTCGAGTCCCGTCAAGATCAAACAATGCTGAAGAAGTTCTTGGACCTCGTCATTCGAATTTACGAGGATTCGAAGATTACACGCACGGAACTCACGGTGAGATTAGAGCATGCTTTCCTGATTGGTACACGGGCACAGGACGTGGAAATGAGAAACCGTTTCATTTCTATCTTCGACAAGAGTTTGACACGTACTGCTAGCTCTCGACTAAGCTATGTCCTTACATCACAAAACTGGGACACCCTAGCGGATTCGTTCTGGCTGGCGCAAGCCTCGCATCTTGTGATGGGCTCAGTGGATATGAATACGACTGCCCGGTTGCACCCTGATGACTTGAATGTGTATCCAATCTCGTTCCTCTTCAGCGCTGTTGAGCAGGATTCTCGCAAGGCAGATGTGATGGTCGACAGTCAACTGGAAACCTTTGTCACCGACCGTAAGCGATTCATATCAGATATCGGTGATGTTAGAGTTCGAGATTTACTCGAGCCCCTTTGCCAACTTCAACACACCGATTCCAAGACGTCATACAAGCTGTGGACTACCTTGTTTCCCATTGTTTGGTCAACCCTTGCCAAGGAGGAGCGCATAGATCTTGAAAAGGGAGTGGTAACTCTTATTACTCGCGAATACCACCAAAGACAAATAGATAAGCGACCAAATGTTGTCCAGGCACTTTTGGAAGGCGCAGTGCGTGCAAAGCCTCGATTTAAAATTCCTCCGCATGTAATGAAATACTTGAGTCGAACATACGACGCGTGGTATACGTCGGCTGTTTACCTGGAGGAATCTGCGAACAATCCAATCATTGACACCGCTATTGTGCGTGAGAGCAACCTTGACGCCTTGGTCGAAATCTTTGCGGGCTTACAGGAGGACGACTTCTTCTATGGTACTTGGCGACGACGGTGCAAATTCGTCGAAACCAACGCAGCGCTATCCTACGAACAACATGGCATGTGGGACAAAGCTCAGCAGTTATATGAAAACGCGCAAATCAAGGCCCGCTCAGGGGCTATGCCATTCTCTCAAGCCGAGTACATTTTGTGGGAGGATCACTGGCTAATTTGTGCCCAAAAGTTGCAACAGTGGGAGATTTTGAGTGATTTTGCCAAACATGAAAACCTCAACGATCTTCTTCTCGAAGCCGCTTGGAGAAACATTGAGCACTGGCAGAATGAAGGGAATCGTGAGCAGCTGGAGTCCTTGATCAAATCCGTTTCCGATGCTCCAACTCCGCGTCGCACTTTCTTCCAGGCATTCATGTCTCTGTTGAATTTCCACCTCAAGAAGGACGGCATCCAGGAGTTCAACAATATTTGCGATGAATCGATTCAGTTATCTATTCGCAAGTGGCACCAGCTTCCAAACAATATCACTCACGCTCATATTCCGATTCTCCAACACTTCCAGCAGCTTGTTGAACTCCATGACGCCAGCGTTATCTGTTCCAGCTTGTCTCAGACAAACGAAAGGAATCTGGATACCAAATCAGCCGAATTGAAACTGCTCTTAGGCACCTGGCGTGATCGTCTTCCAAACGTTTGGGATGACATCAATGCTTGGCAGGACTTGGTGACCTGGCGTCAACACATATTCCAGCTGATCAACGGGACATACTTGAATCTGTTGCCACCGCAGACCAACAATGTCGCAAGCAACTCATACGCTTACCGAGGATATCACGAGACTGCGTGGATTATCAATCGCTTTGCCCATGTTGCTCGAAAGCATCAAATGCCTGATGTTTGCATCAACCAACTCAGTCGTATCTACACTCTGCCAAACATCGAGATTCAAGAGGCATTCTTGAAGCTGAGAGAGCAGGCCAAGTGCCACTATCAGAATCCCAAGGAACTCACCAACGGGTTGGAAGTTATCAACAACACCAATCTGAACTACTTTGGGGCTCAGCAGAAGGCCGAATTTTACAGCCTCAAGGGTATGTTCTTGGCAAAGCTGGACCACGTTGAAGACGCCAACGAGTCATTTGGCGTTGCGCTATACTACGATTTGAAACTCGCCAAGGCTTGGGCTGAATGGGGTCAATATAATGACCAGCGCTTCAAGTCAGACCCTACAGATTATGAGTTGGCTGGAAACGCAGTTAGTTGCTACCTCGAAGCTGCTGGCCTCTACAAGAACGCCAAATCGAGAAAGCTGCTTAGCCGTATCCTCTGGCTGCTGAGCCTCGACAATGAAGAGGGTCGCATCTCGAATGCCTTTGAGAATTTCAAGGGCGACACTCCAGTGTGGTATTGGATTACGTTTATTCCACAACTGCTCACCAGTCTCTCCCACCGCGAGGCTCGTCTGTGCAAGGCGGTTCTTGTTAAGATTGCCAAGCTATACCCGCAAGCCTTGTTTTTCTTGCTCCGCACCAACCGAGAAGACATGATTAGCATCAAGAAGTCTCACGATGTAAAACAGGAGAAACTCAACCGAGCTAAGCAGCAAGCTTCACCCAACCCCAAGGCCGAATCTCTAAGCGGTTCGAGACCTGGTACTGCAACCAGTGGAGGACCTACACAGACTACGCCTAATAGCGCCAACAATACGCCAGCGCAGACCACCAACCCGCAGTCTAATGACCAAGCGAACGGACAAGCCAATGGCCAACCCCAAACTGCTACACCTACCCAGAATGCAAATACAGGTCAAGATTCAGGAGCCCAGCAACAGACCCAGCCCCAAGCACAAGGACAGTCTCAACAACCTGCACAGCAGCAACTAAAGCCTCAGCAACCAGGACAACAACAACAACAGGCACAGCAGGGTCAGGCTCAAGCTCAAAATCCAAATAACTCCACCCCAAGCCAACCAGCTGCAGGTGCAGAACCGGAGAAAGAGCCACTCAAGAAACCATGGGAGTACTCGGAAGAAATCATGTCAGGATTGAAAACAGCATTCCCGCTCTTGGCTCTATCTATGGAGACGATGGTCGATCAAATCCAGAAGAACTTCAAATGCCCCCCCGATGAGGATGCACACCGGCTTATTGTGGCGTTGTTAAACGATGGGCTCGCCTATGTTGGTCGCAGTCCTGCAGCATATGCTCAAGACTTCAAATTGCCGCCAGCCACAGAAGCCAACATCACTCGATTTGCGGAGACAATCCTTCCAGCACATATTCGCAAGTCTTTTGAAGCCGATTTTGTCGTGAAAAAGATTACAATGTTTGAATATGTCCAAAAACTGCGCCGATGGCGAGACAAGTTTGAAGAGAAACTTGATCGTCGACCGCAATCGCAATTCTTGGAAGTGTACTCACCTCACTTGAGCGAATTCCGATTCTTGAAGTTCGAGGAGGTCGAGGTTCCTGGACAATACCTCTTGCACAAGGACAAGAACCAAGACTTTGTTCGCATTGATCGATTCCTTCCGGATGTCAATCTGGTCCGTGGCATTGGCGTTTGCCATCGTCGCTTGAAGATACGCGGCCATGATGGCAGCATTCATCCTTTTGCTGTGCAACACCCGGCTGCTCGTCATTGTCGACGTGAAGAGCGCATCCTGCAGCTTTTCCGTATCTTCAACGGTGTACTTGCAAAGCGCAAGGAAAGCAGGCGCCGCAACTTATACTTCCACCTGCCACTCATGGTTCCTCTTGCTCCGCATATTCGGTTGGTTCGCGATGATCCTTCCTACATTTCAATGCAAGGCATCTATGAAGACTACTGCAGGCGGACTGGCATGAACAAGGACGAGCCCGTGCTGTTTACAATGGAGAAGATGCGCGGGCTAGCCGAGATGAAGCAAACTGTATGTTCGAATGTATTTTCTAGTTTTTCACATGCTAATTTTTCACAGCGTCCTCTCGAGCAACAACAAATCCTTCGCACTGAGATTCTCACGGCCGTTCAAGAGAAATGGGTCCCCAACGACGTTCTTCTGGATTACTTCCAGAAAACATACCCCAACTATGCTGACTTCTGGCTGTTCCGTCGCCAGTTCTCTTACCAATATGCGGCGATTTGTTTCATGACTTACGTTATGCACATGGGCAATAGATACCCGAACAAGATATCTATCTCTCGAGCTACAGGTGATATCTGGGGTTCTGAGTTGATCCCAACAGTCAACCCCGCAAAGGCCTTTTTCTACAACCCCGAGCAGGTTCCTTTCCGTCTCACTCCAAATATCCAAACATTGATGGGACCGATCGCTACGGAAGGCGTTTTTGCTTCTACGCTCATGTCTATTGCTCGCTGTCTCACAGAACCACGACAAGAACTTGAACAGCAGCTGAGCGTCTTTGTTCGTGATGAGATGATCTTCTGGGCTACGGCTCACCATCGCAGCACTTTGACTGAGAACCAACTCCGTGAATTGGTCCAGAATAACAGTGACATTATTGTCAACCGTGCTGTTAGCCTGGCCAGTCCTCCAGAGGGCAATCTTCCGGCCAACCAAACTACGATCGACTTGATCTCGAAGGCCGTCAACCCGCAATATCTGGCTTCTGCTGATGCTCTTTGGATGCCATATTTGTAGATTGACTTTGGGAGGATGTTTCCAATGATTCTTATATTTTTGTGGGTATTTGAATGAAATTGTGGTGTTTTGGGTGTTTTATCCTAGCCCGTGATGATTTTTAGTTTTGTATATGTCCATTGAATATGTGCGACATGAGCGAGGCCTGTTTTTAGCTCTGATTTGAGCATGGCGTTTAGGCAATGGGTACCGGCGAACTTCTTCAAAGCGTAATCTTTTATGCCCATATTTGATTTTGACTTTTTTTATCTTCTTTCATGTGGCTTGTGTAATGTTCATGTGGCCATGTTTGAATTTGATGTTATTATGTTTTTCTATTATTCAATAATACCTCATGTATCTATAAAGTTTTTTTTTTTAAAAATCGAATGATATTGATCACATTTGACTACTAGTTCAACGCAACTCCAGTACTTTCTAAACCGAGCTCGACGCCGCGAGCGAATCCAGATTGAAGAAATAACGCGAAAGAAAATTAAACTAGAGACGTCTTTTTCTTGATCCCTAAGCCTGCCGAAAATGGCTTTTTAGGCTTTTTCGTTCTCGTGAAAGATGGCGCTGCAGGTGTGACATTCTTCGGTTTGTCGTCGACGGCGGCGGCGTGATCTGCTTCGTCATCCTCGACTAAGCGCTTTACTTTCTCGCCAGTCGATGTCATAAAAGCCCGACGAGCAGCCTCCTCATCCTCCTTTTCGGCCCGAAGACGAGCTTCGTCAGCTTCGTCTACCACATTGGCTAGAGCAACCTCTTCCCCTCGAGCCTCGCCTCGTTCAATGCGTGCGTTTCGCGTACGAATCTCGTCGAGTGCGTCTGCAACGGCCATTTCGCGTTTAGAGTCCAGCATTTTTTCTTCGAGTTCGGCCATTTTGTCACGTTCTAGTTGTTCGCGTTCTTCGTTTTCCTCGCGCTCGAGGCGATCGAGGACCTCTTGCTCGGTTTCGTCTTGGTGGTTGGTAGCGTTGGTGCGCCAGGGCTCGAAATTTCGTTTTGCGCCTCGTTCGCAGACATAGTCCATATTCTTAGGGTCCGTTTTGAATGTGATTTCACCGGAGCATCTCTATATTCAGGTTAGAAATCAGGCATAATAGAAAGGCATGGGTGGAAGAGGCGACGAGAGGCCGGATAACATACTGTGCATCGTATATAGAATCGATAGATGGTTATAGATAAATATTTCTCCTCCGTCGTTTCCTTTCGTGCGTTGAACTTTCGGCCCTTGTATATATATTCACCTGTGACAACATAGTTAGCGACACGGTCTACAAAAGATAGTGAGTGGTTCATGTTCAAGCTTACCACAGCTGGTGCAGCGCATAGAGAAAGGTGCCATCAGGCGCACCGTCAAGAGCTTGACCTTCGCACCCGGAACCTTTTTCGTTCGCGTGATCGCAGACGGATCAAAGTCCGGTGGGTAGTATTTGGTCAATCTAAGATATGTTAGTATCGTCCGGAGGAGACTTTTTTCCAATGTAGTAAAATCGCAATGCGGAACGACGTACACTTTTCGTTCAGACATGGTGTATGAAGGCGGAGTTCACCGCAGAGAACGCTTCTTGTCAAATTCAGAAAAGGTTTGTATCTGACAAAAGGCAGTATTCACAAGAGAAGCAGTCCCCAGAGTGTTGCGAGCGTTGGGTTGTTTGAGATGTGGTGGATGGTGGCGGAGAACGAACGAGCGAGCGATAGGTGAGAGGCTCGGCGCTCGGACCACTGCCCGATAGTCCACTATCCCGCCGCGTCGCGCCTGGGCGAAACAAGCTCTCGTCATTGTTGTTCTTTAGTTGTTGGTTGCTCGCAGTCAAACCTTGGACTGCATTCAGGCTCCTGCGTCAAAGGCTTTTTTGGTCTGAAGCATTCTTCGAGTATCGCCAAATGCATACTTTTCAATCTGCTTACGCTCCTGCATCCTTCGCATGACCTGCGCTCGCGGTAAACAATGGAAAAGTTCCTCCGGAGCTGGCGCCAGGATGCGCTCAATCGGAGCCAGAATGAAACTGCTGTCTATGTTGGGGATAAGATCCTGGCTCTGACTAGTAGGGATTTCCTCCTCGCATATATCTGGTATCAAATTGTACTGACCATGGACAACCGTTATAGACAGCGACACCGACGCATTTTGGCTGGCTCAGGTCCACTTCAGCAACAACAATTACACACGAGCACTGACTCTGCTTTCTCGCAAGGACTTGATATCGCGGAGCACATCCTGCAGATACCTTGCTGCACACTGCTATCTAAAGCAGAACAAATTCGACTCGGCGTTGAGCGTACTCGGAGAACAAAATCCAACACACCTCATCCACAGCGCAGGTCATAGCCGGCGCAAAATACAACATCTGAATGGGCACAGCCACGTTACTCTGCGGAATGGAAAATCGGCTTCTTCAAAGGCAGAACGTTTTGAGAGGAGTGAGGAGCAGGATCGAGAAGATGGGAACAATTTGCGTTTTGAGGCAGCCATGTGCTACCTGCGCGGACTCTGTTATGCCAAGCAGAACGCTTTTGACCGCGCACGAGACTGTTACAAAGATGCTGTTCGAATTGACGTTCAATGTTTCGAGGCATTTGATCAACTAATGAAAAACTCTCTCATGTCTCCGGCAGAGGAACTCGAGTTCTTGGAGTCCCTAGATTTCGACTCAATTTCTGTGCCTTCGGATCCCTCTGCATCGCAAGAGGCTGCTCATTTTGTCAAAATGCTTTACACTACAAGGCTCTCCAAATATACATCGCCTGCTACGCTCTCCGATGCGACCGAGACACTTTCAACACATTACAATCTTGCCACCAACCCTGATATCCTTCTCTCCCGCGCCGAGGCACTCTATACACAATGTCGCTTCACTGAAGCTCTGGAGCTCACGTCATCCATTCTCACAACACCGGAGACAGGTGCCATCGTAACAGGCTCCCCAAGAGTTCCAAGTCAAAATCTGGGACACTCGCCATCAGTTTATCCACTTCATCTTGCCTGCCTCTACGAAACAGGTGCTATCAATGCTTTGTTTTTGTTGGCCCACACATTGGCGGATAATGCGCCAGAGGAATCATACACCTATCTTGCTATTGGAGTATACTATCTCTCCGTTGCCAAAATTGCTGAAGCACGTCGCTTCTTCTCCAAGGCTTCTCTTTTGGATCCTCATTCTGCCCCGGCCTGGATTGGATTCGCTCACACTTTTGCCGCAGAAGGAGAGCATGACCAGGCCATCGCCGCTTACAGCACCGCAGCACGGCTTTTTCAAGGAAGTCATCTTCCTCAATTGTTCCTCGGGATGCAGCATCTGGCGCTCAATAACATGTCCCTTGCACATGAATACCTATGTGCAGCGTACACTATGTCTTCGGGCTCACCATCCGGAGAAGCAGTATCAATACCCAGTACATTGTCCAGTGGGCTTCCATCGTTAGGCGGTGATCCCTTGGTACTCAACGAACTAGGTGTCGTATTGTATCACCAAGCCCAGCTGGGAGACGCCGTTGGCCTTTTTCGCCAGGCTCTTGGGCTAGCAGAAGCCTTGCAATGCGATCCTGGGGCATGGGTCGCAACACGCGCCAATCTGGGACATGCACTACGCCGAATGGGTAACCTCGAGGAAGCCCTCGCTGAATTTGATGAGTGCCTCCGAGTTGGCGCTGGAGGAGGTTCCATGGGATATAGCACCACCATTGGCGGCGTCACTACCACATCAGTAGGGGTAGCTGGGTACGAAGACAGAGGCTTGATTGGATCACTTCAAACATCGCGTGGTCTTATTTACCTACAACAGGGTCGAACCCTGGACGCTGTCACGGTTTTGCATGAGGCAGTTCGAGTGCTCGGCGTAAGCGGTGGCGAAGCAGCCGGAGGTGCTGGTATCGCAGGAACTGTCCTATCTAGGGCCATGGAGTTATGGACTCTGGAAGGTCGGGGGAAACATGATTCGATTGGTGCTGGTCGCGGCAAAGATAAAGCACGGCCCCGAGAGGAGCTGGACGTGGGAGAAAGTTGGACAGATAATGTTGTCGACTCGGGCACATTTGATGAGGCTGTTGAAATGGAGCTAGACACACAGGCTAAAGGTCTTTTGGGCAATGCGCTCGCCAGAGTACGGCCACGACGTGCCGAGAAGCAGCCCCAACCCCTGGAGCCAACAACCCTGCCTGAAGAGATGGAGCTCGAGGAACCGCCAGAAAACCGAAGCCGGGGTGGTTCACGTCCGATTAACAATCGACAGAGTCCAACCCGCAGAGTCCAAGCCAGAAATCCTGCGGGCTAGCCGGATTTTTTTCTCTTTCTCCGATTGTTTTGCGGGATTTTGTGTATATTGGAAAAGCGAGCATTGGCGGCGCATTGGATATCAAGACGGAGGCTGTCTGTTACTTGGGATGCATGGACATGGCATGGCATGGCGCAATGTATACGTTTAAATGCCAGTTTTTGGATGATAACTATACAATTAAGCAGTATTCACTATTATTATTAAAAATAAACATGTCAGGTGTCTATTTCAACATTGAAGTCATGTAGTCCGCGTGGTCGCCACCAGGTCCCTTTTCCATTGCTCCAATACCTTCATCTCGTCCCTTGTCGTACCACTCTGATACTCTTTATAGCACATCAATATTTGAACGCTTTGTAATGCTTGTTCAACGGTCGGAATACGCATCGATGCTGTTTCATTCTCATCCTCCTCCTCTACAGGCATCGGTTGACGAGAAATGTTCTGTTGTCTGCCAACATCCGCATTACTCCCATCTTCCAGATCCAAAAACGCGTGAAAGTCCCTAATATCTTGGTGGTTCTTCACAAATATCCTGTGCGTCTCGTCATACAAGGCTCCACAGCTCGGCCCTGTAAACTCCAAAAGTCCATCACAAATCGTGTTTTTCGTCGCTCCAATGGCTTTGCTAAAACATTTTTGGATCGAGATACCTGACATCTCAGAAAGCCACGCGTTGATTGCCCAGTGAACAGCATGGTAAAGGCTGACTGTTGCAAACGGGTCAGCTGATTGTCTTTTGCTCTTGACGATGTATTGAAGCCATTGTCTACGATATGTCATTTTCAGACCATGCCTGATACCATGGTCAAAAGGCTGAAAGGGGCTTTTAGTACTACCCGAAGAAGGAGGTAGCCATTGAATGCGTATGTTTGCCGGGGGAGGGGCCAGCTCAAGGCCCAAAGTATGGCTAGCAACCTTTTTATCAAGGAGAAGTAAAATAGAACGATCTTTGCCGATATGATCATAAAACTTGAGCAGCCATTCCCTCATCAGAGGTGGATCAACTTCGGCTCCCTTTTTTGATGAGCACCAGTGTCCACCGAGTGCTTCAATGTTAAGATCATTGAGGGAACGGGCACTAGATGTGTTCCCTATGATCCAAAGAGGAAGTCGATCATTGCCTGTGTGGTTGGTACACATAATAAAGGAAAGTCTGCTGTTCTGTTTTTGGGCGCTCTGTATTGACGGCAGAGGGGCTTTTCTCCACAGTAAGCTGGTTTCGCTCATGCAATAGATGTCTTCATCCTTGTACACGTGGCATAAAATCCGCATAGACAGTATTTCTTCCGTTGCATCCACGGTTCCACTGTCTATAGCAGCTGACTGTGAAGAAGATTGCGATACTAATGCTGATGAATGCTGTGTTTCACTCACTGGCAGTCTATGAGATGGCCGCGAAATCGAAACTCGCTCTAGCTCTGGATCCATGTTGTCTAGCGAAACTAACGATGGAATTCCTGTAGGCTCTGTTTCCGGTAATGAATCAAACCCTAGCAGCGATGGAGCAGCGGCAGCAGCAGTAGTAGCAGTAGCTGTTGACAGCGGTATATTCCTCCTCCGAGCCTCGTCTCGTTTCCATTTGGCTTGAGAGCTTTTCCGCGGCGTACTAAGTAGGTAGCGCTCTTTAAATCTCGAAAGCCACCCACTGCTGAACTCTGGTGGCTGCTTATCCCGGTATTCTGGTATTTGGGGGTATACCTCCTTTGCCTTTTCGATGAGCATATCCCCCGTAACTCTTTGCCCTTGATCCAAACAGTCCCTTTGCCACCGGGCCAACCTGTCCTCCAAAATAGGCCAGTGAGAGTTGCGTATACGGTACGCAGGTCTTGTTTCTGCCAACACCGACGCATCCACTTTATCGAGATATTCATATTTCGAGCTTACGCAGTCGCATATGCTTGACTGGCTGACGTTCTTTCCATACTGCTGGAAAAACCACCCCACGATCGCTTTCTGGTGCGGACGAGGATTCTGGTTAAACCACCACTCACGTATCGCTTTACGCTGGACATCGGAGAGTCGATTGCGTTTTGCTGCCATTTGTTTCTTACTTTTTTGTTGTGGCGCGTTTTATTTCTCGGTATAACGAGTTGACGACGTTGTCAGCGACTCAGCGAAGACCCGCGAATGGGTGGAAACGGGGTTAGAGTTTGCCAAGACCGTTTAGTGCTAAGACGCCCTTCCCTTTTAGGGATTAAACTGACCGCTATATCGAGTTGAATTGATATCTGGGGAAACCCCCCCAAAAAGCTCTTAAATGTAGATGACAACTCATACATGTATAAAAGATATATTCAGCCGAGAAACAACACAAGTGCCGCCCCCTACGATGTATATACCTTTCAATCTAATCAACGCCATATACCCAGTGTACCAATATGCTAGTAGTAAAAATAGAAAGAAAGAAAAATGACAATAATGTATCGGTGCGAGTTAACCCCACAATGGAGGGTGGATATATTCCGCTGCACGATCTAACACGCCGGGGAAAGCCCAGTCGCTGCTAGTTGAGCTTTCTGGCGTGGGAGGTGGTAATGACCCTATATTCGGCGTGGTGCTATTGTTTGTCGGCCTCGATGCGTTTTGTGTATAAGCTGATGCTGGCGGTATCCCCTGGACACCGTATGAGCTGTTGCTGTCCCCGTTTTCACGAGAGCCATGAGATGCGCTAAAAGCAATATTTAGTTTCTGTAGTGCACGAAGGGACTTTATGAGCGGTTTTGTCCATTGCGTATGGGTGTTGACTGGTGCGAACGTCGGAATAGAAGCCGACCGCGGTTCTTGCAGCGGCTCTACTGCCGATAAGTGAGCCTTTGTCGCCCCGGAAGCTGTGCCGGAATCAGCGTAACTAGCAGTAGTTCCGACGAGCTGCGGAAACGCTGTTCCTTCGTTGCCTATTCCATCTGCACCGAACTCGCCTTCCGCGCTGGCACGTTCTGCTATGATGGTTTCCAGTTGGTGTAGAAGATCTCGTACTTTTGGCTCCGTTTTGCCCTCATCAATCACAGCAAGAAGGAATGCACAACTGATAGCACGTTGCAAAGTAATCCACGAGCGTGAGCCGTGAGTGCTGAATGAGTGGAGTTCAATGTAGGATTCCACTGTTCCAACAAGGCTGTCCACACAATCCTCTCGCACTTTATGGAAAAGGGGATCATTTCTGTCTGCCTCAGCTTTAAGAGCTGGTCGACAGAGTTCTGACGTGATATACGAGAAATGAACTTTTAAAGCCAGTCTTTCTAAATGGTGCATTGGCGAGCGGCAATATTTGCGGTCCCGTAAATGCGGATCGGCATCTGCCATTGCTTGCTGTATCCTTTCTTTGTATGCTTGGATAGTCTTGAAGCTCATATGGGAGTGAGGTGTCACCATACGTTCTCGGACAACCTCCAAAGTCAAAGATATAATTCGACACATGGTTTCAAAGTAATCGCGATTTCCAGCTTGAGCATCTGCTCTATCGGCGATCTCAGGTTGGCTGATCGCCACGGTGGATGGGCGGTCATAGGAGAGGGAGAAATGGCTATCTTGCCATGCTATAGACCACCTAAAAAAATGTGAGCCTGCTGTATCCAATGATGATCAAGGCAAGTGTAAAACCAACCAGATATGTCGCCGAGTATATCGTTCGGCAAAATCAAATCGGTTTGATTCAGCATGAAGTCCTAAAGCTATACTCATGCGAATAGTCATGCCTTGGAAAAAAATTAGTATTAGAAGAATGTAGAAACAGCGAGACAACTATACCTAGAAGAACATAAGAAACCCCCGGGTTCATATTATAAGATAAGACATTTCCGATGATCAAAAGTGTTTTCATGGCCTCGAGGGTCGGCTGTGAGACAAAGTTGCACATGCGAAGGCATTGGTAAGAGCAGCAAACTATCATGTGTAAGAATGGTTCTGAAACCAGTGTCAAATAACAAGAAACTGTACCATAGACCTGAGATGTCAGTTCCCTCTCCTTGGCAGGGAGATCGGACGACTGGCAGCCCGACGCCAAGACAGCGAAGAGCAATCCGATGAAAGCTAGGTTTATGCCAAAATGTCGCTGAGTTTTCAGTCCTCCCCCGGATGCTGCTCTATTCTGCAGAAACGTCTCTAGATTCTCTTCAAATCCAGGGACATCCACAAGAACGGGATAAAGGGTCCCTGCAATATCTCTATAGAAGTAGAAGAACCTAGCAGAAATTGGGTTAGAGTGAGTCCGATTGACTGATTGATTCGGGGGAAAAGGGCGTACTTACTCTCTAATCTGCTGATCATTTGGAAGAGCACTACAAACTGCATTGACATCGAATGACGAAGTGTCTGAAGACCATAAGTCAACAAACGGGTATGTGGCGGTCTCATTGTCCAAGCCAAGTTTTGGTAGAAGACCACCTTCGAGAAGAGTTTGGGCTTGAAGAGAACCGGATTTGTTCAAAATATATGCTAGGACCGATCGGGAACCAAGATGGACGGTCCCTTCACCATACATGTGAGTAGTATGAATACCCTCGCGCTCGGGAGATTCACGGTTGGATCGTTGATTTGTATCGATTCCCAGTGGGTCACTTATAGCTGATGACCTATTACCTGCTTCAACTTGCTCCAGGCCATTTCGAAGACCAGATATGGTGTTTTCCATTTCCTTCAACTTATTGCACACATTATCCCAATCTTCGCGTGGAATTGAAATTTGCGGTTCAAGAGGGCCATTTGGCGACTCCGTCTCTATGGTGGCTGATTTCACAGGCAAATCCTGATTCGACATTCTCATCGATGGGGTCGCTTCTTTTGAATAATATTCCGAGACATTTTCCAGGTACGACTGGCTGGGAGTCGCGTGTCTTTTCTTCGACGGTCTTTCGTAAGAGCACAGATCTGCGTGGTCGCGTTTCACACAGCCATCACAGGGCAGATTGCGATCGCACTTGACTTTTCGTGTATGGCAGGGATAGCAGGCTTTGGGTTCTCGTGCTTTGCGTTTAGTCCTGATGATCGCATCTATTTGCGACCGTGGAAGATCCGAAATCGAAGTAGACGACGCTGGACCGACGCCGTCTGGGTTCGGCGATGCAGAGAAGGACTCCATGAAGTCAGGCGTGGTATCAAAGATCGATAGCTCGGCATAATACTATCGACTCTAGGATAGCGCAAGAAAGATGACGACAATCATTTTTTAAGGATCGACGTAACTGCCAATGGAGTAGTGGATTAATAGGACTTCGAGCTGGTTAATTAATGAGCCATGCAGTAGGTGGTCAGCGGAACGTTGAATGAGAACGATTGACGGTGGTTATGTACGTAGTTGTCGAGGCTGTCGATAAGAATTATCCGACGCGATTAACTTCAATCAGCCAAGACCGATCGGGAAAGCACGGGACTCCTGTCAAATTTCTGCTTACTAAGGCAGCCCTAACCGGATCCTCCTTCCTAGGTATCTATATTTAAAGATAATAAAAGCTATAAATAATTTAAATAAAAATTCGTTTTTTCTAAAAAAAATCAAGGTTTATTTGTAATATTTATCTAATCCATTAAAATCATGCAAACAAGCTAGTATTGAATTTGCCGACTATGTCTGCGCGCAAGTATTGCAAACATTGCAAACCTTGTATGCTGGTTACACATATCATTATTATTGTTCCCTTGATAACTTATTTATTTCCTTCAAACCATGAAAAGCACACGACATTGGCATCGATGGTTTATATGGCGCTCGACTTGGCACTTCGCCTCAAATATATTCAGTTTCGTCCTGAGGCCGCTTAGACGCCCATTTGTTGAATTATGTTCTACGGAGACCATCAGGATCACGAAGATGAAGAGCGCTTGAAATCTGTAAGTGGAAGTCACAATGCTTGGTGACTCTTTCTGATTTCATAATTTAGGTCGATTCCCGGTCGTCAGAAAATATACCACCCAACGTCATTATTCGACGAGCCTCCCAATGCCCGGATAATCACAAGCTCTTGATTATTGGGATTTTTGCAGAAGTATATCTTGTGGACAATGAAATTATCAGAAAGATCCCTCGCAGCCAGAGTGAAGAAGACATGCAACCTATACTCCGCGAGGCTATGGTTTATGACACTCTGGGGCCTCATCCACGGATTGCTGAATGGCTATCAAAGGACATATCAAACTTTATCGACATCAAGTACTATCCGCATGGTGACCTTGTGAACTATTGCCAGAAGAAT
The DNA here is from genome assembly GCF_013368755.1 of Talaromyces rugulosus. Taxonomy (NCBI): domain Eukaryota; kingdom Fungi; phylum Ascomycota; class Eurotiomycetes; order Eurotiales; family Trichocomaceae; genus Talaromyces; species Talaromyces rugulosus. Next base: position 1,353,885 of record NC_049566.1, on the reverse strand, counting down.
TTGATACAACCTGAGCTACGATCTAAATGGTACCAGCAAATCTTGGAATCCGTTGAGTTTATCCATAGCCGTGGTGTGATCCATTCCGACCTTGCTCTACGGCAGTTCTTTATTGACAACAATTTGAATGTACGACTCGGTGATTTCAACGCTTCGCAATGCTCTGGTCACGTAGCACTCGGCTACGAAAAAGCATCACATTGCCTGCCACGAGATTATGAACTTCCCAACACTGAAACCTCCGATGTCTTTGCCCTGGGATCTACACTATACGAGCTAGTTACTGGCAATGCCCCATACAGCGAACTTTCTGGGCCCAAATCTGACGATCCGGATATCATTAAAGCTCAAATCCGACGTCAACATGAGGTAGATCATGAGATTGAAACACGGTACAAAAACCGCTACTTTCCCGATGTCTCTGGTTTATTTGGAGGGGAAATCATAATGGGTTTCTGGAGCGGCGAAATTCCCTCCGCCCGAGCTGCACTTGATTAGTACTTACAAGACTGATGTTTGATGCTAGAGGGAGAAGAGTATAGTTTATTTGCGACGACGCTCCTTTCATGAAACTATATCTTAGTGAGTAGATCTTACAAATTTGGAGCATGATCAATGATATCCAGACTCCGGAACCGTGAGATACTTGTTCTTAAAGCATTTTCCACCCCAAGAGGAGACCTCTCGATGGGTTCGCAATAGCTGAAAATATCTTCAAGCAACTATTTTCTGGCGTGGAGTTTCCAGCCAAAGCCAATCCATCGATAGAAGACCAGGTACATCCCAAAGTTTGACAGAACTAGAGCGGTGACGTCATCAGTATAGACGTGTTTTGGTTTATGGAAGTTAGAACTATTAATCCTCTATTATAAAATCGCTAAAAACGGAAAATACATGGTTGAAATCAAACAACACCCGGAACTCCAATATAAAATCTATGGTATTATATCTCCTCATTATTCTTCGAAAGTCCGCCCCCATCAAAATCTCCAAGAAAACGTCCGCCAACACCTTGTTTCCTTGATTATTATCGTATCGATCTTCTTTCACCAATTGATCATTCCTCGGGCGGCACTGCTTTTGTCTCCTCGTCTTCACAATAAGCAAAGTGCGAGTGTCGACGAATTCGCTCGCCGTAAAAGTAAAACACATAAGGAATAGCACAGCAGGCGAGAGCAAGGAAGCCGAGAAGCGAGCTGGCCCACTGGTAGCCCAATCTGTTATACATTTGGATTGTGAAAAGGACGCATCCTGCTCCCCACATCGATCGCAAGAATGTTTTGGCTGCGAGAGCTGATGCGGCTTGGTGCTGGTACGTATCCACTGTGAATTCAAGAGTCAGTTTAGGCGATCGTCAAGGTGTAGGAGAAAAATTATACGTACCGAGATAATTGTTTGCAGAGTTGTACAAGAAAATGAAGCCAAAGCCGACAGGGAATCCTCCAATAGCCGGTCCAATCCAATGGAGACGGGGGTACGAGGTCCATGCAAAGATAAACAGGCCAACAGGAATCAGCCAGCAAGAAAACATCATTGGAATCAGGCGTGCCTCTGCTGGTGGCTTGCCATTGTGTTTTTGGCAAAGGCCTATGTAGTGCTTATTCACCAAAGGAGCGCAGAAAGCACTAGCAACAACTCCCAAGGCTAGAGGAATGAACATGAGGCCAGTAATTCCGGGACTGTACCCTTTTCCCCTCTGGTAAACGACTGGGTATCTAAAATGGCATGTTAGTATATTGGGGGTTTCAGAAAAAAGGAAAAAAAGTCACTGCACTTACGCGATGAAAAACATGTACAAAAGTCCATAAAGAACAGACATGTATATGGAAATGAACAAAACAATAGGCTCCATGAACAGTAGCTGGAATGGACGGAGCATGAAAATTCGGAGCTTTTCCCCTGTTGATCGAGGATCCAGCTCTTGTTCTGTCACGTATTTTGGATCATCCTCGGATTTGCGTAACTTCTTCGCGCGCGCTTTCAACAACACTGGAGTGTAGGTTTCTGGCACAGTGAAAGTGATCATAGCCCAGGCAATACCGGAGAGGATCAGTTGAATCCAATAGAGCCATCTCCAGCCCGCAGCATCGAAGAGAAACCCGCCTGCCAAGGGCCCAATTGCTGGCCCAATAAAAGGCGCTGCGCTGAAAGCTGCCATTGGAACACCACGCTCTTCATTCTTCCACAGATCGGCCAATGTTCCTCCAACTAAAGTCATGGGCGCGCTGAAAGCTATTCCATCAATAGCACGACAGACAATCAATGTACCGATATTAGGTGCCACAGCACACGGAATTTCAAAAATCACCGCGATAAACAGGGTTATGGCGTAGACTGGTCGTCGTCCAATCATTTCGGATAAGGGAGCGAACACCATTGGACCTTTTGAATTCTCAAGTTAGTCTGGTTTTTGAACGAAAGGGCTATGCAGAATTGAAAAAGATAATTCTTACCAACACCAAAGCCAATGACGAATACAGTGACTGTCAGGAGTGAAACTTCTTCCGATACGTGGAAATCCTTAGAAGGGCCTTCTAGGCCAGCAGTAACGACAGCACTGGCAAAGGCCACAACAAAGCATGTCCAGGCGACAACCATTGTGTAATACCACTTCCTTGCTTTGGACCAGTTTTTCGGGTTCTCAGGGTCGTCGATGCGAAAGGTAACCAGCTTCCAATCTTCCATCTTATCGGTCACATTGGATTTCACGCTTTTTATGATGTTTCCCGTCCTCGTTTCCACAATGTACTCTTCGAGATTGGCATCATCATTGACTTGGCCAAGGGGCAGATCCGTTGGATCTATTTCCCCTGGATTGTTGCCGTATGTTGGGATTCTCGAAAGAGTGCGGTGAGGCACTTCGCCCTCGTGTGAAGTCATTGCGAGAAGAAAGCCACTAGGGCTTTAGTATTTGGTTGTTGGGTGAGGAAGCGTTAAATGGGTTGCACTTGGAAAGTTGTCGTGCTTCCAATGTTATTAGTATTTACCAGGAGTACATATGTACAATCTGGGATATGGTGGCGGTATTTATACATTCTACTTGGTTTATCTTGAGGTGGCGGCTCGGGCCCGGCAACCCTGGATTGGTGGGCTCGCGTCGAAAAAGATACTTTGAGACCGAGAAAAACTTTTAGAGTGACTTCATTTTTACTCTAATTCTCTGTCGAATCCAAATAAAAACCAATCCGGAATATGGGAGGCCGATAACCCGCTCTTTTGGTTTCCCGAAGTGGAACGTCTCGGTAGCTAGCCGCTTTCCTAAAGTAGCTATATGCTTCGGCGGACCGCGAATCACCACTACCAAAGACAACGTAATGACGGTCTAGACAAGAAAAAAAAAGACGTTTTTAAACTAGCGTGAACACGGATGCGTCGTAAGTACTGTCTTGGCAATATCCAAGTTGTGGATAAAGTCACAGGGCTTATAGTAGTAGCGTTCATAATTGAATTGATGCCAAGCTTAACCTTCTTAGAAGCTGTTATTATGCATAGTTCATGTAATTATCTACAATTATCTACAATCTACTGTATTCAAACTTGCCACTGGTTATTTCATTATGCGAGAATTGCCACATGCACCATCGCTTCACAGCGAGATGTAATAATTAATGAATTGAAGAACAATTATCATTCATCCAGGGATAAAATTGGAAACACCACTAAATAATAATAATAATATCAAATAATACTAATGTTGAACGACAATGTACATACTTCCCTTTATGGCAGGATGCTCCGTCGGAGCGTTCTTCCAAAAATAGTAGTCCCCACTTAAGAATTCAATCACGGACCAACCAAACGAAGAATTGGCCTTGAAATAGCGACAGGTAGCATATGTACTATTAGATGCAGGGGCCGTCCCAAAATAGCTTCTAGAGGGAGTGTCGCATTTATTACAGTCTATTAAGACTTAATTTTTTTTTTCAAACCATACAAGGTGCAGACACAACATCTTGTAGTGATCCGGATTCTTGATCACGTGACTGATAAGAAATTCATGGCTCGATAAGACAGAAGCGGACTAGCGCGGGGCGAGCGCCCACTATCGGCCACGCGGGATGAATGGAGGCAGATAATTTTTCTGAAGGACATCTTCGAGTCTACGGTGAACCAGCGCCCACCTTTTAGCCGGCGCCGGGCATTGGAAAGCCATCACAGAGATATATTTCAATGTGATAGAGCTAAATATTCTACTATCACTGACTGAATTCGCCAGAAGCTGTTTACCAGTGTCCTCTTCAAGATGACGTCCTCGACCGAATCGACATACTTGTCGATTCCCGGCACAGTTGCATTTTCCAGGTCTCGTGGCCTTGCAATCGCATCGCAGATAGGAGCAGCAGACGTTCGAGCTCAATGGGTTCACTATGTGCATACTTCCGAGACTCTGCAAGAGACTCAACGAGGGGTTCTTGAGCAGCTTCTCCAATACGGCGACATCACCGACATTCCTCCTTCATTTGAACAAGGTGAAGGTACCGTGAAAACCTTTTACGTATACCCTCGCGTTGGGACGATTTCACCGTGGAGTTCTCAGGCGACCGGTATTTCACATGTGTGTGGATTGGGCAAATTCGTCAAGCGAATCGAACGCGGACTAAAAATATCGGCTCTATTCTCGGAAGAGAGTAAGGCAGAAGATGAATACTTGGATTTTCTACACGACCGAATGACTCAAGTCATCAGCCAAGAAGAACCCAACCTTGAGAAGGTCTTCTCAGAGCACCCACCACTTCCCTTGGAGACCGTCCCTCTTCATAGTGGAGAGAAATCCCCAGTAGAGATTCTCCAGGACGCGAATAAACGTCTTGGACTTGCTTTAGATCAATCGGAGATTGATTACCTTGTCGAAGCATATGCCGCCAACGGCCCTGTTCCACGCGATCCCACCGATGTCGAACTTTTCATGTTTGCTCAGGTCAACTCCGAACACTGTCGACACAAGCAATTCAACGCGTCTTGGGCTATTGATGGGAGACAAATGCCGTACAGTTTATTCGGAATGATCAGGAACACCCACAGGAAGAATGGAGACTATACCGTGAGCGCCTACAGTGACAATGCCGCGGTATTACAGGGTGAGAATGCCGGATTTTGGTCGCCCGATTCTGCAACCCGCGAATGGACACAGTTAAAAGAGCAGGTTCATATATTGGCCAAGGTTGAAACTCACAATCACCCTACTGCTGTATCGCCATTTGCTGGAGCTGCCACCGGATCTGGTGGTGAAATAAGAGACGAAGGAGCTGTTGGCCGAGGGTCCAGGCCAAAAGCCGGACTCGCGGGATACTGTGTCTCCGACCTCCTCATACCGGAGCTGCGACAGCCATGGGAGCTTGATATTGGAAAACCCCACCATATCGCAAGCAGCTTAGATATCATGCTCGAAGCCCCGATCGGAAGCGCAGCTTTCAACAACGAATTCGGACGCCCTTGCACAGCCGGTTATTTCCGAACATTGCTTACTGAGATTGATATTGGCAATGGCCAGAAAGAAATTCGAGGATATCACAAGCCGATTATGATCGCCGGTGGTGTGGGCACTGTAAGACCTCAGCATGCGCTCAAGGACCCAGGTATCGTCAAGCCAGGTTCTTTCCTTGTGGTTCTCGGAGGCCCTGCGATGCTTATTGGGCTTGGTGGTGGAGCAGCGTCCAGTCTTACTTCTGGAGAAGGATCTGCCGATCTCGACTTTGCCAGTGTCCAAAGAGGAAATGCCGAAGTCCAACGCAGAGCTCAAGAAGTCATCAACGCCTGTGTTTCAATGGGAGCCGACAACCCAATCAAGTTCATTCACGATGTTGGCGCCGGAGGCCTGTCAAACGCTCTTCCGGAATTAATTCATGACTCAGGACTGGGCGCTACATTTGAACTGAGGGAGGTGGATAACACTGATCGCAGCATGAGTCCTATGCAAATATGGTGCTGTGAAGCACAGGAAAGATACGTTATGGCTATTGGGGAGGAGAGTATGAACAAGTTCACTGCCATTGCCAAACGTGAGCGCTGCGGTTTCTCTGTTGTTGGCAGAGGAGAGGGCAATCAAGACGAGGATAAACGTCTTGTCTTGATGGACCGAGATTCAAAGGAATACCCGAAACCGATCGATCTGCCTCTATCGGTTCTTTTTGGGAAGCCACCCAAGATGACTCGGAAAGTGGACTCGCGAAAACTGAAATTACCTGCCTTTGATACTAGTTTGTCAACATATCTACCTAAAGATCTATCAAGCCAACAGCTATTTGACGAGGCTGCGACTAGAGTTCTTTCTCTTCCTGCAGTCGGCTCAAAATCTTTCCTGATCACGATTGGGGATCGAACTGTGGGTGGGCTTACTGCTCAAGATCAGATGGTAGGACCTTGGCAAACTCCAGTTTCCAATGTATCCGTGACGGCAACATCACTTCTTCAGGGTGTGAAAACTGGAGAAGCTATGGCGATGGGCGAAAAGCCTACCCTTGCCCTTATTTCGCCGGCAGCGTCGGCACGCATGGCTGTGGCAGAATCGTTAATGAATCTTACAGCGGCAGATTTGATCAATCGTCTGACCAGAGTCAAGCTTTCAGCCAACTGGATGTCCGCTGGCAGTCACCCAGGTGAAGGAGCAGCCATCTATGAAGCTGTCGAGGCTATTGGTCTTGACCTGTGTCCCAAACTAGGAATCAGCATTCCAGTTGGTAAGGACTCGATGTCGATGAAAATGAAATGGACGGACGAAAAGTCCAAGGAGTCACGAGAGGTTACCGCACCTTTGTCTTTGGTCATTTCGTCTTTCGCGCCAGTTTCCGACTTTAAGAAAACATGGACACCGACTCTCCGACGCTTTGAGGACGTTGGCGAAACTGTTCTTATGTTTGTAGATCTCGCTCGCGGCCGAAAAGCTCTTGGTGGCTCAGCTGTTGCACAAGTTTTCAAACAGGTTGGCGATGAATGTCCTGACATCCGAGACGTGGATCTCTTCAGGGACTTTTTTGATGCTACACAGCAGCTTCAAGAATCGGGTATCGTTCTGGCCTATCACGACCGTTCTGATGGAGGTCTTTTCACGACTCTTGCAGAAATGATGTTTGCGGGACGCTGTGGCGTTGAACTCATGTTAGATGATTTGCAAAAGAACTCTGACATTGGAAGCTGCATTGAGACATTGTTCAATGAAGAGCTTGGTGCAGTCTTCCAAGTCCGAAAGAAGGACGAAACCCAGTTCCGCTCATGCTTTGCAACTTGTGGCCCTCCACCAGGGCTAATCACTCGCATTGGACGTGTTTCTGAGATACAGAAGCAAAACCTTACCATGTACCACAAACACAAATTGATTTATCGTCAACCGCGAGCCAAGATTCAACAAATCTGGTCACACACATCTTACCACATGCAAAAGATCCGTGATAATGCTGCCTGTGCTGATCAAGAATTCGCTAATATCCTTGAGGACACGAACCCCGGTTTGTCATGGAGACCCAGCTTCGACCCTAAAGACAAAGGTCTCCCTATTTTGACAAGTCTTACCCAATTTTCACCGTTCAGCAACAAGCCTCGGGTGGCAATCCTCCGCGAACAAGGAGTTAACAGTCAGGCTGAAATGGCCTTTGCTTTCAACCTGGCTGGTTTCGCCGCTGTTGATGTACACATGACTGATATCATCTCTGGTCGCGTGTCCCTCGCGTCCTTTGTTGGAATGGCTGCCTGTGGTGGTTTCTCATACGGAGATGTCCTCGGCGCGGGCCAGGGCTGGTCCAAATCGGTGTTGTTGCATGAAGAAACCCGCAAAGAATTCAAAAACTTCTTCGACCGCCCGGATACCTTTGCTCTCGGTGTTTGCAACGGATGCCAATTTCTATCACGTCTCAAAGAGCTCATTCCAGGGGCACAGTACTGGCCCAGCTTCGAGCGAAACGCCAGTGAGCAATACGAAGGCCGTGTCGCCATGGTACATATTTCCGATCCGGACCCTTCTACTCCATCTGTTTTCCTGCATGGCATGAACGGCTCGTCGCTGCCCATTGCCGTGGCACACGGAGAAGGCCGTGCATCTTTCGCCTTGACACCCGAAGTCACCGCGCAGGACTTTGTCAAAAATAACTTGGCGCCTATTCGCTATGTCGACAATGAGACGCTCAAGCCAACAATGACATATCCCTTCAACCCGAACGGTAGTCCCGAGGGTATTGCAGGTGTTAGATCATCAGACGGCCGTGTTCTGGCGATCATGCCTCATCCGGAGCGAACTATCATAGGCGGTATTGCAAGCTGGCTACCTGCTGAGGCAGAGCAATGGGGAGAGGTTGGTCCATGGGGACGCGTTTTCTACAGTGCTCGCAGGTGGGTCGGCTAAAATTTCTAATCTTGCATAAATGATCTCACTTTTGTTTAAAAATTCTTTCTCAAAATTATATATGTCTCTTGGTGTTTCAGGAATTTTAGGATAGTAATTCTATCACATTTTGATCTATCTTTTCTGGCCTAGACATTCGAGATCTCAATCATTCTATTGCAATCATTGGGTATTGAGATTATATAAGACATAATACCCTACTAACATAGTTAACAACCAATGATATAGCACATTATAAGCACTCTCTTAGCGGCTATCTAATTATAGCAAATCAACGCGCAGATTTACAATATTGTATGCGGATGGACACCAAAACTTTGCAAAACGCTCGGCAAGTCAGCTATAGTATATTAAAAACGCTCAAAATCCGCCAGACAATTTCAATTTTACTACTAGTTTAGAACTATTTATATCATCCTGCAGTCGTGCCTGATGATATTAGAGTAAGAGGCCTAAAATAATGTAGAGCGTCCAATGACTAATAAGTGGGAGGAGACATGATTGGATGTCCTTATTTCTAGACCCACTTGAGGCTTGGGTGGGCGCTAACTTGAGCCCAACTCCTTTCCTTTCTGATAGATGGCTCCTGTCCTTTAAATTAGTTAACATGTACAACATGAAACGCGCAGTATCTAATTTGCATGGCAATGGGGACGAACGCCCAGCGAAACTGCAACGTCGAGACAGTCCAAGTACGGTTCCAATACCATCAAACAGACAGCAGGAGGAGCAGATTACAGCGCAACCGCTTTCACCTTTATCGAACAATATCAATACCAAGGTTAGTTGTAAGCGTCTATTGCGATAATGATGTAACTGATTCCTTTTTAGCAAACTGGCAAGCAAGAACGTGGACATTCTACGATTCCACCTAGGTCGAAATCGACCAATAAACGGATCTTTGACTGGATACCGCCTCCATCAGAAGAGTTTTACGACGCTGATGTTATGGATCAGCCTGCATCCAAAAGATCGCGGTCACGATCAATCTCCACTGACCGTGGGCGGCCTCGATCCACGTCCTCAGATACCACGTCGTCCCGGGATCACAAATCATCGGCATACAAGGATCCCAATTATGTTACGATCCTCGAGACAAAAGGCTGCTTCATGCGCCCGTCGGAGGCTGGTCCCGTTTTAGAGGATATAGAGCTTTGCAGGCGACTCCTTCAGCAACCAATCGAGAACCCTCAAGGTACCTTATTGGACGACAATTTCATTGAGGACTTTTACAACTCATTGCGAAACCGATCTGAAGCCCGGCTTCTAGTAGATCTACACCCACACCTCATGCCCTCAGCCGAAAATCAATATATCCAGGGGAGACGATGGCTTAAGAATGTGATTGATGGTTATAATGACCCGTGGCTCAAGACAGAGCCAATTCATGGACCTAGACCACAACCTGATCATGCACGAGGCTTAAAATGGTCAACATTTTCAGAACAGCAGCGTCGAAAGCTTGGAATCAAGCCGGCTGAGAAATCACTGTACATAGCGCGAGACGACATGTACTTTCCATACTTGACAGCAGAGATTAAATGCGGAACCCAGGCGCTGGAATTTGCTGACCGACAAAATATGCACAGCATGTGCATTGCTCTTCGGGCTGTGGTCAGCCTATCTCAGATAGCCAGCTGCCCAGAGAAGGTCCATCGAAGAATTTTGGCATTTTCTATATCACATGAACTAGATGGCTTGCGGATCTATGGCTACTACCCCGAGATTACCGATGGCAGGATCGAATACTTTCGATGGAAAGTTGCACAAATCGACATTTGGTCAAGGGAAGATAAATGGACATGTTATCGTTTTGTCGAGAATCTAGACCGTGAATTTCTTCCTATCCATATCGATCGATTAATGGACTTGCTAGCAGAAATCCCTGAGCCACAAGATTTCTCTTTTGAGATCGATAATGATCACGATATTGCATCGGGGGTCGGATCGCAGGAATGGTCTGGATATAGCCGGGCCCCATCCTCACAGAACCTACAACCAGAACTATGTAGCATGATTCAGGTCTTGCAGCAACAATTAGAGGAACAGAAAACACGGTTAGAGGAACAGAAATCACGGGAAGAGGAACAGAAAGCGCGGGAAGAGGAACAGAAAGCACGGGAAGAGAAGCTTCTCGCTAAATTAGAACAGCAGGCAGCAGAGCAGAAGGTACGAGAGGAGCAACAGAGGTTACGAGAAGAAAGACTCCTCAAGCTTCTAGAACAGAGACAATGAAGCGGAAATTCATTACAATAGATCTTACTACATTTCAACCGGTAGACATCTAATTACGAGCCAATGAGCCCCCATCAAATAAATCATAGGCACTTTCCAGGTTTGATGCTCTATTCCCAGTTCACGGACACAAGCTGTCATCAGACGTCAGGATGTCTCGATTGGAAATGCTATATCCACCTGATGTAAGAGCCACAGTTTCATATTTTCGCTTTACGCAGCATTGTGGGCAAATCTTCACTGCATTTTTAGTCAGTTTTATTCTAACTGCAAGCCGTCTTGTTTCTGTAGATATACATTGTAAAAAGATATAGCTAGTTCAGGGTTAGGGTTGCTGAACAGTATCCACGCTCCCCTAAAACCGGTATGGCAGTGTTGATATCTAAATTGGTAATCAAACATATATTCAATAATAGTATCATTACATCATTCTTCTTTCAAACTCGTGGGTATAATATATACAAAAATCTAGTATCGCCATTCAATTTCTTCATCGATATACATCATTCGGCCTCGTTTTCCAAGCCAGCCTATCCGCCAACATCTCCCAACTCTGCTGTCCATCTATCCTGCCAACTGCTCTCAGTCCAGTTATTATGAACGCCAGTAGCCGCTCAAACTTCTCTCTGACATGAGTCAATCTCTCAGAGTAGGGCGATTCGAGAAACGAGATATTAGTCGTATTTCCCTCATCATAGTCATCATGATCGTGAACATTATCAGCTTCGTCGTTGGATTTTTCATCGTCGTCATCGTCAGAGTCAGAGAAGTCGTTGAAACCTCTCCGTCGGTGTTGGTGGCGTCGATAATGCTTTCGGCGGCCTGAAGACGAATGAAAAGAGCGGTTGGATTTCTCGAATCGGTTCTGGCCGTGGCGTGCTGATTGAATGTCTGCCAGATGCACACACAGGTTCAGCAGACTTATAACGGCTTTGTATATCGGTGCGAGATTGTCCGAGAGGAGACACTGCTGCTCAAGGGAGGACATGTAGGCTTCATGCATGGCAATCATGGCGTCAACGTCTGTGGCGGCTGCGAGTCCCTTTACCATGTCCGCTGTACTCATGGCAATGACTAATTCTGTAAAGTGGCTGTAAATGGTATTTGTGAGCCATAGCAGACTATGGCGGATAATGTAACCTGCGCCATCATCACCAATATTAACACGAAACCCTTCCGAGTCATCGTCTTCTTTTCGGAGTCGTTGTCTTTCGAGAACGTATTTTGCTCTTCGGATTTGCATTAAAAACGTGAATATGCGTTGATATGTCGCAATAGCACTTTTGGGGATGATGTTGGCAACGGGCCATGGCAGTATATAATCCATGGACAATACTTTGAGGATTTTGACGCTTCTGTTCTGAGTCCCACTATCTGGATAGGGAGTGCGGGTTGAGCGCATGAGAAGACGAGAAGGGTCAACACAGGCAATATCATCAAAGGTACTTTGCACCAACTCGGTAAGGAGAAACCGGTCATTCCAGACTCCCTGCCCATTGTCAATCAGTTCAAAAATCTTGTTGTCAATTAACGACGAGACTGTAATGTCTTTGCAAAGGTAAATATATTGCAACGCCGAGAGAGAATTCCATAGTCCATATTGTTCGTCGAGTTGTGTTCGTAAAAAATTTGAGGCGAATTGGTGGTTAGTGGCAATGAGATCCTCGAATGCTTTGTCCAGCAAACCCGAGAAAGGAAGAAGCTGTAGCGCTGGACCATCTGGGCATACGTCTTCAAATACAAAAGGTCGTCTATTTTCGAACCCGAGGCTTTCGGGCAAAATGTTGAGATTGCGAAGGAAGATCATGCTCTTTCCGGTAGTGAGGATCTTGCGAGCGTTTGGTTTCACAAACTTTGGAGCATTTAGCCGACCATTGGTTTCTACGAGAGAATACCAATCGTGCCAAAGAGTTCGCAGGTCGCTGCCTCGATGGATATCAGTGACAAAAAAGGTGTCCTGTCCTTTTTCCAACTGTCCAGTTTCCATCCACATACGAATAGGTTGTGTGTATGCCTCGAAACAAGAAAAGAACAGCTTTGCAAGTGACTTGTAATCATCTTCGCTTCCTGAAGCTTGATTAGAGCAGACGAGGTCGTATAGTAAGTCTAGGCATAGAAAGGCTTGACTAGAAGGGGCAGTTTCTAGCTGTGCCACCAAGTCTGCTAATAGTAGAAGTACTCGAACTTTCGTCCTAACTTCTTCCACCAGTTGCAACAAACTGACTGTAACTTTTTGGTCGGTTGAAAGATACCTCAGCTGTAACCCTGACAAAAACGTATCGAAATCGTGAAGCAGGATCTCGAGACCTCTAGTAAAAGTCTGGAGGAAAATTACGGACTGTGAACTTTTCACAAACCGTCTCACCGCGCCAAGTCTCGCTCCGGTGTCTGCACAGGAGCGCAGGATTTGCAGGAATGCTGCATTTGATGCGTGGCGGAGCGCAAATCTTCTATCAACGGCAATGCTGTTGTCTAGCTGCCAGAACAAAGAGGTAGGAAGACCTTGGAGCATGAAAATAATCTCTCGGGATGCCTGCAACTCTGTGATGAATCGCGTGTGACTTTCTGAGAACTCTCGGACTGCAGCCGAGTCGTACTCCCAGAAATGTCCGGTCTTGATAGTAGCTATCAATTCCTCGTCTTCGCCGGATTGGATGAACTCCTCGGGAATCTCGAATTCTTCTTGCGACGGCTTCGCGCTTTGAGGGATGATTCTAGGAATGGAAACGTTGCTGGAAACCGTTGAGGCTTCGTCTTCAGAGGATGACCCTCCGTAGTCCACTTCAGCCCATATGTCTTCCTCTGCAAAGGCAGACCCCGCCGGGTCCAACTCCGTCCATTTCAGGGCAGGAGAGTCTTCAGATTCCGCAAGACTGAATCTTGGTACTTGAGCTACATTTGCGGGCCGGTCCGAAAGCTGCTGCAATAAAGAAAAAATTTCCGGCATCCATGAGATTCGTTGGCTCTCTGCTTCGCTCAAGCGCACGCCGAGGCTGTCGGCAAAGTCATCTTTGTTCAGAACCCGAAATTTCTCTATCAAGCCGTCAAAGTGCCTATCTACGGCAAATGGATCCGTGCGATTGCCAGGGCTATGCTCTTTGAGGATGATATTAGAGCGTGCTTTTGCATTTTGAAAGCTAGTTGAGTCCTGGATTTGGTGTGAGAAGATAAAACAAAAACCTTGAACTGGCAACAATCTTTCTTACCTTCTCCGAGCGTGTTATAGTCACAATGAGACTGTCAATTAGCATTCCAACGGCCGCGGAACGGGCCATGATGTACTACGCATTGGACACGCGTCATTGGCAATTGGCGTTGACACGGGACAAGATTGAAGATTGTGGCCAATTACCGTGCACATAAAGAGATAATGGCGCCAATCAATCCTCTAGACCAGCATGAGACGTCAGCAGCACAGAAAAACAGAGTGATAAAACAAGTCTTGACAACAACGGGAGGCGGCAAGTACGCGTCAAGCAGAACGCTAGTCCCAAACAGGAAAAGTGGCAACGTTCTATGAGCCAGATCGAGGCCTGTGATGAAGCAGGCCGGACAGAACCCTTCAAAGGAAAAAAAAGGGCACACGCGAGCAAGCGCTTCCCCTCTTTCTGGCATCTTTTTGCAGATACTAAGCCTTGCTCACTCTAATTTATTACTCTCTGACCTTGCACCTTCGATTACATCACACACGAGGCACCAATATGGCCATAGCCAGGCCAATCCGGCTTCTAGGGGCACTGTGCATCCTACTTGTCATCGGCGTTATCTTTTACGTTTCACATCCAACACAGTCGCTGATAAGCGTCGGCAGTCGGCTGCAAGATGGAATGAAGAGTGATCCCTTGTTGGATCGTATGTTTAGATTCCGAAACCGGGGGAGGATTGTGATCGTGATGCTAACCTTGCTTGTAGCGACTGGCGAACCTGAGGGTCTGTTATGGCGCGCAGAAGACCACGATTATTCCCCGGACAGCACCGAATCCGCCCGAATCAATGCGACGCTTCTTGTTCTAGTTCGCAACGAGGAACTGGGTGACCTCGTGAAGACTATGGAGGACTTGGAGCGGACTTGGAACAACAAGTTCAACTACCCGTGGACGTTCATGAACGACAAGCCGTTCAGTGAAGAATTCAAGAGGAAAACACAAGCTGTTACCAAGGCCAAGTGCCACTATGGTATGTCAAAAATGCGAAGTGGGTTGGGTTTGGAAAGACGGTTCTAACAAAATGCGAAAACAGAACTAGTACCGAAAGAGCACTGGGAAGAACCAGATTGGATCGATCCAGAGTTGGTGAAGGAATCGAACAAGATCCTGGAAGAGGCCAAGATCCAATACGCCGACAAAGCGTCTTACCACAGAATGTGTCGCTGGAACAGTGGCATGTTCTACAAACACCCCGCCCTAGCCAACACGCGGTATTACTGGCGAGTGGAGCCCAAAGTCCAGTTCTTCTGCAACGTCGATTATGATGTCTTCCGATACATGCAAGACCACAAAAAGACATACGGCTTCACCATCAACCTTTTCGATGCGCCTGAAACCATTACTAGCCTTTGGCCCGAAACAGAGCGTTTCCTGAGCGAACACCCCGAGTACCTCGCGGACAACAACATGATGGAATGGCTTGTGGACGATAAGCTGCGTCCGGAACATAACAAAAAGGCCAATGGGTACTCGACGTGCCATTTCTGGTCCAACTTTGAAATCGGCGACATGGAATTCTTCCGCAGCGAAAAATACGAAGCCTACTTCAACCACCTGGATCGCGCTGGTGGCTTCTTCTATGAAAGATGGGGCGATGCCCCTGTCCATTCTATCGCCCTGGGTCTCTTTGAAGATGCCAGCAAGGTACACTGGTAAGTTAGATCTATCTAATATGGTTTGATACTCGCAATGTTCTGACGGTGTAATGTGACTAGGTTCCGAGACATTGGCTACCGTCACGTCCCATACTTCAACTGCCCCAACTCGCCCAAGTGTTCCGGTTGCAAACCGGGCAAGTTCTACGAAGGCGCGGACTTTTTGGCCAAGGAAGACTGCCGGCCAAACTATTTCAAATACGTCGGTACCCATTAAATCACGTGTCACGCAATTTTAATATTTCAGAAAGGGCTGATGAACGTATATTGCTTCAACAACAACAAAATACACGAAAACAAAAAAAAAAAAGGCACGAAACTAATACACAGCGGGGTCGGCGTTAATTTGGGGCTCTCTCAAGTTTCTTTTTTAAGAACTTGTATATTTTCAATATTTCCCTGTATCTATATTTTTATGGGCTTTTTCTCTTTGTACCGGTTCTATGCGATTATTATTTTCTGGGACTTGTTTCGTGGTATTATCTACCTTATAGAATTTATCTAGCATATCAGACAGAATACGATGGAGTTAGCTGTTGGGTTGGCTGTTGTATCTTAACCTCATATAAAGTTGTTAGATGATGATGACTAGGAAAACCAAGAGAGAAAATAAAACCGACAAAAAAATATCATTGGATTAGCTAAGAGTACATCAAAAGTAGTGACGACGCTTGAAAAGCCCCTACGGGTAAAAAGACATGATCACGCAACTACAGTGTTTTTCTTTTCTTTTTCACCTGCCACGGGGTCAATTATCCATAAGGCCTTTCTATTTATCTATACAAAGTTTTCCAACAGATTTGAAAATACTGCATTGTGATTTAAACAAATGTTTAGTCGCTCTTGGGGTAGAGCTCCTCTTGAAGAGAGATGCCGAGCTCGGTTCGGATAGCCTCTAGCTGCTCGAGATATTGCTTGTACTGGCCCTCGTTCTCAACCTTGGCGCGGACACCTGTGAAAGAAATGAGAACATGTACTAGAGTGAGAGGGGGGATAAAGAGGGAGAACGAACCTTCAAAGACGCGGACCGCGGTGGGAAAGTCGTTTACTCGGCGAGCAGCACGGAGAGCAGCAGAGACGACTTCGACAGAGGGAACAAGATCGTAGGCGAAAGCATTGTTCAAGTTGCGCTGTGTTGGGCGATTCAATTAGCTTTATCAAAATGAAGAATATAGGTGGCTGTGTTTTCCGCATGACGTACCTGGAGCTCGAAAACGTCTTGGACAGCGTCGAATTCCTTCTCATATCTGCCATTGATTCGTCAGAAAAGATGTACATAACAGTAAATTAACGTGGAAGTGTAGTTGTAGCGTCGAAGGTCGAGAGGAGGGGTTTAATAGGAATGCAATGGGTATCCTAAAAATTCCCGTCTGACTTCCTCCTCCCCCTTTGGGCATTCAATGCCGCGACTTCCAATGGGCAATGGGTTCCCTACCTGGCCGAGAACTCCTCGTAGGTCTCCTCCTCGTGACCGCTGCGAAGCTTGGCGGAGATGCTGAAGTTGTTGGCGGCGACAAAGCTGGCAGCAGCCGTAACGCGAGTGGGAAGGCTGGGACGGACGTAGGCAGCGCGAGCAAAGGTGGCCGGGCGCACCGAGCGCGTGGCGAGGCGGAAGAGGGTGGTGGAAGCCATTTGGAGAGTGGGGAAAGAGGTCGATTTGAGAATTGAGAAATTGGAGCGCTGGGTTGGTGTGCTTCCCCAATGAGGACAAACGGCGTGTAGAGAGAGGTTTCGAGGTACGTTCGGGAACGCTACAGCGAGGTTTGCTGGCGGAGTTTTGCGGGTGGTGTGACGCCCACTCGCTGCCTCAGGCCGCAAGGCCGCACTTGGCCTTTTCCGGCTAGTTACTTTCCGATGCTACGTACAATGATACAATTCCATTAAAAGATATTCCCTCTACAAGATATAGTATATAATAATAATGTGAGGGAGAAATTCAAGAAAATAGCCGCATTATGAAAGCAAGTGTACGAGCCAAGGAATAATATACACCGGTGCATCTGCTGCATTTAACAGTTGATGCATTTGATTCCCCGACTAATCAACCCTGCCCAATTAGAAATCACTGTCAGCAATCACACGTGAAATATTCAAACAATACTACATTGTACATGGTTTTCGACATCGACCAAAGAGATTGTGTAAGCCCTAGGGCGGTCAATCACCACCTGCTCAAAACAAATGATGCACTTCTACAGGCCTAATCAGGAAGGTGTGTCAGAGACTGTGTTGTTTGTAAATGCACACTCGCAAGCCGGTGGGGAGCTTGCGAGGTAGGGGGTAAGCGTATAATATGATGGTACTCTAGCCAGCTCACAGGCGAAGATAAGAAGTTAGAGAACTTTGTACTCCGTACATGTACAGAGGCAATCTATCGGCTATCTGCATGGGTATGAAAATAATATATGAAAAAAAAAAAAAAAAACCACAAAAAAGCATGAAAACTGGCAGAAATACAGCCTAAATAGAGAATCAGGCACCAAGGCAGCCAACCCCTTTTACGCAAGGCTACGGGCCGCTATACCGCATCGGGCCTAGCACTAGGGGCACCCGCGGCTCGGCAGCGAAACATGCGAATCGCGCTTTTCAGACGTGACTTTCTGTTCTTCATAAGACCGCCGGACACTCCTTCTCGACCTCGGTTGCATCAATTCTTCTTTCTTCTTTCTGCCCTCTCCTCTGGTTTCACATCCTGTCTGCCGTTCCTTTCGTCCAGTGTGTCTACTATCCGGTAATTCTTTTTAATACTCCGCGCTGTCCCCACGCGGCTTTTTTTCTCTCTTGTTTTTTTAAGTTCCTGGTCTTCGGATTCCGACTCGAAGAACCCCGGGCAATTCCTCCCAGCTCCATCGGTTCGATCTGGTGTTTATCATCCTTTTCGGTATTCGCCCACGCTTCAATTCGCAACCATGTCGTTCGACCTCAAGGATATCCCTCTCCCGACTATCGACCGCCCGTTCGGCATCCAGCTATGGCCTTATTTCAACAAGGCGTTCGAGCTTGCCCTCGGCTATCCTGCCGACGACTTCCGCTTCGTGTCAGGCGAGACCCCCATGTCGACGCTGCAGGAAACCGCCGCCGCGCTGGTGACATACTATGTGGTCATTTTCGGCGGCCGTGAGGTTATGAAGAACTTCTCCGCGCTGAAGCTCAACACGCTCTTTATGCTCCACAACTTTGTCCTCACTTCTGTCAGTGGGATCCTGCTGGTTCTTTTCTTGGAACAGCTGATTCCAACGATCTACCACCACGGTGTTTTCTACGCCATCTGCAGTCACGAGGGCGGATGGACCCAGCCTCTCGTTGTTTTGTATTATGTGAGTTGCCGCGCAGAAACATGTCTGACCGGGAAAACTGACCATTGCAGCTCAACTACTTGAACAAATACTTTGAATTCCTCGACACTCTTTTCCTCGTCCTGAAGAAGAAGCCGTTGACCTTCCTCCACACCTACCACCATGGCGCCACTGCTCTTCTGTGCTACACCCAGCTCCTCGGCTTGACTTCGGTTTCGTGGGTGCCAATCACTTTGAACTTGCTCGTGCACGTCGTCATGTACTGGTACTACTTCCAGAGTGCTCGTGGAATCCGCATCTGGTGGAAGAAGTACATTACCATTCTCCAGATTGCCCAGTTCGTGATTGATCTTGGTACGTTCTTTTCAAGCGGGTTGTTCCCAAATGACATGCACTAACTTTTTGTTTCTAGTTTTCGTCTACTTTGCGTCTTACACTTACTTCTCGAACACCTACTTCCAATGGGCCCCGAACTACGGAACTTGCGCCGGTGAGGAGTTTGCAGCCTTCTCCGGAATGGGAATCCTCACCTCGTACCTGGTTCTCTTCATCTCTTTCTACTTTGTCACCTACAAGAAGACCGCCAAGACTGGACGCCCTCGCAGAAACACCGGTCGCCAGGCTTTGATAGATATGAAGGACGCCCAGCTTCCCAGCGTTCCCGTCGCCGGCCATGCCAATGGCAACGGTGCCGCCAGCCGTAATGGCAAGGGTCCGGTCACCCGCTCTCGCAAGGCTTAGATTTTGAGGTCATGGGAGCTACTTTGTGGAATCCTTTCGAGGGATTTCTGGAGCACCTTTATCCATGGCGTCAATAACGCTCGCACCAAAAGCATATACTTTTCAATATGCATTGCGGATGTCCATGATGAGGTTGCATCGAACTACCCCTTCTCGTTTCTTCTTTTCTCTTTGATTTGTTTTCTCTCTTCCTTTTCTTCTCCTGGTAAGAGAAGCTGTCATGTTTAATGAGTGACGATCAAGGTCGTTCAGAATGGTGAGAAGCAGAAAGGCATGCTAGAGGATGGAATAGATCGTTGTCAGACGACGATTGAGCCAGTCAACGTCACATACTTTTTCACTTTTAGTTTTTTTCCCCCTGTGTTTTTTCTTTATATACTTTTTTTTATCTTATTTACTTAATCATTGTACATCATTCGGTCGGGGGCATTTCTTTTTTGAGGTGTACGTTGTTGTGCCGGTCTGGGTTGAGCATGTGGTGTCATTTATGTGCTTACTATTAATTATTAGTATTGCCTGATTTCAGAGTCTGAAGTCATGGCGAGCAAGACGAGTTCTGCTGTATGTATTTTAGATCAATCATTAGCTATTTAGAAGTTATTGAATGTATTGATCAATGTTGCATCTCATCCGTCATGATACATGTAACAAACATGTCAACTATCAATGGATACATGCATTCAAGTCTCAAGCAAGGACCGCGTCAAGGCGCTGACATATAGACGCGAAAACGCGACCTCACGTGACTTGTCAAATCGATGAGGTGGTTCTTGCACGAGGAATCAAATGATAATTTAATAATTGCCGTCAAAATAGTCATCTACAGGATAGTTGACATGTTATGTTGTTAAATATTTCCTCAAGCGGCAATTCTGCGAATCCGGTCTAGCTCCGGCTTTATACTATTTTATTTTCCTAGGGTCTAGAACACACGGACTCTGGTCAGCTTGGTTGATGTCTTGTTGGTGGCTTCGGATAGCTGTTATATATAGCATTTTTGGCTGTCCTGTCTCCATGTCGGCATGTATACTCTGTGGGGGCCCTACGCCATATAAATCCCTCCAACATTTGGTGTTGCTTCAAAGTCTAATAGTATACATGTCTCAGCAAGGGAAAAAGAGCCAAGAAATAGATCCATGGGCATCAAGAATCATCAATTGATGACCGTGCATGTTACTATCGGTATGCATTGATGTATGCACTCGGCTTGATGTCGTTGTATCCTGGGGCGACCGCCAGCTTCAGGTCAGTGCATATCCAACTTGCTCATGTATTTTCTTTTATTTGGTATTGCGCACTGCTATTGTTAGATTCGGCGCATCTTTTTGTTTAGATATCACTAACCTTTTTTTTTTAAACTAATACAGCATGGCTTGGACCCTCAACCACGGACGGCTGTTCCTTGCATAAGTGCGTGCCAGGCGTGTGACATGTCCTCCGGAGTCAGGCTCCACTGGCCACAATCAATTAATCCATAATCCACAATCCATATAGATGAAAGAAACCTTGTAAACAAAAAAAAAAAACAATTATTCCGTCTTGAATAATAGCATGCCGGTATAGAGATACACCGAGTCGAGAGGCACAAAAGTATATTAATTAATTAACCAAACCGGAGGAATAAAAACCACGTATGTCTGTATGCGTAACTAACCTACATGAATAACTTCTAGTGCAACACTAGACCGATCATCAAGAATACTAGTTGACCCCCAACCAATTAGCACCAGACCCTGTCGTTCCTGCAGGAAACCCTGGTAGTAGTACTACTCAAGCCGGTTTCAGGAAGAGTGGCTGGCTGCGTGATTCGGCATTTGACTGATCAAATTGATCGCAAGTTTTTTTAACTTTCTTTTTACTAACTAGACTTATTTGAGTTCAATGGCTACTGTTGCTGGCTTGTGGTTATTTAATCGGAAGTTTGACGTCCGATACCAGTTGACATTCATTGTTAATGTGATATGTCCTACCCATGTCCGGCGGTCAACGTCTCCAAAATCAAATTGATTTCTCTCAAATTGATCAAAGGTTCAAATTGGTCGATACATTCCTCAATACCTCCTTCTAGAATGATAAGGAAAAAAGCCAGGGAAGGATCAATATCCCTCGACACACAAGTCACATATAGACCCAACGCGTGGCTAA
Source organism: Talaromyces rugulosus (assembly GCF_013368755.1). Taxonomy (NCBI): domain Eukaryota; kingdom Fungi; phylum Ascomycota; class Eurotiomycetes; order Eurotiales; family Trichocomaceae; genus Talaromyces; species Talaromyces rugulosus. Next base: position 1,332,275 of record NC_049566.1, on the reverse strand, counting down.
CACAGTAAAGTAGTAATAAGAATGCATCCACTCCGGGCTGCAAGGGCCAGGCTAATAGGCTCGATGTCCCATAATTTAGACACATGCTAACTACTTACTATTTAACTATAATCGCAGCAGACGAGTCAGTGACTCGGTGGACTGGTCCGGGGCTCAATTAAACCAGAGCATTGCTTTGGCAGTGATGTGCGGATTGTCGTTGTTCAATAATATTAATGTCTAGTACCATGTCCTGTATTTGGACACTACGAAAGATTGATTGCATGGGCAAAGCGAGTGTAACCACACCTCGGCCAGTCAAGCCACCACTACGTGCTTAGAAAGTAGTAGACAATCACAATCCTGTTTCGGAATGGCCGTTGCTCGCGTACTTGACTAGCTAAGAGCCTAGCAGTAGTTAACCGCAAACTTCAAACCACACTAGAGGCAAAGGCGGAACAGCTCCCTCGATACCAAAACGCACCAAGGCCGCGAGCGGGCCTCCGTAGGTGTTTCACCAGCACCACGGACCACGACCATCACGGCCGCCGGAGGATCAGTGGATCACTGTTCTCCATCAAGGACAGAGTATGTATCACATTATTTTTTCCCGCGAGTTGATAGAATCGGAATCTTGCTTTTCGTTGGAGCATAATATCTATTATGCGACAATTGGGCCCCTTTGCGTGTTTCGGAGCAGGCCAGAAGTTATAGTTCCGGGTTTTGTGTGGCGTGTCACAAATCCACGTTAGGCATGCATGCCAGGGAGTAAAAAATGGCTGCCACTAGTAGTAGTAGTAGTAGTAGGACAATGTAGTCCGCCGTCACGACCGTTGGATGCCACCGATACATGCATGCATTATTGACCAAGTTGCCGGGGGCGCATCATTACAGAAAAAGAAGAAGTGGAGTGATTGGCACGTAATTACGTATCGCATGCATACTCTGAACGTAGCACCGTGGTTATTATTCCTTCCACCCTCACGTAGCGAGCGAACAGTGACATGGAACCTGTCAGATCTGCATTAGCCGTTTTGCGCCCGGCTGGTTCCAATTTTCAAGGGATTCAAAGGGTCTAGTCAAGGACATGGATTTAGCTATAGTCATCTGTGATCAAAGCAAAGAATGGAATGGGATAATAGTAACAGGGCATGTGTCCTGCGATAGGGCGCCGAAGGGCCAAGGGCACCAGGGAGCGCGCGCGGTCCTTGAAAGGAGGACAGGCACAGGGAGCCTGGATTGCCTGGCTGGCAAGAAAGCGATACAGAGGCGATGCACGTGTGCCGTCAGCAACTTATTAATATCTCTGGTGGCGTCGGATCGCAGGGAGCGAGTGTTGTTATTCGGAAGGAAGAAGAAAGGGTTCATGAATCATGACCCGGAAGTGGGGCGGCCAAGGGGGCTAGCGGCCATCAACATCAATCCTCACCACCACCAAGCATGACTCCTCTGTCACTCTCATCGGCCCCAGCATGCCTTGGAGCCTTCTCCCTTTCGGGGCGCACGCTCGTCCTTAGTTCGTCCTACCATCCTGTCATCCTCCTGGGCTAGGGCCTGCTGGGCCTGCGCCGCGGCCGTATCTAAATATGACCCCTCCCCACTCTGCGCGTCTCAGCGCTCTCCATCTTTGGTACTTTCTTTCTTTGTCAAGAGAAGGAACGCCATTAGCATTTGGTTGACTCGATGAACAACCTCGCTACACACAGAAAGATGGAGTCCGCTTCCGTAGTCTCCTCTTCTCCCCCGCCCGAGGACAAGTCCTATCACCACGACGAACCGCTGCAGCTGCACTCGATGCCGCCATGGAGGCGGTATGAGTCTGAAGAAGAGGAAGTGTCCGAGACCAGCTCCGTGAGAGCCTTCACGCCCGAGACTGGGTCTAGCAATGACAACGATCCTGTCGTCGAGAGCGGCTTGCCCTCTCCAGCTCGAGAGGATTCCGACAGCTCGGCGAGCCTCTATTCGAGACCACTATCCGTCGTGACTGCTAAGCGGAACAGCACTGCTACTTATAACGCATATCATGAAGGTGATGAGAACGAATCAGCCTGCGGATATGTTACGCCGCCAGTCTCTCCGACTTCCATTCTCCCCCACTCTATAGGTGAGGCTGATACAAGCATTGTGATCGAGGACGATGGCGAGGAGGCCGAGGAAGAAGAGCAGATCTTTGAAGCAAAGCAAGTCCTCTACACAGCGCCAACTTCAAAACCAAACATCATCGTCATCCACAATCTCACATCCGAGTCTATGCTCTGGCCACATTCTGGCAATGAGGAAACACCAGACCCGGCCAGCAACAAAGGACCCGAAAACATACGCAAGCGGTCATCTACAGCGTCCGGATTGAGCCCTCCTGACCGTTCCAAACGCTACTCCGCCATGTTCCTGCGTGACGACGGCGAATTGGCCTACGCTGATCCCCGAAGCCACGTACGCGCTCGATCCGCCCAGCGGGTTGGAGGTAGTCCCTATCGATCGAGGGCCGCTTCCCCTAGTGTCAATAGAGAGACACGGCCCCAGCTGCTGAGAAGAAATACGTCTCAGCGTTCTACGAGAAGTGTCTACATTGCTGCACCCGACGAGATGCTCCGACCACGAACTTTCCGCAGCGCAAGCTTTGCCAGCGACAATACGAGCCCTAGTTCAAGATCGTCGAAGCAGCCATCCACGCTGAACTCGTCTACATCTTCCTTCCACACCTCATCTACGTCCTCCGCCGAGCCTGATTCTGACAAGTCAAAGCTTACACCACACCCCCTCTCCATCAGCACGACATCACACCCCGCGCCTATTCAATTTACAGGGCCTTTTGGCACCTCGCCAAGAAAGCCGGGCCTAGCACCGCATGTTCGGTCAGAGTCGCTTCTAGATGTGGACCCGATTAGCCCAGCAGCCAGCTCGGCCTATTCGCCCATGGAGCAGACAAACCCGCGAATGTCCATGCCCAAGGCACAAGGACTCTACAGCCTCCGAAACAACCCTGCCCTCTCTCTGACTACAGACTTCGAGCCGGCGGTAGACCAGCGTCATCAGCAAGCACAGCAAGCAAACAGGGATTGGTCCTTTGTCTCTTCGCCTGCATCAGCAAAAACACCCAAAGCGGGCGCGAGTGCTATGAAGTCACTGATGGGCGGGTTCCGGGGGCTAGGGCGACCACGGAAGAGATCGCTGGCCCCGGCCCCCAACTAACTCTGACACATACGAAGTGCTACGACTTTGCACTTTCACTCAGTGACACACTTACTGGATCGTTTCGAAAATGGCCCGAGAATTAAGGCGATCATTCCTTCCCGGTGTGACAATCAATGCAAGTTGCAACCACCACGAAGTTCGAACAAGTTGAATCTGCCCGTGTTTCGATGGAGGCGGATCATTTTTTGGTTAATTTTTTAAGTTATTCGGTTACTTGATCGCCGGCCAATCTAAGCTAGATTAGGCATGTGCTCTTTGTTACTTGGTGGCAGTCTCTCTTATCTCTTTTGTTCATCGATCGATCACCTGGTGGTCACTCGGAATCGGCACATTTATGCCTGTATCTTATTGGATACGTTTTACGGGAACGGGAATTAGTTATGGGTTTGGATCTAGGTTTGGGTTTGGGTTTTGGTTTTTACGGAGTTTTGTGGACACGGTTTATGGGATCGGGCGATTATTGTTAATGTTTTTCACTATTATTGGTGGCCATCTCATCTGACTCTTACGCTGTCTTATGATACGAACGATGCAATCGAGTCTGACATTGTGCTACGGATTACGTATGATTCTAGTGTTGTGTTATTGCTATTTTTATCGGACTGGGGCAGAAAGCTTAAATTGTCAATGCTATCAACTCGGACTATTCTAGAAACCAACACTGAGCTAACATTTGAACTAGTACTGTGTCAACGGTACTATGTAACTACGTAGTCAGCATATAAGCCAGACTGCCCCGCCGAATTGTTCCGCCTCTACATGTACTTAACATCATAGACCGAGATGTTTCTTCTTTAGAGTAAATATTATGATATAATTTCATACATTTATACATAAAGCGAGCGCCTGTGAATTCTCGCTTCTAGTTAGATTTGCTAAACATTTACTTCACTTATTGTGCGTCGACTTTTTCAAATCTTGTTCTCATCGTCGCGCTTCGCAGCTGCGTCTGTAGCCTGTGGCTCAATTCGGGCATTATCATGCGACATTTCTGGGACTAGAAGAGGATCCGAGTTGTCCGGTGATTTCTTGCAAATGCGCCCGATTTTTGGATTGTACCGACAGTTATAACAGTAGACAACATCCACTGTGCTGTTATTTAGTAGCGTATGCAACGGGTATGACGTTGGCGAGCCCGTGCTTCCTGTTAAGGACAACGTGTTTGGGGTCCTAGGAAATGCCTAATAAGCCGTGATTCACCAGCTCGTCTAGACTTGGTTGCATATTATCTATTGTTTTCCCTTGTCCGGGCTCAATAATGTCCGAGTTCAGCTGCCGAACGGCATTGCAAAGACGCAGCACACTCGTACTCGTGTTTTCGTATATAAGCTTTGAGCCGACAATATCTCGATGATGATTCGTCCAGACTTTCCGTAAAGAGATTTTTGAGCGTAGAATACTAGAAGAAGCACGCCGATGGAGTCGGGCCCAGCATCAAAAAATCCGCGTGTCTCGTTTTTTAATAACTTGGGCCTCTGCGTTTGCATACAGCTCGTATATTTCAGCTTGATAAAGCCTGATGTCGAGACGCCGAGCGAGAGATGGAACCTGAGTCGAGTGTTAGCCATGGACGTAACTTTCGATAGAAATAGGTATCATGCCCCCTCCCTTTCCAATCGGTATAAACGGCTTCTCTGGCCGGTTTGATTTCGAGGTTGTGTTTATTTTGCGGGATCGTTTTGTGACTAAGTACGTAAGAGGGAGTACAGGGACGAAGCTTAGGGTTGTTAGGGAGTATAGAGCGACAGGAAGAAAAATAGATATAGAGTAAGTGGGTTAGATATTTGGGTTGAATAGTTTCATATACACAACTTCAACTGTCCATTTGATACAGATTCCGGATAAATTCGCTCACTGACCCTTGGTAATGATATCTGCAGCCTGCTCGGCAATAGCATAGGTAGCAACCTGGTAATGCGCGCCAATAGGACAGGGCATGACACTCGCGTCAACAACACGCAGGTTTTCTATACCCTTGACCTTTAGATTGGTGTCCACCACTTTACCCATGGAACAACTTCCAGTGGGGTGGAACCAAGTAGCCGCGAAGCGTGTCATTCGGTCGTCAATCTCCTCGTCAGTGCTCTGTTGAGTAAGTTGTTTGCCCGTTCCAGGGGGCAGAAACTCTTCATCGACAATCTGCCGTCCGGCCGAAGACTCGAGCGCCTGTAGAGCCAGCCGCACGCCTTGCCGGGAAATCACCCGGTCTGTCTCGGTGGCATAGTAGTTTGGATCAATCAACGGATCGGCAGTTGGATCTGTCGAAGCCAGAGTCACTGAACCGCGAGATGTCGGTAGCAAATTGAGCACGCCAACCGTCATGCAAGTGCCGTCAAACGGGACGTTCAGATTTGTATGTGGTGCCTCGGTTGGCGCATAGATGGGCAAAATCTCGATATGTCCACGGGTAGGCGCCAAGTGTGGGTGCGAATCATCTACATTGGGGTGTCCATCTTTGATAAGTGCCTCCTTGAGCTTTTCTTTGTCTGCATTCGCTGTAACCACGACATCTGCTGGTATACCACGCAGATAGCTGGGATCGGTCCAACCTGCGGCACCGGCAACCCTCGACAGTTCAGGGTCTTTCACCTTGTAGAACAAAGTTAGGCACGTGTGGTCGTTGAAATTTGCGCCAACATCAGGTGAATCAACTAATTGTTCGATACCATGTTTGGCCAGCTCCTCCTTGGGTCCGATTCCGGACAGCAGCAACAGCTGCGGACTGCGAATGGAACCACACGAGAGGATAACCTCCTTGTTGGCTCTGATGACACGACCATCAATCAGTTCTGCTCCCACAGCCACATTTCCTTCCAATATTATGCGTCGAACAAAGGTGTTAGTGACAACATCAACCCCCTTCAAACCGTACGCTTTTCCAGATGGCTGACGCTTTCCATCACGCCAATTCTCGGTGTAGGGCGCAACACCTAGCGGATTACCACCGTTTGCATCCTTTGTAGCGCCAAGTCCGGTGGACAAGAAAGCATCCCATATAAGATCCTTCAGTGGGTATTTTCGAGCCGAGGCAGTGGTGTGGATTGGACCGTCCGAACCATGCTGGCGTGGATCGACGCTTTCAATATGATGAGTCTCTGTTCGGCGAAAGTACGGCAACAAGCCCTCGTAGCTCCATTTGTCATCTTGCACGATCTTGGACCACAAATCTACATCAGACGAGACAATTAGGCAACCCGTTGACTCCTACTAACTACTACTTCAAACTACTCACCATAATCATCCCTGCCCCCGCGTGTCCACATAGCATAGTTGACCGAGCTAGACCCGGACAGTTGCTTTCCGCCGGTAATAAAGACGCGACGGCCATTGTACTGCTTTTGTGGCACGGTCAAGTAATTGTATTCAAAGTCACTGAGATGGAGTTTAAAGGTGCCCATGGGCTCGATCATCCATTCATGGCCGTGGGCATTGGGGCCTGCCTCGATCAACGTCACGGTCGCAGTTGGGTTGTACTCTTTCAGGCGAGTCGCGACGACGCAGCCAGCGAGCCCGCCTCCGAGGATAAGATAGTCGGTAGTCATGGCTGTAGTAGGCTGTAGCAACTGGGCGCTCGCTCGTCGCGTACAGGGCTGTGGGAGGCCTTAAATACCATGTCTCTTGTGGTAATGCGCAATCAGGCTACCACGAGACAGTGCAGAACGGTATTGTTACATACTGTTGGATAGTAAGGACTGACCAACTCGCCGAGGGCTTTTTGGCTAGCAGCTAACATACTGAGACATACGGTATCAAAATGGAAACCGTCATGATGATGATCATCATCATCATCGTAAATTTTGAACGTGACAAACCACGAATCGCTCTTCTAGACTACTCACTTTGGGATCGTCGCTATCCCTGCCCAAACGGGAGAGCATGATGAGCGGCTGTTTATGGCCACATGGCATATGCAACCTGATATTATTTGCCCGGGGGTCTGGGAAAGAAATACATTTAAATAAAGGAATAGATAGTTCTGTTCTATATATAAATATTGTAAGATATCAATATTCTGAAGTCTTGGCTTCATCCTGTGGCCTGAACTCTGAAATTATATCGTAAGGGATGGGAGTAAGCACTACTCAATAACGAGCTCAACATAATTGTTACAGCAAAACACCGTTTCTCTTAAATAAAATACAAATTAAATATTAGCTCATATTTTGTATACCTACCATATAGTTTGGATTAAGCAATATCTCATTGAAGACGGCGTAAACCTAATCATTAAGGTTCACATAATTGACGTCATCCCTTGATTTGCATCTCAATCCAGCTTTTGAACCTCTCTATCAACCACCCATACTTTGTCCCAGAATGAACGGCTTCTGTCTGGTAACGCCCGCCTCACGCGGCATAGGCTTTGCCCTGGCCAAACACTTATTACAGCATACAAATACCCCTGTCGTAGCCACGGCGCGTCGCGACTGCGAAGGAACTCGACAGCGACTGTTGGACGGGATCCCGGGGGACAAGAACCTGCACGTTCTGCCTGTCGATGTAACAGGTACTCCATCCTGTCTTTCTTTCATTCATTTTAAACTGAAGGAATAAAAAAAAAAGACGAATCATCCATCGCCGCGCTGGCAGCACATATCCGCCATCACTTCCGCAATACTCCGCTTCGCCTAGCCCTGACAATGCCCGGAGTACTACATGTGGAAAAGTCACCGGCCCAAATAGATGCCGAAAATGCACTGGACAGCTTTAAAGTAAATACGCTTGGACCGTTATTACTACTGAAGCATCTCACACCTTTTTTACCTACGCGCTCTAGTCCTAGTCTTAAAAGAATGGAGGGTTGTCTCCCGGGACATGCGGTCTATGCCATGATGGCTGCTCGCGTCGGCTCAATTTCAGATAATCGACTGGGAGGCTGGTATTCGTATCGGGCTAGTAAAGCAGCGGTTTTCCAATTGGCCAAGACGCTGGATGCGTATCTGCAGGCGAGCAGTGGTGAGCGGGCGATGGCGGTGGCATTGCATCCGGGAACGGTTCGCACGGATTTTACGCGCGAGTTTTGGGATGGCGGAGCGCGTGAGATGCTTGAGCCGGATGAGGCGGCGGCCAAGTTGTTGCAGGTTCTCTGCGAGTTGGATATGGCTTATGGACGGGGAAGATGTTGGGATTGGCGGGGGGAGGAGGTTGTTCCTTGATCTAAATGTACCAATTGAAGATGCAATACAAAAGGGCTAATAGGGTTATATGTACTAATGCATTCAAACTTTAACCGAACTAAATCAATAGATGTATCAACATAAAACAAGCAGGTCTTATAAGTCGGTCTAAACTCTGACCATGTGGTCACATCCTCCACTTCACTTGGGCCTTCACTTGCGCGCCTCGAGCGCATTCTTGATCGCTATTATCCATTATGTTAGTCATGAAAGTTACCAAATGTAGTAGGGTTCTCACCATCACAAGAGCTCTTGGCATCTCCAAAGAGCATCTTTGTATTCGGCATGTAGAACATCGGATTCGGGACATCCGCATATCCACTTGACATGCCACGCTTCATGACAATAACCTCCTTACTCTTCCATGCATGCAACACAGGCATACCAGAGATGGAGGAATCAGGCTCCATGGCAATCGGGTTGACCGTATCGTTGGCACCAATAACCAAAGTGACATCGGTATCGTTAAAGTCATCGTTGATCTCGTCCATTTCAAGCACAACTAAAACTGGTTAGCCTGGCTATATACCATCATGGCGACATACTCACTGTCATATGGCACAGATGCCTCTGCAAGAAGCACATTACACTGCCCAGGCATACGACCAGCAACAGGATGGATCGCGAAACGCACATTGACCCCCTTGGCCCGCAGCATCCTAGTTATCTCGGAGATGGCGTATTGCGCTTTGGCGACTGCCATTCCATATCCGACCACCTGGCCTAGATTAGCATTGAGTCAAGAGTAAGGTTGTGTATACATACTATAATGACATTCTCTGCGCCGGCAAGTGCATCTACAGTTTCCTCAACAGCAGTTGTAGTTACCTCCCCTTCGATCTTCTTGTTTGACTGGGTTGGTGCAATGCCGCCGAAAAGTACATTTGTAATAGAGCGATTCATGGCAACACACTTTATTCAATCAGCTTGCTGTCCAAAATCCATATACGGACCGAGACTTACCATGATATATGATAGAATCGAGCCGCTAACACCAATCAATGAGCCTACTGTTGTCAACAGTGGGTTGTCTAGCATGAGACCCTCCGCGACCAGCGCGAATCCAGAGTAGGCGTTGAGCACAGTGATGACGACCGCTTTTACATGTTAGCAACGCAAACAACAAAGATATCTCCAACTTACGCATATCGGCCCCGCCAATAGCCGCAGTAGTTGTAAATCCCTTGAGGAAGCTAAGGACTGTACTTGTACCCAAACATGCCGCAGCAACTACAGGAGCTCCAGGTGCCATGGTGATAAACGCTCCCATAGTCGCCATGTTTGCTCCTAACAGTGACGTGTTGATTATATGTCTGCCAGGAAGGGCTATGGGTGATGATTTCATGCGGCCGGCCAATTTTAGGAATGCGACGACTGAGCCGGTGAAGGTAACACCACCGATGAGAACACCAAGGTATGCAGTAACCATATGCAAAGTCGAAACATGGGAGATATCTGCCATGACACTACCGATGCTGGTAAGAACTGCTGCTAAACCGACGACAGAGTGTAGAGCGGCAACAGTCTGCGGCAGCCCGGTGGGCGTAATACGTCGACCGATGACAGCACCTAGAAGACCGCCAATTCCTGCAACAGCTCCGAATTGAACTAAAGTCTCTGGCGTAAACCCAACAGCAAGCAGCGAAGCAAGGAACCCCGAAGCCACACCAAGAATCCCTAGGATGTTTCCTCTTCGTGCGGTTAGTTGAGATGCGAGACCCGATATTGAGCCTATTTCAAAAGTTTAGCTTTGTCAACGGAACTAAAATGCTCATGCCTTACTAATGCAGAGTACACTGCTGACTAGATATCCAGCCTGTACGAGCCCGGCCATGCCAGTGGCAGCAGCAGCAACATAGCCTCCACCGAAGAGAAGTCCTGGAATTGCATACAGCCAGGGATACTCGGGAGGGTCAGTAGGTCCTAAAGCGCGTCAGTACAGTCTTTGATTTTATGGAAAAAGCTTACGTTTGAACATGTCCAGCATGCGTTTCGTGATAACAAATCCTCCTGAGACATTTACAAATGCAAGCAAAACCGAGACTGCTCCTAGGGCCTCTGGAATGTTGGTCGGAGCATAGCCTCCGCCCATTACAAACAATCCACCGATGCCGACCATACCTAGAATAACTTAGCTATCAATAAACACAATACTGACCAACTACTGACCTGAAATGGCGTTGGTTACACTCATAAGAGGAGAGTGTAGAGCCGGAGAAACTCCCCAGACTGCCCGATAACCCACTAGGCCGGCCAAACCAAAGGTAAACATATTACCCATGAATACAGGTCCAGTCAGTTTCCCTAGGGCTAGAGCTGATCCCATTCCAGCGGTCACGGTAGCTACTTGACGGGTTGTCTTCTGCCACGGTGTCAAAGCAACTACCTCTTCTTTCGCCGAGGCCTGGGCTGTGCTGGTAGTCGAAGTAGGTGGTGGTGCCGGAGGAGCAGCTGGAGGTAGAACTTTGCCGTTGTAGCTGACAATTGCGCCTCGAGTAACTTCGTCGTTTAAATCCACCGTAAAGCCCTTGTCCTTGTCTGCTAGAGACAGCAAGAATTTGGTAATATTGTTTGAATAGAGAGTAGACGACTGAGTAGGCAGACGCGACGGTAAATCGGTGTATCCTAAAGCCATTGTTAATACGGTATGCTAAGAAGAAGAAGACTCGAGATCATACCAATAACTTTAACACCGTCATAAATAGCCAGCGTTCCAGGGACTGTTGCTTCGCAATTACCCCCAGCTTCGGCAGCCAGATCGACAATCACCGACCCAGGTTTCATTGCTTGAACCATCTAGTATCGTTAATGATAATTTAGAGCTATGTGGGTTGTATAATGTGCATACCTCTTTAGTGATCAATTTCGGAGCAGGCTTGCCAGGTATGAGCGCGGTGGTAATAACGATATCGACCTCACGACACTGTTCCATAAACAGTTTCATTTCTGCCTCGATAAATTCTTTGGACATTTCTTTGGCATAACCGCCTTGACCAGAGCCATCTTCTTCCAAGTCTACTTCGATGAATTCTGCGCCGAGGGACTGGACTTGCTCGCGGGCCGCTGGTCGTGTATCGAAAGCCCGCACTATGGCACCGCTTCGACGAGCCTTAAGAAGTGATTATCAGCATCTGTTTTTGAGTTTGGGTAGAAGTTGGTTCTTACAGAAGCAATTGCGCTCAATCCGGCGACACCAGCCCCAATGACAAGAACTTTACTAGGTGGGATCTATCACGACTGTTAGATAGGCAATTTTATGGTTATTGCGAATGATGGCTAACCTTTCTGCGCCCAAGATGTGTGGTTAGTAAGCATTGTTCAAAAAGTAGGGGTTTGAAAGCTTACCCAGCTGCGGTAACCTGGCCTGTCAAGAAGCGACCGAATTCGTTGGAGGCTTCCAAAACGGCTTTATATCCAGCAATGTTGGCCATTGAGCTGTTGCAGGTAGCTCGTCAGTCATTATAATAGTCCTCTCGACAATAGTGGCTTACCTCAACGCGTCAAATACCTGGGCTCGGGAAATGCGAGGAATTTTGTCCATTGCAAATGAAGTCAGGCCACGGGCCGCAAGAGCGTCGACAGCAGGTTTGTTCTGAGCGGGATAGAGAAACGAGATAATCGTTTTTCCTTCTCGCATAGCATTCACTTCATTGACAGGCTCGTCTATGCTGGGCGCTCTGACTTTTAAGAGAATGTCACTCTGGGACCATACGGCGTCTTTTGCAGCCATGATCGCGCCGGCTTTTCTATAAGCTTCGTCAGTAAATTGCGCGGCTTCGCCGGCACCGCTCTCGACGATCACGCGGGAGAAGCCCTTCTTGAGTAGCAGGGCTACATTTTGAGGCGTAATGGCAACGCGGCGCTCGTTCGGAAAGGTTTCGCGCGGAATCCCAACAGTGAGCGATGTGTACGGTACCACCAGCGAGGGCGTTGATGCGGTTGTCGACACGGTGGTTTCAAAGCGCTTCAGAATTGTCTCCGGGGGCACACGAACGGGGCTCCGCCGACGTTCGAACTTGCATGAGCTCGTGGAAAATGGTCGACTCTGCAATAATGCTGCAACCGAAAGCTCATCAAACTGTGCTCATCTTCGCGTCTTTTTCCTTGGACGTACCTGGAACTCCCAACAGGCGCAACGAGCAGCCAGCCGCGCCGGACCGGCACGGTGCGACTGGCGGCGCCTTCACAAACCAGCTCATGGTGACTGATGATTCAACCAGCTACATTCAGTACTATCTTCAACAGGCTACGTCTGTCGGCAAACCATGCTCTTCTGCCCAAGCAAACACGTTGACAACGACAGAGAGAGAGAGAGAGAGAGAGGTGTAGGAGGAGAGAAGAGCCGGCTACCAGCGGGGCTGGTGTTGTTGGAGGCAAGCACGGGACGGGCGCATCATCGGTGGAACTCCGGGCAGGAGCATAGCGGAAACCGGAGAAGTGGAGAGCGAAAAGCGGAATTTGGGCGATCAAGGGGAACGTTTCCCCGTCGCGACAGGCAGGGATCCGCGTGGCATAAAGAACATATTGCGACGTTAAGAGCCTGTATGCGACCCGGTGGCGCGAAAGCCGGGGGAACAAACGCGGGGAAGCCCCATTAGGACCCATCTCCCCCACACTGGACGCTGGGCCCCCCGCGATGTCCCCGCTAGCTTCTTGGAAGCATTCCATATGATAACAGAACCCGTGGCGAGTGGGAGCGGCATTGATAAGAACACTGTAATATGAGCGAGGATGCCCGGGGAATGAGGTAGATGCAAGATGAGGTGGGTTCAAGAGGTTGAAAAACCACATTCAAAAGGAAGACTGACGTAGTAAAGAGGATGTCAAAGCTCAGGCTAGGTACGGAATACTAGTACTGATGAACTAACAGCCGGACATGTCAGCCAACTGAGGGGTACGCAGACCAAGTGACTCAAACAATGACTAACCTAGCCCTAGCCCTAAGAGATGTTGTAATGCAACACTGCTGTTTTTCACCTCTACCTACCTTCTTTATATCCATTTGTTATCTTAGTCATGTCCTTCTAAATACTTACTTCTTAAACATAATTACCTATCTAGAACCCTAATGGCTAATAACTAGCTCTTTAGACAACGTCTAAGACATAAGCTAAGACCCACTCATTGCTGTATCAGCCTCTAATTAATTGCAATAGGGGCCTGAAATGTTATGAGGATATCTTGGTTTACTTTCTATAGACTTTTATTATTTTATTGCTTTTTAAAAGTCCTGGCCGATTAAGAGCGATAAACTCCAGACTAACGTTCATCCCAGTGGGGCTGTTCCGTTTCTGGCTCAATGCACCGCTGTCGTTTCACATGTTCGTGTCTAACTTTCTTGTATTGACAGAATTCCCATCATCGCTGTCAAGACACCGCAATGGAATTCTCTAAAGTTAACAGTGGCATCAAAGACCCCGTCGACGATGAGTTCTATTTGGTGCACGAAGCGCCTGGTTCTGCCACGACTACCACAGCTCAAAACGTGCAAGAACATCAGCACATCAAGCTCAGCAGCAAGAACCTCAGGAATTTTCGGTGATACCATTACTCTACCTTCCGGCCGCCAACTCGGCTACCATACCGCGGGTCCCATCACCGGCACCCCCATATTCTATATACATGGCCATCCCGACTCCGGGCTCACCATTACGGGACAGCTCGAAAACCGCGTCGCCAGAGAGCTCAACGTCAGGTGGATTGGGCCCGACCGCCCTGGTGTTGGCCTATCTTCACCATATGATGCACAAAAGGTGCTCGATTACCCCTCCGATATCCAATCTCTCGCGGAACGCCTAAACCTTAAGAGATACTACATCCTTGGCACAAGCGGTGGCACGGGTTTCGCACTGGCATGTGCTAAAAACCTCCCACGCTCCCAGTTGAAAGGTGTGGGCATATGTGCTGGGATTGGACCTTACGAAGGAGGGTATGAGAGTATGATCGAGCCCCAGCGGAAGGCGCTGGAAGCGTGGCGGGACTACCCAACCGAGTTAAGAAACTACTATGAATCGGAGTATGTTCCGCTGGCCCAACAAACAGAAACCACCGCGCTATCGAGCCGGATCCACTCTGACTTCGAAGCGGCTTTCTCAGGTATGGATCGTGAGGTACTACTTGAAGAGAACACCTTCAAAATGGCGGTCAATGTATTGCGGCAGTCGTGGATGCAAGGAGCGTGGGCGCATGCGAAGGGCATGGAGTTTCATTGGCAGCCATGGGGGTTTACGCTGGAAGATGTGGCATTTCCTGCGGTCAAGCTGTGGTATGGCGAAAAAGATGCGCTTACTACTCCAGCCATGGGTCGTTTCATGGCGAACAGGCTTGAGGCATCCGTGTATAAAGAGTTCGCGGGGGCTAGTCACATTACGATATGGCGGGATGGAAATTTGCAAGAGATGGTGCGTGATCTGCTAACGGTGTGAACCGCTTACAATTTGAAGAGTGGGTTTCCTAGCCGTTGGTCCTAATCTAGTTTGACAGCGGTATTGATATCCAGGATAGACTTATCTCACATTCTTGAATATCTTTATTTGTGTACGGTATGTAAATTATGTAGAAACTAAACAATAAATTGCCGGCTCAATAATATTCCAAGTCTGAGTAAACCACCTTCACTCCGAGAAATAAATACATCCTAGCAGAAATAGGATAGGGAGTTGATATCCTTCACCCCGGCAAGCGCTAAAATTTTAGGAGCGATCCGACCCGTCTGCCCCACAGGTCTCTAAAGTTAATGACTAAGCGTCAAGAAATATCTACCTAACTATCGATTTCAGAACAGCTCTTGAAATGTGTCAGGAGTCAACCGTAACCAAGGCCCCTATTCTCTCTCAGAAGTTATGAATCGAACTTGGGCAACAGGGACTTTCTGGTATACACTTGCTCTATCTAGTCCTTCTGGACTATTCACTATTTTCCACAAATAAATCCGGCCTTTGTTTTGTTCAGACTTTGGTGAGGAGTTTAATTTGATAATGCCTTTTTTCTGGGAAAAGAATATAGGAAAGATTGCTGTACAGAAGACTTCTGATAAGACAAAATATGACGAGGATCTTCGACAAGTCTTTGAGGACAGCCAATATTTGATCAAACATGCGCTACTGAGAAGCTCCATCAGAACTCCCTTGGACTTCATTTCTCCCGGCTGCGCCTATAGCGACCAACCCTTTTTCAATGTGATTCGCCCCCTTTTGCCCTTTGCAGCTTTACCAGAACAAGTCCGTCGGATTTTTGCAATCGATGGGTTCCACTTATTTGGGGGTGTTAGGGGTGGTAGTATAACACCTTTGACGTGGCGTCACCAGTAATTCATCTAGGTGAGGCACGCCTAGTGTGGAGCTCTATAGTCTTGGAGCCAATCTTCGTATAAAAATTGACACCAGTTGACTCGCTGTCAGCCTGTCACTACCGTAGGTGATATTACGGCCGAAGTCCACTGGATCATTTATCCGCATTTTAGCTCAGATGGCCACAAATGGAATGGCCCTGCACTCCTACTTTGGAAAACCCTTGTCTTGGAATTTCACAGCTGGATATATCCCTATATAAAATGGCTTGACTTGATATCACAGTAAAATTAGAGCGGATGAACAGGCATTGTGAAACGGGCTGTCATTTCATTTGCCAAACGTCGGGATACCGTGTACAAAGATATACCAATAAATCAGCTGGTTCCTCTACCATTTCATGTTAAAACCTCCCTACTGTATTGTATTTTCAACCGCGTGCCGGGTAAAAGCGCCGCTCAGAAAATTAAAGGCCCCGACGAGGTATTAAATCCGTCTACATGTAATGGATGCTCTCAAGTTTAATAGTCATATCGTGATAGCGTAGTGAAGGTAGCATGGTAGAGGTCACCATTGATTAAGGGAGGTGCTCCATATCCTGAAGTAGAGTACTTTGAGCCATGGATTTGTTTTTTTTTTTTTTTATGTATTTACGGAACATTGAATATTTGTTATATTTTTTAGTGATTATATACCAGTTGGAATCATGACCTGCACGCGGAGTAAGACTGATTCTACACATAGCCAAGAAAACTGGGCAAGTAGAGTTCAGTCCGCATAGTTACATAGTTTAGACTCAAGCAAAACCGGTGCTAATCACCCAGCTCACGTCATCGTTGAATAAATCCGTAGCATCAAAGGTGTCGACACCGCCGTTGCTCGCAACGTAGAGCACGTTGTCATAGTGACGGAAATAACGAGTTGGATAACTCCAGGATCGGATCGAATTGCCGTCCCCATTAAGACCGTCCAGCGGACAGAATGTGGCATCTTCAGCGAATTGCTGGGTACCGTCGTCGGCGTTAAGCAACAGCGCAAAGTTATAGTGTCGTATGTAGCTTCCAGGTGTGTCAACAGACTCAAACGAGAAGCAGCTGCTGTCGCCACCAAGGGCAGCACGAACCGTCCAGCTGGCCTGTTCCTGGAGTGTGGTGGTGCTGGATGATGTGACAACTTGGGTATTGACAGTATCGTCAGTGTGTGCGATATAGCGTGTCGTGCAGCAATCTGTGGTGGCGCGCAGCGAGATGGATGAACCGACAGTAAGTGCCGGGCCACTGGTCAACGAGGTGACAGCGTATCCAGCAGCAACTATATTGGCCTGCACTGAACTCTCAGTGGCATCGGATGGATAGCCAGAGGTCATCACGCCTTCGTAAAAGGTACCCTGGGCGCCGTTACTGTTGTCACCGCCGATACCGAGAATGATGGCGCCCTCTTTGCTCATGGGGTTATAGCCAGATGCGGTTGGGCGCGCACCACTATAATATGTCGACAACGAACCAGACGCAGCGTTGCCACCGTGGATTGCCCACTCATTTGGCCCCCCCTTGATAGCTGCAGTCACAAAGCGATAAGATATAGACGGGTCATCAGCATTGTTACCAGAGCTGGAGCCAGAGAAAAGTCCATTCTCTAGATCGGCCATGACCCACGGGCCACTGCCAGAGCCGGTACCCCAGGTGGTACTGGTGCCGTAGTAGATGGCCTCCATATGGCCGTTGCCGGTATCAGTGCTACTGATTTCCGCGTTGCCATAGTCAAAGCAGCAGGCGCCATTATAATGAGTCCCATCAAGGACCGCATACATGCCCTCGGCCTCATCCCCTGTAGCTGTTCCGGTGGCAGCATTATTGCTGTATCCGGTTCCGGGAGACATAAAGACACCGTACGCCTTTTGCCCATTTAGAGTGACAGGAGCGCCAATCGCGCTGGCTAGGTTATCGTAGCCATCAGTGTCCGGGCCATCGAAGCCACCAGGTGGCGCCTGTGTGAGATGGTTCCCATTGCCAGACTGGTCATAGATGATGGTGGTGAGACAGGTGGTGCTGGCGCAGAAGGAGTCCTGGGCATCGGCGTCGGCCACCCCGCCGGCGGAAAGCGGCGAGATGGTGGTTGTAGCTCCATCTGAGCCTCGGCTCAACTGGTATAGTGCGCCACTATAGTCGCTGTACAGGGCTCGAGTCGTGCTATGGGCGGCCACACATGGCGTGCCACCGGAGGAATAGATGTCGCAGGGCCCCGCGGTGACAAGAGAGCCCAGGCCGAGGGCGAGTACTTTGATGCTTCGTGGGAACATGTCTACTCTGAGAGCTTTTGTGGGTTTATCAATGAGAAACTTGACGGTTGAAGTAGAGTAGCCATGTTGTCCGGTTTTAAAGTGTATAGCATCTGGCCCTTTTTTATGATCTTCACGAGATATCTGTTTTTTAGATTAAAACGTGGCTTGCACTACGCAAGTGCCGGGAATTTCCTCCAATGAATATGGGGAGATCATATACTGTCTGCGCATGCTGTTTATGATTATGCGGGGTGCATTTCGGAATAAGCCCGTTGAAATGGACTGATGCACGATCAGGGCCTCGTGACACATGCAAGGTTGTTTTTTGCGAGCATCAGAGGTGGAACAAATATCCGTTTACGCATGCAGAGGGTATTTAGTGTACATATCGGTTAAAAGGCTAGATTTTGATTTTCTACAAGCCGAATTTAAATCAATTGATACAATGGAATGACCAGAGTCAAATCGAGGAAGGGCAAAGGCAAGATTGAATTATCTAAATTCTATACAGAGGTACGATCGACCAATTAGATATGATTCTAGGATGACTACGGGTGATTTTCGACGCGGTTTTGTTCTACTATTCAGGACACCGCGATAAAGTAAGCATTATTAACATTTTCTTATTTACACAAAAATTACTCTTTATTTACCGCCTTATGCGTATTGATTAAATCCGTGTTTATCCGGTATTTATCCGTCCGGGTGTTGACGGCGCAAGGAGGTGTTTTGCCAATCCAGCCACCGTTACAGAACGTGTATTGTCTTAAATTTGTCAATTTTCAAACCATTTGAAGCCAGCGATTTCAAGTCGAATACCATTAATTTTATAGTGGCATTACCTATGTATCGAGTCGGCACGTGCAAAAAACATCTAAATGATGGTGGTAGATAATACGATACTATTTTTAGATTCGATTCTTCATTAATAATACTTTTTCAGAGCACGGCGGATGAAGAATAATAAGGAGAAACTAAGTTTTCTCGTTACAAGCCTCAAGCCTCAAGGTTGCATAGTACATCCTGTTGTCCAATGGCAACGCTATACTGTGCATTAGCGGCTCGCTCTACTGAGCCTAATGTAGCAGCAGCCGCAGGTTATTGGCTGAGTCAGAGTCTAGCCCTGGCCGAGGCTTGGCATTGCTCTTTCCCCTTCTGCTTTTCCTTTTCCTTTTGCATCTTCACTCTCACTATCCCTACTCATCACTCACTATTCACTTCAACACCAGTCACTCGTTGCACTTCATTGCACTTAATCCATTCTTAATAATAATAATGCACTCCCTCGCTCTTCTTTCCCTCCCCCTTTTGGGATCGGTTGCCGCCGCCGAGTCGGTCACGTCTCTCTTTTTGCCCGGATTTGATGCCCAGAAACTTTTCGGGTCTGTTATGGGATCTGTATGGAAACCTGTCTCACCTCTAGTTCATCCAACCCTTGCTTACCAGAATCACGCAGACTGGATCGACTACCACTTTCTTCGTCAATTGTCCTGCAGGCACTGATGCTCTCGACTGTGGTGTCGCGCCTGGATTGACTGCTATCGCCGGACCAAAAACCGCCGAGCTCCAATATCACGACCAGGACTTGTAAGTTCTTTGGATCCACCCTCTTTTTTCCGTCGCAACAACGACTTTTTTTTCTAACATATTGCAGAGTTTCAATCCACCTTCGGTGCGACATGAGCAATCCGGAGGTCGCCGACTGCGTCGAGACCATTGGCGGCGTAAGCGCTCCGTACCCCGGCACAAGTACCGGCACCTTCACTGGCGGTGACATCGCGACCATGTATCTTCCCGTCACCATCACTACTGGTGCTGCCTCGACCGGCGCCTCGGTCACTGCTTCCACTGCGTCGGTGACCTCTGTTCCGGCTTCTGCTGCCGCCACGACTGCGGCGCCTTCTGCCACTACCCTGAGTGGCACCAATACCGCCTCTGCAGACAACTCGGTCAGTTCCAGCGCAGCAACTTCTACCAGCACAGGTGGTGTTCCCAGGGTGACTGGCGGTGCTCAGTGGGCAGCTGGCGGTGCGGCTGTTGCTTTGGCTTTGGCTGCACTATAAGAAAAGCCTGGTACTAATACAGAATTGTGTACATATATTATAACTTACATAGGCCATGTACAGTACAATGTAAATGAGGATATCACAAGTCAAATCCATAACTAAGTACTGTAAAATCTGTGCGTACTATGTACTCATTCTAAGCTAAGCCAAAAGAAGCTAGCGGCAGCTTACCCCAGTTTCCAACTGCCGATGATCTCATCGCCCCGCTTCTATTTGCTTGTCCCTGCCGTGCCACTCACCTCCATGCATCACACATATCTCCTGCATCTTGCATCATCTACACTGTCCACGTTGCCCACGTTGCACAGTTGCGATATGAGAGCCAAGACCTTAGCCCCCTTCACCTTCGACCTACTTCCGCTCGGCTCGGTCAAGCCGCGCGGATGGGTCCAGGACCAGCTCAACCTGTGTGCAACCGGCCTGGGCGGAAATATCTACAATTTCCATCGATTCATCAAGGGAAGTCGCTGGTTTGGTGGCCATGCAGAGTATAGCCCGCTCAACGAATCGGCGCCGTATTGGTACAATTACATCGTACCGCTCGCCTATTTGCTGGACGACGAGGAATTGAAGAAGCAGGCTAATCACTTCCTGGATCGCACGCTGAAAAACCAACATGCGGATGGCTGGATAGGGCCCGAGCATACAAAACATGGACGCGGGATCTGGGCGCGGTGCTTGGTGTTGATGGGCATGGTGAACCACGCGCTTGCAGACCCGGCTCAGTACGAGCGCATTGTCGAGGCAATGCTTCGCTTTACCAGGCTTGCCAACTCCATGTTCAAGGATGACTTTCAGGGTCTGATTCCGCATCCAGGCGACGAGTTTGACGAGTTTTGCATCACTCGCGCGCACGAGTTGTCCACTACACTGCAGTGGTTGTATGAGCAGGTAAACAACAGGCAGGATAAGGAGGTTATATGGGAGACAATGGATCTCGCATGGAAGGCTACCCGTGCTGGTGATCGGGACTGGTCAAAGTTTTTCACTGAGGAAGAATTCCCCAAGGAACCGGCTGCTCAGGGCTCGACTTTGATCAAGCATGTCGTGAATGTATCTGAAGGTATACACATACAGCAAATAATTATGTTCTACCAAGCTGACACGAGACTTATCATTCAGCATTACGCTATATCCCCCAATTGTATCGAATGACGCACGATCGTGACCTTGTTGACCGTGCTCGTGAATCCGTCGAAATGGCATTGAAATATCATGGGACAACGTTTGGTGCTCTTGCGGGCGACGAGTTCCTCGCTGGTGTCCATCCGAAACGCGGCGCCGAGCTGTGCGGGACAGTGGAACTGATATTCTCGCTTTCGTATCTGTATCGACTGTTCGGCGAGACCAGGTATGCGGATCAGGCAGAGCTTGCCACATACAACGGCCTGCCTGCCGGTATGACCCCGGATTGGTGGGCACACAATTATCTCACGCAGAGCAATGAGCCATGGGCAAGGAACTTGGAAAACTGGCCATTCTATAATTGCGGAGGGCGAGCTTTGGTATATGGGTTGGAAGTCAACTACGTAAGTAGACCGAGACGTGCGTTGAAACACTATCTAACAAAGGAATAGCCATGCTGTTTGGTCAACCATGCGCAGGGGCTTCCCAAGTTTGCCATGAATGCATTTGTCGCAAGTCCCGATCTCAGGTCGATTGCCCATCAGTTCTTATTCGCTGCTGAAGCGACGATCCCAGTTCAAGGCGACAGGCCTATCCACATTACGAGCGATACTCACTATCCGTTCGATGAGAGTATTACGTACAGAATCGAATCAAGCCGCAGCTTTGATTTTTACGTTCGTATTCCAGAATGGGCAACCAGTGGAAGCACTGTCAAGAAAGACCTTGACAACGATACTGTCCAAGAAGAGACGGTGCAAGCAGACTCCAATAGTTTATACAAGGTACAAATTTCTCCAGGAAAGTCTTCTTTCAGAATTACGCTCAATGCAAGGATCCGCGTTGTTCCTCGGTCGAATAATGCAGTTGCAATTTACCGCGGAGCTCTTCTATACGCGATGGAAATCCCACACAAGGCCAAAACCGGCCCTCCAAGACACTTTGCCGAATGGACACCGTTGCCAGATGACGCCAAGTACTCACAAGCAATTCGTGATGTCGAGTACATCCCTACAGCGGACTGGCAGGTAGCCATTGACCCGTCACAAGCACACTTTCACCGCGTCGCAACCAAGGGGAATCTTCCCAACCCTGTATTTGAATCCGGCGCCCCGCCTGTGTCCATCACAGTTGCGGGAAGCAAGATTTCAAACTGGCCGCTGGAAGGTGACTGCGCTGGCCTACCTCCCTCGAACCCATCGGTTACTGGCAAACCGTTTGCTATAAAACTAGTCCCGTTTGCAAGTGCCAAACTTCACATTTCCGAGTTTCCTATCGTGAAGCTTGCAAATGTTGACTTGGAGAAAGTGCAAGGGTCTAGCTGTACAATTATGTGATTGGTAGTATTTGTAATCTTAAAAAAAATCTATTCACTATGCAATTCTAGTGAGGTCGGAGCATCGCCGATGTTCGGGATAGTGGCCGAAATGTGTGAGTTTCTCACGAGTATTCTCATACTAGTAAACGTGTCTAACTCTGCTGAGCATTTAAAATTACGAGTAATGTAAAACGCACCAGTCTAGAACGATTGATCTGCATTGTTTAATCAAGACAGAGTATGTGGACTCGAGTGCAATAATCAATTGATGCCATTATTTCTTTCGAATATTCAGCTGATTATTTCAAATAAACAGTTCTGAACGAAATTATTTCTCATTATTGTTTACTATTGAACGTTTTCCGCTTTCGGCCCGAATTAGTGCCGCTTTTGCGGGAGCTTGGACCGCGTCAAGTTGGTCACCTTCTTCCTCACATCAATTAATCCAACCTGCAAGATGGCATCAAATCGCCGCCCACGACCAAAAATCACTTGGTGGATGCGCGTCAAACGATATATCCTCGCATTCCAGTCACCACTCCGTCTCCGCAGCAGTCTCACCCGACTTCGTCATCACCACAAATACCCATTCCTTGCTCTAGTGCGCCTCTTCTTACCACTGCCGAGATGGCATTTTCGTCCAGACCCAGTCCCCTTTAAGGTCATGCTAGATAATGTTCCCCTTTGGGAGTGCAGGGCAGATTTGGCAGATCTCAGAAACATGCGCGCCATCCCTCTGTGGCGTGCTAGAGACACGCCCATCCGGTCTCTGTATCGGATTTACGAGGCAATCGCGGCGCGTTATCATGTCGCCATAGGCTCCGAGGTAGAGTACTTTTGGTACCAGAACCGACGGTCATGGGAAGTGCAGCGTATACCGGACCCTTGCGATCCCGATCCCGTGCGATATGCTATTCTTGCATGTATTGCGGAAGAGCTTGCCAATGCGTTTAATTGGCGGCTGAGCATAGGACTGCGGCGTGATAGAAGCAAGCATATTATACGCGAGACAAGGGATGATGAATTACCAGAGTTTACGCCAGTGACCGCGCCTGCCTGGGTCAAAAGGGTGCCGGCACTTGATTTTGACTTGATCAGTGATTTGCCAAGCGGTGTATTAAACTCGTCAGGCAAACTCGTACTTGAAAAAGGAGGAAATAGTGGTTTTTTTGCAGAGAGGAATATTATCATAGATACTGGCTACTTCTACACAGTCTAGAAGTAGCCGAAAAAAAAACTTCTACCTACAAATCTACACAAAAACTTTCTCTCCATACTTCGCTTGATAGGCTTCGGCAATCCATTCCATCGTTCTCTGATCCGGTGGCAATTCCCTAGAAGTTATACTCAGCGTCCGAATATGCTCCTGATCCAATGGTGCCCGTTCCTTGTCCTTTAAATATTTCAGCAATGCAAGAGCGTCATTGAGGTCTGAGTCTCGCTTGCTGATATTCATTTTATTATGTTGGAGCCGTCGTAGTTTCCGCTCTAGCGCCCATTTCAAGGGGACAGCAAGCACCTTGAGATTTTCCCCTTGCCAGAGTACAATATTTTGCTCTTCTGCCTGTTGAAACAAGCGTTCCCTGTCCTGCTTGGACACGAAAGCTCCCATGTCTTCATTCGCCCATTCTGGGTCAAATCCCAGAACTTTGGCGGCATTTTCAATAGCGCTATTCAGAGGCTTCTTAACATCATCGTCATATGCCCACTGGGGCTCGAGAAGATAGTCAAAATCTTCGGTACTTTGGCGGCATCGGAGAAATGTCACTGCGATAAACCCGCCTGCAGAAAGTAAAGTGATGGGTGTGAATGGAGAGAGCCAGTAGTCGTTGCCTATCGCTTCATCAAGAGCTTGGAGACCTTTTTTTTTTTAAATTTTTTTAGTGTTCATTGGCTTCTTTACTATAGAGCTTCCTGTCATACCATTTGTGAAATCACTAGCAGCAAAAAGAGTTTTTGACATTTTTGGAATGAGTATGCTAATGATCTAAAGAAAACTGGAAATAAATTAAACAAACTCATAGAGGTCTTTGAACAGCACAAAGGCTTTGATGTACCTGTGCGACGATCCACCCCGCCTTAACCCCTCTCAGCCTCGTCTTAACATTAGAATTCAATAAACCAGCATAATGAGATCTACATAGTGAAAATGGTAAAATAGGATAGTATATGTCTATATTCTCATTCTTTTATGTAGAGTCGTTTTCCAGAGTTTATTTCCTTATTTCCCGTAAAAGCGGCGACGCCCGAATCAACACTGACGAGCACGTGGAGTAATTTAACAGCTTTACTCCGTATAAACCATGCTAAGTCATAGTACATACGCAAAACATTGAACTAAATTAAAACGCAGTTATTATTGGCTAAAGGGAGAGGGGCAGAATTTGCTAAGTTGCTCTCCTGTCACGTCAGAGCGCGCTAAGCTTAATCCATCAAGCTTTTTTTTCCATTTGCCGGTTTGCGATCAGGCTCGTATTCTGAGCTTAGCTTTTTTCTCTCTCTTTAATTTCATTTCCTTGATGATTTTTACTCTTCCAGATTCTCTTTCTCTCTCTAATTTTGTTTAATTATTTTGTGCTGGCTAGACATTATTATTAAACGTCGCCGGTTCAGCCGATTTTGCGGGCCGAAAATTTTCTTTGCGAACGAACGGGTTAGAACTTAGGGCAACTGAATAGCCATCATGTCCAGCTCCGACGAACAAGGCCGCGAGGCTCCTGTTTCTGCGGATCCAAGAGAGTCCAACAGAGATGAATTGGTGGCCGATGAAGATGCTGCTCTTTTGGTAAGTATTTGCTCGTAGCTGTGCATTGCTTGTCGATACTAACCGGGCGGGCGCATTATAGCAAACAATGGGATACCAGCAGGTATGATAATAACAAAAACATCTGATGAGTGTGGAAATGCATGTTTCTAAGACTAGTTTCTAGGTCCTGCATAGATCTTACACCTTGTTCGAGAATTTCTCGACGACTTTTGGTATGACCCTGTGTCCATGTCCATGTTGTGTTACGAGTAGCTAATGTAGATAAGCCGCCTTGTACTTTGTGGGAGGTGTTCGTGTTACATACAGCACAGGAATTGCTAGCGGTGGTAACCTTGCATACTGGTATGGACTATTTGAATTATACTGTATACAATAGCTCACAATAGTCGATTACAGGACGAGCTATTTGGTGACGCTCGTGTTCACTTTTATCAGCGCCGCTGTCATCGCCGAGGTGTGCTCGGCCTCGCCATCTGCAGGTTCAATCTACCTCTGGGCAGCTGAAGCCGGGGGTCCCCGGTTTGGTCGTCTCATGGGATTTGTCGTTGCGTGGTGGAGCACGACAGCTTGGACGACGTTTTGTGCTAGTAACACCCAGGCTGCTGTGAACTATATGCTTTCGGTGCGACAATTTTTTCATCTCGGGGGGAGCTTGCTTGTACTGACAACAACAGGAAATCAACGTGTTCAATCTCAGCTTTCCGACTGACACTAGCGATGTCAAGTTTCGTGCTGTGCAATGGATTTGCACTGAGATCTTGCTGGCATTGGCCGCCGTTATCAATTTCCTCCCGCGTAAGCTTTTTCTCTTTCTTTCTGGTTGCTGCAAACACGAGCTAAGCTTAAAACTCTTGCATAGCGAAATCTTTCCGGTGGATCTTCTACCTTTCCTCGGCTCTTGTGGTCCTCGATTTCTTGCTGAATATGATTTGGCTGCCGATTGGGGTGGCCCAAACCTGGGGTTTCCGCTCTGCGCATGAAGCATTCATGACAACTTATAACGGCACTGGTGCGCCAGCAGGATGGAATTGGTGTTTGTCTTATCTTGCTACGGCCGGCATTTTGATCGGCTTCGATGCTTCGGGCCACGTCGCTGAAGAGACTAAAAATGCTTCTATTACTGCTGCCCGAGGTATCTTTTGGAGCACGGTTGTCAGTGGCTTGGGAGGGTTTGTTGTTGTTATCATGTTCCTCTTCTGCGCGGTATGTTTTGGGTGGAACTACGATATGAAATGACTGAAAACTGACTCTTTTAACATTTTTTAGCCGGATGCTGATACGCTCTTTTCTTTCGGCGCTCCTCAGCCTTTCGTGCCACTGTATGCGGTTGTTCTCGGCCAAGGCGGCCATGTTTTCATGAACGTCATCTGCGTAGTCGCGTTGTGGTTTGTAAGTATCTTCTCAGACTCATTCTGCATCTCTAGCAATACTAATAAACACAAAGAATACGGCAATTGCCATTGTCGCCGCATCTCGTCTCGTCTTCGCTGTCGCCCGTGACGGTGTCTTGCCCTTTTCCGGCTGGGTATCTCGCGTCTCTCCAGAGGGCCAACCGCGCAACGCAGTGATTGTCGTATGGGGTGTAGCAGCCGTCGTGACATGCACAATCCTGCCATCTGCCGTGGCCTTTACCTCGCTCATCTCTGCAGCTGGTGTTCCCTCGGCGGCTGCCTATGGACTCATCTGTCTAGGCCGAGTGTTTTTGACACCAAACTCGTTCCCGACGCCGAAATGGAGTTTGGGCCGGTGGAGCAAGCCGTTTCAGGTGATTTCCATCTTTTGGAACGGATGGGTTGTCGCCGTGTTGTATTCGCCGTATGAGTTTCCTGTTAGTGGGGAGACATTAAACTGTGAGAGAGATTACCCTTGAAACATGTTGAAAAAGTTTCAACAAAAACTGATTTGAAAATAGATGCACCTGTGATCATGGGCGCCGTGACGATTCTCGCTCTGATTTCGTACTGGATGACGCCCGAGGAGTCCTGGCTGCCCAGGAACCGGATTTCGCACTTTATCCACAGCAAGGGGGAGGCTACAGAGACTACGACGGAAGTTGCTGAGAACTGATCAGTGTGTGCATACAGATATAGAAACATAGACGTTGGATGCATGTTCCTGGACCGGCAATTCGGCTCTCGGATGGATGGCATCGGGCTTGGTGTATATAAATGTGGAATATAGGCGCACAGATCTGCTTGTTAGAACGTCGCACAGACTCCCGTCAGGGTAATGCTAGATAATCTACATCACACGATCTAATGAAAGAGGCGCGACCATCCCTGAGTCGCGCATCGTACGGAGTACACAGAAAGTATTCAGAGTGCCGAAAAAAAAGGGGCACGTGGAATAGGCCCACAGCGTTATCACCAAACTAGCCCGCATCGGGTTTAAATATCCGCGTTAGTCATGCAATAACCAACACCATTAAAGGTTACAGACATCCTGCGAGGCTAAGTTGGAAAAAAAAAAAAAAAAAGAAAAACAATCCCTGTTGGGTCCGGCTTTCTTCCAGACAAGGGAATGGGGAAGTCCGAGTTGTCGCCCGGAAATTCGATTTTGGTTCAAAAAAAAACCAGACAAAGACGGATCATGATAAGGGCGCAATTGACGGACTTGAATCGCGTCTATCTCACTGTATCCCTCGCCGCGCTACCCCTGCTTGCCCTCTGGTGTTTCAGGCGACGAAGAAGAAACCACAGAATCGCAATGGCCAAGGTTCCTTCCAAGACCGTCGTCATTGTCGGTGCTTCCTGGGCGGGAATCAATGTTGCCCATGGCTTGCTGAAGCAGGTGCCCAATGTTAATGTGGTTTTGGTCAATCCGTCGGGTAAGCTCCCAGGATGCACATGTCACATCCATTGATTCAATGCTGATGTTTAAATTATATAAAAAAAAGAGGACTTTTACTTCAATATTGCTTCGCCGCGAGTTATCGCAAGGCCCCAGGCATTCAGCAGAGACAAGTACATGTATCCAATTCAAGAACTGTTTGAGAAATATCCCGCCGAAGTCAGGGCAGGCTTTGGATTTGTCCTTGGCAAGGCGACGGCTGTTGATATCGACGGGAAAAAAGTCTATGTCACGGAACAAGGTGCAGAGAAAGAAAGATATATTGCATATGACTATCTGGTCATTTCATCCGGAAGTACGACCAAGGCGACACTGGGCGGCTCCTCGCTCAAGGTGCCCTTCAAAGCATCCAAGGATAGCAACACAGACATCGACATCAAGAACGCGCAAGATTCCATTCAAGCTGCCAAGAGCGTCATCATCGGCGGAGCCGGCGCTGTGGGCGTCGAATTCGCCGCGGAGCTGGCAGAGGAAAGACCCGATATCAAAGTCATCCTGGTCACGCCAACAGACCGAGTACTCCCTACTCTCAAGAACGGCCCTCGCTCCAAGGCGGAAAAAGTGCTCAAGGCAAAAGGGATCGAAATCGTCACCAAAGAGGCAGTCGAGGCTGCAAATTTCGACTCGGTGGCCAACAAATGGACTGTCATACTGACCACTGGCAACACCATGACCGCCGATGTCTATATCCATGCAGCGGGGGTTGTTCCCAATAATGAATTCATCCCGCGCGCTCTGCTCGATGAAGATGGCTGGGTCGAAGTCGACCGCCATTTCCGCGCCAGCAGGATCCCCTTGTCGGCAAACATCTACGCCGTTGGGGATATCACGTCGCACACGCAGCGCATTGCCGCCCGCATGCCTACGATAACCGGTGCTGTGGTTAGCAACTTAAAAGCCGATATTCTAGGCAAGGGGGCGCGCTCAACTTTCGATGCTGCCAAACAAAGCGTGTTGCTGGCTGTGCCGCTTGGCAAATCGGACGGCACCGGGCAGATGGGATGGTTTGTTTTCCCGGGATTTGTGCTGGCAATATTCAAGGGCAAGGATTTTATGACGGGGCAGGGGAGAAAGTTGGTATCTGGTTAATTTCGGTTGGGGGGTTTTTTAATGCTTTATTGTTTGATACCAACAACCGTGGCGGGCGGCATCATGTATTATCCATTGGACTTATCATTATCATACGTAAATAATTCAAGATTATGGTGGACTTTTTTCAACACACTATGGCGAGCATGGAATGGATCAATTGAATGGTCATGTAAAAGACCAGCCGCCTGTTTTTTCGGCAAAAAAGTTGTCTGGGTCATACGTGTTCTTGATCTCCTGCAATCTTGCAAACGTCGAAAATGTCGACAACGGATTCTGATCCGCGCTTGCGTCGCTGATGAACAGTGGCAAGCCATCCGCATTACCAGATGCCTCGACCATATCACGGAAACTAGCTTGTATAGCCTCATATTCAGCTTGTGGCAGACCAGGAAGAGTCTCCAAAATATAACTAATCCAGAACCAGGGCCCATCAGGCATCTGTATAGCATTCCCTCCATTCTGGGAGTTGCTAGCGTCCGTCAGGCTCCGAGGAACAGGCTCAAAGTTGAACGAGAGCAGTTCGTAACTGCTCTTGTGTGTCTCGGCCCAGTCGCGCCATTGATGAATGGTTGTCTGGTAGCTATCATCATTGACCCGATGCACCCCGACGCGGAAAGTGTTGTCGCCTCGCGTCAGTTGGGTTAGGAATGGTATTGGCATGTTGATTACTTCTGGGTATGTTCTGATAGCCATGGTGTTGAGCAGATAAGGAATGCTGGTAAAGTTCCCAAACACATCACCTGGGTCGAGACCATCATAAACAAGAAACAGGAGAATGGCTTCGTCAAGATTCAACCCGAGACCCGGCGTCGGTAGTTTCATATAGGTTGCAACAATGCTTGCCTTGGGGTCTGGATTGTACTGCATAAAGTCCCTGATGGCGCTTGCCACGGCATCAGTCTGCTCGAACAGGTAGATAACATTGCCCGCAGCAAATTGTGTCGCTGGTCGACTCTGGACGGTATATCTGGTGACAATCCCATAGGCATTTCCGCCTCCTCCGCGAAGACCGAAGAAGAGATCTGGATACGACTCGGCCGACGCATCCACTACTTCTCCGCTGGGCAAGACGACCTCCAGCTCGCGAAAGTCATCGCATGCCATGCCGTATTGAGGCGAGAGATAGCCCAAGCCACCACCAAGACCAGCCCCGGTACCGACACCAGCCAGTGTAGGGCCGAGTATGGTCCGATCAAACTGGGCATAATAGTCGTATAGCTCGCCATAGGTGCTGCCGGGCTCATACGTGGCAAGCGTTGTGGATGGGTCATAGGATTTCGCATTCATAGAGCCTATATCAATGAGAACGCCACTATCCACTGACGAGAAGAAGTTGTTGGTGTTGTGGCCGCCGGCCTTGACTGCAAACCGGCTGCCAAAAGCCCGGATAGCCTGCAACGCGAGGGATACATCTTGGGCGGACGCTGGGTATACAATGCACGAGGGCTGGTACTCGCTTTGAAGCGCGTTCCAGTAGTCTTCTCTGCTCGCGATGTATCGTAGATCCAGGGGGCTCACAGCCACCTTGCTAGCTCCGAGCGAGCTCGTCAGGTTTGTGCATGCAGCTAGCCCAGGGTCTACAGATCTGCATGCTGGAACGATGCTGCTTACAATCAAAGCAAGCGCTGTGAACATACTGTCGGTATGGCTGGTTCAAGTGTACCGCAAGATTGACCTGCAAAGAAAGCTCGCGGTTCATTTCTTCGGGTCTGGTGATTGTGATTGTGATGGCTTGCATGAGGCTACACAGTTTGCAGTTAGCTTGTTGATGCTATTGGCCCATACTGTGAACATGTCTGCAGCTCAATCCTCAAGCCTCAACAATGAAGTTGTCTGGCATCAACATATAGGCTTCCCAGTAAATTACGATGGCTAATAGCGACAACAACGCACACTCACAAATTCAAGTTGAATAAACTAGAAATAATATCGATGCCTGAAACTACAGCGCGACAACGCTCTTAATGCGGTTAGCGTCTGGGGCTGTAACCGTCCATATCGGGACTAGCTTCATGGCGATCACTACCAAAAGCCTCACTTTATTTTTGACTATTTTAAGCACGTTTTTTTTATTTCTTCTAGAAGAATAAACAGTGCCACATTTAGTGGCCCCTGCGAGCGCTGAATTCTGCCATAATGGGACACTTCGGGGGGTTTAATGATATCATCGCGCTCGACAAGCTCTATATAAGCCGGGGACAATCTCACTCCAAGGTGTCTGTTCACACATCAACGCAAGTCCACACAAGATAACTAGGACGCTGAAATCTTTGAACCCTGGCATTTAGCATTGAATTGAACATTAAACATGCTAGCCCACATTTCTCAGCTAGCGCTCTTCCTAGAGCTCGTCTCATGCATATCCATCCCAAACCAAGGCAACAGCCTCAACCTCGCTCCTGCACCTCACCATGTGGCTGTATCTAAACACCACCGACGAGAGGCCCACTCGCGGAGGAGCTTCAACAAGCGATCAAACAGCACTTTGATTCGCCCGACCAACTCCAACTTGCAGTACGCCGTCGAAGTCAAGTTCAACGGAGTTCCGCGGTATCTACTACTCGACACCGGCAGCTCCGATACGTGGATGTTCGGCCGTGATTTCCAGTGCCTTAGTAATACGTCATGTAACACTGGTCCGCCGTACACTGGCGAGATTGACACTATCACGGGCGAGACTTTCAACATGGTCTACGGTAATCTAGAAAACGTCACAGGTGAAGTCGGCTACGCGGATGTATCCGTGGCCGGTCTCTCGGTGGAAAACCAAGAGGTCTCTGTATTGACAGAGGGCTTCTGGCAGGGTGACGGTGTTTTGAGCGGTGTCCTGGGTGTTGGCTCCTCTGGGCTGACAAATGTCTTCCAAGAACCTAATCCCGCGGACCTACACCCTTATTCGCCAGTGCTTGAGTCCATGTACAACAGGACCGGCCAAATCGACCCGGTTTTTAGTCTGGCTCTCCAGCGCGGTGACGATGCCGGCTATTTGGCCTTTGGCGGTCTCCCGCCAGTCGATTTCGAGCACGACTTTGCCTCGACCAAGATCGTCGGTGTCCCGTTTGGAACGCACGGTAAAGAACGGGAGTTCTATGCCATTGAGAATTCAGGGTTCGAGCTGAATGGCAAGACCCACAACGCTTCATTCCGGGCTGTTGTCGACAGTGGGACTTACGCCAACCGCTTCCCAACCGCAGTGGCTGACAAAATCAATGCTGCCTTGTGGGTTTCTTTTCTTTGTTTCCTTCTAAATATGCTAATTTTGCCCCACAGCAAACCCCCTGCAACGTATCTTAAAGAATACGATGCTTACGCTGTTCCCTGCAACGCAACGGCACCCGAATTAGGAATCTCTATCGGTGGCAAAACTTTTTACATTCACCCTACCGACATGGTTATGCCAGTAGGGCAGGACGATATCTGTTTGACGAGTATCTTCCGAGGCTTTGATCTGGACCCCAGTGTCTATCCTGATGGGCTATATATTTTCGGAGATGTGTTCCTGCACAATGTGATTGCCGTTTTTGATATCGGAAACGAGCAGATTCACTTTGCTCCGCACAATAATTATTAGAACTTTATTTGTATTATTTCTTTGTTTCAGAGATACCACATGTGCAGTTGAACGTGGAGCTTATTGTATTAATGTTCAGTTTTATAACAATAGAATCCTTTTTGAACAATAACCATATTCGGCATTCCGATATCGCAAGCTAACTGTTATAAACAACAGACACCCTCCAGGCAACTTTTATTTCAGTCCCTTTCTTTTGGATTCCATTGGATCCATATACTGGCGTGGCTTACCAGTGGTCACGAACATGGGTTGCCCTACTTACCGTATTAGGAAAGTCGGTGTTGCCCGACGCCGGTGTGCATGCCCCCCTTTTTCCCACATTTCCTGTGAAATTTTTTCCTTCCCTCCAAATATTTGCTACATACTAGACTTCATTTTCTTTCTGCAAAATCTCTCGGGGTGTGACTATGGAGGTATGTCTGATTCGTGTGGTTCGTTGATGAGAGACTAACTGACTATACCAGGTCCCCGGAAAGACTCGACCAGAAAGGACGATCTATCGACCTTTTTCCTGAGTCGTGGCTTTACTCTTAGCTTCTTGAATGAAAAATCCAAATCACGTTTGCCGTGTCTTCCTCAGGCGAAGCCATTCTTATCCACGACATCTCCGTCAACATCCTCTGAGAACGTCGACTTCCTATTTCCCACAAAGTCAACAAGAAGATGCAGCTTCTGAAGTATATCCATCAAGCTCCAGGGCTGTATGGGAACATTCGAAACCGTCAAAGCGTCCCCGATATTCTCATTCGCTGTTCTGCGCCGTGTATACAATTAATAGTACCTCTTCGAGACACAAGTCAGATGATAGGCTCTAGACATCGAGCAACTCGCACCAAGAAGGTGCTGCTAACAATTTGAGGGATATGGCTTGTCGGCAAAGATGGAAAGAAACCTTGTCAAGCAAGGCCAGTTCTGGCATTTCTTCTGCAAAGATCTACAGGTGCACGTCGGCCAGCGGCCCGTCTACAACCCAATCAAGCAACGGAGAAGTAGCCTACTTTGGAGTATGTATTACAATGTATTGCAGTCTTGTATTATTCAAGCTAACCAAGTCAATAGACTATCAAGAATGCCGAAGTGGAACCAGGGCATTCAAGTCAGCCCAACAGGTCCAAGGAGCACACAATTTCGGTATGTATATTTGGAGTCTACTGACACCAACGGCTAAGACTCAACCAACAACATACCTCCAGCACCAGCAGTGCCACCAACACAACCAGAACCACCAGCAACAATGACAACTAGTTTGTCTATGCAGTCCTGGAAATACAGAGCAGTTAGTTGTTCCCGACAATCAACTACAGGCCATTGCAAGGACTAGAATTCTCCTCTAATCCAATTCGAAGACATGTTTCCTCGTGCCGTTTACGAGCCAAGTGAAAAAATAATGATGTCTTGTCGGATACCTTGACAATCATTGCGGATTCTATGTGGCGACATCACAACAAACTAATCATGCAACACGCTCAAAAACTCGATACAAACTCCAAGCTAATCAAAACTTACAAAAGCCTTAAAATGGCTACTAATGCTCCTACAAATGTATGTATCACTTCTCGCCTAATCATGACTGTTCTAACCATCATTAGTACCTCCAAATTAACTCGATCCAACGACCTAAAATCCACCACTAGCTTAATATATCGCTCCAACCATCGACCTTGACATTCAATGTTCGAGACTTCTTACACGAGTTTTTCATAGAACAGCATTACGGAAGATCGATAGGATCGAAAACCAGATCCTTGACGCCTACGCGAATTTCTCATCTTTCATCTCCATACCAAGGTTACCCTTACAATTGGTAGCGTGTCCTACGAACCAAGGACCCTCCTTGTGCTGACTTCAAAACGAAAAGTCAGTTCGCTAGATGCCTGGGATCTGAGCGGCTTTTGACCCCGGGACCGGTCTTCACCTCCGTCGTCAACTATTGACGACCGCCTCGATAGGGAGTCACTCTTCTCCGAAGTACGATTCCTGCTGGGCTCTGGCCACAATGCCACATGGAATTATGTCGTTCAGTGGCACACGATGGCGTTGAACTAACATGTGGGAAGCCGCGCAGATGCTAGTTTTTGTTCAGGAACACCGGAACCTCGCTACAGCTCCTTGTTGTCAAGATACCAAGTCAGGGCCTATAGTGGATACTCAAAGCTAGGGCAAAACTTGAGAAAGACATCGCTTGGTGTATCAATAGATACTGGCCGAGATGACATTGAAGGAGTGGAATTACGGTTGATATCAAAAAGAGGATCAGATAACATCGAAATTAAACTGCACGTTCCAAGGAAACTCCGCGCAAAGGTCGGGGATTTTTTGCATGGCACAACGAGCTTTGGCCATGGCCCAAGAGCCATTGCCTGACGTTTTGGTGGGAAACCACCACACAAAAAGCTCTGTCCTCCACACGTCAAGCACTTTATTGGGCACTTGCCCATTGGCCGAGTTTTATAAATGACGTTCAGTCTTTTTGCTCTGGAATAAACTGCTCGGTGTACTCATGTCTTGATTTAAGACCAATGCATCAAAGCATGCCAGCCACAAGGAAATGAGCCCCAGCGAGTTTAGATCTGAAATGACAAAAACGGCATTTGAGATCAGCCAGGCATATCGCCTGGAACCTCAACCAGGACCAGACAGAAACCGGTGATGTGGGCGGTGAATTCGAAAACATATCGAAGACCCTGTTAAGGGAGGATTATCTCAAGTTCTTTCTCTTTTTCATATCTAGCGTCTTGGAGAGCTATCAAAGCAACCAGTGCGGCGACAGTCGACGAGTTGACACTAGGCTTCGCTATAACTGAAGCATTAAGAAGTCACTCTCGATTGCTTGCAAGTTGAAATCCGCTTCCAAGATTGGGCAAAAGCAATTATGCTCCTCAGAACTATTTCTGAGAAGCATCGCCGTTTATCTTACTCTACTTGCCTCGATATTGGATAAAAGCACCAAAAGGCCAGACAGGCCTTACAAGCATCGGCGGACTTTCAGAGCTATTTGAATGAAATCCGAAGAATTCCTATTTCATCAGGAGCTTTTACTCAACTTTCAGAGCATATCTGAGCAGCTCGACATACAACGGGTTGGCGTCGATGGTGTCAAAAGATATGAATTCGACACGATTATTGATCAGAAAACGATCCGACGAGGTCGAAGATCAACGCCCGTTATCGAGTACTGGGTTCAAATCTCGACGAAACCCCTACAAACAGTATCTTGGTCTGTTTCCTGCAAGCAATTCAAGAAATCACGCCAGATCAGGAGTACTGAATCCCGTTTTTTCCGTACGCGCTGTGTCGGACCTGATCTATCGAAACATCTAGTCTTCCTGAAAGTAAGTATATTGTGTTCTTGACGTCCATACCCTGCTAACTTTGAAGATAGCTTGCGTTATGGACGATGATTCCATCCGACAGAAACTGTGTGATGAAATTGACCGACTGGAGGATGGCAACCACGCTCGCCACCCATCACCTCATCGTCCGCAAAGCCCGCATGGTTGTCGACCACTATATCCAATGGGTGAAGATCTATGTACATCATTGCACTTCTTCGGACAAGCACGGCAACCTAGTAGACGAACTCGTAATTTCGATCGAAAGCGCGATCTACTCAGAGTACGCATACATCAAAGCTATACGCAAGTTATGCAATAGGGAATCATGCAGCGCGCCTGGGAATACCAAGCATTCACCCGCGGCGAAACTTAGCGAAACTTCCTGGGCACGCCTGGTGGTACTCCAAAGCCCAGCTCACCGTGGCCTTCCCTAAGAGAATCGAGCAGAAAAGTTTTGGATTTTAATTTGCCAAAAAAACACCTGGTAACCAATGTGTTTCATATCAGAACACCAGCCTCAGGAGCAGGACAGAAAGCCATTGTCGATGTCGCTCGACACGCATGGGACAAAGAACTTGTTCCTCTTTCTTCTAACCCCGTGTCTTGCAATTTTGGTTCTTCAGTTACCCTTGTTGCTACTCGTCTGCTCGAGTCACTGGACCGTGCGTCCATTGACTAACAATTGCTCCAAGTAACTCTGCTTCGTATCAAAGATCTTTGCTTACAGGTTTCTCGCAGCCATGGGGACCAGGCAGAAGTATTCATTATAAGAGTCTGGATACTTTGAGTTTCGTTGGCTGGCTTTTCCAAAGCCTCTCTATACTTGGGACCTTCCAGCAATGACATTAGCTGAAATGTCGCCTGCGTTGAAGACAAAGCTCCTCAATGGATGTACGGAGGACTCGAAATTTTCGAGTCTATATACATCTTTTACTATCTCTATGCCTACTGATGAAACAGTCATATCACTGTACTCACGGTTTTTTGTATTTACTTGCTCTCCCCAGCATCCGAGGATGCACGCATCTTTTCTTCAGCGGGAACTTAGGCGCTCCTGTCAAGACGTGGCACAACAACGAATCTACAATGGCCGATGTTCAAGGACCAGGTGAAGGCCGTAAAGGACACAATTAAGGCTAGAGAGGACATGGCGGCCTTAACCGTGGAAGGGTTGGAATCCGTCAACACGTCGACAAGCCGCCTTTATCATGGAATAGTTTCAAATTCAGCTTCCACCAAACCATGAAAACTCGATTTCGGAGAAAATAGCATCTGAGTATGATTTTGATACTCAATGCGGCTTGAATTATGGATTGTATATAGCTACAAATATGCTAACAACCTTTATTCACGTCTCAGCCATCAGAGCTGAGCTAGATGGCATCAAAAGGGTATCTTCACAGCCCATGCCTTTATTATGTGGAATACGTTCTGGCTTGGGTGTTTCTATTATGACAGGCAACATCTCTCACCCCAGGAACCTCCATGGTTGTTTTGCACGCAAGAATGAATTTTCACCTCAACCTCAAAATCATATCTCATAAAATGAGCCTCGACGTATTAGCCATGCCCACCGAAATTCATCTGCTACCCAGTGACACCAAGTCCATCGATTCTACCAAGTCCACCGAGTCTTCGAGTCTATTCAGCTGGATCATATTTTGTCGAAAGGCTTTTTTGGTTGGCAGCTAACATGCTGAGAATCTTCAATCTCCACTATGAAGCAAGCATACTCCCGTGAAGCAGTCAAAAAAAAAATGAATTACCAAAGGACATTGACGCGG
Source organism: Talaromyces rugulosus (assembly GCF_013368755.1). NCBI lineage: Eukaryota > Fungi > Ascomycota > Eurotiomycetes > Eurotiales > Trichocomaceae > Talaromyces > Talaromyces rugulosus. Next base: position 1,294,443 of record NC_049566.1, on the reverse strand, counting down.
ACGTGGCCGGCTGTCGTCTGGGACAAGTGTTTTCTAACATTATGATCCGGCAAACATTGTCATCAATCTGCTCATACTTTCCGTACTTTCGATACTGAACATATCCATGGATGCATGAGTTTCTGACCGCAACACCGGAACAAGTCCAGGTTATCTTGGAAAAACCCTGGTCATACCAGGATTTACTTGATCTTCCAAAGATTGAAACATTCTGCAAGAACATTCTACATCATTGTGTTTACAGCGTTAGCCAAAGGAACTCCCAGAGAAATGATCTATGTGGGATCTTCAACTACGAATATAGTAAGGCGTGTAAGCGAGCATCGAACGATTCTTTTGCACTCCAAAAATAGTATTAGAGTACATGTAATCTTGGTTAGCTTGCGGGGTTCTGCATGGATGACGTGATTCTCTGATGGTTATTTCTACAATAATTTAATTCTTGACAACATTGACAAACATCTACTTGTATTCAACATAGAAACATGTCGACCTCGTTCACCTCCATCCCCAGTATCGACCTGTCCCCCACCACCAACAAACAACACCAACTCTCCCAACTCCACCACGCATTAACCTCAGTCGGCTTCTTATACATACACAACCACGGGGTCCCTGCCGACGCAATCACCGACCTCGTCAATGCCCTTCCCCATCTTTTTTCTCTAACCGATACCGCCAAAGAAGCCATCGCACTACACCACTCCCCCCATTTCTTGGGATACAGCAGCGTCGGCGCCGAAACAACAGCCGGCAAACTCGATTGCCGCGAACAAGTCGAATACGCAACCGAGTTACCGCAGACATGGAGTGCGGAGAATGGAATGGCTTTGTATGAGCGATTAAAGGGGCCGAACCAGGTATTTCCCCTTCATTTTCAACTCTGGATGAATCGATGATATTAAATAGTTGGAAAAAAAAAAAAAAAAAAAGTGGCCAGCCGAATACCCCAGTCTCCGCCCTATTGTCGAGCGCTACATCCGCGAACTGACACAGCTGGGCGAGCGGTTTCTGCGTCTTGTCGCCGAGGCGTTGGGGCTTCCTTTGCCAGAAATGTTTTTCCCGTTTTTGTCAGAGCAGCACCGACTCAAACTCGTGCATTATCCTGCTGTATCTTCATCTTCCTTATCTGATGACAGCAGGCAAGGTGTCGGTCCGCACAAAGACTCCTCTGGCTGGTGGACGTTTCTCCTCCAGGCATCACCGCCCCATATCAAGGGACTACAAGCGCTCAATCGCGAGGGCCAGTGGATCGACGTGCCAAACGTGCCGGGCACATTTGTCGTGAATATCGGACAAGCGTTTGAAGTCGTCACCAATGGGGTGTGCAAGGCGACTATCCATCGAGTACTCTCGGGCCAGGACGAGAGATTTAGTATTCCGTTTTTTCAGGGGGTTAGAGGGGATTTGACAAAACAGGAAGCTGTGGACACACTGAAGGAATATTTTCAGCCGCGACGACAGAGGAGGAGTCTGGAAGAAGATATTGACTCGCCGTTTTTAAAAGGCAAATACAATACCTGGGGCGAGTCGCAGCTGCGTACCAAGATCCGGTCGCATCGAGACGTGGGCAGGAAGTTTTATGCAGATGTGTACGAAAAGTATATCAACGACTAGTTGTATGCTATTTACATTTTACTATATATGGGAATCATATATACTGTACTGTAACGAATCTATACAAAACGCAGCGGCTGCGCTTCAGGCGCGTTCTGGGCAGCCTCTTCAATCTTTGCCAAAATCTCCGGCGTCAGCTTATCAACCACGGCAAGCGCCTTGACATTCTCAAACACCTGCTCCGGACGCGAGGCACCCGTGATAAGCGACGAGACATTCGGATTCTTGAGCGCCCACGCAAGCGCCAACTGGGCGAGAGTGGCACCCAGCTCCTCGGCAATAGGCTTCAGGCGCGCGACAACAGCCAGGTTCGCCTTCCATGTCTCGTCGCCAAAGGTCTTTGCGAAGTTTGTAATGAAAGCGCTGCGGCCATCGCCCTCGGCGAGTCGCGACCCCGGAGGCGGCGCGGCGACATCGTTGTACTTGCCCGTCAGGATCCCCTGTTTCAGCGGCGAGAAGACGGTTAAACCCAGACCGTGCTCGGCGTATAGCCAACGGTACTCGGCCTCGACACGCTCGCGCGCTAGGAGGTTGTACTGTGGCTGCTCGACAACGGGGCCGATGAGACCCAGTTTGTCGGCGACGCGCCAGGCAGATGCAATCTCGCTGGCGGACCATTCAGAGGTGCCCCAGTAGAATGCCTTGCCCTGGTTGATAACGTGGTTGAACGCGCGCACAACCTCTTCAATGGGCGTCTGACGGTCCGGGCGGTGGGCGTAGACAATGTCGACATAGGGCAGGTCCAGGCGCTTCAGGGACAGATCCAAGCCTTCGATAACGTGTTTGCGCGAGAGGCCTTTGTTGTTGAGCGGGTTGGCGGGGTTGGCGGCATTTGCTTGGCCGTGATAGATCTGACTTGTTTAGCTTATACAACCAGACTTTTATAAAAAAAGGAAAAGATACCTTTGTCGAAATGACCAGGTCCTGCTGCTTCCAGCCAAACTTTTTGATAGCCTGGCCCATGATGATCTCCGACTTGCCTCCTTCATATCCCTCGGCGGTGTCGAAGAAATTGACGCCAACGTCGTAGGCGGCCTTCATGCACGAGTATGTTTTTTCTGCTCGCAAGTTAGCTACTACCACTACTACTATCTGGTCAGTAATTACCATCATCAACATGGCCGCCGTACGTGAGCCATCCGCCCAGCGAAATGGCCGAGACCTTGAGCCCGGTTCGCCCGAGGAAGCGGTATTGCATTGGAGGGAGGTTTTCAGCCATGGCGAAGGATTGATTGATTGATTGATTGATTGATTGAATGATTAAATGAATGAATGAATATGGTTGATTATTCAAGGTTGGCCAAGATGGAAGAAGTGTGTTTGAGGGGCAGGGATATTTTAACCGGGACAGGGATGTTTTAAACGTGCAGGGCCGAGCAAAGCCAATTAGTTTAGCCCCTCCATAACAACAGCAATGGCGCAATTATTAATATTAATGTTCATGTCGTTGCAGACTGTTTCAAGCTTCAACAGCTAAGCCGCGCGGGGTGACTGACTCATAATGAGTTAGCAAGGTAGCAAAATTACCCCGCGCAGACAGGAAGACGCAATAGTATTAATATCGCGCAAAGAGAACAACCCACCTTCCTTTTTGGGAAATTCCTCTGCCGAGACTCCGCTAGACAACTACGGGACTAGTTACTACCATTACTACTGCTATTACTTTATACAACAACTACCTTTGTACAGCGACAGATAACAAGGGTATCAGTCAATTGTTAAACAACTAGGTACATGAAGCCTCCGCGATCCGAAGAGAAGAAAAGAAGAAACAGTGTCAAATGTCTCGAAGATGTTAAACTTCACAACAACCACACATCCGCTAGTGTCTAGTGTCGCGCACCGTGACGGCGATGGTGACTATGGCGATGGAAAGGAGGGCGGATGTGTCCTGGCAGCTGGTCTCGCTTCGCTGCAGCCGCGGTAGGGGTGACCAGCTCGGTGATAGTCGTCGTGGATGAGGTTGTCAGCGTGCTGACAGTACGGTCGACGGGTGCAAGAGTGGTGAGCGGGACGCCATTGTCGCCCAGCTGGACAACCACCTCTTGGTCGATATAGACGATGTCGAACTCGACGGCTTTCTCGATTGTGGTGGGAACAGGCTGGACCGGGGAGGTTGTGGTGATGATAGTAGTAGGAGCGGGAGGAGGCGGAGGCGGCGCAGATGTCGTGGTCGTGGTCGGCGCGGCCTGAGCGACATTGGCGTTTTGTTTGGCAGAGACTACTGGCGGGGCTGTAGTTGTTGGGTGAGCCTCAACAGGTGGGTTAGGCGCAGCTGGCAGGATAGACGAGACGGCGTCGGCAACCGATGTAGCGATGATACCCAGACCAGTCGCCAGCGCCGAGGCTGCCTCTCCGTAAAGCGTCGCCTGCGCAGGGCCGAGTTGAATGGGCACATCACCAAGCAAACCGTGCAGATTGAAAAGCGGGTTTTCCTCTTTGAGGGCCGACGGGACAGGGAATTGGCAGGACGCAGCTTCTTCATTGCTTTGCGTGTTAAACAACGGGCAGTCTTGTACCTGGCCAGAAGGATTGGTGCATCCAGACATGGCCTGTTCGAGGAAACCAGTTTGCCAGCCCTGGATGAAATCGCCGTGGTATCCGTAGCCCGTAGGGTCTCCCATCGAAAAGATAAACTCGCCGTCGACGCCGGCGAAATCCTGGGTGTCGTATTTTGTTTCAAAAAAGAGACTGACCAGGCGAGTTTCAAATCCATCCGGGCAAGTACCGTCATTGACGAGATTGGGGTAGGCCATGTGCGACTTGTGATCAGTGCTGTCCACATCCTTGCCATTCCAGCACGACGGAAACATGAGCTCCAGGCGGAGACCGTCCCAGCAGTTTTCGTCCAGGAAGGATTTTTCAGGCAGGTAATGGCGCTGCAGCGAGCCCTCGTCGGTGGTATTGTAGTGCAAACAGTTGAAGCCAAGGGCCTTTTGCGACAGCGAGAACTGGGTCTGCTCATCAGCAGTCCAGTCTGATTTAGCAGGGTCGGGCACAGGGCCAGTAAAGTTGCGCAGAAACTGGTTGCCGGCCATCATGCGGAAGCCCTCGGGGAAAGGCTTGGGGTCCTCGCCATAAACAAAGTAATAGGCCAACATGCCGCCGTCCTGGTTGACCATGACGGTCGAGCCGTTGGGGTATTTGAACATGAGCGGCGGAGTCCAGTAGGCGGATCTGTCCTGTGTGACCTCGCACGAGGTGCAGTCAGAGTCCAGCAGGTCGGCCTGCGTGACGCTTTCGGAGAAGCCTATATAGTATACTGTCAGTAACTAACAGCCGGGGCTTTGTTGCAGCAGACAATACCTCCAGAGCCAAAGATGGTGTGCAGATGGTCGCTCGTCTTGCCGGGAGCCATGAGAGGATCCATGCGAGCAGCGCCAGAGCGGCTCATGCATGGCAGACGCCAGAAGTTGTTGGAGGCGGCATCGGCGAGGGAGACAAAGGCGACCGCGATGGCCAACGAAGTAGCCAAGACACGGGTCATTGTTGAAACGAAACAAGAGGTGTTTGTTTCTAAATGGCGAGTTCAGACGAGTAAGATATGTCGAGTCAGAACAGATCCAGTCTGTATAGTTGCATATGGCAGACAAGTCACAGACTCGTAGTAAAGAATGACAGAGGCTCGGTCTTGCGAGTCAAGTCAATTCAGCGAGCGAGGGTGATGAGAAGAGAACGGCTGTCACTTCCAGGCGGCAGATTCAAACGAGTGAGGGGGTTGAAGGAGTGAATATCGAGGTCAACCTCGAAGGGGTTTGGCGAACAGGCAAAGACGAATGTCGAAAGAAGAGAAGCGAAGAAGGTAAACAAGCGGAAGCAAAGGGCATAAGAAGGAGATGAAGGGGAGGAAGAAGGGAAAGAAGGGCGGCGGCGAGAATGTTGGCGGGCTTGGCACATGAGACGGCGGCGCGATCTGGCGGTGCCCAATCAGGAAGTTGTTTGTATACATGATATAGTCCGATGGTGGACAATGATAGTACGGCATCCCTGGCTATGATATCAACAAATATATTTATTGTTTATTTATTTATATACATATATATATATATATATAATCCATTATTCTACATACATATTCTACATGTATTCCAGACAGATTCTGCAGGGACAGAATAATAGAAAATAATAGGAAATAGTAGTAAAGAGTATACGGACTCATTCCGCACGCTGATTGGCCCCGGGCGGAATGAGACCCAGGGGCACGGGTGGGGCCCGTGGGGCCGCGAGCAAGGGACACGGCCGGTCCTCGGCCAATCGGCATGCAGCCATGCAGTATTCCATCTACTGATTGGCTAGTCTCTTATTAACTCTCTACTGCGAGTGGTCGATCTGCCCGCCCATTCGGCCAATCACAACAAGCTCCTTTTTGCCACGCAGTCAGTACCAAGTAGATCGGAATGGAATCCTGTACGATGTCGATGTCGCATTCTTGTCTACGTATTTATTTGTTTATATTGATTGTACTACCATGTAGGTATGAGCTGACTTTGCACGGTTACACTTTGTCAGCCAAGTTACATGGATCTGCCGAGCTGATAATATCATCTCAAGCCTCTAGTGCTGGCTTCGGCGTTGCAGGTTGACGCCGTGTTGCTGTGTTTATTGGCTGGGGCTGTTTCTGAAACTGCTAGGAAATTGCTAGCGTTGTGTAAACGCGAGATACTACTAATAGCCCGAGTGTATACACCAGGGTGGCCTTCCTCTTAGGGTTAGGGGTGATTGTTATTAATATATTGCTGATGGGGTGACATTTAACATTTCATGTCCTTAATTACATGCAGCAGTCAAGCATGACTAGATTATCGATCGTGATGATATTAATATTTAACCATAGATCTCTTGGAGTAGGCCAACCACGCTAGTCTAATCGGGAATATCTGACTGACATTGTTGATTCAATGATGACTATTATATTTCTGTCTGAATATAAAATGCTAAAATCCAAACACATCTTAGCCAGGCAACATAGTGGATTCCCGTTACGAGACGCAAATTCCCTATTTGTGGGGCTCCGAAAAACGTCAACTTTCTCACCTCCATTCCGACTACTCTCACTGACCTGATAGTTGTACAACTTATCGCGTATCATGGCATTTGACCACGCAAGTTTTAATTCTGGTTGAATTTGATACACAAAAAAAAATGGAAAACCACCACCTCTCCAGCTCGGCCCCCGAGTCCCAAGTCCTCATCATCATGACCGGCGGCACAATCTGCATGCAGCGCTCGCCCGCCGGGTTTGTGCCCGCGCGCGGGTTTCAAGAAACCTGCCTTGCCAAAATCCCCAGCTTCAACGATGGGAGCGCTGGCCCGCATATGCCCATGAAGGTTGTCGTGGATGCGTCTGGGGAAACAAAATCGTATCCGAGTCTGCGCACGCCGCCCAGTTTGTATGAGCGGCAGGTGCGATATACAGTGCTCGAGTTTGAGGAGTTGTTGGATAGTAGCTCGATTGACTCCAAGGGGTGGGCCGAGATTGCGCAGGCGGTTTATAATAACTATACGCTGTTTGATGCGTTTGTCGTTTTGGTAAGTTCTTTATTAACAAAATATTACTCTACTGATTATTATATTCATTCACTAATTATTGCAGCACGGGACTGATAGCTTGGCTTATACGTGCTCGGCGCTGAGCTTCATGCTGCAAGAGCTGGGAAAGCCCGTCATCCTGACCGGATCACAGGCGCCCATGCTGGAGCTACAAAACGACGCCTCGGACAATCTACTGGGCAGCCTGGTCGTGGCCGGCCATTTCATGATCCCCGAAGTATGTCTCTACTTCAACTACAAGCTGTTTCGCGGGAATCGAGCGACCAAAGTGGCTGCCAGCGACTTTGCCGCCTTTGATTCGCCCAATGCGCCGCCCCTGGCTGTCACCACGTCGATGCGCACGCTGGTCAACTGGGATCTCGTGCGTCGGCCGACCAGCCTCGAGCATTTCAGCATCCGCACCAACTTGGACACCAGCCACGTCGCCTGTCTGCGCATTTTCCCGGGGATTCAGCCGGAAATGGTGGATGCGGTGTTGAGGCTGGATGGGTTGCGAGGGCTCGTGCTGGAGACGTTTGGTGCGGGCAATGCGCCAGGAGGGAAAGATAATGCCATGACCAAGGTGCTGGCTAGTGCGATTCAGCGCGGGATTGTCATTGTGAATATTACCCAGTGTTTGTGGTCCTTCCTTCCTGTACTTTATAAGTGAAGCTGTGGAATTAACAACGCATAGGTCTCTCGGGCCATGTCAGCCCAGTGTATGCGCCCGGCATGACGCTATTCCGAGCAGGCGTTGTGGCTGGACAGGACATGACGACAGAGGCAGCGCTGACCAAGATGGCGTACCTCCTGGCGCAGCCCGAGTCGACGCCGGAATCAGTGGCCAAGGAGATGGCAGTATCGCATCGCGGCGAGCTCACGAATCACTCCCAGACAGTCTTTCGGCATCCGGACGGGGCGCTGTCGGCGCGACTGACGGCCCTGACAGCGCTGGGGTATGCGATTGCGCAGGGGGATCTCGAAAAGGTGAAGGAGCAGGTGCAGGCGGAGAATATCTGGATTCTCAACGACGCCGACTACTCGGGCAACACGCCGGTGGTACGTCTTCTCATTCAAAGTTGAAGTTTTTTGGAGATACTAACAAGTCAGCACATCGCGGCACACTCGCCCTCGCTGGAGATCCTGCGATACTTTCTGCTGCAAGGCGCATCGGTGCATCTGCGCAACAGTGCCGGGCGCACGCCGCTCTTCCTGGCAGCCAGCGCCGGGCTGTCGGAACACGTGGTGCTGCTGCGCAAGTCCGGGGCGCATCTGCACGGCGACGAGCGGCCAGTAGCCGAGATGCAGGCGCGCCAGCGACCGGGGGTGTGGGCGCAGGCCGGGGTGCGCGCAAAGACGCTCAAGGAGCGCGAGCAGGACGAGGCGGAGGACTGGTCGTGGACGACGATGGCGGGGTCAGCGCCGTGATGCTATACACATAGTAATAAAGCGTTGGAGAAACAAGAGAACAAGAGAAACAAACAAGGCAGGCGCCGCCCCACCGGCCGGGCTGGCTCCTTCCTGTCTGTGTCGCTGCTTTCTTGGCAGGTCTGAACATCTCCGCGGATCCCAATCGGGACTAGCGCGGGCCTTATCTCTCCTTGCACGTAATAACGTGCGCGACGTCACCGGCGGCGATAAGCCCGGCCGGCATCGGCAGAGAATAAAGATAGAGATAAAGATCGAGATAAAGGCATGTTTATCGCGTGGGATGAGGCAGGCAGGAAAAAGCAACTTGGAGGGCCCTAAATACATATGGAGGAGGGCCCCTGATCTGTAGTGTTTATATGTTCTATTCTATGTCGACTTTAGGATTATATGACTTGTATACATACCTTCTTCCCCGCCATGTCGTACCGCTATCAGTATACCACTATCTCTCACCACATGCACTATCAGCTATCTACCCCGCGGTCTCTCAGGAGAGGGGCAGCTGGCAGGCGGCATTTTGGCCATGGGGCCGACGCCTTCTCTCCTGTTTCCCATGTGTACTCGGCATTTTCTATACGGCGAGCGCGCCGAGTCCGGTCCTGAAAAGACGAGCCATAGTAAGTGTACTATAGACCCGGCTCGTTTTCTTGTGTGTCTTTTCATGATTGCGCCATTTTATTATTTGCTCAGCTAACCTTGAAGATCCAGTCCCCAGACCGAGAACCCGAATCTATTTCTCTACACCACACACAACACAACGACCACCCCAACAGAGTGGAACAGACAAGGAGCAGTTTTTGATGATAAAAAAAAAAGCAAAAAGAAAACCCCATTAACCGAAATTGCATAAAATTTGCCCTTTTATTTTCCCCCCCTCAAGTGGATTCTCTACTCTCCTTACCGCCAAGGTCGTTCCTGGTTACGTAAAGGAAAAGCAGGTCAATGGACGAACTGCAGCAACGGCATGCCATAGTCGGTTGGATGTCGTCTTCTGCGCCCTCTGCTTCTCCATCGCAATTACGCGATCCTTATTGTTGACTGGCTCTTGCAGCCCTGGAAGCAACCTTGGAGGGTTGGCTGCATCCGGAAGGTCCTTCCTTTGCCAGACGGACAACAGATATATACAGAGCTGTACAGGAAGCATCCAGACAGACAGACAGCAGAACAGCGGACACAAGCTACAAAACAAGACCCGGTGGAGCGAGCGCCTCTCCCCCTCCTTCCCCAGACGTGTCTAGCCCTTTTTATTTTTATTTTATTTTTTAATTTTTCCCCCCCCTCTTGCGGATACTATTCCAGCAAAAAAAAAGTGAGGATTGCTGCCCGGCTGCCTTTCCGGAACCGCTCCGCCCGAACCAGAAAAATTTCCGTCGGGGGAAAAAAAAAAATTCAGCATCAGATCAGCGGGAAATAATAGTGCAGAGAACTCGAAACAAAGTCGAAGAAAAGGACAACAAGAACAGTGGAGCTCGCTCGCATTTCTTATTTCGTCAGCTTCAATATCCATTAGCACATCTTGCAGCCCTGCAGCCTCGAGTCAGACAGACTTGCCCTCCACTTGGCTCTGTTTCTGCTCCTTCGCCTATTATTGCACCATCGCCCTGTTTCTGTGTTGCCGCATGACCTGGAAACTTCATTCTTGTGTTTGTGTTTCTATTGCTGTCATCATCGTGGCGTGGCCGACTCTTCGTTGTGTGTGTGATATATAGTGGAGACCGAAACCGCCGACCTCAAAACACAAAACACGCGCCCCCCTCTATTTTTTTTTCCCTCTCCATTCACCCATTTCTCCCGACCACATATCGATAGTTTCGCGAATGACCCAACACAGCAAGACCATTGCGGTGGTCAATGCCACCGGCCGGCAGGCGGCATCGCTCATCCGCGTCGCATCGGCCCTGGGCTATACGGTGCGCGCCCACACACACACCTTGAAGGGCGTGATTGCCGCCGAACTGCAGAGCCTGCCCAATGTCACACTGATCCAGGGCTCGCTGCTGGACAACGCGCCGCTGATGGACGAGGTGCTCCGGGGCGCCCAGCTGGCCTTTATCAACACCGTCTCGCAGGCCGGCGACGAGGTCGCAATGGGCCGCCAGCTGGCCGACGCCGCCAAGCGGGGTGGCTCCATCCAGCATTACGTCTATAGCAGCATGCCGGACCACTCGGTGCATGGCCCCTGGCCCGGTCTGCCCATGTGGGCGTGCAAGTTTACCGTCGAGAACTACGTGCGCCAGCTGGGTATCCCCGCCACGTTTGTGTATGCGGGAATCTACAACAACAATTTCACCAGTCTCCCGTACCCGCTCTTCCAGATGGAGCTGCAGCCCGATGGCAGTTTTGAATGGGCGGCTCCTTTTCCGCCAGATATGCCGCTGCCCTGGCTCGACGCCGAGCATGACGTTGGTCCTGCCTTGATCCAGATCTTCAAGGATGGGCCGCAGAAGTGGAACGGTCATCGGTATTATACCATATATCAAATCAGTGTAGCACAAAGCAGCTAACTAACTTGTCTAGAATCGCCCTCACCTTCGAGACCCTGTCCCCGATTCAAGTGTGCAATGCCTTTGCCCGTGCCCTCGGCCGACGCTGCCACTACCGCCACACCTCCAAGATCGAAATCAAAGTCAACATCCCAACGGGCTACCGAGAACAGCTGGACGGACTGGCGCGTCTGTTTGGCGAGCTGGAGGCTCCCTACTTCCCTCACCCCGAGTTCAACACCCCGGCCGCCGGCTCGCCCAAGGGTCTTGGGCCCGCGGGCGGAAAGGGAGCTGGTGCTGGCGTGATGCAGGGCCCTGGTGGCGTCGTGTCGCAGCGTGTCACCGACGAGGCTCGACGGTTGTGGCAGGGCTGGCGCGACATGGAAGAATACGCGCGCGAGGTGTTTCCCGTGGAGGAAGAAGCCAACGGGTTACAGTGGATGCTGTGATCTGTTTTTCTTCTTTTTTTTCTTTTTTTCATTGCAGCGTTCACAACCTGTCTGCCTTTTTTTTTTTTTTTTTTTTCACAGCGTTTTTCTTCGCGGGGGATAAAATACAGTACTACCATCACCTACCTCACTTGCATATCGGCACGGAACCCGAATGGAGCAACCTTTGTTTGTTTGTTTCTTTAACGAATGTCTTTTATTTTACAGGCGTCACGGTTTGGGTTAGGAAGAGGAAGATGTCCGCACCACAAAAGTTCACTAGGGTTATGTTACTAGGGCTATTTCCTAGGGTTAATTGATTGATGACGGAGTTTGGAGGCTGTGTTGTTGTTAGTATCTACATTGTTACTGGTAGTTGAGAATAGATTCTCATATTGAAATCATCAGTATACTTGTGAATACGTACTGTGCTTTTATGAATAGTTATAGTTCTCACTTTCTCATGTTAAATACAAGTCGTTGCTATATGGCAACCCAGGCCACACTCTGATTGGCTGCTCCAGCACCTGTGGGGAGCCACTTTAATACCCACCAATCACGGCACTTCCATAAACACGCTATCCCTAATCCGGACCTTGCTAGCTTTACCTTTTTTTTTTTTTTTTTTCAATAAGAATTTTTTGTTTGGGGCTGTCATATTATTATTTCATCGCTTCATCCTCTCTTCCCCTTCCTCCACTCCATCACCTTTTTCCCTCATTTTTATCTATTTATTTATCACGAAACGAATAACAATAAAAAAAAAAAAAAATGTCTGACGAAGGCCGTGCTCTCGAGGACCTCATCTCCCTGCCCACCATCCCTAGGGAGGCTGGACGCAAGATCGCCCAGCTGGAGCAGGAGTTTGTGCGCGCCGAGATTGAGCAGTGTACGTTTTTCTTTTCTTTTCTTTTCTTTTTTTGTTTTTTATTAAAAAAAAAGTCAAAACTAACGATATCCAGTGCGCAAGCAAATCCCCGCCCTGCGCCCCCTCTACGCCAAACGCAATGAACTGGCAGCCTCCAAGGAGCTCCAAGAAGCCGACTTTTGGCCACGCGTGTTCGCCAACGCGCCGCAAGAAGTCGACGAGTACATTCTGGCCACAGACGCCGCCGTCATCGGGCAGTGTCTCCGAAACCTGACGGTCGAGCGGTTCGAGGTCGACGACCAGGGCAACGGCGGAGACCCGCGTAGTGTTCGCTTTGTGTTTGAGTTTGCTTCGGGTGATGAGAACCCTTATTTTTCAAACACAAAACTCGTCAAGGAGTTTTATTATCGCAAGAGTGTGACCAAGACGGAAAAAGGGAAGCGTCGTGTCTGGGATGGCTATGTCTCGGCCCCCGTGCGTATTAATTGGAAAAAGGACCAGGATTTGACAAAGGGGTTGCTTGATGCTACGTGCGATTTGTATGAGGCGGAGCAAAAGGATACCAAAGTGAACCGTGTCAAGTTGCCAGAGTATGAGAAGCTGGTGAAGAAGCTTGAGCAGGTTGAGGCCGAGGCCTTTGCCGGTGATGAGGACGACGAGGCGGATGATGACAGCGGTTTGGCGGCGAGCAGCCCCGCTGGTGTCAGTTTCTTTGCCTGGTTCGGATTCCGCGGCGGAAACGCGACTGCTGAGCAGTCGGTTGCCGCAGAGAAGGAGGAGTTGGAGCGGTGGCAGAAGATTGAAAAGGGGGAGAAGGTTGAGGATGATGATGATGATGACGAAGAGGATGAGGATGAGGATGATGACTACGATGAAGAAGAAGATAGCCTCGAGGCTGCCGAGGTCTTCCCCGATGGAGAAGAGGTCGCCATCGCCTTGGCCGAGGAGCTCTGGCCCAACGCTCTCAAGCTTTATGGTATGTTTGTTGTCATTTCATTAATATTCGTGTGTCTCGTGCTGATTATTATCTATGTACAGTTCAATCGTATGAAGACATTGACGACTTTGACGACGAGATGGACATTGAGTCGATCGACGAGGACGAGGAGGAGGCTGACCTGCCTCCCTCCAAGAAGGTCAAGACCTGAGCTTGTGTCAAGTCGATGACAAGTCGATGGATGCCATGATTGATATTTCCTTTGTTTGCCATTTTTGTATATTACTCTCACAATGCAATCACCAAAATTAATAAGAGGATGAGCACGGTTATGAGAACTGCAATGCAGCAGGACGAATACGTATCTATACAGTATGTGTTAGTAATTTAAGTCTGAAAGAGAGAGAGAGAGAGAGAGAGAGAGAGAGAGAGAAACAAACCCTCGTTCTTCTTCACAATCGTCCCTATCCTCTTCATCCCACTGGCCAGCTTGCCGCCCACCCTGTCGGCCAGGAAATCAACATCGTCCAGCAAGACAGTCTGATCCTCCAACTCCCTGCCCATCGTATCAGCCTGCTGCCGCAGCGTTCCGACTGTGCGAAACACGCCGTCTAGCTGCTCGTTCTGGTTCGACATCATCTCGACCTGCCGCTGCTCTTCGTACGCCGAGTAGTAGTCGCCTCTCTCGTTGTTATTATTATCATCATCCGTATCAAACTCTGCCGGATTCGGCAACGACTGATTTTTCCTTTGTTGTTGTTGTTCATGTTCTTGCTGCTGCTGCTCAACAACCGATTTCGCCATCTCACCCGCCATCGACTCGATTTCGCCGCCCACCTCGGCGACAAACTTGCGCCGGCGCTCGACTTCGTCAAGCTCGAGGCCATAGCGATAAGGATCGAGTTCGACGGCGCGCACAGACTCGACCAGATCGGCCAGGTCGGCGCGCAGGTCGGTCAGTGTGGATTCGAGCTCGGTGCGCGATTGTTGCAGTTCCGGGTTGGAGGACGAGGTGGTCAGGGAGCGGATGCGGAGGAAGGAGGCGTAGAGGGGGCGGGTTGTTTGGAGGGTGTTGAGGACTTCGCTGTTTTATTTAAATCAGTATTGTTTTGTTTTGTGTTGTGTAGAAACTTGGTGTCTTACGACTGGACTTGGAGAAAAGGATCGTCCGACATGATGGCTTGTTGGTAGCGTGCAAGTAGGGTATAAGTGTCTAAAATTGCGTCGTCTGAAAGTCACTGAGTATCGCTTCAAGTCGCTAAATATCGCTCATGCGCTGTGTTGGTCAAAGTGAGTGTCGTGAGCCAAGTGCTAACGTACGGTGATAGGTACGGACGTCGGATACAGGTCGCCGCGCTAAGCCGCCAAGCCAAACACTCAGCACATTATACAAACACTATCGTGACTATACAACACCCGTAAGGAGTACCAAGGACAAATAATAAAAATTGATGAGATATGCTAGTCTATATATGCAAAAGGAAAAGAAAGAAAAAAACGCCATCCATGCCTATATACCGGCGTCGCAGAAGTGGTATCATTCGTAAAGAAAGACAGAAAACAGCACAATGTTTCAGTCCAATGTCAATGTCAACGTCAACGTCAAGCAATGTCATGTCAAGTCAATAGCAGAAATCACATCTCAAACAACAGCTCGCCCTCGCCGCGCATCTGCCGAACCCATTCTTTACCCAGATTATAAGCATGCAGCCCAAAAAAGTCGTTGAGAATGGTCTCGGTGCTGGAACTGCGCAGCCACGTCTCGCACTGCTTGCAGTCGACGGCGGAATCGCCGCGGCGCGCGTCCCAGTACTCCTTGAGCACTTCCGAGTACGTGCAGACGGGGTTGTCGCGGTGGTCCTTGGCGTTGTTTTTGCGGGCGCGGTCCTCAATACTACAACATTTGGCGTCGGGCAGCTCGAGGAAGATGCGCGAGAGCGAGTGGGCGCTCTGGCGGAGGAGGAACCAGTTGGTCACGTCGAGGTCTTCCTTGAGACTGCTGATGCTGCGGTCGTCGTCCGGGCTGTGTGCAAAGATGATGGTTTCGAGAAACTGGCGCAGCATCTGCAGCGCGATATGAAAGTCGATGCGGCGTTCCAGGTCCAGCTTTTGGCGAAAGCGCCACCGCTGCTTGCCCACCTCGCGCTGCTGCGGTTTTCGCAGCAGCACGACGTAGATATGCGACATGTGGCGCGGGAACCACCAGCTGCGGTTTGCGCGGGCGCGGTCAAAGGGCAGTCGGAAGAGACAACTGCACAAAATCACGCGGTAGATGCTAAAGGCCAGCGAGTACGGCTGCACGGGGGTCTCCTCGACGCTCCTGGCAATGTCGGACATGTGGAACATGACATAGAGGCCGCGCTCGACGCGCTGGCGAAACATCTCGGCCTCGGCGTCCATCTCGCCAGAGCCCTTGATGGCCCACCAGGCGCCCCAGCCAGACCGGGCCACGCGCGAGGCCAGCTTGCGCGCCGTCTCGCGGCGGTACATGAACTTTTGCAGGCTGAGAAAGTCGAGGGCGGCGCGCTGGCCGGACACGGGGTCCATGGTGAGGATGCGGTCCAGCGGCGGGCTGATGTCGTGGTGGCGGAGGAACGCGGTGCAGATGAGCGTCTCGTGGGCCTTGATGGTCTCGTACGTCGCGCGGTTCAGGCGACACAGCGCCGGGATGGTCGCGGCGTCGCCCATGCTGAGGATGAGGAAGAGCACGTCGGGCACGCGGCCGAAGAGATGGTCGTCAATCGGCATGGCTGGTCATGTCTGTCTGCCCCGGGTTTCAGTCGAGTCGGTCGAGTCGGTCGAGTCGGTCGAAGCAGGTCGAGGTGAGGTTCAAGTCAGGTCAGGTCGGGCAACGCTGTCACCATCTTGTGGGGTCCGGATTAGTATTATTTGCTGCTGCCCTGGGGCCATCGCCGGCAGTTTTAAAGATGCGCCTCACGAGGCCAGCTTAGTCTCGCCTAGTGCGCTGGATCGAGCAGCAGTGATCAAAAAGGCAAAAAAAGAACCGGGGCCGTGCGTTTTCTAGAAGCAGCAACTGGAGAGCAATTACTCACGATACGGACACGGAGACGCAGGCGGAACACGCCGGCTGCATACAAAAGATTAGTCGCTGCTGCCAAGCCGCCTCATCACACCCATCACACGCGCTAGAGACTCTTCTCGAATGTCGCCCTACGTTTTCCGTTGACCGCCATGGTTGTCACAGTCCCTGTCGAATGGGCATGCTGGGGCCGTTGTCCTGAGGCTGGACTGTCCAGGATTGTTGCAAGGTAACCCTTGCTTGCGACTGCCATGGACTTGGGGTATACACAGGTAGCGTCGTCTGCAGTACGGACACATTACTTATTCTGTATGCGGCAGTAGGTAAGGCCTGGCCTTTGGGTGAAATGTCAGTGGCTGCTTTGGCAAACTTTGAAGCCTTGCCACTTTTAATCTTGGCCTCTAATTTAGCACTATACCATACTTGGAAATCATTGAGAAGATGTATATTCTAATTCTACTATCTTTAGAATACATTACTAATTTCCTTTTTTTAATTAATTGTTATTATATATATTATTTTCTGCAGTATACCCTATCCAGATCATGCCATCGCAAACACCCCATTATTATTTCCCTCTTAACCTCACCATTGACGCAGACAGACGCGTCGCATAATCGCATGGAAAGGCAGTGGAAAGATAGAACTGTTGTTCCTTGGAGATCCATATTATTATCTGGTGTGTGGAGGCTGTGTCCAAAGGTTACTTACAGGCTTATATTCACTATGGTATCATCCCTGTTAGTAAAAATAAAAATAAAAATACCAAGAATCCTGTTATCATCTACATAACAGCCCTCGGTATAGCGCTAAGCCATATACGGCAAGCGCCTTCTTCAATAATTTTTGTCGAAACCAAAACCACCAAGACTCGAAGACAGCGACATGAAACTGCAGCAGCAATCGATGCTCGTTTTATTGGCCATCCAGGAGGAGCCGAAATTACCAGGCTAACACTTTTGACTCAGACCCAGACCGAGTCCTCCTCCTGTTTATTGAATGGGCCCGGCCGTACCCCTCCCTCTCTCCGACGAGTGGGATGATGATGTCGATTCTTATATTGACGCGCTGCTCTCGTTTGCAACCACGACACCCCTATTTCTGAACCTGTGTGGAGGCGTGCACATCCTTGACTTTCTGACCAGCGATCCGGATCTCTACACCACCTTGCTGCCAGAAGATTGGCGCCGCTTCTTCGACCAGCATGAGCTGTACGATATCCTCGACCTGCTTTTGAAGGAAGATGTTGCGCATTTCCCAGTCGAAGAAGACAATCACACAATAAAAGGCAGCAGCTGGAAAAATGGCCCACCGCCACCCCCTTCCCTCGTACGATATATCCGCGATATTCGCCGTCTCAGCCTAAAGCGCAAAGTCACGCCGCCGCCGACACGCCCCTCTTCCGGACAAGCCAGCGCCATTCCGCGCCGTGTGGCGGTCGGCATGAAATCAAAGAAACTGCACGAGGTCGAGCATTTTTCAAAGTATGTCGACTCGTTTGCCACGAATGTCTCCCAGACGAGGGACGAGCCGGTCACACATATAGTCGACTTTGGCTCTGGGCAGAACTATCTGGGGCGCACTCTGGCCCATTCGTATAACCGGCACATAATCGCTATTGAGCGCAGGCATGCTTACATCCAGGGCGCTCGCGGTATGGATGTGCATGCAAAGATGGCGGAAAAGAAGGTGAACGTGGTGAAAAAGAGGATGCAGAGCAATGCAAATGGACCCGACGATGATGGTGATGATGCATCGGCGCAGGCCTGTGAAAGTTGTCCTCCGCAGGGAGGAGAGGAGGACAAGCAGCAAAACGAAGATGACGTTACCGTCTTCAAGGTCTTTAGCGAGCTCGATATCAACCAAGACGACTTGCCCAGCATTGTCAACACTAGTACTCACAAACCCAAAGAAGAGGAAAACCGAGGGCCGCGGGGTGCAATGGACTATATCGAGCATGAGATCAAGGACGGCTATCTCGAGCCCATCATCCAACACGTCGTCGACCCTACCAAGACCGAGGGCGATTCCACAGAAACCCACGGAGAAACTTCAAACGACGCTCGCGTGGTCGTCGTCTCGCTTCATTCCTGCGGCAACCTGCTCCACCACGGTGTCCGATCTCTCGTCCTGAACCCTTCCGTTGTAGCCATCGCCATGGTCGGCTGCTGCTACAACCTCATGACCGAACGGCTGGGCCCGGCCACATACGAATTACCCGTCCTTCGTCATATGCACCAGCGCCTCGCAGTCGGCGCAAACGAGAACGATCCGCACGGCTTCCCCATGTCAAGCATGTTTGAGCAGTATGCATATCCCGGCGGAAAGGGTATCACATTCAACATCACGGCGCGCATGATGGCCGTGCAGGCTCCGTACAACTGGAGCGTGGAGGAGAGTCGGAATTTCTTCACGCGGCACTACTACCGCGCTCTACTGCAAAGGATATTCGTCGACCGCGGCACCGTGCCGAGACCGAAACTTGCTAATCTGGACGCTTTGATAGGCGGGGACAATAATAATGATGATGATGAGCCGCTCATCATCGGCACGCTGAGGAAAACAGTCTATGAGACATTTCCCACATATGCCAAAGCCGCCATTGCCAAGTTGGCCAAGAACCCGGTGCATAGCGAGAAAATGACTCGGCTGAACAACGAGATTACGACCGAAGACCTGGAAAAATACGTGGCTGATTATGCATATGCAAAGAAGAATCTGAGTCTGGTCTGGACCCTGATGGCGTTTAGCTCGGCTGTGGTCGAGGCTATCATTGTCATTGACCGGTGGCAGTTTCTTAGAGAGCACATGGCTTCGGGGCTTGTGAGAGAGTGCTGGATAGAGCCGGTTTTTGATTACGCTGAAAGTCCCAGGAATTTGGTGGTAATTGGTATCAAAAATTGAGCCAGTCAAAAATATTGAATATTGTACATAACTAAAAAAAAAAAAAAAAAAAAAAAAAAAAAAAATATGATACCCAATTCATAACGTCGTTAATATTATATTGTTACATTGTAAAATTTCTCGTAGAAATACAGCCAAGATGACTTGGGGATGGTCTAAAATTCCAGTTAGCTCTGAACTGACAATTTCTCAATAATATCATGTGGCAAAACAAATATATCAGGTTTCGTGAAAACGCTTTTAACATCAGTCACGACTTGCGTGTATGAGTGAGCTGGGTAACGGTGCTGTCATCATGTAATAAATGCAATGTATAAAAAAGTTTACGTACCGTTAATTCGTTAATCGTCTCGGGTTCACCACTTTCGAGATGAACCAGAGGATAAGTAGTGGAAAAGGTTTCCTACTGCTTCCGGAGTCGTTGGACGAGTTTTTCTCTCAGAAAAGGACTCAATCCAAGTCTGCAAAGATTAGCACTAGACAATAGCATGTCTCGCGTCAATACTCACATTCCGTCTCGGGTAATTATCCGATATGTGCCTGTTTCTATTAGCACAACCTCTTGTCAATGTATCGAAAACTAACGTACCACTTGATTGGTAGTTTCCTTTCTCGCCGACAAACTCGCCGTTGCTGTCAACTTCCACACTCCCAAAAATATCTTCAGGCCTAGAGAACTCTCAGTTAGTTTGTTTGTTCTTTCTTCACCGCTGTTTTGGCTGCACTGACCAGGCAATCCTTCCATACTCGGGCGGTCTTCGGCTGTCAGATACATGGATCCAACCTCCTCTGCCGCCCGATCCAGCACCACCTTGACCACTCGCACCACCAGCGGAATCTCCGCCAGTGCCACCACCGCCCCCATATCTAGGCCGGTGTGGTTTGCGGTTTTGAGCAAAAAAGACTCCGCCAGACCCCAAGTTGGCGCCGGCTGTAGAGATCATGACTTGGGCTTGGGATTTCACTTCGGGGTCTTCGGTGGCATACTCGGAGACCACCTCTTGTAAGATTTGAAGAAATTTCGAGTTCTCCGTGAAGGAGTCGGGGGTAGGGGGAAGTTTTGATGTAGTGCCAATGGCAAGTTCTGCTTTGGGAGGTTCAGATGATAGCAAAGACAAAACGTGATGGCCAGGTCGTGCACTGTCGGGAAATGTATACTGTTTGGGTTAACACTAAGCTATTTTGCAGACTGAGCTTTTTGCATGCTTACTATGTAGGGGTGGCCTTGCAACGTGGACACCGAGCGAACGTTGGCCCATCTGCCAATGTTCCAAGCTCGACGAGGCCCAATGGCCATTGTAGCCATATTTGTTGATAGTCAGAGGGGAGAGCCTGGCAAGTTAATGGCAAGCTGTTCTCTGTGGGAGAAAGAAGAAGAAGAAACTCGGAAGAGCGAAAAGAAAACTTGAGGCGACGGGAGCTAGCTAGGATGCAAACAGTGCAAACGCGGCTGCAGCTCCGCGCTTTCTGTTTCAATCGGTTCAATGCAGCAGCAACTTGTTAGTTTAATGTACGATCGTCTTCATCTGTTTCTCTAGCCTCTGTGTGTAGGATTGCATTCTCACTATACATCCTGTGGTTACGCTTTAATACAGAAGAGCCATTCCGTTATGCCAGTTTCTACGCTTTCGCCTTGCTCCTAGGTCACACAGCATAGCTTGTGAGGCTTGCGCCGAATCACTCATCTGTTTAATAGCTTTCTTTTACCCATTCTAAAGAAAAAATGGCGACTCCCTCGTCCAGGCAGAACCCAGGGGCGACCCCTACACACCTCACCTCGTCCCCGCATCCATCGGCAGTCTCCATGGGTCGCGGCCTGTCGCATAAATCTCCCTCGACAAAGACTCCCTCAGGATCTGGCCCGGGCCATGGATTACAACAACAACAACAACAACAACAACAACAACAACCCAGCTCCTTTTCATACCAGGGCGCCACCCCATTAGCGGCAGCAGTGGCCTTGGAGGATCCTGTGTCGTTCAGCTCGCCTTCGGCTCTCCTCGCGCTCGGCAGCTTCACCGGCATGAGCCCCGCCATGAATGTGCAAGAAGGGCTGGTGGGCTCTGGCATGAACGAAAGTGATATCCAAGCGCTGGGGCTCGGACTAGGCGGGGGAGGAAGCGCGCGCAACCACGAGGAAGAGCGAAGGAAACATATTGAGGTAGTGGAGCAGCTGCTCCGGGAGAGAGTGTCTGGTAGAGGCGTGAGCCGCGAAGCTGTTGAGAGGTTGGGCCAACTCGAAGGGTTTGAATCTATATGGCAAGAGAATAGCCTCAGCATTGCAGGGAATTCGGTGGACCTGGAGATTGAATTCTACCCTGGAGAAGACAACGTCAAGGACGTCAGCTTGAGTTATGCTTCTCCCGAAGTTGAAGGGGAGGGTGAAAGACGCGACGAAGCGACGGCGATTGTGAAGGGTGATTTGATGCAGACACTGGAGGAACGGGAAAATGGGATTTGGAAACCGCTATGGGGGTTTCATGAGAACCTCGCCAGACTGGCAAGGTTAGACAAACTGAGCCAAGAAGTGAATTGCTTTGAGGCGGTAGAAGGTCTTTTTGAAAGTCTACAAAAGGTCTGGGAGGCCGAAGAGAAGCGGGACTCGTACCGCGATACCTACGAGCATTCATGTCGGGGATCGGTCGGTCGGCCTAATTTGCACAGGGCAGGTCGAGTTGGAATGGGCTTGGAGTACTGGGTCGATGATCATCGGCTGTTACATACAAATACATCCCCGGATGCGATGGCTGTTGACGGGAGTGATCACAACACAGAAGGCCTAAAAACACGGAGTGCTACAATTGAGTGTGAAGCTGGATACCCTTCCCTGCGGATCTCGAAGGAATGGGTCGCTGGCGACATATTGACAACGATTGATGCGCCGGATGATTCTTCTGGCCCCGAAACTATTGTCAACTGGACAGAACCTCCGCCGACCCTACACTCATCAGCGAATGGACTTGATTCTGGCATGGGAGGCGGCGGCACACCGAATCGGCGGTTTGTCGCAAAGTTGGACCCTCCTGTTGACGTGCCACTTTTGGTTGCAAACGACATCTATCGGAATCTCGGGATGCAGGTGCCGCAGGAGTACCGGACGACGACATACGATGCCTTGCTCGTTAACGGATGGACACGCGGGACAACGGAAAGCACATCGGCATCGTCGGATACTCTCGAGTCTGTGCGAAGACGACGACAGGCGACTGTTTTATCATTTAATGCGGAAAACGAACCGGTCCAAAACGGGCACAGCTATTCGTTCCAGGCATTTGAGGCTGCTCCGGGAAGAGTCATACGCGAATTTCCGTTTTCTCATCCACGACAGCTAGCAGAAATATTTCCAGTCAGTTTTGTTACTGTCAGCGTTGTTTCTATTATTATTATTTACTGACAAGCAACAGATACTTCGGCAGTATGGCCTACTGGCAACACTTATCCGAAAGTTATTCCCACCAGTCAAGGGCGGGGGTAAGACGAATATAACTCCGCAGTTGTCATCCGAGACATCCAAAACCATGTCGATGTACCAGGAGAAAACACGTACAGACGATCATATCACAGTTCTTAGCAATAACGATCCGGACGAAGAGTTACTGGATCGTCTACTGGGGTCCGCCAATAGCGACACTGGGCTGGAAGGAGAAAAGGCGAACAACAAGGATGTTAGCGTCGACATTACGCTACGTACCCAAGTAGCGCAGCCGCCTCTGATTATGCTGCTCATCACTGTGCCCGAGTCGCGAACGAAGAGCTCAGCAGGTCCCGAGTTGCAGAATGTGTCGGTTGATTTGGAGATCCGACTGAACGGGCGGGTGAAAGTGACGCAAGTGTCTGGATTGAGCGAGAACGACGCTGCGATTTCTAAGCGGCTCAATCGCGTTTTGGAGGTGTCGGAAGATCTGGGGGTTCTTGTCGAGTACGTGATAGGCCAGTTGCAAGGAGCCTGATCTGCTACGTATACTACTACGTACGTAGGTGGATGATATGATCGACGAGTCGATGGCATCATCGGATGCCTCCAGTTTCTCCTGCCAAGAACGAGCTTATCAGTGCATGGCCAGCAGGTGTCCACTGCTGCCCAGGCGTCTAAGCTTTCCCGGTAGAATCCGGGGTTAGCTGCAGGTAGCTCAGCTCCTTGCATGATGTTCAGGGGGTGGACAAAATCAGGGTTGAGTCTGTCAGCCCTTGGTTCTTCAAGCTCTTGCTTCTATCGAGCTCTTGGCAATTAGTATCAAGCATCAAGCTCATCATGTATGCAGTCATGGTCCAGGTCAAGCTACTAGCCCGTCTTGCTGTACATGCATGTGATGAGTATGTATTAGCTGGCATTAAGACTACCAAAGACTTGAATAGCAAGCCAAGTCTACTGAGATGAAATTCCCTCAATATACCCCATACTCTCTATTATATGAATATACACGGAGTATTTAACTTTGTATAAAGTCTATATTGGAACTAAATTATTCTACAGTCAACGCGATGTGTCATGCAGCAAGCCGGCCAATCAACAGCACACGATAAGCATTCTTGGCCCTGCAGGCCCAATGCAGCCTAGCGCTGGCTACTATGTATAGCCGCGAAATAAATCACTAAAGAATTCTATTTTTCTTGGCCGCGCGCGACAAGCGAGTGTCAAATTCGAATTATTATAATCGCGCATCGTGTGACTGTTGTAATATACCCATGTTACACACTAGTTTTTACAATAGTTTGCAAACTGGTTGCACAGGGACTCGAAAAACGACACGCAAAAAAAATCAATGACAGGTGCTTGTGCCCGATCCGGCTAGCCAGGCTGCATCGGGAATAGCGTGCAAAAAACCTTTGACTACTACGTACTATAGTCCTTGGAATGCGCTGTATTTACCATGTACTACGTAACAGGATCATAAAATCACTCATATGTGAAATTTACATTTACCTGGAATGATGTATCATTGTATCTGTTGTTGTTGCTGCTGTTGTTGTTGATCCAAATTACCGAATAATGCCTCATCAAAACTAATATTAAAATGACTGAATGCAGATTGGCCCGGCGTCGGAAGCGCCTTTGACGAGATTTAAAAAAAGGACTCGCCACTTGGGCGTTTTCCCCACGCATGTAAACTTTGGAGATCGTCAGACTCATTCTTCCCCTAGCCGAGGAGGGGAAAAAAAAAATAAGAGAAGATGGGGGTTGACAACGTTGACCGGATGTTGTATACGGCATGGCAAGATCTTTCAATGTTGCTAGCCCCCGTCACACAGACCACGCGACAGCATACCACGCACAGAAACAGCAACAACGAATAATGTCGGATGTATTACATGTAATTCTAATACTAAATATATAAGTTTACGATAATCGTGGGGGAACGGGGAGGCGAGCCCTTGGTCCGGAACAGTCCGAGTGTGCTTTTCGTCTCGGCGAGCGTTATCGGCGCCCATCTGATAGCCTGCGCAGCCTATCAGTGGCCGCGTATTTGCGTCTTTGTAATGCTGATTACCATGATTTTATGCATATAATAGATATATATATATAGATATATATATGTATTTGCTGCAAGTGTTAACGTACTTATATTCCGGTGTCATCGCCATTGGTGGCTCTTTTATTCGTGCCCGGACTGTAGACCTGACCTTGAAATTGCATGTGGCAGGAAGTGGATAAAACAGAAAAAGAAATGAAATCCTTTGTAACAGTTTTAATAACTATTATAATTATCCCAACTATCGCCATTATCACCATTACCATCATTACCGTGCTGAAAAAGAAAAGAATATAAAATACAAATCTTACCGTAACGTAATACACGTTGCCGGGCCCCGGCGCGCGCATGTAAGGACTTCCCCCCACCTGCCTCGAATTCTAATCCCTCATAAAAGCCCGGCCGTCGTCCCCGACTTCGTTTCTGTCCACTTCTTCTCTCTTCAATCTCCCCCGTATTGCTACATCCAAGAGTCCATTCCTATTGCTTATCTGCTTCGCTCTCTCTTTCGACTTGGGCCCTTTTTTCACATTCGTCATCATGGTGCGACCTGCTCTGCCCGCCTTTTTCTTGCGTCCGCTAACTTTTTGCCTCCACAGACTTCCTCAGCCGTTATCTCCAATACTGAGAATGTGCGTTCCACAACTCGCAAATCTGCAATACCACGTCTATAATAATCGCATGCTGACTCCGACTCTAGCTTCTCAAGTATCTCAGTCTCGACCAAAAGGGCAAGGTTCTTGCCGAGTACATCTGGATTGACGCCGAGGGCGGTGTTCGCTCAAAAACCAAGGTACGTATCCCTGCATGATGCAGCCTCGTCACTTGGGGATACACGCACACATTGCACACATTGAACACATTGCACATATCGCAATGCGTCAAGTCTGTGCAATCGCTTTGGCACAGTGGGATCAATCGTCTAGTTGGCACACCGCGTCTTATCTTTGCCACCCCGCTGATAAGACTCAACCTCTTTTCGTGTCTTAGTCCACGCACAGCCCTTGACACCCACCACCAATACATTTTATTTTTAGTCATTGTCGCTAACCTCCAATAAATAGACTCTCTCCAAGGCTGTGACCTCCGCCGACGAGCTCCCCGAATGGAACTTTGACGGTTCTTCTACCGGCCAGGCCCCTGGCGACAACTCCGACGTCTACATTCGCCCAGTTGCCATCTACCCTGATCCCTTCCGCGGTGGCGACAACATCCTTGTCCTGTGTGAGACCTGGGATTCCGACGGCACCCCCAACAAGTTCAACCACCGCCATGAGGCCAACAAGCTGATGGACACCCACGCCAGCCAGCACTTCTGGTTCGGTCTCGAGCAAGAATACACCCTTCTCGGACCCGACGGATGGCCATTTGGCTGGCCCAAGGGCGGTTTCCCCGGTCCCCAGGGCCCTTACTACTGCGGTGTTGGTACCGGCAAGGTCTACTGCCGTGACATTGTCGAAGCTCACTACAAGGCCTGCATGTACGCCGGCATCAACATCTCCGGTATCAACGCCGAGGTCATGCCCGCCCAGTGGGAGTACCAGGTCGGTCCCTGCGAGGGTATCGAGATGGGTGACCACCTCTGGCTCTCCCGTTTCCTCCTCCACCGTGTCGCCGAAGAGTTTGGTGTCCAGATCTCTTTCCACCCCAAGCCCATCCAAGGCGAATGGAACGGTGCCGGTCTTCACACCAACGTCTCTAACGACGACACCCGTGCCGATGGTGGCATGAAGGCCATCGAGGCTGCCATGAAGAAGCTCGAGTCGCGCCACGTTGAACACATTGCCGTCTACGGTGAGGGCAACGAGGAGCGTCTTACTGGTCGTCACGAGACCGGTTCCATTGACAAGTTCTCATACGGTGTCGCCGACCGTGGTGGTTCCATCCGCATTCCCCGCCAGTGCGCCAAGGATGGCAAGGGATACTTTGAAGATCGCCGCCCGGCCTCCAACGCCGATCCTTACCAGGTCACCGGTATTATCGTCGAGACTGTAAGTACTACGTCTTATTTTTCTATGATTCATATTCTAACAAAATGACAGCTCTGCGGTGGTGCCAACTAATTTTCCAACAAAAAAAAAAAACATCCATATACCCTTCAGCGTCTTTGTTTTCGAAATACATGAAGAGAAGACCGAGCCAGCTGAACAGCACCGAAGCCGGGGTTCATTTGGCCTCGTTTCCTTCTTTCTTGATAGATAGATAATTTCCTTGATGTCCCGGCGGGGGGACCTAGATTCGCCTTTTCTTTTTTTTACCGCGAACGTGTGAGAGAGAGTTGGCAATGGGATCCTTGGCAGCGGATTGTCTGGCAGCAGGCTGGAATCATGTCCTTTTCCTTTGTTTGCAATGTCCTTTTTTTTTTTAAGCATAGAGAGCCTGTTAACACTCGATGAATGTATACTTTCGTCACCACTAATAATGTATCTGAGTTGTCGTAAGATAAGTACTTGTATTTTTTTCAAACTGGTGTTGAACACAACATCTATCTACTCGTACTCTTTTTTAAATGCTTTTTTAAGCAATGCAATTTGTTTAAAAAAATGTCAAGTTCATATTCTAGTTTTACAATACAAGTCTGTCACTGTTCATGCCGTTGCCAGACTATGAATCTAAACTATCCAATTACCGCGATATATAAAAATAAAAATCGTCCAGGCAAAAGAGGTGTCCTTTAACCAAGCCATGAACTCGGGGTATAAAAAAGGAAAAAGAAAAACAAAAAGAAACAGAAAAATATCATGGGTGATGAAACCACACGATAGTATGAAAAAAAAAAGAAGAGATTCTTGGTTGGTATTATTGAGAGACGGAGGAAGAGAAATTATGTTCTAAAAACAAAATTAAAACATGCTCATCTAGCTCGTATCAGAAATCTCCTCGGCATGACCGAGTTCCGCCTGATAGGCAGGGTCGGCATGTTGCTTGTTGCCGCGCTTCTCGCTGACGTGGCTGGCACGACGAAAGTGCTCGTCGGTCTCGGTGTAGTTGATGAGCAGTTCACCATTCTTGCCGTAGCGAAGAGGCTCGTCGGCGGCAACCTTGACGACGTCCCAGATCGAGGTTGTCTTGCGGAAGATGGCGTCCATTTCTTCCAGAGACCGGTAGGAGGTTTCAGGGTAGAAGAAGTAGACGACGGGGAAGATGAAGGCGTTGCTATATTTAAAACCCCGGATTAGTAAGGTGGATAAAAACCACAGAAAGAAAAAAAAGCGCAACTTACATGACGGCAAAGATAATGTAGGTCTTGTACTTGATCGACTGGAAAGCCGGAGGCGTGATCATGACGACCATAAAGTTGAAAATCCAGTTGGCCGAGGTGGACAGCGCGTTGGCCGGGGCACGAATACGCAGAGGCACAATCTCGGCAGGGTACAGCCAGGTCATACCCAACCAACCCCAGGCGAAGAAGGTGTTGAAGACAAACAGGAACACAGCTGCGCCAATACCGGCTTGGCTGTTGCCCTCGAAACTGGTGCACACGGCGAGGATAACCATGGAAATCGACATACCGGCGGCACCCACAAGCATCAGAGGTCGGCGACCAGCCTTCTCAATGATGAAGACGGGCAACCAAGAAGCAATAAAGTACTCGGTACCGTTGCAAGCAGCCAAAATACGGGACATGAGCGAGCCCATTCCAATACTGTTCTGGTAGATGACCGGGGCGTAGTAGGTGATCAAGTTGATACCGGAAATTTGCTGGAACATTTGGTTGACGTAGGCAAGAACGACACGGTGGAAGTGACGGTCCTCGCCCATGGTGAACAGATCGCGCCAGCTAGTGTTGGCAGCTTCCAAAACGGTGTCCTTGATAGCGGAGAACTCGTTCTCAATCAAAACATCATCGGTAGGGAGATCGAGGAGGGCACCCAGAACTTCGGTTGCTTCGTCCTCGCGGCCCTGGAAGATGAGCCAACGGGGGGATTCGGGCAGGAGCATGACAAAGGCCAAGATAATCACAGCAAAGATAATCTGGAAGGCAATCGGGAAGCGCCACGACACGGTGTTGGGGTCGAGGAACGAAAAGGCCAGATCGAGCCAGTAACTGAAGCAGATACCTCCGGTAATCAGAGCACCTTCGACCATGACGAGCTGACCACGACGATGGGCCTTGGAGCATTCGGACTGCCATGTGGGCACGGTCGATGTGTTCAAACCGTTACCGATACCAGTGATCAAACGTCCAACGATGAAATGAGGCAATCCAAAGGCAGTGCACTGGAGAATTGCACCAACAACCATAATGGCGGAGCCAACGAAAATAGTCTTGCGACGGCCGAGCTTGTTACCGACAAAGATACAGACGATGGAGCCGACGAAACAGCCCAGATTGTAACCAGCAACCGAGATACCTGTAAAAAAAAAACGAGTTAGTTTTTGACCCAAAAAAAAAAATTTGGAATTTTTCTCACCTTGAATGTTAGATTGACGCAGTTGGCCGGCCTGGGACAAGCTTTTGTAATTGTCGGAGGAAGTATCAAGTTGAGGGAAAGTTGCAATAAACGAGTCGAGGGTCAAAAGACCACCCATGACACCCTGGTCATAACCGAAGAGAAAAAAATCCAGACCGGCAATCACACCGACTGCGATATTCAGCTTCGTTCCACGAAGCCCGAGGTAGGATTTGGCCATAATGGCGGATGGCGGAGATCGATGCTCCTTTTTTCTCTTTCCTCTAGTCAAGTCAATTGACGGTAGCTAGAAAAGTAAACAGGAGCTAGCCTGTGTCTGTCTGGCCAAGACCGAAGAGCAGTTGGCAGAATGAAGGAGCGAAGCTCGGTCAAAGGTCGAGGATTGAGTGAGAAAAAGAAAGAGAGAGGTTAAGAACCAAGTCCACGGGGTGAGACCGGGGGGAGAGATCCTTTTTAAAGAGAGACGTTCGCGGAGACAAAAAGCAAGTACGTAGTACTAAATTATTATTGTGGATCTGCGCCGACCAACAGGTAAATGACAATAAATGACAGGCCGGGGCGGCATCTCTGTGTCTGTCTATTCTGTCCCTCTCTGGGGAACACAACGTCCGGGATAGCTAGTACGGGTAATACACTAACCGGGGCCTAGCAGGCGGACTAATCGCAGGCGCCGAGAGACGGTTGGTTTTCTTGCATTGGCTGCAGAGTTGCAGCAACCAAACCCGGTTCGGACATAGTAACAACGCCGGATGTGGAGTAGTTCGCGTGTTTTTTGTCTCGATTTGCTACTTGCCCCCAGGTTGCTTGGACACGCGGGTTCCACTAGGAGAGGCTATTATTGAATTTGAGAGGTGAAAGGGCAAGTCGGCCGGGGAGTGGGGGAATCGGATCGGGGATCATTGCTATTCCTGGGTGACAAAGGGCCACACACACAGATATAGACACAGAACGATGCAGACGAAAGCGACAGGAATATAGAGAGAGAGAGAGAGAGAGAGGAGAAAGTGTGGAGAGCGAAAGTTGGGGGAAACCGCGGCTCCACGCGGTGTCGTCATGGCGTAGGCCGGGCTGCTGGAACGGGCATCGCGCTAGTCCGCTTCTGGAGAAGCCGGTTGCCGGCCGGGGGCGCGCCCTGGCACGGAGTACGGAATAGAAAATTCGAAAAAAACAAAATCGAAGCTTTTGTTGGTTCTAAGTAAACTTAGTCTTACGGGGTAACTGGGCTGAGTGCTGCCCACAAAAGGATCTGGGGGCGTGTCCATGCAATACGTACCATTATTACTACGTGGAGTAAAAATGATAGTACTCCGTACTATCAAACCCCATCTCCAGGTTTGCGCCGGGCTAGTCCGTATCAGGAAACGCGCCCTGTGGTTAGGTAAGCCCTGCCCTGCCGCCTGTGCCCGTGCAACCCTGAATATACGCAGACTACTGTTATTAGTTTAATTTATTCTTTATTTGATATTTTACCAGACTTGGCTGCGGCAGGATTTTTATTTGGTTTTTATTTTTTTTTATTAGATTTGATCCAGTGAGAGATATTATTCCTGAGAGTAATTATTCCTGCATCGGCATTCTCCGTCTCCATAGTACGTCTAGTAAGATCCAGATCAATCACTACTTCTGCGCCAAGATTGGCTCGATCAAGTCACCGTCCCACTTTGGCAATAGACCACATGTGACACAAACAAAGATGCATGCATGCATGCATATGTACATTACATTATGCCGTGCGATAGTACATAGTGATATGTACGGATCAACATGTTTCCAGCCACAAGATAACAACATTGGACAAGCAATTATTATTTTTCCTAGAAAACCTTGGAATCCCCAGCCCGCATGTTCCATGGCGTGACCTGCAGTCTTGGCTGCCTATTTGGGAAGGAAAGGGTCCCTCCTTTCACTTTCAGCCTGAACACACAAAAAAATTGTATGACTCGGTGGATGCAAGAATCATGTGCATGCAAAAAAACGAAGGGAAAAAAAAAAAAAAAAAAACACCGGGACCGTGCCGGGAAACCCGAATGAAATACTCATGCCGAATGCCGGAATTCACCGACGGTCGGCTAAAACTTTTCTCTCGGTATCTATTTAATTGTTCTATTATCTATCATGTGCCTACCGGCTGCTCATTCGGGGTTTCCCATAATCATTATTATATTGTATTATTGTATGAGATAAAATATGATGACGACAACGGCTGGCTGGCTAGCTACTGCTGCCAGGGATGACAGGCAAGGAAAAGAGAGAAAAGTCAGACCAGGTTCGGCAGGCCGACTCGCACCTCTCTCCCTCACTTTAGTGCAGGCGTACTAAGTAACATGTAGTTAGTACTCTCTCGCTCTCCCCGGGAAGATCCCCGCGTGGCGCGTTGTGCTCAGGCTTCAGGCAAATAATACTACTACTAATACTACGCCCAGGCCTTGTCCCCGGAACTGCCGCTTTCGGAAATGCCGCACCCGGACTGCGACATCAACTTCTTGAAAAGACTAAAGAGGCTGTCATTAGGCCTGTCAAATCAGCTGTCGCCCTGTGAACGGCAGTGGAGGGGTTGCGCTTTTTTTTGACTTGACTTGAAGTTGGCTACACAAAACAAACGCGCCTTGGCCCCTCCGTGTCGCTATTTTTTTGATATTGCTATTATTGCTTGTTCCACCGCATTCAATGTTTTTTTTACTCTCATCAGATTGAGAAAAGAAAGCTGCCGACATGAACAATAACATTATATTATTAACCATCCTTGCACGCCATTTTTCATTCATTCCTTTCTGCCAACTACGGAGTAACTAACTGTAACTGCCTGTCCTGTACCGTGTCACTCGCTCACTGTACTACATCGATCCTGCGTAAAAAGAAACATGTCCAACCACTCCTTTAACTAACATCACTTTTGCTCATCAACTACAACCGAGCCCCTTTTTTTTTCCTTTCTCCATACGTACTACGTAGTAGTAGTACTAGCAGCCAACAAAATCCTACCAACCGTCTCCTGCGTCGCCATTACCCCAGGTACCAGACGCGGCTGGAGGCGGCGCCACCTCCGCATCCTCCTCACCCGCAATCATGGTGGTGTCTTCTTCGGCAACAGGCTGGGAGCAACGCTTCACAGTGTGTCCCATCTTACCACAGTTGTTGCACTTGACGCGCGAGTAGTCCCTGGGTTTAGGGCAGTCCCGGCTGTAGTGTCCCGTGGCGTCACAGTTCTTGCAAACAATGAGGTCCATGTTTTGCTCCTCGGTGCACTCGCGAGAAATGTGGCCCTCTGCACCACACTTACGGCACGCCTTAGCAAACTGCGCTGGTGCAGATGGGCAATCCTTGGCAAAGTGTCCCATTTCGTTGCAGCGGCGACACTCAACACCCTCCATGCTTCTCGGCTCGGTACATTCGGCTGCCTTGTGGTCCTCGGCGCCGCAGTTGCGACAGCCAAACTTGGACTTGCGTTCCTGAGTACAGTCACGAGCCCGGTGTCCGGCCTCGTTGCAGACCACGCAGGTGACTGTCATGCGAACAATTTCTTCTCGTTCTTTTTTGCATCCCCTGGATCCGTGTCCCAACTCTGCCCACACATCTTAGTCTTGTTGTAGTCAATTAGCATGAATCACTCACCTCCGCAATTGCCGCACTTGGGGATCATCCGATCGTAGGCGAAGCCAGCATCTTCTAGACGTTCTAGATTCTGCTCTGGGCTTTCAGGCCAGCGCTCCTTGAAACTGACACGCTGCGGTTTGGCACTGAAAAAGAAGCTGACCACATAGGTGCAATCCAGTTTGCCCTGAAGATCGATCAGGGTGTAGCTCTCGAAACCCTCCTTCTGCTTCTCCTACTTAAGTCGTGAGTATCTCATCACTCTTCCCACCAACATTGTCATAACTTACAAGTGCAATCAGGTAAACATTAGCGTTCTCTGCGCGGAGCTTCTTCTCGATGTCAACAAAGGTCACGGCGGGCTCAGCCTTTGCATACACCTTGAAAGCCTAGTCGCCATTAGCCAGTTGAAAGGAAAACATGAGTAGAAAACACTAACATCACGAAAGTCGTCCAGATCACGTTCCTCATCTGCCTTCTTCAGGCCAGCCCAAGCTTCTTGCGGAGTCTTGTCAGGCACATCGTTGAGATCGAATGAACGATTGTCCTTGCATTCGGAAGTTTTGTGACCTAGCAGCCGAGGGAGTTAGCATAGTTCGATGTCAATAGCTATACGATCATACACGCACCCTCTTTGCGGCAATTTTTACAGACGTCAGGTGCGCGCTGAGGACATTCCATCGCAGGATGGCCCTCCTCGTTGCAAATGCGGCAGGTGCCCTTGAAAACGCGGGGGTTGGGGCAGTCGGCCTTGTTGTGGCCCTCTTCACCGCAGTTGAAGCAGGCGCCGCCACCCTTGCGTGGTTCGGGGCATTCACGGGCAAAATGACCTGGCTGGCCACAGCTTGATGGAAGATGTTGTGTTAGAGTGCGGATTGGGAACACGTCTCGTACGGTAGGGAAGACTCACTTGCGGCAGGTGTCGTCGCCAACATATGCGTCCTGGCCGCCACCACCAGCATAATATCCATCGTCGTGCTGCTCCTTTAGGGGAGCGAAGGCCTGGGAAGGACCAGGGGCATGGGAGTCGAAGTCATCGTTGGCACCAGCAGCACCCTCCAAATCGTTGGACGCCTCCCACTGAGACATGTGTGCAGATGAACAATCGTACACGAGGTCGACAGATGGTATGAAAGTTAAGAGTTGAAGGGCGGTGGGGAGGGGAAGTTGATATGGGCCTTGTCAGAAAAGATTGACAAAGGAATGTTGTGGGAGACACGAAGGTAAGCGAGATGGAAGACGGGGCAGCGAGTCAACAAAACAAACACGAGCCCTGTTCGTTGTCCGTTTGCTCTCCGAAGCCAGCACACGAGGTCTGTCACACAAACTGCGGCTACTGCCCGAAGGAGAATGTGCAGTTACAAAATGCAAACGGATGACGCGAGAGAGCAGGGAAGATGAGAGGACGAGAGAAGAAGAGGTGAGAAGAAAAGAGAGAAGAGAAAAGAGATAGACGGGCCTACCACAAAGGGAAGGCGCTGGCAGAATCCGCAGGGAAGGCGCATGGCTGCAGGGCTCCACAGTAGAACACCACATCAGATATACGAGAACAAACAATATGAATCTGTCACTTAAAATCTTTCTTCCCCTGAACACGCCTATTTCAAGGGTGTACTTGAACCATTCTATTCAGTCCACCGCGACAACTTGACAGCTTCAATTCCTGGTAATGTCCAAAACCTTTCTTGTCTTCTCGTCCCTCTCCTTCAGATCCTTGTCCCCCAGCATCCCATACGACGTCTCAACCTGCTGACACAAACTCCGTTCCCATGCCGACGGGCCATTTCCATCTCTCTGCAGCGACGGTGTCCCAGCATCGTCCCAACAAGCCTGCACCGTGTCTCCGATCTTCTCCAAAAATCCCTTCAGCCCTTTTTCCTTCCCCCCGCCGGCATGATAACTCCAGAACGGTCCCTTGACGGCCCATCGTGGGCCCATGCTCTCTTCGACGATACGATCGACTTCTTCGGCCGTGACCACGCCAGAATTGACGAGGTGGACGGCCTCTCGAAGCAAGGCAAAGGACAAACGGTTGGCCACGAATCCGGTGACTTCTTCTTGCAAGATGACAGGCAACCGATTCAAGGCCTTCCAATATTCGACTGTTCTTTCTATGTACGGCTTCGAGGCTAGGCTGCCATTTGCCCCGCCTGACGGAACAACTTCAAGTACAGGCATGATGTGCGGTGGGTTGAAAGGATGCACAATCAACAAACGCGCCGGCTCTTGCATATCAGCACCCTGGACGGACGCTGGGATACCGGACGTGCTGGACCAGAACAATGCTGTTGCTGGAGCTGCCTTTTCAATCTGTGGCCATATACTCTGTTTAAAGGCTACATTTTCTGGGCCTTGTTCCTGAATGATGTCGGCGGCTTCCACTGCAGATGGCAAAGACGATCCGATCACGAGGCGGTTTGAATCCAGTAGCGAAGACAGGCTAGACAAACTCGAGTCGAGATAATCTAGACAGCATTAGAGAGAAATAAAATCATACACATTATAGGTGTATATATACTTGGCAGTGTTGACTCGATGTACTCTTTCAGGTCAGGTCGAGGATCGTAAATGACGACTTGTGTCGCTTTGCTCGGGTGTGACAGATGCAGAGCAGCAAACGAGAGCCCAATGGTCCCAGAGCCAATGACTGCAATGCGTAATTCGTGATTGGAAGAGTTTGACATTTCGACTGTATATCAATTGATATGATGGTTTTCTTATGGGCTCTTTTAATGTCTGCACGTGGTGTTGAAGAGCTTAAATATTATTGAGTTCGGTCATCGTTGCGAATATATCACGCCCCACCCCCGCTTTTATATATCTCGCAAAGTCAATTTCCGAAAGTCTTGTTTACTCTATCCATAACGTCTATTTTGTATGTTTATATCTATAATTTTCAATCAAACAATCTATAGCCTGCTTTAATACTATCAGTGACATATAGATACTTGAAAATGTGGTTGGCTACGTAGGTAGGTGTGTTTTCCTACCTAATTAGGCCGACGCCACTTTTATGAGGCTCACTTTCGTTAGGCACACCAAAATTCTATTGGGAGTTTACCATAGTTACATAGTTCGGAGTCGACTATAGAGATAATAACCTCGATACCCTAGCTTAATACGATGTTTGTGCCAAGAGACCATTCAAATTCGTGAATACGAGCTCACCCCGCACCCCCCTATTTTCCACCACATCGAAATCTCAGGTCTACTTCCCAATAGGTATATATTGCCATGGCTGATCCTTTGTCGATAGCAGGTACCGCGCTAGGTGTGGTGTCCCTCGCCCTGCAAGTACGCTCGGAAATCACGTCCTACTGCAAAGCATGGCGAGGCGCTCGGGAGGAAATCCAAGATGTAGCAAATAAAGCCGAGGGACTTGTAGTGCCACTTGAGGCATTGCAGGAAATCATCCAGGACACCCAGTTTACGAATCCTGACATTGCAAACGACCTGTTAAGCAAAGTAGACGTTCTTCGGGTGGGAATCGAGAAGGTTCAGGCTTCTGTTGAAAAATGCAGACCCGACTTTGAAGCTTTTGCTGGCGAAAGTTTTAGCGACAAGTTTCGCGCGCATCGGAAACGCGCTGTGTATCCGTTTCGCAAGGATGCGTTGCGGGCATTGGCGACTGATCTCGATGGGATGCAGATGAATTTGCAAACTACTCTTCATATGTGCGTTGTAGTACTCTGGCAGCATTCAATTCGAACTACTAATGGGAAATCTAGCTTCTCGGCACAAAATGTGCGGCTTATCCCATCGATGGTGGCTATGCAAGGAAAGTTGCTCCGTGAAGTCCAAGAAATGGTAAGAAAGAATCGAAGTTAATAGATAATTATGGCGCTAAATTCTTTTCCCCCTGTCGACAGCATTTATCCCTGCAACGAGTTTCCAATGGCCCTTCACAACCACCTCCCGCACTATTGGAGTCTTGGTGCACCCAACAGCAAAAACAAGAGAAAGTAATTACCTCTCGGTCAAATGCAGCAGCTAAGAAGTACCGCTATCATAGCCGTCTCCTGGGCGTGACAGTCGCGGCTTCGTTCTCTCTGACCAGAGGAGCCGGAGGTTTCTCGATCGCCCCGTATCTCAGCATCCTCATTCCAGTATCTAGGAATAGTCCTGCATTCCGCACGATGTTTTTTTATCCTCTGATGGCAAAATCTCTGGACCCGTCCGAGTTTGTAGATAATACGATTGAGTTGTTGAAATATTTATTTGAAGAACGACAAGCTTCTCCATCTGACACCACCCCAGATGGAGAATCTCTCCTGGATGTAGGTGAAAACTAGCCTATAAATTCGTTTCTTCTCGCGAAGAAGACTAATTTATATATCTAGGCTGCGTGCTTTGCGTTTCGACAAGGTTCCGAATATCACAGAGATGCGTATACACATTTCTCAAGATTGTTAATGTTTTTGATCCACAGTGGCGCTGTACTGGATAGATCCCGCCTTAAATATACTGGCCTGGATAGTTTCCTCGGTGCATTCCCGCTAGAGGAAGATGAGCATGGCTTACATAGACTCTTAATCCAGCAAGGGGGATTTGCTACCATTAATGGAGCATTTCAAACTCGCTTGAGCATCCCAAATATGCGGCGGGCACTCGAAGAGGATGAAACAGGTGTGTATCCATCATGGCCATACTAACAAATAGCGAAAAAAAAAAAAGAACTTTCTTTATATTGGTACTAATGAAGTTTTACCTCAGCGGTTCACATCCCCGAAATCGCAAAGAGCATCATTCAACAATCTGAAGTACACTTGCGGCAAGAGATTCGATCTGGCGCCTCAGTGAATCAAATTTTCGGAAACTCAACTTTACTCCAACTCTCCGTCAGCTGGAGCAAGGGGATCCAAATCCTGCTCGAAGCAGGGGCAGATATAAATACCTTCTGCTACAGCTACCCATTAGAGATGGCGATTCGGGGAAACTACTACGAATCAGCAAAAGCATTATTAAAATCAGGCTGTCCCTTGAATCTGGAATATGTCTCCCTTTCCGAGAACCTCAATGATGAAGGGAAAATGAGTTTCCTCTTAATCGCAGAGCTTGTTTCCCGGCGCAAGAGATTACTCAAAGTTGCTCAAGCGCACATACCGTCCAGGGTATTAGATGAACTATTTCCCAAAGAAAATGATTCGACTATTCCCGATATCAATGTTCCCAAGATAATCGCCACGCTCGCAGAACGAGGCGTGCGCCTTGATTCATCGCTGGAAATTGAGTCTCCAGGCTCGATATACCATCATGCCTTCGTGAAGCCCAGGACATTGGATCGATTATACGAAGCGGGCTTCGACAGGGTCGATCTTTATGACTCAACAGGCCGAACTCCTCTCATGATTCCATCTGTTTGCCAGAGCCTGAACGGCTATTGTCAGAAGAGAGTTAAATGGCTCCTTTCCAAAGGTGCGGATCCAAACCGTAAACTACCGTGGAACACGGGTGGTACAGCATTTCATCTCCTCGCTGTTTGCATGACCAACACGCTATGGCCGAGTACGGTGCGTGCATGGATCTCAGGAACGCCTAATATCCGGGAAAAGAACGAAGATCCGCTTTTGTTTACACGATATGTGTTGGAAACAGCAGAAAGGGATAGTTGTATTTGCGCTTGCGTGACAGGGCCCACCACTGATGGTGATGAGGATGAGGATGAGGATGAGGATGGAGGAGAATTCCGAGGCTGTACGCCGTTTACGGCAGCGCTTCGCAGTCTCATTTCCCCCCCACCAAGATTTTACACCCAGGAAGCAGAAAGGTCTGGTATCAATTCCTTTGCGGAGACTATTGGTTTCTTTATCAGCCTGGTGGGAACGACTACCGAAATTGAGCATGCTGTCATCCGACTGATGACATTTGATGCCCTTGATCTGAGACACACCTGCTGCCGTGATAGCAACTTCCAGCAGACGCTCAAGCGCCCGGATGAAGATGAGGTACACGAAATCCGAGACGAGGAGCAGAGGCTTTTGGAAGGGTTTGAGCGGCTTGTGGCTGAGCTCACGAGCAAGTTTGAGAATAGCAGTCTTGTTATCATGGACTTTTTGCAGGGTCCATGGTATCGAGATGTGGTTGAGTATCTTTCTCATTTGGACCCATGCGACGAAGAGCATGTCAAAGGGACTCAAGGCATTGGATTGAATCTTGAGGTAGCGGGGGGCGTACTAGACCGAACGTCTCTTCTTGTTGGTTCGAGGATAGAGGAGCTACCAGATGAATAATAGTAAGGGGGTTTGAACGAGCTGGATCGGTATAGCGTAAGGAGTTTTGCAAATAGACAAACCTATTGCAGCTAAGTTATACAACTTGGCAAAAACAGCCACCAATATTGCCAAAACACTAAATAGTTGGCCCTGCTAACTAACAATTACAATAGATTCCTTGTTTAGTAATTCACAATAAAGTAATACAATATCCATCACACGAATGAATTCAATCCTATACATCAAATATAAACCAAGTTATGGGGGTATCAAAAGAAGCCTACAGTGCTCTTTCTGTTTCTCATCAAGATTCTCTGCCAATCCCAACCGTCGCGTCCTGTCTGGTCCTTTTATTTATTTTCTTCCTTTCTCTTTACAAAAAAAGTAACAAAAAAACCAAGACAACGTTTATTCGAAAATCATACATCGCCTTTCATGATAGCCTATATCCCTCGGGACTAGGCGAATTTGCGGTGAATGACCTCGGGGTCTTCATGCCATTCATCTGCACTGACCCACATCTAAAGAATTTGTTAGTATGTAGAATGATATGTCGTAGCGCAGCCAGACTCACCTTTCGGAACGTGCTCAAGCCTGCGAGAATACCCCCGCCAATCCATGTGGTGTACTTGCGCTCAGCAGGTGCGGAAATCCTAATCTTCATTTCCTCGACTGCAACTTTCTTAATCTCGCGCATCAAGCGATCAGGGAAGTTCTTGCATAGTGTAGTGCCACCAGAGAGGACGATGTTGAGGTACAGGGCTTTTCGGAGATCGAGGTCAGTGCGTGTGATAGCGTCTTGCACAATTTGGTGAACACCGGGGTATTCGAGGCCAATAATCTCCGGGTCAAACAGGATTTCGGGGGCACGATAACGTTCTTGACCGATCTAGGGGGGTGTTAGTGATATTCAGTAAGCAAGTGAGTGAGTGGGTGAGTGGGTTGAGTGGGCTTACCTTGATCTTGTGTCCGTCCGGAAGAGCGTAGTCGACCGTTTTGGATTCAGACTTGTGATAGCTGTTGATCCAGTCCTTTTCTTCTCTCTTTGGGTCCAGCGATACGTAGCACACTTTCTCTTTGATCATTCGAACGACCTCCTTCTCTGCACTGGTGTGAAGGACATGGCCATTCTTTCGCAACAGCAGCTGCATCTGCTCTGTAACGTCCCGCCCAGCCACGTCTATCCTCCGAATACTGTTTGGAACGGCAAACCCTTCGTACACGGGCACTGCGTGCGAAACGCCATCGCCAGAGTCCAAGACCACACCCGTTGTCCGGCCAGACGCATACAGGGAAAGCACAGCTTGAATCGAGGTGTAGAGCGCTGGAATATTAAAGGTCTCGAACATGATCTGGGCGGCAATATCTCGGTTCTTTCGCGGATTGAGTGGTGGTTCTGTCAACAGCACGGGGTGTTCTTCGGGAAGTGTCTTCAGCTCGCTCTCGTACACGTGGTGCCATATCTTCTCCATGTCGTCCCAGTCCGTGACAATGCCGTGTTCTAGCGGATATCGGATCTTCAGCAGCCCTCGCAGCTCCTGTGCCTTTTGTCCAATGAATACATCTCCTTCTAAACCGCCGGCCATGACTCGTGGGTGCTTTGGTCGACCGACGAAGGACGGGAAAT
Organism: Talaromyces rugulosus; assembly: GCF_013368755.1. NCBI lineage: Eukaryota > Fungi > Ascomycota > Eurotiomycetes > Eurotiales > Trichocomaceae > Talaromyces > Talaromyces rugulosus. The sequence goes on along the minus strand of NC_049566.1, from coordinate 1,253,890 downwards.
AACATGACGGAATCTCCTCGCCCGCAAACCCTGCGCGAATCGTGCCGCTGCCATTGTCGATGACAATGGGGACGTTGTGTAGGCTTGCTTCTGCCATAGTAACCGAATCAATGTATATATGTGTTTGTCGACTCTTATTTCTCAAAGAGCAGTCGAGGGTCGTGACCGTCTAGACTGCGCGGGCGGACGTGTCGGGGCACGCCGCCAGGTATCACTCACGAACCCAGACGAGTTGCCAGGTGATTTCCGAGGAACGCTAAAAGGTGGATTATAATGCAAATAGAATACCACCAAAAAGTCCCTGGCCAATGTGGTGAATGCTCTCTGTCGCGCCGAAAAAAACGAGTGTGTGTACTATGCGGAGGTTGCGTCCCCCTGTCTAGTCAACACCGCACGCTTTCCGCGTGGAGCTTGGGCCACCTATGGCTGTGCGCGCCTCACTTACACATATTTCTAGATGCAGTCACCAATGAATGCTGTTATGCTCTGCTAATTCCATACAAGAGTAAAATAAGACATAAAACATAAAACATAACAGGGTAAACAAGCTAATATGTAAAAGCGATCGTTCCCATTTCACCTTGTGAGGAACCTTGACACTGTATCCGACAATCATTACAGCGCGATTCTTTAGTATATAAGTCCAGCAAGAACTATCCAACTCTCTAGCAATTCCGGACATGCCAATTGATGACATCCCTGAAACGGTCGATAACTGTGTGTGGCTGATCCACAACCTAGTCCACAAACCCCATCTCGTCTGCCATGACGCCAGCCAGACCACTCTGGTACTTTGACTCGCCGCTATTCACTGGCGGCCATTGTCGTGAAGCAGTGCGAAGAACTTCGGCTTTGTGAACGGAATCCGCTAGGGAGCTGGACTCGTCGTCAGCTATGGGATGCTCAAGTTGAAATTATCCTCTAGAACTTGTACTCACTCTAGCTTGCCCGTCACGGCCCAGCCGTTTTTCTCAATTTCACGAGCTAGTTCTTCTTGATGGTTGTCCTGTAGGTCCGGGTTTGGTACAACGACCAAAGGAACACCGAGTCTGAGCGCTTCCATGATGGATCCCGAGCCTGATAATCTCGAATTAGGGCGGCTGTCTTCACAAAAGTACCCGAGTACACCGAAGCTTACCTGCATGGCTGAGAATCATTCCTTCCACGGTATCCAGCTTGTAATCAGACTTGGTCGAGCGCATTTCTGGAAGCAACCCGTCCTTTTTGAAATCAAACCCCTGGATATCCAATCCGTAGCGTTCTGGCTTTCCCGAGGGGAACTTGGCGATGTAGTCGTCGAAAACGACGCGGCCCTCTTTGCCGTACTGGATCAGAAGCGTAGTATATTCATTCTTGCCGAGGGCTTCCAGGAACGGCTGATCCAAGACGTTCGAAAGCAGGGTATCAAACGGAGCAGTGGCCCCGATAGTCACAAAGCACACTTTGCGAGGTGTGCGGTCCATCTTTCACTGATCAAGCTAGGTGTGGTATTCAAGACATGTTGCAGTATCAAATGACGCTGGCTTTTATAAATACAGCGCTAGGGCGTACCGATATTGATTTTCCAATGCTCTACATCGGACAACTGGTGGATTGGAAGAGGAAGGTTCAAGACCGATCCGATGAATAGTGCCATTGACTCACGTGACACATCGTCACGACACAAAGACAGGCGCGACCGCAAGAGGCCAAATACTGAACACCGACAAGCTGATTTCCGCCAGAATAGCAAAATTGAAAGAAATTTCCATTTAATTCAGCGCATCAATGTATCCTTGCCCAGGGTGGACAGTTGAGGCGCGCTAGCCTTTTTTGGCTAGCGGCTTGGCCCTTGTATGGGCCGAAATAATTGTCGGCGCCGCAAGAAAAGCATCACAAGTTAGCAGCCAGTGTTGAATCTGTTGCTTCGCGCACCGTCATCATGGCTAGCACGTCAAAAGCGCTGAGCCGAGCGGCTCTCATGCTGTCTCGAAGACCGCCGCCCGGTCGTCCGCAAGTTTTCAACTCACAGATTGCCTCAATTGGCCGCCAGCAGACACGGTTCTTCTCTCCGTCGCCGTTCAGCTACGACCGCAAAAAGGACAGGGACGAGCCCAAGGACATCTCGCCAATGGATCTCGAGCAGATCCCGGATTACTCCATCAAGGATTTCACCAAGGCAGAAAAGACCATGTACGAACTAATGTCCCCCGAAGAACAGGCGCTCTTCGATGCCGAAAACAAGCGATTCGTCGACATGTGGAACGACCCGGCGCAGCGGCAGCGAGATTCGGCCATGATTGAAGAAGGAGCCAAGCAGGTCGATCGGGAAGCAGAAATGCGTTTTGAGGATGTCAAGGACCGCGGTCGGGGCATCTGGGCGAATGAAGAGGACGACGAATTCGCCAAGACCGAGGATGGGGACGATGTCTTCCACGACGATGAAATGACCTCGATGGCTCATGCTGAGCTGGAGCTGCACCGCGAGGTCAGAGAATTCGCTCGCATTGCGGCTTGGGATATGCCATTGCTAAGCAGTATGTCTTTCTTGCAAATCATTTGTATTACGTGGGGAAACAAGAGCATTGATTGACACGTGCATACAGAACTAGCAAAACCCTTTGAATTACCCAAACAAAACCAAATCCTCCGTTTCAGATACACAACATACCTGGGAGAACAGCATCCAGCCGAACACAAGGTCATTGTCGAGCTTAGCACCAAGGACCTCGTGCCCAAACACTTGACCGAGAAGCAACGCGAGACATTCCTCAAACTTGTTGGACCTCGTTACAATCCCGACACAGACATTGTTCGCATGTCGTGCGAGAAATTCTCTGCCCGCGCGCAGAACAAACGCTACCTGGGCGACACCATCAAGTCCCTATTCAAGGAGGCCAAAGAGGGTGATGCCTTCACGGACATCCCTCTTGACCTGCGACACCACAAGCCCAAGGTCCAGCACACTTTCCCGGAATCATGGAAGTTGACCGAAACACGCCGGCGGCAACTCGCCGCAGACCGCGAAGGCCGGATCAACGCTGAGAAAGCACGCAATAGTATCGTCGATGGCAAGGAATCCGTGGCCTATGCCATTCGCACCCAACCAAGTCTGAGCAAGTTCCCACACCTCCACGCTGCAGAAGGAAATGCTGCCGTCAAGGAGACTGTACCAAGGGGCAAGATTCAGAGGTTGAAGAGATAAGAGGTTATTATTCGTGTGTACCTTTTTCATGTACAATAGCAATTCTAGATGTCTGTAGCCATTTCATAGTTGATAAATTTTCATAATATGGTTCTATCGTATAGCACTTGAGCACATTCGCCCTCGTAGCTAGCAAGATAATGTAAAATGTCAAACTTTTGTATTTATTGTACCTCTTTTGGAGTCAACTGGGGTTATCGCATTCTGGAATTCGCAAAATTAGGGATTATCCCCAACGAGAGTAATAGAGTCATGATTCAGAAAGTAAGAACACTTTATTGCATTCTCCTAAGACAGCTGAAAATATCAATTATAAAATCGATTTCGGCCGTTCATCATCCATTGCTCATGACAAGAAACCAGAACACCAACCGTAACATAGCTTTGATATGAAAAAGAAACGAAACAAAAAAAAAGGAGAGAAGATAAACAAGAAAGGTGAAAAAAAAAAAATTCGATCGAAATTAGAGCCCCTCAACTGGAAGAGGCGGGTCTCACAAACCAAGGAGACAGGGAGACACAAAACAGACTATCCGAACTAAAGAAAATAAAACATTGTTGCATAGGCCTTTTACTTTTTTCCAGGAAAGAAAAGGAAAGAAAAATCGTATGTGGCGGCAACATCACGTACGGGGGACCAGACCAGGCCAGAGGAGAATGGGGCCTCATTCCTTAAAAACAAGGACCCCAGCACCAATAAGCCATGGCCCTTTCAGGGGTCGACCGCTCCGTCGTGATGTTTCCAAACCGGTCTTCCGGAACGGAATAAGGAAGCAGCTCAGTAATGCTGCGGTACTCGGGTTCCGAATCGTCCACCATTTTCTCACAAGCCTGTCCCCCAGAAGCGACGGTATGGCGTCCCTTCACTTTCTGATCAGTGGGTGACCACAGGTTGTGTCCTCCAAGGGAGCTTCGTGGAGACAATGAGTCAACTGTGTGCGACATGGAGGGGGTTGAGGCGGGAGAAACCAGGAACGTACTATAATCTTGTTAGGGCACTGCGGCGTAGCCGGAGTCTGAGGTGTCTCGTACTCTTGTATATACGGGTACCCTGCCGTATTCTCAAAGCCGCTGGCCCTGCCGATAAGCTCTGGCGAGGGGCGGGCATTGTCGTGGTGGTCGAGAGCCTTGTCACCAGGCTTCTCGGTTGGTCCCAAGGGGTTGCCTGCAGTCGCGATGAGTTAGCAAAGATATCAGTGATGAGAGGGAGGAAGAGAGGAATACCATTGCCCAGTGTATCTTCGTCGTGGTATGCAATGGTTTTCGGGGGAGTTGATGGCTTTCGCCAGTTCCCCTTGGGGAGGCCAGTAGAAGAAGGACCAGAGCGCAGACTTTCCAACCCTCCTTTCTCGCGATACCACGACGGGATATCACTGAAACCGATTGACTGAAGGGTTGGAAGGTCAGTGGGCATGACGTGCCTGAACCGACAGCCTGGGAAGAACTGTTAGTCGATATTCTCCATGCCGCTGTCAAAACGTGAGAGAGCTGAGCTTACCCTGCTGCGCAAAGTCGCACTCCCCGTGGCGGATCCAGTAAGTGCAGTACACCTTGATCTGCTTACTGGGACTCCCATTCACCTGAAACAAAAGCTTGTCAGTCAAGGCACAAGTGGAAAAAAACAAAGGATGGTAACGAGGGAAACTAACCTTCTTCTCAGAGAGCCGGCTCTTCCCCTTGCTACCCCCATTGTACGGGGTGATGGCAGCAACAGTGTCATTGGTGGGGTGTGTCGTAATGCCAACGCGGTCCTTGACGAGGTCGACGTGGTATACGCCGTACCAGGGGATCTGGCCCAAGTTTTTCATGTCCTCGGCTTCTCCTAGACTCATGTTGCGTGGCACCCCTCTGATGGAAACATGAGGGGGCAACTCATCTAGAGCGATGAGTGGCACGATAGAGCCATCGTCGCGGCCGAGGAAGAACTGAGGGCGCAACTCAGGCATGTCGGCAGTCTGAGAGGAGAGTAGAGGCGATGGGATTGTGGCGAAGGCGAATGAGAGGGAGGAGGATCAACAGCTTCGAGGTTCAAAGCAAGGGCCCAAGTGAGAGAAAGATGAGACTGTCGAAGTTGGTCGACACCAAGGTTGTATAACAGCGTGAAGTTATATCAACCGGCTCAGCTTGGCTTGGCGTTGCTTTGAATTGTCTTTCGAAGCCGTATGTTGAAAAGAGAAACTGAAGAGAGTCAGAAGGGGCAGAAAAGAAGCACGAGAAGAAGAAGATTTGGATGGAGAGAGAAAGGATGGTGGTGGAGAGAGGAAGACAAACGAACCTATTTAAATAGTTTCTCTTTTGTCCTTAACGGCTAAGAGTGTCCTAGATAGGCACCGTTAAGAAGGTGAGGGGCCTTCTGTCGAGCGGGTCCCAGAGGGGAAATTATTATAGGATCCAGCGGGGCAAACAGGATGAAGCTCGCCCAGCAGAACAAAGAAAATAGCCATGCCTGCTGATCATCTTCGAGGATGAGAAAAGGTGGTTGGAGAGGCTCAGAATGATAGCTTCTCTACTGGGAAGCGGTCTCAATAGGCCCTGTGCCATTCCAGCCACCAGTCCTTCCTTCTTTCCAGCTGCCCTGCTGGTTATTTAGTGTTTAGTGATGTTCAGGATAAGTAAAAAAACCCCAGGCTTTTTATGTCTTTCACCAGGTGCTCCAGGCTGCATTTTTTCATGGTATAAGCCAGCAGAAAGGAGATGAGTAAACACCCATTTGTAAGAGATATGTGACCGACAAATTAACCAGGACACTAAAATATCTAAGATAATGGCACAGGAGCCGCACCTGGGTTCCGTGAATATACAGGCTTTATTCACACTGACAATGTTTGTTCAGACCCACCAGTCCGTTTGCTCGGCACAAAAAAAGGAAGTAGTTGGCTTGGACCGTGTGCCTGTCACTACCTGCAAAGAAAGTTAGACTTACTCAAACCAGAGCCAATCAAATCTATTACACAAGAGCAATTGGGGGTCCCCTGGGCAAAAATCCTGCGGCTATCCCCGCAGGGGATGGCGATCTCGATCTATACAATATGCGATTGTTCTTTCTTCAAGGCAAAAAAAAAAGAAAACGCAAGTTTAGCCAATAGCCATGCACATACACGCAGAAGCCCCGCCATGGCGACATTTATGGGATTGACGGGTGGCCATGTGCCTGAATAAAACCCATGAAACGCCTTGAAAGATTCCCTCCCTGACCGCCAGATATTTGGTGCCTAGAAAAACAACATACAGGAAATATCCCCCCAATTGATCGCCAACTACACAATTGCATCCCACACAGCAATCCCCTACCCTCACACAAGAGAGAGCAAGAGACTATGTTGCGATGAGATTGATTTAAAGTACACGCCAAGCATTATTGTCCTGCGCAATTTAGGGTTTGTAGATACCGAATAGGGAAATGATCTGCCACAGCTCCGCCCCGCCCCGCTCTCCACCGGCTGAGCCGCTTTGCCCAATTTCCATGCCATGTCCTCGTGAACAACGGCTTTGACAAAGCGTTTATGTGGTGGCTGGGAGAGCACTAAGCACGTGCAATTGTTGTCTCGTCCTCTTCACCGGCGGTGGGGTTTAAAAGTGGAGCCGCCGGCCTGTTTCTATTACGTCAGGAGTATCAATGATTAAAGACAAGGATTGTACACCCGGGTGGAAGGTTCGATTGTCTTAGAGATAATAATACAATTCGAGCCGAAATTAAAATAGATAAACCAGCACCTGATGAAAGAAAATAAATGTATGAGACAAGCAACTCCGGTGTACATTCTAGAACTACACCGCCAAACCCCTCTTAGACGCCCGCACAAATCGATCACGAGTTGAAAGAAATAATAGGGAATATTCCCGCAACATATTCTTGAAGCAAAAGACTACACATGTTCAATACTTACAATCGCGAGTGATAAAGAGTGTCTTTCAATGCGGTGCAGGAGGGAACATAGCAGGTTGAAAATGTTGCGAAAGTTGCTAAGGACGCGGAGGTAGATGAGGCCGAGGAAGTCGAAAAGGCCGTGGAGACTGAGAAGAGTGAGAAGGCTGTAGAGGAGGGGGAAATCGAGAAGGAGGCGGAGGTGGTGGCTGCTGCCCATTAGAGCCTGGATGTGATATAGAGGAGAAAGGAGGCGGGGGGATATTGGGCGAATTCCCAGAGGGAACATGGAAGGCAGACTGAGAGGCTGGTGTCGTAGATGGTCGTGGTACAGAGGAGAAAGGAGGAGGGGGAATCGTTGCAGGGCCACCAGACAGCCCCTTCGCGGCCGCATCAGCCTTTTTCCTGCGATTGACGAGATCTCCCTTGACCATGTGCAGATAGTGTCGGGCCCGGTCGACCAGCCATTTTGGTTCTGTGCTTTGCTTTAATGATTGGAGCATTGAAAGAATCTGCTCCTCTGAATTCAGGTGTGGACAGGTACGTTGATAGCCAATGTGAGCGATGCCGCAAAGACCACAATGCTCCACGCCAGCCAACTTGAGAGGGCAGTAACCGACAGGATGCATCACATTGCAAGCCACACATGGAAGTAAATGACGACCGATATAATTAGATGACGGCCGGGCATCAGAAGTTCCGTCCAAGGAAGGAGGCGAAGTTCTAGTTGGGTCCACGCGTTTGAATGGGCGACCTAAAATAGAAATAATCAATCGATGAACTTGTAATAACACGGTTAGAGAGATACTGACCTTTGACCTTTTTCACCGGCGTGTGTTCTTCTTCAGATTCAATCTCCTCACTCTCAGACGCATTATTATTGCTTTTGAATTCTGCATCGCTATCCAGCTGTACCCTGGGTCGCTTAGATTTGGCCGGGGGGCTTTGCTCTTCTTTGTTGTTATCCTTGGTAGTATAATCCACAACGTTTCGTTTACGCTTCCCCCTACCCAGTGCTTGTGCGTTGGCCAGGGCTTCCTCCTCCGCAGCCTTCTGGCGCTCTGCAAGAATCTTCTCCCACAGAGTGTTGCTGGGCGGAGCTGGAGCATCAGAATCACCCAGTCTGTCTTCAAGTGCGCCACTGCCATTTGCCCACACACGAGCAAAGCTAAACTGAGACTCAGCAGAAGCATCTTTGCCGACCTCGGTATCTTCAGCTTGGCTGCGATCCAGAAGCTGTTCAACGGATTCTGCATCGTAATGGATATCGCCAGTATCGTCGTCTTCGAAAAGAGCCTCTGCACCGTATCGAAGAATTGATTCCAAGTCGACGCCCTCATCGTCATCCGCATCTATTCGTTCAATGAGAACGTGATCTAGAGCCATCTTCTTTTTGCCGATCTGCATGATCTTCTCCTCCGCACTCTCGCGTGTCATCATCTGGAAGACAAGGACCTTTTTCTTCTGACCAATGCGGTGCGCTCGAGACAGCGCCTGTATATCCTGGTGTGGATTGAAGTCGGGATCCATTATGATAACAGTATCAGCCGTTGCAAGATTGATTCCAACACCGCCTGATCTGGTCGATAAAAGGAAAGCAAAATACTCTGATTTGGGGTCATTGAATGCATCAATTTTCTTCTGCTTTTCGTGGGCCCCCATTGACCCGTCTAGACGAAGGTAGAGAAGCCCCAGGCCGTCAAGAAAATCCTCCACGACGTCTAGATTATCCAAAAATTGACTAAAGAGAAGCACTCGATGGCCACGCTCTTTAAGTTTTGGCAACAAGTGCTCAAGTAATTGTAGTTTTCCCGCAGCTTCGACAAGATTTCTGTGAGAGAGGACGGGGTTGGAAGTGCGCTCTTCGATTTGCTTGCTGTATACAAACGGGTGACACAAGCATTTTCGTAGCTGCATCAGGATATTGCTCAGACTATGGCGCTCATTCTGCTTGTTATTCTGATCCTGGTTGTTCTGGAAGATTGACTTGATCAGCTTGCTGTTTTTCGCAAGGATCGATTTATAGAGCTTCTTCTGAACAACAGACATGGACACAGGAACGATAATCTGCGCCATTGGTGGCAAGAATGTAAGAACCTGGGCTTTTGTTCGGCGTAGGAAAAAGGGACGGATCAAATCATGCAGTTCAGGGACATTTTCCTTGGTCAATGTCTCGTACTTTTCCTCCAGATCCTGTGCACTTCTGGTGGGATCGCAGAATTGAATGAGGTTGAACAGCTCCC